>NC_072411.2:20010000-20635000 GCF_028858775.2 Pan troglodytes | reverse complement strand
TTGGGTGTGGTGGTGACAAGTAGAATTCGAATGATATTTCACTTTCCTATGGTACATATTCAAGTGGTAATATGGCATTAACAATAATTATTCTGTGGCTAAAATAATGATTAATAGTAAATTATATAGAACAAAACCAGAAGAATATGTCTAATCCTGGGATATTAGACATATAAAACTTTTTTCTTAGAGCAGACTGATAAAGTGTTGAGGGAACTCTAAACAATGCCATATGAACACTGGCTGAAGACTCTAGGACTCTTAAACTGGAGAAAGGGAGGTGGGTTTCTGGTAAAATTAGCTATTGTCAAAAAACTGAAGGAAAGGGGGTTAAACTTATAATGCACAGCACAGAGTGACAGACTTAGGAGCAGGACTGAAGAAAGATGGACTTTTAGTTCAATTTATAGTTTGAGCTATCCAAAGATGGAATGACCTGTTTCAGGAGCCACAAAGTGCTCTATCTATATTGGTAGAATGTTCTTGAGGTTGTTGTGGAGGAAATTCATGCAATTAGCCAAAGAGCTAGAGCTTATGGCATTCAAGTTTTCTCCAAACCTGGAATTCTATGACTATGAATTAAGAAGTCAGCTGTCCAGATTGGGAGATGACATGATTAGGCAAGTAGACATCATATACTGAAAACAAAGGCAGTATTTTAAAAACACTTTAACTATAGCTTGTTATGGCATTTTCTGAAAGTGGAACAGAGTTCAAATTTACTCATTCATTCAACTAGTATTTATTGAGTACTAGTACTACAACTATTACCATTTAGGGGAAATGGGAGACCATTTTAGCTATGGTAGTCAGGAGAGAAAGCCCTTCTGAAGATGATATCTGAGCAGAGACCTGAATGAAGTATAGGTATAAGTCATAACAAAATCAAAAAGAGTATGTCAGCACAGGGAACAGCAAGGATAAAAACCCTAATAAGTCGATTAGATTGGAAGATCTGAGTAACTGCAAGAAAGCTAGTGTAGAATAGAGGAAAGTAAGCAAGGCTGAGTGGGAGCAAGGGGTGGGGGGGCAAAGAACTTGAATTCTGCTCCACGTGTCAATGAAAGCCACTGTGCTTTGAGCAGGAAACTTAGGTGACTTATGTTTTATGTCAGAAATCTGGCTGCTGTGTTCAGTAATGAACAGTAATAAATTATTATAAATTATCTGGTACTACATAGAGTACTCACCATTAGGTCGAACTAGAAGCATGAGTTCCCCAGAATGTCTCTCACAACTAGCTTTAATAAACAGCACAACCTGATCATGAGTGTGTTCTGCAATGTTCCGACCATTGATCAGTACAACTTGGTCCCCTTCATTCAGTCTAGGGACACAGAGGTCAGCCTGTAATATAATATAGATAAGGTTTCAGATTGGCATGCAACTTTCTGAAAGTAGTGCACAGGAATTTATTTTAATAGACCCAATAGCAGGAGAACTAAACTACATATAGAAAAGCATCTTTCATTTATTATCTATTTAAAAAATGTAGAAATCTAGCTTTGCCAGAGAGAGTATTTTTGTTCCTTCTTCATGCAACAATTTCTTTCCTGATGACCTATTATGTGCCTAGACATACAAATAAGACTGATGATTTCCAGGTACATGCACACAAGTAGCTTTAGCTTTACACTGTCTAGATACATACAAACTTCAGTTACCATGATTTAATTAAATAACAGCAGTCCCCCAACAATACAATTCAAACTTTAGTTACCACAGTGTATTTACCGTGAATAACTGTAAAAAGTACAAACTTTGCTGCTAGCTTCAATACAAAAATCACTACATAAATAATAGACACACATCATCATCAGTGGCCAGTCACATCAGTTCTTCCAAAGTCTGATGGTCATCTGTTTTCAGTTCAAGTGCAGACAGGAAAGCATGTAGTCGGGCTGCCTCCTAGTCTCCCAGTGATAAACCCATATTAAAAGGAATAACCTAAATCTAAAGAGGAAATTGATCACAAAAGATGAAAGTGCAGCAAAGTGAATAATGCTGGAGGTGAAGTTTGAATGGACCATAAATAGAGTCAGAGAAGCAATAGATGACCATGGGAATGTTAACACTGTTGTTGGAGAGACTCTAGATATGCAGCCAAAGGAACTTTTGGAGATATTTCACAACATCAAAAGTTTAGAGGACAAAGTACTGAAAGCGTGTCAAGTAGACAGTATTATGACAATTTGCCAAGGCAAGAAATGAAGCTCATTTGGTATTCTAAGCTGTACCACGGGGAGGAGGCAAGCACCGTTTAAACTACTCATAATGAGTTTTCACAAGAAAATAAAACATTTAAATTCTCAGTGTTTCTAATGTTTTGAATTACAGGATACAAAATCCTATATTAGCTTTACTATTTTTTTCATTTCCTTTTACCTTTATAAGAGACAGTAAAGGAAATTCTTAATGTTTTGACAATAAATTTAAAGGTCATGGGAACAACCATAATTTTTCCCATTAATCATCAAGATCCTGCACAATTTCATCTTGCATGGTCATTTTTATAGTCTTGCACTATAGCACAAAGTGAGAAGACAAACAGCAATTAAGGTAAAAGAGACAAAAGAAATAGAAATATGGACATGTTCTGGGAACATAGCAATGAAAACATATGAGAGTGAATTTTGAGGAATGATAGGCCAGGTTGAGAAGGAAATGATGGGGTTGGATCTTACAAAAAAGGGAACTGCTTGTGGTAAAGGCATGAAGAAATAAAAGCGCAACTACTGAAATTCTTTATCAACACAAAGTCAATAAAATCCAATAAGGCACTGTCATTAGTGGAAAAAACACTGGTCTAGAAGTTACTCTGCTGCTTCTGAAATGAGTGATTAATTAGACATCTGAAGTTCTGAAAAGACATCTGAAAATGAAAAGTTCTGATTATTTCTTAGAGTTGTTGTGAAGATGAGATAATTCAACCCAAAGCTTTAAAATCTGGAACGTTCAAATTTAGAGTTATGCTCATTCTCTCAAGTTGCTTTTTTGTCTACTTATGTAGTGAAGTAGATGACAGACATTCATATATTCCCTCTGTGCACTAGCAGTGTGATGCTTTTGTATACCAATTAGTTCCAAGTTTTTGTAAATGTCTTTGAGATACCTGAAGTATAGTGAATTGGGAGCCAATGGTACTGGGGAAAATGTAATAATGGGCTATAGCAGACAGAGCTTTCCCTCACATTATTTTGTGCATAGTGTAGTTGGCAGAAAAAAAGAGGTGGTCTGTGTGTTAAAGAGGATAGCTATGAATCTCTTACTGTATCCATTATCACTAAAGGGAACTCTCTTATAGTTAATATGCCTTTTGTCAGATATGTTACAATTTTTAATTTCCATTTCATTCTGATCTGACAAGTCTAAATAAACTGTTTGTGTGTATATATACACACATACAGAGCAAGACCCTGTCTTGCTCAAATATATGTTTGAGGGTCTTGCTCTGCGTGTGTGTGTGTGTGTGTGTGTGTGTGTGTGTGTGTGTGTGTATTTCAGACAGGGTCTTGCTATATATTCGAGACAGGGTCTTGCTCTGTTGCTTAGGCTGGAGTGTAGTGGTGTGATCATAGCTCACTACAGCCTTGATCTCCTGGGCTCAAGTGATCCTCCCACTTCAGCCACTGGAGTAGCTGGCAACACAGGCGTGTGCCACCATATCTGGTCAATTTTAAAATATTTTTTGTAGAAACAAAGTTTCACTATGTTGCCCAGGGTAGTCTTAAACTCCTGAGCTCAAGCAATCCTCCCATCTTAGCCTCCCAAAGTGCTAAGATTATAGGTATGAGCATCACACCTGGCCAATAAACTGTATGTTAAAATGAGTTTTGTTGGAGCAACAGCTTTTGGCTAAGATTATCAAACAGAAAGAGAATCATAACTTTAATTGGGAGTTATTTTATCCATTTCAGAAGATGTCCAATATAAAAAATGACAATAAAATATTTGAATCCCATAAACATGTACAACTATTATGTATTCATAAAAAAACAGAAACCTTTTCCTTTTCCCCTGATTGCCTAAACTGTGGTTTCCAATTAGAAGGTTGTGGTGATCTCTAAATTAACAAAATAATACAAAAATAATAAATTCCTATTGTTTTAATTTTTTCCCCCAATAGAATGACTATGTTTTAATTTGTTCTAAATTCCAGCCAATATTTATGGAACATAGCTCTACATGGCAGAAGGGAAAAATTACCAACAATATGTACAGATTACAAAGAGAACTTAACAGTCTTAGAATTCTGTTTGGAAATGAATATACCTATAGAATATTCTCTGAATCCTTGACTTAATTGGAAACTATCCACATTCATTGCTCAGAAAAATGAATACTTTTTTTTATGCGTGTGAGTCACTATTACAACTGTCATGTAAATAAAGAAATGTGTATTATCTTTTCTAATTATAAGAGCAATATATGCTCATTGTCATGATCCAGACAATTAAAAAAATACAGAATACCTGTAATTCCATTACCCACTGTTAACTTTTTTAGCATGTTTCCAGAATTTTTCTATGTATCTAATATTTTAATAAACTGGTTCAAACATATATGTGAAATTATATATTTTTCCATAATGCCATCTTATGGATATATTTCCATATTTATATAGTTACATTACCATCTCAGTAGACACAAAGCAACATATAATTTGTTTCCCCAACTTTAACGATGAACATTTTGATTATTTTTCATTTTAAACTGTTAGAAACCATACTGTAATTAATATCCTTGTATTTCTTTGTTCCCTAGTCCACATTTGATTATTTTTCCACTTTAAACTGTTATAAACCATACAATTAATATCCTTGTGTAAGTACTCTTTGTTCCCTAGTCGAATTATTTCATTAGGAGAAATTCCTAAATGTGAAATTGTCAGGCCAAAAGGTATACAACTGCTTTTTTTTAAGTCTTAAATTTTTGTTTTTAGCAAAGTTATAAATCACACCATTAAAAGATTTGACTAGGTTTATAAGACTGTTAAGAAACTATTTGTGTTCCTCCCTACCACCTCCCCATCTCTAGAGGCAATTTTTTTCAACACTTTAGATATATCTTTCTGTATTTACCTCTGCATCTCTAACATCTCTCTATTGTTATTCTTTTCTGTTTTAGATATTATCTATTAACTTTCTACATGATAGGTAATTCATCAATCCTTCATCCCTTCATCTGCAGTCCCAATCATATTCATATTTCCCATCAAATATATATAAAATAAATAATTTTGGATTATCTCTACCATCTTTGTCCCCATCTTTTACATACATATTAATAGTATGTCCCCAGGAGTCATTTTATACATAATATCCCCGGTCTCGTCCCCCAGTCACAACGGACTTTTTTCAAATAAGGAAATAGGATCCACGCTGGGTCTATTAAGGGTTTACATCCCAGGAGTTTATAATTTAGACTGAGAGGTCCCTGTGGGCTACTGAGCTGGTAATATACAAACCTGGAAGTTATTAGTAGTCACATCCTACTACATGGATTGAGGATCACAATAGCAGTAGGTAGTTACACAATTTCTATTTAGTGGAGACTTAGGAGTCATAATCTGATATATGTGTGTGTGTGTGTGTGTGTGTGTGTGTGTGTGTGGTAGTGGTGTTACAAAACTCTGCTTGAAGCTGCTACTAAGTACACTGTTTTTACTTAGACTGGAGTGTTTATCTGGAGTGGCTTGAGAGGTAGGCTGATTCAATGTACAAATTCATTCACACTGAGAGGAATCAAACAATCACATAAAAAGAAACAGATGAAAAGCAGAAAAGTCTTGATGATTTTAAAAGTTTCTTGTAGAGGTATGATTGCATTCATGCTCTTTAGTTTTGTGTGACACCTCAATAGCTATCTGATGTATTTATATTTAAACAAACTATTCTGTGTTTATGCTCATGCCAGGGGTATTCCATGAGTACCCTGTTATTTTCGCAAAAAACAAGGTCCTTAAAAACCAGAACCAAAACCACATAACATGATATCCTTGATCAATCTCAATTGTGATTTTCAAACCAACTTTGAGGTTGCTGCAAAGCACCAAAAAAAGCATAGCTGGCCTCCCTCTCTCAGGCTGCTGGTTCATACCTTTCCTAGGACAGAGAGATAGTTAAATGATAAAAGGTGCTTGAAGATCATTTAGGTAAGAAAAAGGAAAGTAAACAGAGTAGACAACATAAATAGGAATTTGAAAGCAATACTTGTTATATAAAACAGTAATAAAGATGATGTACCTACAATTAGTTAAGAATTGTCCTATGATGAACAGAAAGTTCATGATTGTGGAAGCTGAACAATGAGTAATAGGAGATTCATCATAATGGATATATAAGTTTTCTCTACTTTTGTTTAGAATGTTCATAATAGAAAGTTTTAAAAATTATCCTTGTAGTATCATTTCCATTTAAAGTAAAATTTTAAAGGAGTGCATAGGCAAGTATAATGTACTTAAATTACTCTAATAAAAAATAAACAAGCAAACAAAAACCCCCACAAAACTATACCTCTGTCTATATTTTGTTTTTTAAGGGGGTTATTTTGATAGAATCTGTTAATGCTTTAGAAGCAATGAAAGTCATAAATAGCTTCTTTATAAAAACAGGGATTTTAAAAACTTACAGAGGACAAGTAAAAACTAACTTCCCAGCAACTTAAAGAGATTCAGTCAACATTTGACACTTGATAAATAAAAGAAATGATGAAATTCCTTGTTTTATTTAAACTAATAAGAATTATAAAGTAAGTACATATTCTTGAAAACAGGATTTATTTGAAACATTTAGATAACTCACAGGTGTTCCTGGTGCTACTCGAGACACAATCACAGGCATCTTCTGATCGTATCCTCCCTTAAAAAGAGAATAAGTAAAATGTTAGTCAAATATTACCAAAATAAGAACATCTTAATTTAAAAACTGAGTATAAAAATAAATTCCAGATTACCTTTACATTGAATCCAAACCTCCCATTTTCATCAGGTTTCATTCTGATTAGGACAAGATTATCATGTGGAATACCACCATTAGGCTTAAAAAGACAAAATTAAATAACTTGTAATTTTCTTCACTTAAAATCTATTCTTCAGATATATAGGAAGCATACTTTTTGTATGCTTATATTATGCATAGTTTGTAAAAAATCATAATTCTAATAAAAATTTTAGTTCACCAAGAGTAAATTCTTTGACTAATAACTTGCAGTTAGCCCAACCAGATATATCCTCTCATGCATTCTTGCGAGCATATGCTAGACTATTAAGTGACAGGAGGAACAGGGCCCATGTCTGTCTTTATTAATTGCTATATCCGTAGAATCTGGCTCATAGCAAGCCAGGTTCATATGTATGAGTATACAGAGGGTGCTCATAAGTGTTACATGAATTCAAATGATACTTCCACTGCTTGATATATGTGATTTTAAAAAACAGCTTTATTGAGATAAAATTCACATATCATTCACCTATTTAAAGTGTATATTTCCATAATTTTTACTCTTGTCACAGAGGTGTACAAACATCACTATTATCTAATTTTAGAATATTTTCATCAATTCCAAAAGAAATCTTGTATCCATTAGCAGTCGTTCCCCATTTTCCCACCTGCCACCCTCCAAAGCCTAGTCAACCACAAATCTACTTACTGTCTCTCGACAGATCTGACTGTTTTGGATATTTCACATATATGAAATCCTACAACACATGGCTATTTGTCCTGGGCTTCTTTCATTCAGTATGTTCTTTATTGTTATTTTTATTTTTAATTTTTATTATTATTATACTTTAAGTTTTAGGGTACATGTGCACAACGTGCAGGTTTGTTCAGTATGTTCTATGCCTGCTCTTTGAAGGAAAAAATCTGACTAGTTCTTATCAGAGATGATCTCTTCTAGGAATCTTCCCTTAACCCCACAGCTTATTTAATTATATACTCTATGTACTCCATGATCACTTCTAATTATAGAACTTATATTGAGTTACATCATGGCACAATTCAGGACCAAAGAATATGATGAAAAAGAGAAGGTACTGTAATACAACTTACAACTAAAAACTGCCACAGTACAAAAGAAATTTCATTTAGGATTTTAAAAATTCAAATAAAAATGAGAATATCTGAAGAAGCTACTTACAGTGGGTTTTTCAGGAGAAGATGGAATATCAAATGTTTCATTAATATGACTTTCTAGATCTTGTTGCGAATGTGAATAATGAATTTGGTTCCAACTGTTTTTCTTTGATTGTTTGGGTGGTAAAGCTGGAGGCTTCCCATCTCCAGGGGTCTCTTGTGATCTAGACAAGAAAACAAATTTGGAAGTTGTTTCATAACTTTTTTAAAAGTTAGGGTCAAGCAACCCACATATTTACAATGTCTGGTAGGAGACAGGCTCTAAATACCATATTTATTTGTAAGTGCCACTTTTTAATGAAAATTTTCCTAACTTTGAAGTAATAAATCTAATTTCCTACTTTATCAAATTTATAAACAATTATATAATAAAATATATTATCAAGGTATTCCTGTGAAGATACCTATTAATCTATTATAACAAAGTAAACATCTTTCCAAAAAAATTTTTTTAAGGTTGTCAGAGGAGTCATGGGTAGCCAGAAATAAGGTAGGCAAGAAAATCCAGAACTGATAATTGGGTAGTTCCACAGATAAAGTAACTATTCCAGCCTAAATAGCTTAAGAGATTGGCCTAATCTATTTAGAAATAAAACACGATTCATGGAAGTAATGAATTCAATGATGCAGTGAGGATTGGAAATGTGAGTAAGAGTGCTGAGATCATCACCAGAGCCAAAACTGGTTGAGATATTGTCAGAACATATGATTTAAGGTGAGAAAACAAAATCCAATTAACATTAGAGAGCATAAGCCTCAATTTGCGGCAACAGGAATTGATAAAAAGAGCTAGATATGATAAAGGTAACTTCAGGTCAGAAACTCTAGCTTTTAACAAGCATAAAATGTATAAAAACATTACTTGTGAGCATTCCACAAAGGCCAAAAGTGGAAACTTGTGGTTCAACTTGTGTCTTAAGAAGTATGCATCCACAGAAGTTGTGGATTTGGGAGAAGTAAAAGATTAAATAGGTAAGGGGAAAATTGTTCTTGATAAGAACACTGACCACTATTGGCGTTATTATCTGATAAAAGAATTACTGTCTTATTGCCTAAGGACAGGTATAAGAGAGATGACAGCTACTGCGTCAAGCCACATGGCTGCTGATGTGGCACTCAAGCACACATTTTATACCTAGTATCTGCTCTTCTGTTGACTGACGGGACACCTAACATCCAAGCTATAAGGTCTGGAGATAAGGAAAATGTATTAGATGATATTATCATTAAAAAAAAAGTTCTTCTTCCCCCCACTGACATTAGGCCTGGCCATGTGACTTGCTTTGGCCAATGACATGTGGGTAGAAGTGGAATGTGTAACTTTTGAAAGGAAGCTTTAAGAAACAGTTTATGGGCTGGGCGCAGTGGCTCATGCCTGTAATCCCAGCACTTTGGGAGGCCGGGGTGGGCAGATCACGAGGTCAGGAGATTGAGACCATCCTGGCTAACATGGTGAAACCCTGTCTCTACTAAAAATACAAAAAAATTAGCTAGGCATGGTGGCAGGCGCCTGTAGTCCCAGCTACTGGGGGGCTGAGGCAGGAGAATGGCGTGAACCTGGGAGGCGGAGCTTGCAGTGAGCAGAGATCGCGCCACTGCACTCCAACTTGGGTGACAGAGCAAGACTCCATCTCAAAAAAAAAGAAAAAAAAGAAACAGCTTATGATTTCATTATGCTTCTTTTTTCCCTTGGCCATGAGACTAGCCATGTCCCAAACAGGGAATGCTACCAGTCTGGGACCCAGAATGAAGATAAGGTAGAGCACAGCCACAGATGACACATAATGTACATATAATGTAAGAAAGAAAGAAATTTTGTTATGCCACTTTAAGTTAGGCTCATTTGTGATCAAGCATAACAAGATAACTGATACAGAGATTTACTGCCAGAGTAACCCTTGGATACATCTGTTCTCCCTTGTAGAGGAGGTGTAAGCTTATTGAGAGGTTGGCTGCTAGACACCTAGTAAAAAAGTGTTGTGAAACTGAAAGAAAGTATGATCAGTGCCAAGGAAGTCAGCTGGGATTAATAATGAATGACGTGATTGTATGGTCTTCCAGAGAAGTTTCTCCTAGGAGAGATTAGAGTCTTTCTGAAATTTTATAACATGGTATAAAATATAACTGCAAAAGAAGCAAGTGAACAGTAATGCCTACTTAGCCTAGATGTCTGCATAGAAATACTTCAGGGCACAAATGCTCTAAATTCTGCCAAGTCTACAAAGACTGCATCAGAGCATACATCCCTCTTTTTCAGCGAAAGCTTCATTGAGGTCTGCCTTAATGGCCAGGGCTTCCAGCTCCCAAAAGTGGTAGTTCTTATGTTACTTTCAACTGCCAAGAATACAAGCTTCTAAGGGCCCATACATTCAAGTATTGCTTGTCTAGGGAAATGTTTCCATGGATTAGAATAGAGATATGTAACTCAACCACGGCCTACTATATAGGATTGGAGCACACAGAGATGGACATCCCTTAGCAGAACTTAAGAGATGCAACATTTTTAAAAGGCAGTTGATAAGAATCTCTAAAACTTTACAAATACCAGAAGTAATTGGACTCGACATATATAACAGGTCTCACCCCTTACTTGGACCTAAGTGTAACCACTTAGGCAATATAATTAGAAACTTTTTCTGCTTTTGCATACAGTTGTCATAACCAGGAAACATTTAAAAGCTAAATTTAAAAGCTGAGAAAAAAAATTCAAACCTAAAAGCCTGTGGGAAAGGGTGTAAGGTGGAGAACATATGAAAATGGAGTCAGGGCAACCTTCCTTATTCTTGGTCCAGCTATCAGTTTAAATACAGCACCAAAATATACAGGAGAAACTCAAGCCTGATCAGCAGTGGTATATCTAAGTGAGCCAAACCTGTATGGGCCTAACGGTGGCAATACTCAGTTATGCCTAACAGTGGCATACTCAGTATGGGCCTAACAGTGGCAATACTCAAGTTACATGAGAGGGACAGCACTGATTCTATGGCACATCTTGCTAAAACTGTTGAATCTCTACTTCTGAGGTTACAAGAAACACCTCCAGAGGTGGTTTTTATTGCGCAATTATGATTAGACATTATTGTTCTAAAAGAGCAGTTATAAATTCATGGATTATGGGCCAATTTTGGCCAACATACATTTGGACCATTCATTGTTTTTATAAAAATAATTGAGTTAAACAATTACATTTTTAAAATTGCATACAAATCTAGATTTTCAAGATGAAAAATCTGGAAGCTCCGGAAAGAATGGGCCTGCAGTACCAGTTGTGAAACACTGTATAAAGCCAAGTGGCAGCTGCTGTCTTTAGATGCAGCATGAGCTCTATAATCTACACAAATCTCCATCCCGTGCTACTTGCAAGACTCCAGGTATTTGAGAATAACCTCTTTTAACCTCTTTTTAAACAATCAAATCAAGCAGGAAGATACAGATAGGAAAAGAGCCCAAGTATAAATGCTGAGGTTGGGATTTAAGCCAAATTATAAGGAAAAGGTGAGGAGAATGAAGTATAGATTAAGATGAAGACGAAAGGACAGTAAAACTTTGGATTTCAGGACAGAGCTACCTGCCTTCTCACTGTCTTATGTAACTTTCTTATTAAAGTAACTTTTCAGAGAGTGGCAGACAGGCTCTCCATATGCCTGACAGCTGCAGAGGGTTAGGTTAGTCTAGGGAGCTCTTATAATTTAATTATGTACTCTCACAGTAATCCCTGTAACTGTTTCCCTTTTCTATACTTCTAATTTCAATAACCAAACTGTATACATACACAACCAAACTCTATACACACACACACACACACTCTGAAGTCTATAAAAGTAATCAAGGATGTCAACACAGACTCCTGAAATTCAAATATTGGGCAAAGGTTATCAATTACATTTTTTAAAAGACATACTCCAAGAATATTAATTCAATTTACTTTAAATAATAACTTTCTTCTTCATTTCTATTGTACAGCTATCATATATATTTATTACTTAAACAGTTATCTAGGAAGATGATTTTCATAGGTAAACCTTGCATTATAATTAGAAATGATACATTAAAAATAATGTCATGAAACAGTCCAATTCTTAAAAACAATACTGTTTCTAAGTGCACACACACAAAAATCTGCCAAGTATAAGAGAATGAAGAGACATGATGCAATTTGGAGAATAACCAGGCAGCATAGTGAAACACAGCCCTGTCAGAAATTACAGCTGGTACCCTCAAGAAAGAGACCTTTAATTTTCAAAGAAGGCCAGCATTTACTGGCTTTAAGGAAGGGAGCTGGAAAAGATCTGAGTTAGGGAAAGTGAGAAAAAAATGCAATCCTGAAGGGATTATTTTATTACTTTTAAAAAAGAAAAATGAACAACCCTTGAAAATCATGAATTTTTTTTTAAAAAACGGTAAAGGCACAATTGTACATAGAAATCTGTCACAGAAGCATAAAATTTATTCCAATAGACTAGAAAACAAAAACCATATTCTTGTTAGACACTAATACAAATGTGCCAGAAATGGATGGCTCTTTAAAAAACTCTTATTTTCCAGCCTGGCCAACATAGCAAGACACCATCTCTACAAAAAATTTTTTTAAAAAAATAAACTGGGGATGGTGGTGTATACCTGTAGTCCCAGCTACTCAGGATGCTGAAATGGGAAGATCATTCAAGAACAGTAGCTTGAGGCTGTGGTGAGCTATAATTGCGCCACTATGCCCCAGCCTGGGAGACAAAGAGACCCTGTCTCTTAAAGAAAAAAACAAACCCTTATTTTCTAAGATGTAGATCAAGAGAACATGTCTCATTTAACTATAATCACTACTGTTATTCTAGTCTTCAATTACGCATTTAACCCAACTTGTACTCTACTTATATTACATTAGATACAGATAAAATTCTGATTCAAAATTCAGGCTTCTTAACACTTTGGCTACTTTATTCTGATAATGACAGTGTTTCAAAGTAAATGTCACTTCAGGTTGATTACCAATTAACGCACAAGGCACTTTAAAAAGCTCATGTAAACTATCAGGGATATGAGTAATATCTAAGAATAGAACTGACAATGTCATGTGATTTTATCAGTAGGAATCTATTCCAGAATAAGCCTCCCAGCAACCTGAGATTCTTGGTTTCAACCAAACTCAAGGTGTCTGCCCTTAGCTCCCAAGTGCAAGTGACAGAGCCTTTAGCCAGAGATGAATGGTAGGTAAGCATACTGCAGCTACAGTGTCCGGGGACCTGTAATTAGCCTTGAAGCCATGAATACAGCATCTAATATGTTACATTCTCTAAGTCCCCATGGCTTGATATCTCCTTCTATTCAAACCTCCGATTTTTTTACTTCCTTGTCCTAGAATAGCCTAGTATTTGAAGAGTTCACAATATATTGCTAGACTTGATCAAGACTGGAATAGGAATTGGGGACAACTGAGTTGTAGATGGAAATCATCAGTGCCAGTAGCTGAGAGGGGTGGAGGAAAGGCAAAGCTTTGAAGACCAAGCAAAAGGAACTGAAGAGGTATGGACAAAGCTGCGGAGATTCATTAGATAAGACTAGAATGGAATAGTCCAGGAAAGAATGGCTCGGGGAAATGGATTTAACACTTGAGGATGGCCAGGCACAGTGGGTCACACCTGTAATCCTCCCAAACAACTTGGGAGGCTGAGGCAGGTGGATCACTAGAGCCCAGGAGTTCAAGACCAGCTTGGGCAACATGATGCAACCCTGTTTCCACAAGAAATACAAAAATTAGCTGGGCATGGTGTCATGCTCCTGCAGTCTCAGCTACTTGGGAGGCTGAGGTGGGAGGATTACTTGAGCCCAGGAGGTCTAGGCTGCAGTGAGTGGTGATTACACCACTGCACTCCAGCCTAGGCAACAGAGCAAGACCCTGTCCCTAAATAAACAAACAAACAAAAAGCCACTTCTGGATTATGAAGTCTGTCTAGAATATCTTGTGATTAGGGATGTAAGAATAAAGTTGAGAATCTGGAGAATTCTTCACTGTCTTCAACCAGATGCTCACACTTCAAATATCCAGACAAACTGTTGATAATATATTAAAAGTTGTTGGAATATATCCCAAGAGCTTAACTGAAAAAAGCTATATAATTATTATATGCTTATAGCAACTCTTTGAGGTAGATATTATTATCACCCTGTTTTTTAACAGTGAGGAAACAGGCTTACGGAGATAAAATAACTCACCAAAGGTCACCTAATTAGAAGTAGTAGAACCATGTTTTAAACCTAGTCTGAATCCAGAGCTTGTGCTCGTAAACACTATGATATATAGTTGCATCTAAAACAAAGTAACTGCAAAAAGGAGGAAAGTTATTTTAAATCAGAGGTTTCCAAACTTTTTGTGGCAGTGGAATCTTTTTCTAAAAAAAAAAAGTTTCTCAGAAGCCAATTTATAAAACAGATAAATGCTAATAAGCATCCCCCACCCCTGTCAGTATCTGAGGTCTCAACAGAACTCCCAGAACTTATCAGAATATATCCAGAATATGACTATTTTAAATCACTTTGTTTTGGTTATAAATGGTAATACTGCTATATTTTAAATTCTAACACAAATTACTTATATTTTAATGAACAGAAAGCAAGATTAGTAAATATCAGGGCTTATATACATCCATATTTAACTTTAATTGATAACATTTCTAACTCAATTGTTTTAACACATTTAAAACCAATAATTTGCCTAAAATGTACTAAAGGAGGGGGCACCAGGGCTCAAAACACATACTGTACACAGTTTACCCACATAAAAAATTTACCCACATTAGCCAGGCGTGGTGGCTCACGCCTGTAATCCCAGCACTTTGGGAGGCCGAGGTGGGTGGATCACAAGGTCAGGAGATCGAGACTATCCTGGCTAACACGGTGAAACCTGGTCTCTACTAAAAACACAAAAAATTAGCCGGGTGTGGTGACGGGCGCCTGTAGTCCCAGCTACTCGGGAGGCTAAGGCAGGAGAATGGCGTGAACCCGGGAGGTACAGCTTGCAGTGAGCCAAGATTGTGCCACTGCACTCCAGCCTGGGCGACAGAGTGAGACTTTGTCTCAAAAAAAAAAAAAAAATTTACCCACATTTAAAAAAAAGTACTATTTGTGTTAACTTTCGGTTGTTAAGAGAAAGGAAAGATGGCAATATAATTCTAAAAGTTTTCCAAATGCCCAACATTCATATTGGGGCTTTTTACCAAAAATAACTTGCTTATCTTAAACTCTGACCTTTTTTTGTTTTGGTTTTGGTTTTTAAAAGATGGTGTCTTGCTGTATTGTCCAGGCTGAGGTGCAGTGACTATCCACAGGCGCCATCATGGAGCAATACATCCTCGAACTCCTGGGCTCTAGTGATCCTTCTGCCTCAGCCTCCTGAGTAAGCTGGGACAACAGGTGCACACCACCACACTTGGCAATCTGACATTTTGGAAAATGTTAAGTGGAGGGTAAATAATGAAAATGTTATATTTGAGTGTACTATGCTGGTAGCAGAGCAATATATTGTCACATAGTAGCAAAAGTTTGTTAGAAATGTCAATCAAGATGTGTGAAAAAATGTGCACAATTTATTTCAGTTCACTGAGCTTTAAATTTTCTTATAAATGCTTCAACAACAGCAGTGAAAAAAAGCTTATTTTGCAGTTAATGCAGCTCTCTGTTGCCACCTTTAGAAATTTGTATCCTAATAAATTTAACCATCCAATTCACATGCTGTGTTGTAGACTGTGGTCTCCTTTACTTATCCTTAGCCTATAAATGGTAACTTTATTCTAAACAGTATAAGCAACCTCCTGTACTCACTTAAATAAATAATTGGTAAGATGATTTTATCTGACAATTAAAAAAAGGCATATGTGAAAAACCTTAAAAAAAATCTATTTCATTACATGTTGAAATGTTCTGTGCTTAATCCAATACATCATTTAAATTCTTTTCACATTTGGACAACAGAAAAACTGAAATCTATGGATTCCAAGCTGCAAAGTATTTTATCTAAATTGCAAATCAAAAAACATCTATAACATCTTGTTGGGGATACAAAGTTCTCCTGGCTGATTCTCATGCTACAGAAAGCCTGAGTTTCTGTTCTGTAAATTGGGACAAGTGTTCTAAGTTTGGCTTTCTTATCTATAAAATGGATATTATATATCTTTCCTATTTCACTGAATTCTCCTGAATAGAACAGTGAGATAATTTATGTAAAAGTGACTGTAAGCAACTAAGTAAGTTATTATTATTAAGCTTATCTTTTCAGATCTCTCTCATTATTCTTAAGGTTAAAAACTGGTTGAATGTCAAATGCAGTAATACAGATTCAAAATGGAATACAAACACATAAACCTTATAAAATATATGTCCAAGGAGAAGGCTCCAAGCATTTTATATTCTTGTGCACAAGAGAGAAGAAGCAAAAGCTCTTCACAGTTCCAAGCTACCCTGAACTTGCTTCTCCACTCAAGTCAGGAAAGTAGAATAAAGGTGTTTTGAGATGGCAAATGTATTAGTCCATTCTCATGCTGCTATGAAGAAATACCTGAGACTGGGTAGTTTATAAACAAAAGAGGTTTAATTGACTCACAGTTACACATGGCTGGGGAGGCCTCAGGAAATTTACAATCATGGTGGAAGGCACCTCTTCACAGGGCGGCAGGAGAGAAAATGAGTGCATGCAGGGGAAATGCCAGACACTTATAAAACCATCAGATCTTGTGAGACTCATTCATTATCACAAGAACAGCATGGAAGAAATGACCCCCATGATTCAACTACCTTTACCTGGTCCTGCCCTTGACACCTGGAGATTACAATTCAAGGTAAGATTTGGGTGAGGACACAGAGCCAAACCATATCAGCAAGTGATTTGGGGGTTTGTGAATCTATAAAATTTACATGTGAGGCTGGGCGCGGTGGCTCACGCCTGTAATCCCAGCACTTTGGGAGGCCGAGGTGGGCGAATCACGAGGTCAGGAGATCGAGACCATCCTGGCTAACACGGTGAAACCCCATCTCTACTAAAGATACAAAAAATTAGCCGGGAGTGGTGGCTGGTGCCTGTAGTCTCAGCTACTCGGGAGGTTGAGGCAGGAGAATGGCGTGAACCCGGGAGGCAGAGCTTGCAGTGAGCCGAGATAGCGCCACTGCACTCCTGCCTGGGTGAAAGAGCGAGACTCCGTCTCAAAAAAAAAAAATTTACATGTGGAAATATTCAATTGCGTTTATATGTCTTTCTTTGGAAAAGGCCCTTTAAAAATAGATAAAGATAATTTTGTTAGGCCTCAAGAATTACACTGGTTTTGGTTTGTAATAATTAGGCTTTTTGATTCCTGCATATGATTCATTTTTATGTCACAAAAGTATGTAATTTTAAAAATCAAATCAATATTTCAATCATGTCCTTAATTACTATACTTTTTAAAGTTTTCAAATTAGAACATATATAATTATTAAAAATCAACCGGAAAGTTTAGAATTATAACTTCTAAAGTAATAAAATATTAAATCTCCCATCAATCCTATTTCTTGCCAACTAATTCCCCACAGGTATCATTGTACAGTGTGTATCTGTCCTATTTCTCCATTTTTAATAATATATACACACAATCAAAATGTTTTACCAAGATATACATCACGCAGGCTGAACTCCTACTTGTTTTGATAGCTCAGCCAGTCTTCCTTGGTTTACCCTACCCAGGGACAAACATGACCCTACACCTGTACTCTCTTCCACCTACCACTCTTGGGCCCACTCTTTACCCCTGATCGCATTCACTATATCTTACACCAATTTCTCCTTCTCAAGAAATAAATCTTCTTACCTATCTACACAGGTAAATTAAAAATTCTTCTTACCTATCTACATATCTTGGAAGTATTTTAATTTTCTCAACACTTTTTACTCATACTTATGGTTCTTTTCCTTTAAAAATATTAAGAAAACTCTGCTTTAACTACCCTCCTCCTTGACCAGAGTGCTACATTATCTGCAGAAATATTTGAGTTTATATACTAAAAACTGAAGAACTGTCTAAGTCAACAAAATAACAACATAGTGACTGGGTAGGGGAGGGAGAGGCAACAAGAACTCTCAGGAACAAATGAGCATAATTGCAAACATATAAATTTTGAAAAGTTGCATAATTAAAATCTTGTATCGAATATCCTAATTTCCCAGATTATTTTAAGTAAAGCAATTTGGGGCATTTGAAAATACAGAGGAAGCAAAATAAAAAAGCTCTTACGGTGATGATTCCAGAACAATGCTATTAGCTTGTGTTGATGACGGAGATCTCTGATTTACAAACACTTCGCTTGGGGAAGTATGAACCATATGGTCTACCAAATGACCAACTGAAGATGGTCGTAACCGGGTTCCTTCCTGCGTGAATGTAGAATTTCGACTAAATAAAGAGGGAGAAAAACTGAATAAAAATATGCTTCAATTCAAAATTTCCAAGTTTCTTAATATATGGTTACATCAGAAAGGGGGTATGTGTTTTTAAGTCAAGCCATGTTGACTAAGCAATCTCTGAAAAAGACGGTGTGATATAAACAGAGGGAACAGAGAATGGGAAGTCAGTGATCTGAGTTACAATCAACAATCTGCCAAGGATTCTACCCATAAAGTTACCTACTATCTCTAAGTGCCTTAATGTTTCTAGGTGTTAGTCACTACGATTTTGTCTTACTCAGCATTTATAAAATAAAGGGATTAGAATAAATGATTTAGAAATATATTCTAGTCTGAATTATTTTTTAATTATTATAAATGTTTTTATTTATGGGACTTTCTTTGAAGCCTTAGAATAGATACTGAATACTATATTGCCATCCTCTTGACAGTCACACAAAGTAGTGTTATTACAATTTTTAATTACAATATTTCAGTATTTATGTATGTGTCAGACATTTCTCTAAGCATTTCATTTAATCCTCATAACAGTACTATAAGAAAGACATTATTATAAATATAATTTTGTAGATGAGAAAAATGAGACAGAGATTAACTTGCCCAGGTTCAAGCATACAGTGATTCCAGGGCCCATGCTCTTAACCACCACCTTGTACTATCTCTTCAGAATTTTAAAAAATCCTTTTAGATTATATCTGAAATTGTTTCATTAACCAGAAAACTTAAACAGAGCTACTGTTAATTAGTTACTTGAGTACTTTGGCTTAACTTGCTATTATTTTCTATAACTTGCTATTATTGTTTAGTGTTGCTGGTACAAATGGAGAAATGGCTGGTTGTACAAAAGGGAAGAGAAAAACAAGGTCTGAATTTTCTTCAGACAAGCTAATGAGGCTTTGAATATATGCAATCATTTATAAGAAAAAATGATAAAAGCAACCTGAAATTGGCAAGACAGAAATTACTAAGTCCATTTTTTTCTAGGAGTAACTTTAACACGTTAAGTATTAAAGCTCTGTGAACCAAACTGTTTATGTATAAACTGTTATATGGTAGAAGTTTATTCTTCAGCTGATAATAGCCTTCAATGCTCTAGCTGTTAGATTTTTTTTTTTTTTTTTTTTGAGACAGGGTCTCACTCTGTGGTCCAGGCTGAAGTGCAGTGGTGTCATCTCAACTCTGCAACCTCTTCCTCCTGGGTTCAAGCAATCCCTGCCCCACCCCCCTGACAGGTGCACGCCACCATGCTCAGCTAATTTTTGTATGTTTTTGTAAAGATGGGGTTTCACTATGTTCACCAGGCTGGTCTTGAGCTCCTGACCTTAATGAATCCACACACTTCGGCCTCCCAAAGTGCTGGGATTACAGGAATGAGCCACTGCACCCAGCCACGTTTAGAATTTTATACAAATTTATTAAACATTAATGTGCGTAAAACATTTATGAAAAAAGACATCTTCAAATATTATATTTCATACCAAAATTCAAGTATTTTATAAGTGAACCTTATGGGTTAACTAAGTATGTTAATATGGTGGCACACAATTGTTTACCATTATCTTAATTACATACAACATTTGTAATATTATCAAATTAAGATAATCAACATCTTTGGCTGGTGCATTTGGCTAGTTTATGATCTTATAATCATTTATACCAAAACATACAACTTTTGTGAGCAATGTCAGACTGAAGTACATATACTGTAAGTGCTGAATCACACGGTGCTTTTTAGCTCAGGGAGAGCTAAGCTTATGGGGACTGGTGCTGGAAACCCCTTTTCCTAGGCCATAGAACGTGCTGAAGCCATGGTTGAGGTGGGGGTTTAAGAGAATCCCAATCACTTGCAAAGCATTTTCAAACAATATATGCTCCCCTAGAAATTCTGCTGGGAATCCACATGAAAAATGAGTATGTCAACAACAACCATACAAGATTTTAAGTCTAACAGATCCTCATTTATCAGGGACTCTTAACTGCGAAAGTTAACTGTTGAGGAGAGCGAGAGTGGAGGGTCCTTATTCAATGCGCTACTCTCATTCCGCAAGTCTATACCATGTTACTTCTGCAATGAGCAGCAGGCAAAGAGAAAATAATGCTCTGGAGCAACAAAAATCATGTTTCACCAAAAGAATTCAATTTTTGCGTATCTTTATCTTCAGGCATAAAAATATACAGCCAATAATTAGAAATTAGCAAAATTCACACCTGATGTTGGTCACAAAATTCACACTTACTGATTAGGAGTTCCCGGTGGAGATCGTGATGGAAGGCTTTGTGTTTCTAACCTGTCATCAGATATTGAATTTCTGCTTACTACTTCCCAATCCATTAATTTCCGTGCCAAGGGCTTACTTGGGGATCTGCAGAAATAAATTAAATAATATGTTAAAAGTTTTATTTTTATACCCCAAACCATGAATCAAATCCTACAATTTGTTTTCATAGATTATGTTCTAGATGAGCAACATAAAGAGTTTACTTGTAAAAAATTAATGCATTTAGAGGCTATTTACCAAATAACTTCCTAAGAATATACATTGGCTTTATATGAAGAATAAAGGAAAGATAGGCTAGGAAGAGTAAGATAGAGAATAAGAAGGACGAGAAAAACAGAAGAAACAAGAAAAGGAAGGACAAAGGTAAAAAGGGAAGGGTTTGCTACCAAATGTTTTCTCAGATGTTACTGACAAGACAGATACTACCTACTTCTATTCCAGAGTATCTGGAACACTAGCTTATCTTGGGATGTATTAAATAACTCCTCGCACATTATCTCCTGAATGCTTCTATAACTAAATCCCAATCCTCTGCCTCAATGAAGACAGAACAAAAATAATTATGCATATTACATTTTATCTACTTAAAAACTGTTTACATATAGTAGGTTAGTGGATTTTTCCCTTTTTTCCAAAAACATTTTGGAGGGTTAATAATTCTGTCTATTGGTGGGGAGTAAAAGGATATGTTTTGTTACCAATCTATATATTATCAGCTATCCTAATGATAAAGATGAAAACTAAGTGATGTTTTAAAAAAAGATCTTGGATGGGCGAGGTGGCTCAGTGCTGCAATCCCAGCACTTTGGGAGGCCCAGGTGGGAGGATCACTGGAACTTAGGAATTCAAGACCAGCTTGGGCAACATAAGGAGACTCTGTCTCTACAAAAAATAAATTAGCTGGGTATGATGGCAAGTGCCTGTAGTCCAAGCTACTTGGGAGGCTGAAGTCAGAGGATCAACTTGAGTCCAGGAATTTGAGACTGTAGTGAGCTGTGATAGCACCACTGCATTCCAACCTGGGTGACAAGAGTAAAACCCTGTCTCAAAAAAAAAAAAAAAAAAAGAAAGAAAGAAAGATCTTCATATTGATTCATTCAGATCAAAAGATACTGATCTATGCAGAGATCATAAACCCTTAGAATTTTAGGAATGTTAACAAAGTATTTTTTATATGCAAATTCAGATAATAGACAAAATTAGCTGAAAATATATGTTATTTCTTTAAATGCCTGGCTTTATGAAGTGCAGAGTTAATGTGGAGGCGAATAATTTAAGCTACATATATAAAGTATATAATAAATCATCTTGTAAACAGTTTTATATTTCAGTAATTAACTGAAGCATATAAAAACTATATGTATTTTCCATTCCAGCACAATTTACAAAAAATGAAACATCCTGTTGTCTTCCTACAAAAATCAGATCATAAAAATTTAGGTAGAAATACCTATTTGAGTAAAATTTAAAAATGAAGACTATTTTTGGTTATAGTTAATAAGAATCATAGGCCTTTGTTGTGTGACTTTGAATTTATTTTCAGATTTTCCTATATTGATAAAGAATTGCAGGTAGTATTGGACTTGCTTTTTTAGCTCATTGGGATATTTTCCTCTCATCATGTACTATGTATACACTTCTGTATGGCTAAAAAAAAAAAAACAATTACCAAGGAAGGCACAAAGCAAATGCAATATTAACTCATCTGATTACATTAAAACTTAATAACATTAGAATTCTGATACATAATGATCTCATGAAGTTTGAAGTTTCACTGTCTGCTAGAATTTCCTTTCCAATATGTTAAACGTGTAAAAAGAAATGTTGGACTAACACGCACAATAACACTGACCAAAGAGAACTGAACAAATTGTTATTATGTGTACAGTAGGAAGCATTAAAATAATGATAAGGATTCTGAATTCTAGATGTGGCTTCCTATTAGACAGACCTCTTATGTTTCTGTATCTAAATGTATAAATTTATTAGCATAATATGACCCATAGGTCTCTCCCTACCTCCTGAATTTTATGATTTATGAATATCCAAATTTTCAGGGCAATATTTTAGCCTATTAATTTTACTAAACCACGAAAAATTTAAGTTACTTATGAATCTACACCACACAAGTGTCCTGTCATTTCAGCAATTCATAGCTAAAACTTTTTTAGTTTGGCCTAATGACATTTCCTTAATCAAAACTCTTGTAGGCATTTTCTAAGACATGGAATGTTATTAGTTTTAAAAAAGATACGCTGACTCAGATTTCATTTTCCATATGTGAATTCAAAGTAATTTAGGTGTGAACATTTCCCATTATCACAGGTTTAAATTATAGGATTTTTTGATTTGAAGACAACTCATGACACCGTTTAGTTCAACTCCCTCATACTGCAGTGCAAATTTTCTTATCAGTCACAACAGAATGAAAATAAAGTATATTACCTCATGCATAAAACTTTGATTTTTAAAATAAAGATTAACATTTATGGCTCTATTAATGCTAATTCATAATGTAATAAACGATTATTTCCTCAAATATTAAACTACGAAATATAAGCTGTATGAAAGTTCACTAACTGTAATCAATAGATCAACTACTTTCATTTTCTAAAAGCTGGAAAAAGTCATTTGAAGAAAAAAAATTCCAGCACACTCACCTAGTCTGAAGCGTCAGAACACTTTATTGCTGTTAACGGACTAAACATGGCTGGACACTTTGAACTTAAAACCAAACTTCATGTATTTTATTTTATTAACAGTTTTAACCTCAGGGACCCACCCACTCAAGCTTGCTGTCTATGTTTCCTGTTGAGTGTGGAAATTTCAGAGAAAAAAATACCACACAGCATCAGTGTGTTTGCGATGTGGTAAGCTTCTTTTCTGTCTAGGGCACCTTATTTTTCTGTTGTATGAGAACATTGTTTTTCTCTTTTCTTAGATATATTATATGACAACTGCAAAATGTGAAAGCAATTTGAAGAGGTGATAATCAGTATATGTGCTGCTGAGGCGAACACAAAGAGGTGATAATCAGAAAAAAGAAAAAACATTTAATGATTGCTAAAAAATTATTATATGAAAAGTTTAAGGAGGAGCCTTTTCTATCTACTCATATTGCCAACTAAAACCCAAAGAAAAAAAAAGAACTCTAGGATTATCTGGTACTTCAATAAAATAACTTAATAATTACTAAAACCATTAGAGAATTTTGGAAGACATATATCTGTTCATTACAATTAGATCCTAACATATTAGAAAAACAATCCCAGAAAAGCTTATCTTTCAGAGAAAGAGAGATCATTAAACAGCCCAGTACTATTACAACCTCATTGTAGCTGATACCTTATTATTTCAGAGGAACCACACAATTCCAGAAAAACAAAAGGAAGAGAGTTATCTGAGGCTTATAATATTGAAATTTTACCTCTACTATTCACGGAATAATGGCTATTTGTTTTATAAAATAACCTATTAAACAACTATACATTTTAATAATGAATATACAAAATGAACAACTAAGATGCAGGTATAACTCTGCTTATTTCTAAAATCTGATATGATCAAAACATTAAAACATTAACACTTATAAAGAAACCATTTATATGTGATATTAACTTAATATATAAATACACCTATGATCTGGTACTCATATTAGGATATGCTACATACAACTAGTGATCAAATCGCATGTTCTATACTTTTTATAAAAGTCAAGCAAGAAAGAAGACACTTGTTAAGAAAGGAATAAAAAAGTTTTAAGTATATTGTTATGGTGTTACAACACTAAGAATCAGAAAAATATTTTAAGAAATGTTATTAGTTTTTAAAAAAATACATGGACTCATTTCATTTTCCATAAGTGAATTCAAAGTAATTTAGGTGTGAAGATTTTCCATTATCACAGGTTTAAATTATAGGATTTTTTGATTAGAAGACAACTCATGACACCATTTGGTCCAACCCCCTCATATTGCAGTGCAAATTTTCCTATCAGTCACAACAGAATGAAAATAAAGTATATTATCTCATGCATTTGATTTTTAAAATAAAGATTAACTTACCATTTATGGCTCTTCTATTAATGTTAATTCATAATGTAATAAACTATTATTTCCTCATATAGTAGACTACTAAATGTAAGCTGTATGTCACATATTACTGTGACATCTTTACAAAGTCTTAGCAACAACTCCTACTCTGGAGGCAGGGACGTGGCTCAGTAAAGGGAGGAATCCTAAAAGTTAAGTTTACAGTTTACAATCAAAGAATTTAACTGTTAAAAGATTGCCATTATAAATGACTAGATTTTTGAACAGCAAAGAAAATGTGCACGATATGCTAGATGATAAAAACAAACAACAAATAGTTTAAAACAATTTGGAAACAAATATACACACATATATAAAAATGTCTCTATGAGTAGATGCATAGAAAAATCCTGAATAATGAGGATCAAAATTTTTTTAAAAAGTTGTCTTGGGATGATAAATTTTCTTTATGCTCTTTGATACTGTTGGAGTTTTTAAACATAATGAGCTATCACTTATATTACTAGGGGAAAAAAGCAATTTCCACTTTTGGAAGGAGGAAGAAAAAAACCAAGAACACAAAACTCCCTTTACTCCAGAAACACAAAGAAGGAAGGTCTCTTAGATAAAGACTTAAGAACAAAATTTAAACAAAGTGAAATCAAAAGCAAACTTTCTAGTTCTCTTTATTAAAACTCAAGCCTCTAATAGCAGTAGATGCCAAGCACATAACTAATTAAAAGACTTAGCCTCTCAAAGTAATTTTCACTGAAAACAAACTCTTGTCTCTAACACACCTGTATCCAGTTGGTCATCAGCTTCTGCTAGTTCTGCCTACAAAACGTTCCTTAAATTTGTTCCCTATTTTCCATTCCATTACCAATGTTTTTGTTCAGGCCTTTATTATTTTCACTTGGATTACTGCAATTACCTTATAGTTTCTGGGTACTGAGGCTTTCCTCGCTAATCCATTCTCTATCATTGCTCATAATACTATTTTCTAAAACATAGATCTTATCATGTCATTTCACTTGTTAAAAAGCAAATTGGCTAGGTCGGGAGTGGTGGCTCATGCCTGTAACGCTAGCACTTTGGGAGGCCAAGGTGGGGGGGATCACCTGAGGTCAGGAGTTCGAGACTAGCCTGGCTGACATGGTAAACCCCGTCTCTACTAAAAATACAAGAGGCTGAGGCAGGAGAATTACTTGAACCCAGAAGGCAGAGGTTGCAGTGAGCTGAAATTGCATCACTGCACTCCAGCCTGGATGACAGGGTAAGACTCCGTCTCAAAAAAAAAAAAAAAAAAAGCAAATTGGCTATGACAGACCCTAAAGAAATAAAGACAATAAATGGTAAACAAAAACAAAAAATAAAACAACTTATCTCTTAACAATATAATTTAAATAAATATGGAAACGGCTTGATAACATGAAATAAGTCACTATATTTCTCAAAAATGTTTAAAAAAGTGGAGCAACCTCGAACAAAATATTATATTAATAACATAATATTTGATCAGCCTATTCAGAACTGCAATGCCTGGCACACTATTAATATAAAAAATGAATCAATAAACTAGACAAGCTAGTTTATCATTCCCTCAACATTATTTACTGTTAAAGAATTGTGATAATTCTGTAATCAAAAATTTGAAATATTTAGAAAAACTTTAGAAAAAATATTTAGAAAAACTTTTTAGTAAACTCAATCCATCTTTTTAAAAAAATTCAGACAATGAAACAGATTTGGCTTACCTTGCAAATACCCTGTCTTTATTTGCCTTTTCTTTGCCATACTGAACTGATTGGACTTCAGTTCTCCCACTGAAATATATAAATATGCACAACAATAAAGTCTTAAGAGAACTATAAGATAAAATGACAACACATAACATGATTATAGTGTAATTTCCTAAGAGACAAGACATTTCTAGCAGAGAAAAGGAAGCAGAGAATAAAAAGACTGGACAACATTCCAATTCTACCTGGATGAATGAAGCTTAGTTACATGTCTCCCATTAATGAAGAAAGATGTGTTCAACTCCCTCCATGTCCAGACACAGAACAGCTCCAGATTTTTGTTTAGAGGAAGGAACTAAGGCAGAAAAATGGTGGGGGTTTGGCACTAGGAGATTTGTTTTCAAGCTGATTTGTCTAGAGGGAAATTGTTGATAGAGAGAAACTGATCTTCTGAGGTACACCAATGTGTTCAGATGAAGTTTGTTAATAAAAGTTCTCAGAGCATTTATTTGAGACATTCTCATTACTTAACTGTGAATTAACATAAATTTGCGGTATATCAAATGTAACCATATACAAATATAGCTATCTAATGCATATAAAAACAGCCAAATGCCAGTTTCCATAGTTAAGCAAGCAATTTTAAGACCATTTTCCATGGATAAATATCAGTAAATATGAACTGAATGGCACTTTTATGAGATTTTAATGGAAAAATGAGAAATACTACCATGACTTTTAAACTTCAAGTTGAATTTTCCTAAGAAAATATTTCCTCTAAGAGGGAGGTAATAAATTAAAGTTCATCACTGTTTTGTATTTCCACATTAGAATAATGATGTTAATCCTCTGGATACTTTGGAACAGAGATAAGGATATGTACATGAAGAGACTGGTGGAGAAAGTAATAGATCTGATAGTCCCAGTACCATCTGTCAGTCAAAAGAGTATTTCAACATTTTAAGTATGACAACAGTTCCAGCATTCTCCACCACTGCATATTATGAAGGGAAAAAAAGTTTATTTAGTGCATACTCATTAGGGACAGGACTGTGTCCAGTTAACATTTTTACTTCATTTCCTACTTCATTCCTACTTCATTTACAAGATGTCTAACCACTTGGATGATTAAAAAGTGCTTTGGATATGTTTTAAAGTTCTCCCATTCCTACTTCATTTACAAGATGTCTAACCACTTTGATGATTAAAAAGTGCTTTGGATATGTTTTAAAGTTCTTAAGTACTACAAACACAAAGCTTAACTTTTTAAAACTATAAATATATACAATTATGTATATACAATTTAATGTGCGAGCTGTCATAGGCCCAGTCCTGTCCTGTGCCCTATGTTTTGCAGGGGCTACGATAAACAAATTCCATTTTCTAGATTATTTTGCCTTAGGTTCTGCTTTTAGAAGGTACTGGTGGAAGATCAGAAAGTGGAGAAAGGCAGAGCAGGAAACTGGTAGCTGCTGGCAGCTGCTTTAATAGTCATGGGGATAGGGTATAGTGAGAAAGAGCATCCTGTAGATGGTCCCATCCTTGATTAAAGCAGTACTTCTCTGCAAGATACAGACCGATTTTTCTTCACGGGAAAATTAATGTATCAGTCAGAGTTCAGTCAGGGAAACAGAGCTCTAACAGTGTAGTAGCAGGTGTAGTTTGTGGACTCCAGCCCAGGGAGTCCTGAATGCATCTGAATTTTAGGCATTACCCCTTCTTCTTGTTTGTTTCTCCATAACCATGTTTCCACCCTTTTGTTTTCCCAGCATTTCCAACAACCATGTAACTAATTTCCTCAATTAAATTGCTTTTGTTTGAAATACCAAAAGGGCTTTCTGCTTCCCTGACTGATACATTAATTTTCCAGTGAAGAAGATTCAAATGGGACACTATTACTCAAAAGGCTGGAGTAACAAGTTAAATTTCATAATAAAGAAACAATTTTTTTAAAATTAATGAGAGAAAGACTTATATTTCATATTGTCCATAATACAGACATTAGGGATTTAGTATTATCATTACAACAAAATGAAAAACTGTTCCAGTTTCAGAACACTAAACTTTCACAGTAAGATACTTATCTTTTGAGCAATGAGAAAGTTCTCTCTCTCTCTCTCTCTATAGGCTTATTATAAGTTATTCAAGCAACATAGAAAAATATAAAAAGAACAAAAAAATTGTTTTTACCCACAGTCCTATCCATAAAGAAATCATCACCATTATGAGCAGGTAAAAATCATTCTGAAATTCATGTATATAAACATTAAAAAGGCTTGACATACAGGCACAATAATTTTATTACAATGAAATTATGGTATATATGCCACTTTTAATGAAAAAAAATTAAACTGGTTTCTAGTGAAATAAAAGATAAAAAAGACTGCCATTCATATAAAAAAAGAGGAAAAAAGATGAAGAAAACCTTAAGAACTGCTGTGTTAATGTCTAAAATTGTTTCAAACTTTAAGGATTCAAATACTTCCTCCCACTAGCTTTTTTTTTTTTTTTTTTTGAGATGGAGTCTCACTCTGTCGCCCAGGCTGGAGTGCAGTGGCTCCATCTCGGCTCACTGCAAGCTCTGCCTCCTGGGTTCACGCCATTCTTCTGCCTCAGCCTCCCGAGTAGCTGGGACTACAGGTGCCCGCCACTACGCCCGGCTAATTTTTTGTATTTTTAGTAGAGACGGGGTTTCACCGCATTAGCCAAGATGGTCTCGATCTCCTGACCTCGTGATCCGCCTGCCTCGGCCTCCCAAAGTGCTGGGATTACAGGCGTGAGCCACTGTGCTCGGCCTCATTTTTTTAAAGTTATATTATTTATTCTACTTTGGCAAAGTTTATACCATTTAAATTTTATTCTGCAGTTATAATTCTCACGGTTGTCAAGAATTGTTTCTATATAGAGAGGATTTAATCTTCACTCTCAGGGCTTTTTATATAAAAATAACTTTTTATACCTGATAAAAAGTTATTTTTTTATACCTGATAAAAAGTTATTTTTTTAATCAGGATTATTCTGATCTATCTCCTGGTTTGCTGAATTTTACTACTTAATAAATGTTTTCAGGAAGGTCTTGGAGATGTTATATTCTCTGAGTTTTTGCATATTGGATAATGTCTATATGTTGACTTTGGACTTGAATGGCAATGTGATCATGTTTAATATTTTTTGGTCATGTTTTTGTCTTTAGGACTTGGTTGACAAAGGATGGCCCACAAGTAACATAAGCCTGAAGATACAAGTTTTATTTGGAATACATACTGTTTGTTGTTGTTTAGAGACAGGGTCTTGCTCTGTCACCCAGGCTGAAGTGCAGTGGCCTGATCATAGTCCTGTAACTTTTAACTCCTGGCCTCAAGTGATCCTCCTCCCTGAGCCTCCTGAGTAGTTAGGACCACAGGTGTGTGCCAAAAGCCCAGCTAGTTTTTAAACTTTTGGTAGAGACAGGGGTCTGCCTATGTTGCCCAGGCTGGACTTGAACTCCTGGCCTCAAACAATCCTCCCACCTTGGTCTCCCAAAACACTGAGATTACAGGCCCCCATGCCTGGCCTACATTATTTTAAAATATTTAATTCAAACTGATAAACCACTAGCAGACTAATCAAGGAAAAAAGAAGACACAAGTTACCAAGAATGAGAGAAGCAACATTATTACATATTCTAGAGAGATTAAAAAGAAATGGGGAATATTATAAACTCTGTGCCAATAAATTCAACAACCTAGATGAAATGGATAAATTTGCTGACAGACACAAACTACCATATCTTGCTCAGGAAGAAAGACAAAACCTTAATTGCCTTATCTATTAAAGAATTTGAATGTTCAAAATCTTCCTATAAATAAGACTTCTGCCCCAGATGAATTAATTTGCAAATTCTATGAAACATTTAAAAATGAGATAATATTATTACTATGCAGCCTCTTCCAGAAAATGGAACTTTCTCAACACATTCATGATTCCAATTTGACCCTGACACAATAAAATCTGAAAATGATATCGTAAGAAAGAAAACTACAGATATATCCCTCATAAACACATATGCAAAAATCCTAAACAAAATTTAGCAAAGTGAATCAAACAATATATAGAAAGGATATCATGGCTAAGTGGGGTTTATCCTAGGAATGTAGGGCTGGCTTAACACTTGAAATGCAGTCAAAGTAATTCATCATACTAACATCAGATTTTAAAGTTTGAATATGATCATTTCTTATGTGTCAATTATACTTCAATAAAGCTGTTAAAATAATTGTTCAACTTTCTAAAATGTACATATCCCATTTAATAGTCCTTAATCCCAGTTTTGTTGAAAAACATGTAAAATTTGTCAATACTAGGCCAATCTTCCCCAAGGGCAGTAACAGCCTTCTGAATGGCAGGTGTTGCTCCCTTCCCGGCCGATCTTTTTTTTTTTTTTTAAATCAGATTGTCCTTGAACTTGCTTTTATTAATATTTATGGTACAAATTTCCTTCTGTTTCAGTGATGATTTCCTCCCAAACAGGTTTCTTCAACTGTCTTTTGTATTTGAAGTCACTGTATGTAAATTTTATGTTTGCTTTGGTATGGTTTGGGTAACTTCCTTGACTTTTTTTTCTCATCTTGTCTGAGACTTGCTTGAATTATAGTTGAAGACTGGTTATTGGTCCTACTCATTTCTTTGTACCTAAATTAAATGGTGTGTGTTTATGTCACATTTGCAAGGACAAAGAGGAGAAAAAAGAATTTGAACAGAGGGTAAGAGTAGTCCTTGTATAACTACCCTGGTAACCAATCAGAAATTAAATTCATTGAAAGAATATCTTTAGGGTTTGTACTGTTCTCATTTCACATAAAGCCGTGGAGATTTCTTCTGTCCTTGCTGAGATTTATTAACAGTAGGTAAAGCTCTTTGCTTTTTCCTTGACTTTCATTATAGATCTGATACTCTCTCCTTCCATCTATTTGCTTTTAAATTTGCAAGTACTGTCATCTTACTTTACTCAAAATTGCTTTTAGGAAGGCAAAAAAAAAAAAGGAGTTAAACGTGACAGCAAACTGCTTAGGAAATTACTGTGCCTTTTGTTTGGTTAAAAATATTCTAATTCTGTTTAATTGTTACTACTGAACTTTTGAGCCACTTTTACTAATTTTTCTGGGGTGGGAGTCATGTATTTCAAGTGACATATCCTGTACTAAGCTTCATACTGTTATTTTTACTGAGATTACAAATTAGGCAATTATACATGTTTAGGTTTACAATTTAAATCTTTTCTGGGAACATCTAAACATTTTTCTCATGAACATATAACATGAATTAATCTTAACACATAATGGTCAAGGGTTTTTCATTTTATTTTATTTTTATTTTTGAGATGGAGTCTTGCTCTGTCACCCAGGCTGGAGTGCAATGGCGAGATGTCGGCTCATGAAACCCCTGCCTCCTGGGTTCAAGCAATTCTCGTGCCTCAGCCTCCCAAGTAGCTGGGATTACAAGCGCCCGCCACCACGGCCAGTTAATTTTTTGTTTTTTGTTTTTGGTAGAGACGGGGCTTCACCATGTTGGCCAGGCTGGTCTTGAACTCCTGACCTCTGGTGATCCGCCTGCCTCGGCCTCCCAAAGTGCTGGGATTACAGGTGTGAGCCACTGCGACTGGCCAAGGGTTTTATTTATCAAAGATGAAAAATCTTATTTTGTGAAGCATAAACAAACAAGAATGAATAACATTTGTTTTACTAAAAGATAATGAATAACTTTCTACATGATTCTTACCAGGTTCCACTTAAAAACTAGCTTGCATGGGCCTTTTAAGAATTCCATAGGTAAAACTAATCAGAGCTTCTTCAGATTTAGTTATTCCCCAAAGATTTGTTGCCTTCAGGAAAAAATAAAAGCTATCAAGAATAAAACAATTTTAGGAAATGGAACCTGGGGTTACTGTTCAATGACTAAATCTGATTTTGCCTCATGACTGTTCTAAACACTTTACAATAAAGGGTTTGACAACCCAAAAATATGCTAAATTCTATATTAAAAACAATAATTATATAGTTTTAGGCATAAGATACCTTGGGTGTCTTAGAACAAAGAAAAGTTTTCAAGCAAATATCTAATAAAGACACAATAGAAATTATGTCATCTGTCTTTATTGTAAATAAGTAAGTGTAGTTAATTTACTCCAGAAAATAATGACCAGCAAATACAGAACACAGAACTGGTTTCTCAAGCCTGTAGCATATCACAAGAACCTATAGAACTTTTTAATGATACTGATATAGAGGCTGCAATCCATAGGGATTTTTGACTCAGTTAAGTATGTGTAACGAAGGTTGTATGGTTCCATAAACTACATCTTTATTTTAAAGAAAGGAAACAAAATCCAACAATAAAGCCTTAACACAGAAGCAATACTTACCAGTACCGGAATTTTGAACCTAATGTAAAATAATGTGCAAAAAAATTCTTTTGAGGTGGAAGTGGTCTGTCCAAACGGAAGAATGTGTGATGTTCTACACATGCTTTCCACAAATTTTTACATGCTCTGTAATTCACCATATTAAATCCCAATAATGTTTCTCTAGATTCATGCTGTAATAAATGACAAAATGCAGAGAATACCAGGAAAATGTCAGGATCTAATGCTCCATTTAATTTACTTTTGACAGATAAATTATTCTAGCCTTGTAAACATGAACTTGTTAATGATATAGATAGAACCTATAGGATCTTTTATCTAGGATCTTTTTTGCTTATCCAATAAAAAGGCAATGAAGTATACGCAAAAGCCTGCAAAATCTGGACCTAACTCAGTCTTTTTTTTTTTTTTTTTTTGAGACACAGTCTCACTCTGCCATCCATGCTGGAGTGCAGTGGCACGATCTTGGCTCACTGCAACCTCCACCTCATGGGTTCAAGTGATTCTTGTGCCTCAGCCTCCCGAGCAGCAGGAATTAAAGGCATGCACCACCACACCCAGCTAACTTTTTCTATGTTTAGTAGAGACGGGGTTTCACCATGGTTGCCAGGCTGGTCTTGAACTCCTGACCTCAAGTGATCTACCTGCCTTGGCCTCACAAAGTGCTGGGATTATATCATGAGCCCCTGTGCTGGCCTTGTTCATTCATATTACAATTCTTAGGAACTTTAACCTTAGATCATAGTTAGAAATGAGTTCAAACTTTTAATATGTATCTGTTTTCAACATTAGCTATGACTCTGTTTCAAAATATAATTCTAGGCCATAAATTAAATGTTAAAGTGTATCATCACAACTTTTAACAATATTCCTAATTTAAAATATCTGTCTAGATTGTAAATAAATAAGAACATTCAGCAGCTCTGAACACTATTATATAATTCAAATTTTAAAATTAGCACTAAAATAATTTTCCATTTTCTTGAAAACTGGTACAAATTTCTAAATAAATAATTTCCTTAAAGTAAACCACATATAGCAACATTCACATCCCATAATTGCACAGCTCTGATTTTCACACAATAAATACAACCATGTAACCTTTACCCAGTTCCAGAAATGGATCATTACTACCACCACAGAAGTACCCTTTGTCTCCCCTTTCTACCAGATTACCTTCCCAAAGTTAATCACTCTTCTGCCTTTATCACCAGAGAATAGTCATGCTTGTTTTTGAACTTTATTGTACATACATGGAATCACACATATGTGTCTTTATGTCTGGCTTTTGTTCAGCATTATGTTTCTGATATAAATTCAAAGTTTATGAAGCAGTAATTCACTAATTTCCATAGTACTCTATTATAATGAATTTAACAGTTAACTTATCCACTTTACTGTTCACAGACATTTTATATTTCTAGTTTGGGGATATAAGAAGAATACAGCCATGCATATTCCTGTATGTTCTCTGGTGTACACATATGCACATTTTTGTTGTTGGGTCATATGATGTACACATATGCTCAGCTTTGGTAGATAACGCCCAACAGTTTTCCAAAATGGGTAGATCAATATACAATCCCTCCCACCAGTAGCATATGTGCCATATATTCACCAACCACTGGTTTATCAATCTCTTTCCCCTTACTATTCTGTTGTGTATGTAGAGGTAGCACATTTTGGTTATAATCTGAACCTCCTTTATAATCATTGAGGTTCAATGTTAATGGCCACGTGGATATCCTCATTTGTGAAGTGTCTGTTCAATTCACTGGCATATATTTCTATCAGGATGCATATACAACCAAGGATTCTGTGTGTATTATATAATGGTCTATACTATTTCACTCTCTTAGTGATATCTTTTGATGAACAGAGTTATTAATTTTAACATAGTCCAAATCATCAATCTTTTAAGGGTATGAAGGTTTCCTTCTATGTCCGGTTAAAGAAATTCTTGCCCATCAAAAGGTCATTAAGATATTTCCTGTGACTAATACACAAATAAATGCCCATGTATAAAGTATTAAACTATCATATTAGAAGGGAATATGCTTAAAACATCACTTCTTGATTGCCAGAAAATTGTCTTAATTATGGTTAATAGTTGTTTTGTTTGCACTAACATATATAGTTCATATGTTTTACCATATGCCACAAACATTACACAAAATAACAGAAAATGTCTCAGCTACTATGATGCACTGAAGCTTCTCACTGTCAGCATCTAAGATGCATACATATTCACCCATTTTGACACTTGGTATACTTTTCAAAAAGTCTATAAGTAATTTCCGTATTCTATCAATTATATTTGAAATGTAACAAAAATTTTTCTTGCCCAATTTCTAAACAACACACAAAAAAACTTGTACTGAGAGATAAGTATATCGTATGAAGTTTGGGTATTTAAAAACAAAGACATGTTTTAGAGAGAAAACATTAACAAGGCCACCTTTTGCAGAGTATGCCTGTACACTGTCTTTTTTTTCTTTTTTCTTTTGAGACAGAGTCCCGCTCTGTTGTCCAGGCTGGAGTACAGTGGTGTGATATTGGCTCACTGCAACCTCCACCTCCTGGTTCAAGAGATTCTTGTGCCTTAGCCTCCCAAGCAACGGGAAATACAGGTGTGTGCTACCACAACCATTTTTTTGTATTTTAGTAGAGATGGGGTTTCGCCATGTGGGCCAGGCTGGTCTTAAACTCCAGGCCTAAAGCAATCCACCCACCTCAGCCTCCCACAGTCCTGGGATTACAGGCGTGAGCCACCGCGCCTGGCCTGTATACCATCTTTACTTCCTTTCTCCTATCAGACGGGTTGTAATGTGCCTATGCTGTAACAAAGTCTGAGGAAGGCATATCTCACCCAATAGCATGAAAATCTAATCATCATGCTTATGAACCACAAAAGGATCCCTGTATACTGTCTTTAATCAATTGTCAGTTAGCTATTGTTGCTGTTATCACTTATTGGTAAATACATTTTTAACTGGTACACTACTTCAGAAAATGAGAGTGAGGATTCAGTGATATGAAAATGACTGGTCTTTTACCAGGCACATAGTAAGTTCTCAATAAAGGCTGGATATTATAACTATTATTAATAACACTAGTATTATGATGGGATATTATTATAAGTCTAATTAGAAAAGTTGACTTCTACAGTGCCATCTATGATTACTTAGAGTAAAATATTTGTCCTCTAGTTTCCAGATAACAATATTATATTTTAATCACCTAAATTTTAAAACATGTAAAATAATTTCCATTAGCAGCATTAGTCATAATATCCCCAACCTGGAAATGGCAAAGCTGTCCACTAGCAGCAGAATGAATTAATAATTTATGGCATAGTCATTCAGAGGAATACCATACATAAATGGAACGAACTAATGTTATATGCAACAACTTGGATGAATCTCACAAAAAATATTAAGGGAAAGAAGGCAGACAGTAAAGACAACAACTGTATAATTTCAATTTTTAAAGTTCAAATATAAGCAAACTAATCCATGGTCATACAAATGAGAGTAATGTTTACCTTCCAGGAGGCTTAATGACTGGAAGTGGGCATCAGCTCCAGCAGCAACATTTCAAGCATCTGGGGTGCTGGTAAAGTTCTACATATTAGAAGGCGGTACATATACTACATATCTTGGAGGTGCTCATATGGATATGTTCACTTCATCAAGTTGTGTACTTAAAATATGCACAATTTTGGTATTATGTTTTATTTCAATAAAAAGTCTCTTGAAAAAAATCCCTCTGTATTTTATGAACATAAACGATAAACCATAGTTTATAATCACGTAGTAGATCAGTACAACAGAGCTGATTCAAAGACTTTCTTTATTTTTCAAGAGGCAGTGGTGTCCTGCTCTGTTGCCCATGCTGGAGTACAGTGGCACAATCAGCTCATTGCAGCCTTGAACTCCTGGGCTGAACCTATCCACCCACCTCAGCCTTCCAAGTAGCTGGGATAACAGGCAGAAGCCACCACTGTACCCAAAGGCCTTTTTTTTTTTTGAGACAGGGCCTCCCTATGTCATCCAGGCTGGAGTGCAATGGTGTGATGATAGCTCATTGCAGCCTTGAATTCCTGGGCTCCAGAGAGCCTCCCACCTCAGCCTCCTGAGTAGCTGGGACTAGAGGCACACATCATCACACCTGGCCAATTTTTTTTTTTCCATTTTTTTTTGTAGAGACAGTGTCTCACTATGTGGCCAAGGCTGGTCTGGAACTCCTGGCCTCAAGGGATCCTCCCACCTCAGCCTCTCAAAGTGCTGGGATTACAGGATTGAGCCACTGAGGACAGCCCCAAAGACATTTTTATGGTTTCAAATACATTTTACACACATACACACACAACCATCTTGAAATCTGCATGAATTTGCCAAGACTTCTCAGATTTCTAAGAAATAATGTACATCAAAGGATAAGGTTAGTTTGATTTAATGAAACAGACAAAATCATTAACAAGATGAAATTATTTCCAACACTGTACTTTCCATGACAACTCAATTTGTTATTTATAATATATAAAGCCATTACCACTCCAACAAAGGGAGGCAATGTGTTATAAGTTCATGAACTTGTAACACTCAGCTCCCCTAAAATAAAATTAACTTATATACAAAAGTAAGTACTATAGATTTAGTAGGGAAAAAGGGATATATGAAATGCTCATTTGCTGCCCTTCATAAATGGACCCTGAGGTTTTCAATGAACATCATGTGTGAGAAATCAGTTTCTAAGCTCGAGAAACAGCAAGAGGAATATCTAGAAGAACTTTAAATTAGAACCACATACACACTGGAAAAACAAGTACATTTTGTTATAACAAGTGAATTCATTACCTCAGCAGGCAGTTATCCACAGTATTAATTGCACTTTCACTTGTACTAATAATAGAAAAGTTCTGTCATGAATAGGTATTTCTTAAAAGGCTTCATTTATGTCAATAATTATTAAATCCGTACTCACCAATTCTTTTCTAAGTTGAATAAAAAACTGTTTGCACTTAAAAGAAATTTTTACAATCTTCAACCTGGACAAAAGACAATAAATTATTCAAAGTATTGAATAATGATAAAAATATTAACAAATTATGAAAAAATGTTTTAAGTGTATATTTAGTAATACCTAAACATTTTATCATATATACATACACATAGTACATAAAGAATTGAAAGTTTTTGGTGCTTCATGGAAAAAATAATTAGTATTTGTGTTCAACTGAGGAAAATTTTGTATCTACAGAAATACTTAAAACCAGATGTCACAAATTAAAATTTCAAAAACTATCACTAACTTAGTTGTTTATTCTCTAAAACTATAAGCAAGCCTTGGAAAAATGTAAGATTTCATTACTTTATGCAACAACCCTAAAAACACTTTTAATTTTAAAAAGCATTAAATTTTAAAAATTTACCTTTGTACACCACCCTTCTTCTTAAACGCAACCCACATAATGCCATAAGTGTTCTCAAAGCCTTATTAGTACAATCAATATGAGCCAAGTCATTTTGTCTCATTCAAACCATAAAATAAGTAACACAGTAAACACAGTCTTTGTAAACTTTAAGACATAAGGGTAATAAGGCTAAAGAGATTTGATCTTTCTTATTGAGAAAAATGTCCTTCAGGATCCTGTCTCAGTCTTCTAAGTAAATATTTTCATGATAATTCTAAGTCTTAATCTTTATGGCTTATGGCCCTATCTATCCAAGAAGCTCTCAGCATTCTCAAAGAATAAACTTCTTACACTTTAATCACTTCAAGAGGCAAATGCATGAGTCAACTTCAAGCATGCATGTTTGGAATAGGGAAGAAGAGACATGTTTAGGTTTCTGATTTGAAAACTTTGTATTTTACTTTTGGATACTGAGCTTTCACTCGACAGGGATATAACAACATGGGAAAAATATTCTGTCATAGAGGGCATTATTTCTAGAAGCAAAAAAAAAAAAACAAAAAAACAAAAAACAAAACAAAACAAAACAAAACAAAAAAATTGAGTAACTATTGACTGTATTTATGGAAAAAAGCCAGGTGCCTCAATTCAAAAAATCTTATGAAGACACACTGATATTTCAGAAGTTAAACAACAAAAAACACTGTTCATTTCTAAATGATCAAGAGAAAGGAAATCTAGGCCAGTTTCAAATCACTTTAATTTCAAAAATTCCCAGGAAGGTATCAATCAATGAATAAAAATCTTTTCACTGAACGCTCTCTGTGGCATAATATATATTTTGTATAACTTTTATTTTCTTATAAATGTATTGTGTGTGACTTGTATTTGCTACAAAGTTTTTTCAGAAAAATACCAATGTATAAATTAAAAATCTTTCAAACAGTATCTATTTTATATAGCAGTAATACAGCTATAACCGTTTTTTTGGCTTCTATATGCCTGGTTTATCTTTTTCAATGTTTCTGTCGTTTTGTATAACATTTTAGGTATGTCTCTTGTAAACAGTATAAAGATTGATTTTTTTTTAACTGGAACAATCCCTTCCTGTAGTTAATAAATCATTAGACATACTACGCATTTTTCACTTGACATCAGAGGTTTTACAATGACTTTACATTTCAGTTTAAGGTTCTCCTTTGCCATCTTAAAATGTATCCTATTACAGACATGGTTTCGCTATGTTGCCCAGCCTGGCCTCAAACTCCTAGGCTCAAGTGATCCTCCTGCCTCAGCCTCCTGAGTAGCTGGGACTATAGGTGTGTGCCACTGCATCTGGCTCAGATTGATTTTTAAAAATCCAGTTTGAATAATACAAAATATATGAAACAATAATAAGTACTTGAAAAGACACTCATTATCATTAGCCAGCAGGGGAATGCAAATAAAAACTACAATGAGATACTACTTTATACTCACTAGAATGGTTATAATAAAAATGCAGATAACAAATGCTGGTGAGAATCTGGAGAAATTAAACCCACATGCAATGCTGGTGGGAACGTAAAATGATGCAGCCATGTTTGAAAACAGTTTAGCAAACCCAGGTATTCCACTCCTAGATATATACACTCATGAAAAATGAAAACATGTCCACACAAAAACCTGTACAAATGTTCAGAGCAACATAATTCTTACCAGCCAAAAAGGGGAAAAAACTGGTAAACTGGTTATCAAAATGTGGTATAACCATAAAATGGAAAATTATTCAGCAATAAAGGGGAAAGCAAAACTGATACATACTACAATGTGGATGAACCTCAAAAATGAATGAAAAAAATCAATCACAAAAGACCACATAGTACATGATCTCATTCAATATTAATAGAATATATAGAATAGGCATATCTATAGAGATATATGATAGTGATTAGTGATTGCCTAAGACTTCTGGCAAATAAAAAGCATAGAAAAGAACACGGAATGGCTCCTAATAATTACAAGGTTATCTTTTAGGGGTAATATAAATGATTCAAAATTAGATTATGGTGGTGCTGCCCCTGAAACTATACCACAAACCACTAGACTGTATACTTTAATAGGCAAATTTATGGTACATAGATTATATCAATAGTGATTTAAAAATTCAGTTTGATGTTTTCAATATGAATATCCAACATATTTACGGTTTTGATAATAATTAACATACTTGGATTTATCTCTACCATAATTTTTTTTGCTACTTGTCCAAAGTTTTCTGTTTCTACTGGAATGCCAATTATGTAATCATATAACTATTTTATACTGTTTTACTGATTAACTTTCACATGGTTTTGGAAAGCAGCTAGGCTCATCATTATACCACCAATGCATCTGTTCATTTTCCCTTTTAAGCATTTTATTATGTATAACTGACATGCAAAATGCACATATTTAAAGTATATACTTTGGTAAGTGTGACATACATGTGTACTTATCAAACCATCATCACAGTCAAGATAGTGAACGTATCTATCACTTCCAAAAGATTCCTTCTGCCACACAGTGATCCTCCTCTAGAACTCCAACACAGCAACCCATCCCGCCTACGTAACCACTGACCAACTTTTTGTCCCTACAGATAGAATTTTCTAGAATTTATATAAATGGAAGCATACAGTATGTATTTTTCTTCATCTGTCTTGTCACTCCGCTTAATTATTTAGAGATTCATCTGCATTGTGTTTTTCACTAAATCTTTTCTCCACTTTGCTGAGGAGCATTCCATTCTATGGATATACCACAACATGGATGGAAATAGCCATCACTTCATGATGAATATTTAAGTTGTTTCTAGTTTTCGGCTATTACAAATAAAGTCACTTTGAACACATGTGTGCAAGTCTTTGTACAAACATTTGCTTTAATTTCTGGTGGTCAAATACCAGGTAGGAGTGAAACAGCTAGGTCATATGGTAGACATATTTCTAACTTTTTAAGAAACTACAGAACAGTTTTCTAGACTGGTTGGACAATTGTATATATTATAATAATACAGTCATTCTAGTCTCCTTAATGCTTACTACTTGCATGGTATACCTTTTTTATCTCTTTATTTTCAGCCAATCTATATATATATTCTTATCTACGAGGAAAGCCATTATACTTTTTTCTTCCCCATTTGTTTGCCTTTTATTCCTTTTTCCTTTTTCTTTTTTTAAAACACTAGTAAGGACCTGGTGTACAAAGCTGAAGAGAAGTAGTGAGATGAAGCATATATTTTCCTCATCTTATATAAAAAGCATTGAGACTTTCACCATTTCGTATAATATTAGCAGATTTTTTGTAGATGCCCTTAATCAAAATGGAAAGTGCCTTGTATTTATAGTTAGCTATGTCTTTATTTTTTTTTATCATGAATGGTCAATTTTGTCAAATTCTTTTTCTGCATCTATTGAAATGCTCAAATGGTTTTTCTATGTTATTATAACAGTATGGTTAATTATACTGACTGACTTTCAGATGTTAAAGCAACCTTATATTCTTAAAATAACCCCCATTTGAACATGATGAATTATCATTTTTATATATTACTGAATAGAATTTGCTAAACTTTTATTAGGTATTTTTGCATCTATGTTCATGAGTAACTGCAGTTTTCTTTCCTTGTAAGGTCTTAGTCTGGTTTTAACATCAAGGTAATACTCACATAAACCATGTTCCTTCTTTATTGTCTAAAAGAGTTTATGTAAAATTGGCCTCACTTCTACTTTAAATGTTCGAGAGAATTCACAACAAGGGGCCTGGAGTTCTAATGTTCAAAAGGTTTCTAATTATAATTTCAACTTCTTTAATAGATACAGATCTATTCAAGTTTCTTTTCTTCTCAGGTCATTTTTTAATTTGTGTCTTTCAAGGAATTTGCACATTTAATCTACGTTGTGAAATTTATTAATGGTACTTGTATTAGTCCATTCTCACACTGCTAATAAAGACATGCCCGAGACTGCGTAATTTATTGGGGAAAGAGGTTTAATTGACTCACAGTTCAGCCTGGCTGGGGAGACCTCAGGAAATTTACAGTCACAGCAGAAGGCAAAGGGCAAGCAAGGTACTTTATTCACAAGGCAGCAGGAAGGAGAAGTGCAAGCAGGGGAAATGCCAGATGATTATAAAACCATCAGATATCATGAGACTCACTCATTATCATGAGAACACAATGGGGGAAACTGTCCCTATGATTCAACTACCTCCACCTGGTCCCACCCTTGACACCTGGGGATTATGGAGATTACAAGTCAAGGTGAGATTAGTGGAGGAGGGGGCAGGACACAGAGCCAAACCATATCAATATTCAAACATTCAAATCTGCTCACAATATGATTTTATTATGCTTTTAATGTATGTAGGGTCTGTAATGCTATCCCCTTTCATTCTGGATATTGGTACAGCCAAACTTTAGAGATACTGAGGGCTTCGTTCCAGACTACCACAATAAAGCGAATACTGTGATAAAGTGAGTCACACAATTTTTTGGTTTCTCAGTGGATATAAAAGTTATGGTTACACTATACTGTAGTCTATTAAGAGTTTGATATACTATAATGAAAACAAGTTGTATAATAAAAAATCAGAGTAATTTATAAAAAATTCTAATGATCATCTGAGCCCTCAGGAGTTGTAATCTTTTTGTTGGTGGAGGGTCTTGCCACATTGCCAAATGCTATTTGATAGCATTTACCTACACTAGAACTTCTTTCAAAACAGTCAATCCTCTTCACCCAGCTGCTGCTTTATCATGAAATAGTCTATATTCTTTGTTGTCATTTAAACAATGCTCACAGCATCTTCACCAATAGTAGATTCCATCTCAAAAAATCACTTTCTTTGCTCATCCATAAGAGGCAAATCCTCATCTATTCAAGTTTTATCATGAGATTGCAGCAATTCATCCCCTACCCCATCTTCAGACTCCACTTTTAATAATAGTTCTCTTGTTATTTCCACCCCACCTGTAGTTACTTCCTCCACTGAAGTCTTAACCCCCTCAAAGTCATCTATGAGGGTTGGAATCAATTTCTTCAAAATTCCGGTTAACGTTGCTACTTTGACCTTCTACCATGAATCATGAATGTTCTCAATGGCATCTAGAATGGTAAATCCTTTCCAAAAGGTTTTCAACTTACTTTTCCCAGATCCATCAGAGAAATCATCCTCAATGGCCACTACAGCCTTACAAAATATGTTTCTTAAAAAAGATTTGAAAGTCAAAATTACTCCTTGATCTATCAGCTACAGAATTCATATTGTGACAGCAAGCATGAACTTCCTTGCCATCTCTAACAGAGCTCATGGGTGGCAAGGTGCTTTCATTGTCAATGGGCAGTAATATTCAGAAAGGAATCTTTTTCTAAGCAGTAGGACTTAACAATGGACTTAAAATATTCAGTAAGCTATGCTGTAAACAGATGTGTGGTCATCCAGGCTTTGACGTTCCATTTCTAGAACACAGGTAAGGTAGATTTAGGACCTAGCATTTACAGAATGGTAAATGAGCACTGGCTTCAACTTTATTCCGCAACAAGAGAGTCAGTCAGTCCTTTGAAACATTGAAGCCAGGTATTAACTTCATCTATGATAGTCTTAGATGGCATCTTCTTCCAATAGAAGGCTGTTTCATCTACATTGAAAACCTGTTGTTTAGTGTAGCCATTCATCACTTAGCCAGACAGCTAGATATTCTGTATAACCTGCTGCTTCACTTTGAACTTTTATGTATGGAGATGGCCTCTTTTCTTAAGCCTCATGAACCAATCTGCGCTAGCTTCAAACTTTTCTTCTGCAGCTTTCTCACCTCTCTTCTCAGTCTTCACATAATTAAAGAGAGTTAGGGCCTTGTTCTGGATTAAGCTTAAGGGAATGCTGTGGCTGGTTTCATGTATCCACACCACTAAGATACTCTCCATATCAACAATAAGGCTGTTTCACTTTTGTATCATTTGGGTGTTCAATGGAGTAGTACTTTCAATTCCTTCAAAAATTTATCCTTTGCATTCACAATTTGGCTAATTGGTGCAAGAGGCCTAGCTGTTGGTCTATCTTGACTTTTGACATGCCTTCCTCACTAAACTTAATCATTTCTAATTTTTGATTGAAAGTGACAGAAGTGCAACTCTTCCTTGCACTTGATCACTTATAGACCACTGAAGGGTTATTAATTGGTCTAATTTCTATATTGTTGTGTCTCAGTGAACAGGAAGTTCCAAGGAGAGGAAGAGAGAAAGAAACGGCCAGTCAGTGGGGCAGAAAGAACAAATAATACAATATCTATCACTTAAGTTAGCTGTCTTATATGGGTGTGGTTTGTGGCATGCCAAAACAATTATAATACTAAGATCAAAGATCACTGATACCATAACATACATAATAAAAAACTTTGAATTATTGTGAGAACTACCAAAATATGACACAAAGACACAATGTGAGCACATGCTGGCAGAAAAATGGCAACAACAGAGTTGTCTGATGCAGGGTTGCCACAAACCTTCAATTTGACCATTTGCATGTCTTTTTTCTGAGAAATGTCAATTTTAAAAAATGAATTATTGGGCTGGCTTTTGCTGTTCAGTTCCTTGTTATTCTGGATACCAGGCCCTTGTTGGATGTATGATTTGCAAATATTTTCTCCAGTTCTATAGGTTGTCTCTATACTCTGTCGATTGTTTCCTTTGCTGTGTAAAAGCGTTTTAGTTTGATAGTCCCATTTGACTATTTTTCTTTTTGTTGCCTGTACTTTTAAAGACCTACCCATAAAATCTTTGCCTAGATCAGTATTCTGAAGCATTTCCTCTATGTTCATTTAGCAGTTTTATAGTTTCAGGTCTTACGTGTAACTCTCTAATCCATTTGGACCTGATTTTTTATATACTGAGATAAGGGTCTGGTTCCATTCTTCTGCAATAGATACCCAGTTTTCTCAGTACCATTTATGGAAAAGGGTGTCTGTTCCCTACTCTATGTTCTAGGTGCCTTTGTCAAAATTCAGTTGGCTGTAAATACGTGGATTTATTTCTATGTTCTCTATTCTGTTCTGTTGGGTCTATGTGTCTATTTTAATACCAGTACCATGCTGTTGTGAATACTGTAGCTTCACAGGATAATTTGATGTCTTCCATCTTTGTTCTCTTGACTCAGTATTGTTTTGGCTATTCAGGATCTTTTAGGGTTCCATACAATATTTTTTTTTTCTTAATAGAGAAAGGGTCTCACTCTGCCATCCAGGCTGAAGTGCAGTGGTATGATCATAGCCCACTGTAACCTTAAAGTGCTGGGCTCAAGTGATCCTCCCACCTCAGCTTCCGGAGTAGGTAGGACTACAAATACATGCCATTATGCCCAGCTAATTTTTAAAAATATTTTTTATAGAGACGAGGTCTTGCTATGTTGTGTAGGCTGGTATTAAATGCCTGGCCTCAAGCAATCCTCTTGAGGATTACAAAACGCTAGGATTACAGGTGTGAGCCACTTGGCTCCCCACCCATATGAATTTTGGAACTGCTTTTTCTATGCCTGTGAAGAATGTCATTGATATTTTGACAGATGTTGCATTGAATCTGTAGAATGCTTTGGGTAGTGTGGTCATTTTCACAATACTAATTTTTCTAATTCATGAGTATGAGATGTTTTTCTACTTTTTTTCTGTTCTCTTCAATTTTTTCCCATCAGTGTTTTGTAGTTTTTGTTGTAGAGATCTTTCACCTCCTTGGTTTATTCCTAAGTGTAACATTTGGTAGGTACTGTAAATGAGATTGCGTTCTTGATTTCTTTTCCAGCTATTATTGGTGTACAGAAACGTAACAGATGTTTGTACATTAATTTTGTTTCCTGCAACTTAACGGAATTCACTTAATAGTTCTAAGAGACTTTCAGTGGAGTCTTCAGGCTTTTCTTTATGATCAGGTTTTCTGCAAAGAGGAACAATTTGACTTCCTGTTTTCCTATATGGATGGCCTTTATTTCACTCTCTTTCCTGACTGCTCTGGCTAGGACTTCCAGTCCTAGCCAGAATAAGAGTGGTCAGCGTGGGCATCCTTGTCTTCTTTTAGTTCTTAGAAGAAAAGCTTTCAGCTTTGACCTGTTCTGTATGATGTTAGCTGTGGAACTGTCACTTATGGCCTTGATTGTGTCAAGATATGTTTCTTCTATACCTAATTTGTTGAGAGTTTTTATCATGAAGGGATGTTGAATTTTATCAAATGCTTTTTATGTGTCTACTGAGATGACTGCATGGTTTTTGGTTTTCAATCTGTTGATGTAATAAAGTATTTCACTCACTGATATTTGTATGTTAAACTATCCTTGCATCCTGGAAATAAACTCCACTTGATCACGTGTAGATACGTGAAAAATGTTTCTTTTTCACATATTATTGAATTTGCTTTGCTAGTATTCTGTTGAGGAATTTTGCATCTATATTCATTAGGAATACTGGCCGGTAGTTTTTTTCTGTCTTTTCTTTTTTTTCAGACAGGTCTCACACTGTCGCTCAGGATGAACTCCTGAGCACAAGTGATCCTCCTGCCTCAGTCTCCCGAGTACCCAGGACTACAGGCATGTGCCACCACACCTAGATAATTTTTTCTTTTTTTGTTGTTAGTTGATTTTTATCACTTCAAAAAATACAAATTTCAACTTGTTGATCCTTTGTATTATTTTCACAGTCTCTACTTGATTTAGTTCTGCTCTGATCTTTATTGCTTTTTCTTCGACTAAATTTGGGGCTTGGTTTGTTCTGGCTTTTCTAGTTCCTTGAGATGCATCATTAAACTGTTTATTTGAGCTCTTTCTACTTTTCTGATGTAAGCATTTATTGCTATAAATAGCTCTCTTAGCAATGCTATTGCTGTATCTCATAGGTTCTAGTATGTTATGTTGCTGTTTTTGTTTCAATAAATTTTTTTATTTCTGTCTTAATTTCTTCATTGACCCAATAGTCTTTCAGGAGAGTGTTGTTTAATTTCCATGTATCTGTACAGTTTCCAAAGTTCCTTGTTATTGATTTCTAGTTTTATTCCATTGTGGTCTGAGAAAATACTGGATATAATTACTATTTAAAAATTTTTTTGAGACTTGTTTTGTGGCCTAACATACGGTCTTTTCTGAAGAGTGTTTCACGTGCTGAGGTGAAGAATGCATATTCTGCAGCTGTTGGATAAAATGTTGTTTAAATGTTTATTAGGTTCTTTTGGTCTACCGTGCAAATTAAGTCCAATGTTTGTTTTCTGTCTAGATGATCTGTCCAGTGGTAAATCAGGTGTGCTGAAGTCCCCAACTACTATTGTATTGGAGTCTGTTTCTCTATCTTTAACAATATTTACTTCATTTATCTGGGTGCTCCAGTATTAGGTACATATTTACAATTGTTATATCCTTTCACTGAATTGATCCCTTTATCATTTGATATTGACCTTGACTCTTTTTATGGCTTTTTACAAAGTATATTTTGTCTAAAATAACTGCTTCTGTACGCTCTTGGTTTCCATTTACATGGGATTTTTCCTTCCCTTTACATTTAGTCTATTGTGCTTTTTACAGGTGAAGTTGAGTTTCTTGTAGGTAGCACAGAATTCGATCTTGTTTTTTTACATCCATTCAGCCAGTGTCTAAGTTTTAACGGGAATTTAAACCATATACATTCAGTGTTGTTAAGTGTTAAGTAAAGATCTATTCTTGTTATTTTGCTAATTGTTTTCTGATTGTTTTGTACATCCTTTATTCCTTTCATCCTCTTATTGTTTCCCTTGATTATTTGGTGTTTTTTTTTTTTTTTTTTTTTTGTAGTAATAACCTTTGACTCCTTTCTTTTTCTCATCTACTCTAGATATATCTTATCTGCTCTGTCAGGGAATTTTATACTTTTGTGTGTTTTCATGATAGTTCATAGTATCCTTTCACTTCCAGATGTAGGGACTCCCTTAAGCATTTCTTGTGAGATCCATCTAGTGGTGATGAATTCTCTCAGTTTTTGCCTATCTCAGAAAGACTTTATTTCTACTTCATTTCTGAAGGGTAGATTTGCTTGGGTGATGTATCCTCAGTCAGCATTTTTACTGGTTTATCTGCACTTTGAATATACCACCATATTCGCCCCTGGCCTGTAAGATTTTTGATTAGGAATCTGCCGTTGGTCTGATGGAGATTCCCTTATGTGTGACTTGATCCTTTCCTCTTGCTCTTTTTAGACTTCTGTCTTTGATTTTTAACAATTTGACTACGAAGTGCCTTGGAGGAGACCTTTTCGGGTTGAATGTCTGTGGGGTTCTTCGAGCTTCTGGTATCTTAATGTCTCTACTTCTTGCAAGAGTTGGGAAGCTTTCAGCTAGTATTTTCTTAAATAGGTTTTTTTTTATGCCTTTGCCCAACTCTTCTGAAATTTTCAAAATTCAAATATTTGGCTGCTTTACAGTGTTCCATTTGTCATTCAGGCTTTTTTAGCCTTTTAAAAAAATTACTAGGTTATTTCCAAAGACCTGTCTTCAAGTTCAGAAATTATTGTTACTGTTTAATCTAGTCTATTGTTGATGCTTTCTATTGTATTTTTTATTTCATTCACTGAACTCAGTTCCAAAATTTGTTGGCTTTTTTTAAAAATCTCTCTCAGTTGAATTTCTCATTCACATTATGAATGGTTTTCTTGATATCTCTGTATTGTCAAGCTGTCTTATATATCATTGCATTTCTTTAATATCATTATTTTATTTTTCAGGCATCTATTTCTTCTGTCCTTATACGTTGATATCTGCACATCTGGTGTAACAGGTGCTTCTTCCAATTTTATGAATTGGCTGTCATAGGAACAAACTTTTTCTTGTGAGGTACCTATAGTGTTGGCTGGATAGGGTGCTTTGGCTTTGATTCTGGATGGGTGCAGTAGCATAGTCTTCACATTATTTATTTGGCTCTAATCAGTGTCAGAGGTGTCTGTGAGTTCCTCAGTGGCTTAGGGTGTAGAGGTTGTGGTGAAGCTGTATTGGGGATGGAAATGCCAGGTAGGCTGGTTCATGGGCACCAGCTGTGGTGACGGCAGGCTGGGCATGCCAGTCCTTGGGTCTCCAGGTGGTATGCATGGTGTCAGTAGTATCAGTGGGCTATCCCTTGGGGTCCTGAGTTATGCATGTGGGGGACAATAGTGGTAGAGGCAGGGTGGACGAGCCAGTCCCTGGGCCCCTGGGAAGTGCCCACAGGTGCCAGTGGCAGGAAAGGTAGGTCCATTATTGAGCCCCTGAAAGGTGTGTGTGTGTGTGTGTGTGTGTGTGTGTGTGTGTGTGTGTGTGTGTCAGCAGCTGCAGGTATGGCCAGCCAATGCCTGGACTCCAACAGTGTCTGGAGGTGGTAGCTGAGGGCGAGGCACATCTATCGTCAGGCCCTTGGATGTCACGTGAGGGCCCTCACAGTTCTAAGTGGGGTAGGTCAATCTCTAGGTTCATGAATAACATATACAGGTGCCAGCAGCTGGGATGGTCCTCTGTTCAGGCCCTTGATGTTATCACTGGTGACGGTGGACAGGGCATATAAATGTCCCTGGAAGGTGTGCTCAGATAGGCCAGTCCTTACTTAGCCCCCCAAAGGCACATGCAGCTGTACAGTGGTCTTGCTGCTGGAGGATGTGAGTTGCTGTCAATGGTAATGTCCCTGTGCAGGCAACTCTGAGGCTGTGGTGAGCACATGCTTCATCTCCCTTTATGACAGGTACAGCCTCCCTGGCACACTGCACTGCCCATTCCCCAGGGTGAAGGACACTGCACAAGATACAGTCTCGAGGACCTAGCTGCATCCTGGGTGCAGTTAAGTCTTGCAACTTTGCAGCCCTCTGTGTGGACATGGAGGGTTGTCAGTGGGGAAATGCAGTAGCTACTGGGCCTCACTGCAGGATGTATTCTGATGGGGGCTGAGCTCTCAAAATGGCATTGTGTTGCAACTGCCTGGGTCTTAGGGGGTGTGTAGAGGGAGTGCAAACTCCCTCTCTGAAACAATGCCATGGTGTGGACTTCAGGCAGCTCCCTATGCTAGTCTCACGGCCCATGAGGGTCAAGGGCCTCTCTCATATAAGAAGGACTGCAGTAATCTTTGGTGCAAATGTGAACTATTGAGGATCTCTTGCTTACCTTTTCCTTGCAATGGGCAATTCCTCCTGGCTCTCAGGTGATCCTGACTAGGCTGGCTACTTTGCTTCCCTCTCCTTCTGTGTCTCAGAGGTTCCCTGTCACTTCCTTGTTGAATTCTTCTGTTCTCTTTTAAATGTCCTATTCATTATGTGTTTATCTACTTGCTGATCTGGTCCTTCTTTGTGGAAGACACAAGTGCCTCCATGACTCTAGTCAGCCATCTTGAAGTCCCCTCTCTGCTTTCTTTTCTTTCTGTAGATCCAGATTCCTGTCTTATATTATTTTCCTTTTCTGTGAAGAACTTCTTTTAACATTTCTCACAAGGCAGGTCTACTGGTAACAAATTCCATCAATTTTTGTTTGTGTGTGTGAAAGTCTTTATTTCTCTTTCACTTCTGAAGGATAACTTTGCTACAGACTTCTAGGTTGGTGGGTTTTTTCTTTCAACACTTTAACCAAAATATTTCACTCCAGTTTCTTCTTGCTTACATGGTTTCTGAAGAGAAATACAACATATTTTTTACCTTGTTCCTCTAGGTTAAATGTGCTTTTTATGCTTTGCTTTTTAAAAGATTTTCTGATTATCTGCAGCATGACTATGATAGTGTGTAAGTGTGGATTTTTGGGTTATTTAACCTGCTAGGTGTTCTCTGAACTTTCTGCATCTGTGATTCGGTGGCTGTCATGAATTTTGGAAAACTATCAGCCACTATTTTTTCAGATATTTATTTCTTCTGTTCTTCTCTCTCTTTAATCCCATCACATATCTTAAATACTGTTCTTTCATTCCTTTTTCCCATCACTTTTCAGTTTTTGAAGTTTCTATTGACATATCTTCAAGCTCACTCATTTTTTTCTTGTGTATAATCTACCGATAAGACCAAAGGCATTCTTCATTTCTGTTGCAATGCATTTTATTTCTAGCATTCCTGTTTAATTCTTTCTCATAAGGTTTCCATCTCTGTGCTTACATTTCCGTCTGTTCTTGTACGTTACACACTTTTTCCATATACTTCTCCCTTAGTATATTAATTACAGTTATTTTAAATTTCTGGTATAATACTTCCAAAATTTCTTCTATATCTGGGTCTGGTTCTCATCCTTGCTTTGTTTCTTCAAATTGTGTTTACTGCCTTTCGACATGTCTTGTAATTTTTTGCTAAATGCTGGATATGATATACTGGGTAAAAGAAAGAAATAAATATGCCTTTGGTGTGAAGTTTTATGTAGACCTGGCAAGGCATAAGGCTATGTTTAATGTTTGTGTACAAACCGTAGGTGTCAGAGGTTATAATTTTCTCTATCTTTGTTTTTCACATCCCTGCTGTCTTCGGGTTTCCCTAAGGGACTCCTAAACAATCTGAGCCTTACAGTTATTTTAGTTGTGATTCCCTGCTATTATTTATGAGCCATGTTGATGTGGCAGTAAGGTGTGGGACAGGGAGGAATCATTCTTTCATCCTGTAATTAGGTCTTAGTGGTTTAGTGGTCTGTGCCTCTTGGCTGCGATCTTTGGTGCTTCTCAGGTCAACCCCTCCTTAGGTGAGACAAGAAAGCAGGAGGGGTCTAAACTGGGTATTTCCATTCTCCTACTTTGGTTAAACTCTGATAAAACCCATATTGGTTAGATGCTGGTAAAACAGTTTGCCCTGGGGGCAAATCTCTGCTAAAAAGACTGGAAAGCTCTGATCATCTTTCAAAAATTCCATAAAAGAAAAATTCATAAGTAATAATTTTTAAAAAGTAATTTTGAAATAAACTATTTTGGTGTCTTCTGGTAGGTGCTAACTAAGTGGGATAAAGTATAAAGTTTATCTCACAAGTAAAATGACAACATTAAAATAGTTCAACAGCCACTGCCTTTAATATAAATTATTATATTTAGTAATACAGTGGTAAACATAAAAGTATCAATAGATGTTCTTACCATGGAAAGGTATTCATTCGTACCCTGTTCTTATAAATCAGAATTCCTCCTGACATCACTCCAATCATAATTTCATTGTTACTCTGATCCTTCAAAAAAAATGAATAAAAACATGATAAATCTAAATTAATGGGCTTTGTTAGAGATATATTTTAAAAATAGGATTCTTTTTTTAAAACTAAACATTGCATTTTCAAAGGTTGCAAAGAACCGAATACTAATTAGAAACCCAAATGGTAATTATTACCAAATAAAAATAAAGAACAAATTTTAAACCAAACTGAAATGTCTTATTAAAATTCTTTAAAGCAAAATGGATCTCAGGATTTCCCACAATTTATGACTAGAACTGACTCTTTGGAATAGGAACCAAGAATTCAGAAATCAGAGACCTTTTCCTTAGTATTCATTTTACCATTCCTAAAAGTATTACAATCCATTTACTAAGTAACTGTGATGCTAACATCACAAACATGAATAAAACATGGAGGAATTCAGAGTTTGGTGAAAAGGAACCCAATAAAGCAATATTTACAACATAATGAGACGTCCTATAACTAATACAATACATTAGAAACATCATGAGAGTATACAATAGAGAACAATTCTTAGAGAGTTTAGAAGACCCCGGAGAAGAACATTTGAATTGTGCCTTGAAGAATGAGCGAGACTTTTCAAACTAAATGACCCAATTTGAATAGCTAACCTACACTAATGGAGAATGGGTAGAATAAAAATACATTTCTTAGATGCTAATTTACCTTGAAACCATTTTGCTTCTTTATTTAAAAGATTCTACAAGTAACCTAATACAGGAGGCACACTTTTACCACCTACCATTCATTTAATCAGAAGACAGAACTTATTAATAAAATATAAACTAGATTTTATCATTGTCTTCCTAGAACAAATACTTTATAGTATCAATAACTTCTAATGAAATAAAATATTATTGATCTGTTAGGTAAGGTAATACATAAATGGTCAAATGCAACAGTGTATATTAATTTGCATGGCTGCCTTTGACTAGCAATAATCAACATTATTTGAGTACACTATTATCAGAGTATTAAAAAGCATGTTTTAAAGGACATCAATTAGAAGTTTGGATCAAGATGTTAAGACTGAGCCTAAATGATGCCAGGGTAAATATATACTCCTATTAGCCTATCTGCTCCCAACCTCATAAAACATTAGAGAAGATATACATTAGGGAAGATATACATAAAGCAAAAGAATCTGTAATACTTAAAAACAATCTATAACATATGAACATATGTTATCAATGGACCAGACATTTTGAGGAATCCTTAAAGATATAAAGTGGTAAGACTAGATTTACTGAGAGGAAAAAAAAATTCATAAAACCACAGCCCAAACTATGTAGGAAAGAGACTGCTCTATGTGGAGGTAAAAAACAGAAACGAAATTTTCAGGTACGAGTTCAGTTACCATAGATAAAATAATTAAGAGAGGCCTGCAAATTACTGTCAGGATAATCAGGTAGGGAGCAGCTGTGGTAATTAACTCCGAACAGTCCCATAATCCCACTCCAACTGGATTCAACTATAGGAAATGAAAGTGTGAAGCCTGTCTAAAACAGCAATTGTGGACAGTAGGTCCAAAAATTTAGAATTAAGGGTAATCTTTAGAAGGAATGAATGGAGAACCCCAAACTGAAAGAGGCAAACTATAGGCACATTGTAGCTGGCTTTGTATTCCTTCCCACCTTCACCATCACATAAGGCAGGCTACAGTAAAGAGAAACAGCATTCGCAACCAAGTGAACCAGAAATCACAAATACAAAAGACAGTACATAACCAAAAATCATCAAGTATTTGTGGAAAGCTAATACCATTAGAGAGATATACCAAACCCAATAAACAGAGAAGCCAATCAAGATACAATGTTAGTAGAAAAACAAGTTTAAAAAATAACATATTCAGAAATATGTAGGAACTCAAGTTTTAAATTATAGATATCTAGACTGAAGGGGCAGTTCCCAAGGCATTCCTAGAGTTGGGTAAGATAAAACGAGAGAACAAGTATTATAGCCTTCAGGGACACAAATGTTATTAATTCCAATGTCTAGAAAAATACACTTTGACCACCTTAATTTAAAATACCTTATTTTGCTTTTCTTCATATCACTTATTAATACTGTACTATAAATCTAATAAATAAATTATTCACTAGAACCCAAGTAACAGAGAGTAGAGCTATTTATTGGATTCTTAGGCATAGAAAAAAGTACCTCGTAGGCATCGAAAAAAGTACCTTGTACTCTTTTGCAGCATGAATGCCTCCCTATTACTGTCTGTATGAAAATGTCTTAGCTGTTTAGCTTGGGATCCAAGGCCTTTATACAACTATTCCCATATAATCTCTCCTCCCTAACTGGTAAAAATCTTCTACTCTAGCCAGGCCATTTTTATGATATGTTTTGTGTGCCCACAATTCTGTGTTAAAAATATTCTCATATCTCTGATCATATCTCCCTGCCAAAACAAGCCAAACCAAACCAAAGTCTAGCTTACATCCATCTTCTCAGTAAAAATTTTATTAGCCCACATCTACATGTTTCTCTCATATTTATATGTTTCTTAAACCACTTATCTGAAAGACCTAATTATTGTAGAGATAAGGGCTGAGATTGTGTGTAACAGTGTCTTTCAAACTACATGTGGAAAAGGACCAGTTATGTTTTGTTGTTTAAGTTTCCAATCTGTCGGCTACTGATGCTTTTGCAAAACACACTAACGTGCTTTATGTCAGACTGCTATAAAAGTAGCTAAATCTTACACTTAATTTCTGCATGTGTCTCTTCATGGACCAACTACAGTTTACAGACTGGCAACAGTCTGTGGATCGTACTTGGAACATCAACAAACAATTACATCATTTCACACTCCTCCAAAGAGCCTACTTATCAAATACGTTATTTGATTTCTGATGGTAATTTTATGCTTACACTTAGCCAGTCATATTACTAGAAAATGTTTAATATACAATCAGATTATAAAGATTTGTGATGAGCCTTAACTATGTAGTTATCTTTGGAACTATGATTAAATGATAATTAAAGGGGAGAATTTATAATATGCAGTGGCTATATGGCTTGAAAATGTAAATTCAGAGCAACTATGAAAAAAGAAAGAAAATGGGAGATAAAGTTAAAAATTTTCATTTTTCTAGTAATAACTGATGTGGTAATTATAAGTACTATCTTTAATTACAGGATAGCATGAAGCAAGTAAATAATTATAGGATATGTGAACTGTAGAATTCTTTGAGCCCTAAGAACCAAAATATTCTGTGTATCTCAATATAGATATAGAAACTAGCAAATGCCCAACTCTGTTCACTTAAAAAGCCTAGAAACAATGACCAACCCAGTAGGAATAAGCATCCTTAGCACCCACACTGAGATTTTTGAAATATCATTTTCCATTAAAAGGGCTTCTTGGAGAAATGGCTAATTTCATGTCTGTGGCAAAACATCTTAAAAATACTAGATAGCATAAAAGCTATCAAAGCTAGACCAAGATCATGTCAAAAGGACTTAGGAGGCTGGGTGTGGTGGCTCATGCCTGTAATCCCAGCACTTTGGGAGGCTGAGGCAGGTGGATCACTTGAAGTCAGGAGGTTGAGATCAGCCTGCCCAACATGGTGAAACCCCGTCTCTATCAAAAACAAACAAACAAAAAACAAAAATTAGCTGGGTGTGGTGGTGTGCACCTTTAGTCCAGCTACTTAAGAGGCTGAGGTGGGAGAATCACTTGAACCCAGGAGGCGAAGGTTGCAGTGAGCCGAGACTGCACCACTATACTTCAACCTGGCTGACAGAGTGAGACCCTGTTTCAAAAACAAAACTTATGAGCCAAAAGAAGACCACTCCCCACTGGTGACCAAAGATGGGCTAATTTGAGCTTTAATAAGGAGAATAATTATACTGTATTAAATCTTATCAGTAATATCTAATCCACCACTTCATATTCATTACCTTGAAAACAAGGTAAATAAAAGGAAAAGAATCAAACATTCTTTTCCATGTGTTTTCTATATGAACTATACCACTGGGTAACTGAATAGTAAAAGAAAGAAAACGACCCCTTATAAAATCATTCCAGCAAATAAATAAAAACAAAAATATATTAGGATATCTCATTTTGCTGCTTCCAATAAATTAATGGATCTAGGCATCCAGCATAAATGGCTGCTAGCACAGAATAAGAGCAAAACCCAGGCATTATGCACCACCTGAAAAAAGAACATAACAGACATCAATCTTGAATCTGAACATGCTGCTAGATTAAGCTGCCAATCTGCAGGAAATAGAGAGGACAGCAAATTATGTTGAATTACATTATGAATATGTGATCAAGTAAAATCCAGACTGTAAGAAACTACAGGTAAAATAATCCAGTGCTTTACAGGTAAATTCTAAGCACAAGAGAAGAAGCAACAACCTGTAGATTAAAAAGAGAGATCTCAGTTACTGTGAGTCAAATAAAATACACTAAACAACAGCAAGACCAAGCTACAGTTTCTACCAAGGCACATTTGGGTAATAAAAATTATTAAAAAAAAAATACTATGTAGGAAGGAGCTGTTATTGGGAAAAGGTTTCTGGAGTAACTGGCAACATTCTACCACTTGAACTAGGTGGTAGTTACAAGGATGTTTGCCTTACAGTAATTCAGTAAGATATACATACCTGTCTGTGTTTTATTTTACAACAGTATGTTTAAAAAGAGCAGGAAAAAAATGATATTTAAACTGAATATGAACAGATGTTCTAACATTTTCTGCACATACCCTAATTGTTCATTTCACTTTCTCTTGTGGTGTATAGACCGCCATCCCCTCCTTTTTTTTTTTTTTTTTTGAGACAGAGTCTGGCTCTATCGCCCAGGCTAGAGTGCAGTGGCGCCATCTCGGCTCACTGCAAGCTCCGCCTCCTGGGTTCACGCCATTCTCCTTCCTCAGCCTCCAGAGTAGCTGGGACTGAGCCCGCCACCGCGCCCGGCTAATTTTTTGTATTTTTAGTAGAGACGGGGTTTCACCGTGTTAGCCAGGATGGTCTCGATCTCCTGACCTCGTGTTCCGCCTGCCTCGGCCTCCCAAAGTGCTGGGATTACAGGCGTGAGCCACTGCACCTGGCCTCTTTTTTTTTTTTTTTTTTTTTTTTTTTGAGATGGAGTCTCGCTCTTGTCCAGTGGCGTGATCTTTGCTCACTGCAACCTCCGCTCCCAGGTTCAAGCAGTTCTCCTGCCTCAGCCTCCTGAGTAGCTGGGATTACAGGCACCCACCACCACCATGCCCAGCTTATTTTTGTACTTTTAGTAGAGATGGGGTTTCGCCATTTTGGCCAGGCTGGTCTCAAACTCCTGACCTCAGGTGATCCACCCATCTCGGCCTCCCAACATCCCTTCCTTTCTTTGGAGACTACTACACTATACACAAACTAATTACCTAGGGTACTTAAATGTTCTGACCTCTCTACTATCACATGTTAACAGTACAATAACGCAAACCCACTCAGTGTTATGATGTACATAAGAACAACATTAGTTTTACGCGGTGGAGACAGCCATTAATTTTCTTAATTACTTTCAATTATGAAACAATTTCAAAACAATATACAACAATTTCAAATATCAAATAAGAAGTCAAAGACTCCCCTCATCACCTTCCCTGCCTCCTTCCCTCATTCCCAGAGATAACCACTATTAACAATTTGGTGTATATTTTCCTCTATCTTTATACAACTTTTTCTAACACATCTATAAATATTTTACAGAATGGAGTTTCAGTAATGGAAGTGAGCAAAGATTATATTCATATTAATATTTGCCCCCCAAAAGATTTCTACAAATTTATATTTCAACAATGTATTAGAGTGTCCACTTTCCCATACTCAGGCAAAAAATAGTTATTTTTAATCCTTTGAACTTTTGCTAATCTGATAAAATTGGTATCTCCTTATTTTCATTATTAGTGACAAGTGCATAATATTGATCACCTATATGTCTCCTGTGAAATGTTTATTATATCTGTATGCCATATGTTTCTACTTACAAGTTTTAAAAAAATTATTCCTTTGGGGAACTCTTTATAAAACATGAATATTAAAAAATTTTCTGTAACATATGTTGAAATTATTTTCTTTTATCCTGTAGCAGTATGTTCTTTTCCAATATATCATTTGTTTAAAATTTTCATGTCTGTCTATTTTTAATGTAGTTAGGCATAAAGGCTTATACATTCATTAATGATGAAAAAAATGTTTGTATGCTTTATATAGGCCTAATGGAGTATGAGAATGTAAACAAATTATTCAGCAAAAATGAAAACAATTAGTGACCTATTTATGCTTTCATAAAGATGCTTGATATAGAAAGATGGTTGACTAAAAATAATGCTGTGTCACAATAAGTGAAAGCACACATCGGAATTATGGAAAACCACTATGTGATTTGAGTACAGTAGAGTGACATGGATAAAGTCATATGTATAGCTCCAATCTGAGAAAAGAGTTCCTTTCTCTGTTCCAAGAGATTACATTTGTAAATTGTTTCATTATTTTAATGGATCTGTCAAAAAGTCTTCAAATACATGCAGGTTAAAAATGAGGTTTTGGAAAGAAGCTATAAATTGGCTCTTAATACAGAAATAGGGATTATATGGTCACATTACTTAACTTTTCCGTGTCTCATTTTCCTCATCTGTAAAGTGGAGATAATAATACTCCTGCCTCACAAGGCTGTTGTAAGGATTAAATGGGATTAACATACATAAAGCCCTAAGAAGGATGGCTGGCATGTAGTAAATGCTATATAGGTGTTTCCTGTTATTATTATCTGTGTCCTGTAGAGCAAAAGCCCTCAAAATTACTGTTCTCAGTTTTTTTTTTTTCATATTCTCTATCACTCTTTGGCCATCACTGCACCTCCAAAACTGCTCTTGAAAAGTCACCAGTGACCTCCACTTTTCTAATCCAGTTCTCTGTCCTCATTTTATTTGACCTAACAGCATCATCTGACAAAGCTGACTGCTCCTGATTTACTTGGCTTCAGAGACACATATTTGTGTCTTTGATAGAAAGAAAGGCTCTCCTTTCTGAATGGCTGCTCCTTCTTGGTTTTCTTTCCTGGTTCTTCTTCATCTCTTCAAATTCTAAACATTGAAGTGTTCTAACTTTGAGGACCTGTTCTCTTCAACATCTACTAAATTTACTTCCTCAGTGCTCTCATCTCATGATTTTAACTATTAACTATACGCTAACAATTCCCAAATGTATTATTTCTAGTCCAGACTTTTCCTCTCAACTCCAGGTCTATAAATTGAATTGCCTACCCCTCTTTCGTGAGGATTTACGTCTCTTCAAATTTAACATGTCCCAAGATAAATTCTTGACTTATGCTCCTACTAAATCTGGTTCTCCCAGGTCTTTCCCAACTTAGTAAAAGTTCAGGCCAAAAGCTTTGGAATAATTACCAAATCCTTTTTCTCTCACACCCATAGCCAGTACACATGAGTAAAAGCTGTCACTTCCATATTCAAAGTATGTTCAAAATCTGATTACTGTCCACCACCCCAATACTACAAGAACCATTACCTTTCACCTGGATCACTCCGACAGTCTCTTCCCTTAGTATCTTATAGTATACTCTCAAAACAAAAGTCATTGTTATATTTTAAAAATGTAAATTCACAACATGTCTTTTATTGCCTCAAAACTCTCTAATGGTTTTGATTATAATTAAAAGCCAAAGTCCTTAAAATGTTTTATAAAGATGTGGTGGCTCATGTCTGCAGTCCCAGCACTTTGGGAGGCCGAGGCAGGTAGGATTGCTTGAGCTGAGAAGTTTGAGATCAGCCTGAGCAACATAGCAAGACTCCATCTCCACTTAAAAAAAAAAAAAAAAATTCAACCAGCATGGTGACACATGCCTGTGGTCCCAGCTACGTGGAAGGCTGAGGTGGGAGGATCACTTGGGCCCAAGAGACCAAGGCTGCAGTAAGCTGAGATTGCACCAATGCACTCCAGCCTGGATGACAGAGCAAGACTCTGCCTCAAAAGAAAGAAAGATAGAAGAAAAAAAAAAGTCTTAAAAGTTCTTGTCTGCTTTGATCTCATCCCCTAATACTCTTCTCTCCTTGTTCGCACTACACAAGCCATACTAAACTCTTAGCTATTATTTGAACTGCTATATACACTATTTCATTGCTCTTTCCTCTGCTTAGAATAATCTCCTCCCAGATGTTTGCATGGCTCTTTCAGATCTGTTTACCTTCTCAGTGAGACCTTCCCTGATCCCTCATTTGTTTGTCTTAATTCCCCTTTCTCAGCTTAACTTTTCTTCATAGCATCTATCAATATCTGACGTATGACCTACTTAATTTTTTAAAAGAACTGAAGTACTGTATAGTAAAATGCACATTTCTTAAATGTACAACTCAAAATTTTACACACATACATACACATACCTATTTACACTCCAACATAACCATCACAAACCAATATATAGAACATTTTGAAAAACCCAGAAAGCTCCCTCATGAGTCTCCCAGTTAATAAACATTCCTCCAGAACTGACTGCTATTCTGACTTCTATCAATATAGGTTGGTATTTTGCTAGTTACTGAACTTCAATGGAATCAAATAGTACATACTCTGATATACCCATAATTGTTCATTTATAGTTTTGTTTCTTGCCCCACAGAATGCAAGCTTTGGGAGGGTTCAGTTTTATCTACTTTACTCACTGCTATATCTACGATATCTATAAATGAGACCATATTACTGCATGCAGCCAGAATCGAAGTCTATGTACCCTACTCAACCCAAACCACAGATAAATCTTCAGGAAAAAGTCCTCCCCTACAAAAGCAAATTCAAATATAAGCAGCAGCAACTATTGCACCAGATGCACAGATACAATGTAAGCACACAGGAAACATGAAATAGCAAGAAAATATGGTATCTCCAAAGGAATACAATAATTCTCCAGCAATAGATCTTAATCAAAAAGAAAATTTCAAAATCCCAGCATGAAATAAAGAATTCAAATTATTGACTTGAAAGGTCTGTGAGACCCAAGAGAATTCTGAAAAACAATACAAATAAGTCAGGAAAACTATTCAGGATATGAATGAGAAATTTACCAAAGAGATATTTTTTTAAAGAACCTAATAAAAATTCTGAAGCTGTTTCATGCCTGTAATCCCACATTTTGGGAGGCCAAGGTGGGTGGATCACCTGAGGTCAGGAGTTCGAGACCAGCCTGTCCAACGTGGTGAAACCCCATCTCTACTAAAAATAAAAAAAATTAGCCAGGGATGGTGGCGTGCGCCAGTAATCCCAGCTACTGGGGAGGCTGAGGCACGAGAATCACTTGAATCTGGGAGGCAGAGGTTGCAGTGACCTGAGATCACACCACTGCACTCCAACCTGGGCAACAGAGCAAGACTCTGTCTCAAAAACAAACAAACAAACAAAAAACTGAAACTGTAGAATTCACTGAAAAAAATTCAAAATACATTTGAAAACTTCAACAATAGCCTACATCAGTCCGAAGAATGAATCTTGGAACTTGAAGACAGGTCTTTCAGAATAATCCAGTCAAACAAAAATAAAGAAAAGAGATGAAAAAAGAATGAGCAAAGCCTTCCTGAAATTTGAGGCAAGATAAGGTGACCAAATTTACATGTTACTTGTATCCCCAAGCAGATAATAATGTAAAGAGGTGTTCTGCATGGAACATTATAATCAGACTGTCTAAAGTCAAACTTCAGGAACAAATCCTAAAAATAGCAGAAGTGTCTCATCACGTATAAAGAAAATCCCACCAGTCTAACAGTGAGTTTTTCAGCAGAAATTTTATAGGCCGGAAGACAATAGAATGATATACTGAAAGTGCTGAAAGAAAAAACCTGCCACTCAAGAATACTATATCCATCAAAATTATCACTTATAAATGAAAGGGAAATGAAATCATTCACAGACAAATAAATCCTGTGGGAATTCTATACCACTAGATCAGTTCTGTAAGATATGCTCAAGAAAGTCCTAAACTTGGAAGTAAAATGATGACATTTACCATCATGAAAACACACAAAAGTATAAAACTTAATGGGTAAAGAAATATAAAGGAGGAAGAGAAAGGACTCAAACAGTATCACTACAGAAACCCATCAAAACAACAACCTATAAGAGAAAAAGAAAGAAACACAGAATACATATAATAATCAGAAAACAATTAACAATATGAAAAGAACAAAACCTCACATACCAATAACTTTGAATGTAAATAGATCAAATTCTCCTCTTAAAAGATACAAAATGGCTGAATGGATTAAAATACATAATTCAACTATATGTTGCTTAAAAGACACTCACTTTTTCATTAAAAACACATATAGACTGAAAATAAAGGGATGGAAAAAAATACTCCATACAAATGAAAATGAGAAGTTAGGAGTACCTCAGCTTTTATCAGATAAAACAGATTTTAATTATTTCAAGAACAGTTAAAAAGGACAAAGAAGGTCATTATATAATGATAAAGAGATCAACCCAGTAAGAGGACATAACTATTCTAAATATATATGCACCAAACATTGGAGTACCCAGATTCATAAAACAAATATTACTGGATCTAAGGAGAGACATAGACTGCAATACAATAATAGTAGGGGACTAACACCTCACTCTCAGCATTAGACAGATCTAGAAAAAAAATAAAGAAACATTGGACTTAAACTGAACATTAGATCAAATGGACCAAACAGACACTTACAGAACATTCTACTGAACAATGCAGAATATGCATTATTTTCATAAGCACATGGAACATCTTCCAAGATAGGCCATATGTTTGGCCACAAAACAAGTCTCAACAAATTAGTTAAACAACATGCTTCTAAATGACCATTAGGTCAATTACGAAATTAAGATGGAAATAAAAAAATTCTTTGAAACAAATGAAAATGGAATACAACATAGCAAAACCTGTGGGATAAGACAAAGGCACTGATAAGAGGGATGTTTACAGCAATAAATGCCTACACAAAAAAAGGAGAAAGATTACAAGTTAACAGTCTAACAATGCATCTCAAAAACCTGGAATAGCAAGAACAAAACAAACCTAAAATTAGTAGAACAGAAATAACAAAGATCAGAGCAGAAATAAATGAAATAGTGACCATAAAAAATATGATGGATAAATGAAACAAAAAGTTGGTTCTTCAAAAAGATAAAGAAAATTAATAAACTGCTAGACTAACCAAGAAGACAGAACATCCAAATAAGTAAAATCAGAAATGAAAAGGAGACATTGCAACTGATACTACAGAAATACGAAAGATCATCAAGACTTTTTTTTCTTTTTGAGACAGTCTCGCTCTGTCGCCCAGGCTGGAGTGCAGTGGCGCCACCTCGGCTCACTGCAAGCTCCGCCTCCAGGGTTCACACCATTCTCCTGCCTCAGCCTCCCAAGTAGTGGGGACTACAGGCGCCCACCACCACGCCCGGCTAATTTTTTTGTATTTTTAGTAGAGACGGGGTTTCACCGCGTTAGCCAGGATGGTCTCGATCTCCTGACCTCGTGATCCGCCCATCTTGGCCTCCCAAAGTGCTGGGATTACAGGCATGAGCCACCGTGCCCAGCCTATCAGAGACTATTACGAACAACTACAAGCTGACAAACTGGGAAACCTACAGGAAATGAATTCCTGGAAACATATAACCTACCAAGACTGAATCAAGAAGAAATTGAAAACCTGAAGAGACCAATAATGTGTAGTGATATTGAAATTGGTAAATAAAGTCTCCCAACACAGAAACACCCAGGACCAGATGGATTCAAAGCTGAATGTTACCAAACACACAAAGAAGTAATAACATTCCTGAAACTATTCCAAAAAAAACTGAAGAGGAGGGAATTCTCCTGACTCATTCTATAAGGTCAGCATTAGCATCATACCAAAACCAGACAAAGATGCAAAAACTAGAAAAAAGAAAACTACAGGCCAATATCCCTAGTGAACACAGACACCAACATCTTGAACAAAGTACTAGCAAACCATATCCAACAGCATGTTAGAAAGATAATACACCACAATCAGATACAATACATTATATCAGGAATGTAAGGATAGTTCAACACACACCGATCAATAAACATGATATATCCCAAGAACAGAATGAAGAATAAAAACCATATAACCATCTCAAAAGACATTGTAAAAGCATTTGAAAAACTTCAACATCTCAACAAATGCACAAAAGGAACATACCTCAAAATAATAAAAGCCATATAAGACAAACCCAAAGTCAACATCATACTGAACACAGAAAAGTTGAAATTGTTCCCCCTAAGAACTGGAAAAAGACAAGGATGCCCACTTTCACACTCTTATTCAACACAGTAGTGGAAGTCCTAGCCAGAGCACTCAGGCAAGAGAAAGAAGGAAAAGGTATCCAAATTGGGAAAGAGGAAGTCAAATGGCCTCTTTTTGCTGATGATATGATCTTATATCTAAAAAAACCTAAAGACTCCACCAAAAATGCTTAGATTTCATAAATAAATTCAGTAAAAATCAACACATTAAAAATCAGCAGCACTTCTATACATCAATAATGATCTAGATAAGAAAGAAATCAAGAAGGCAATCCCATTTACAATAGCTACAAAAAATACCTAGGAATAAATTTAACCAAGAAGGTGAATGATCTCTACAAGGAAAACTACAAAACATTGATGAAAAATTTAAGATGACACAAACAAATAGAAAAAATCCCATGCCTTTGAATCTGAAGAACTAATATTGTTAAAATGACCATATTGCCAAAGCACTCTACAGATCCAGTGCAATCCCTATCAAAATACCAACATCATTCTTCATAGAATTAGAAAAAACAATCCTAAAATTAATATAGAAACAAAAAAGAGCTCAAATAGCCAAAGCAATCCGGAGCAAAAAGAACAAAGCATCAAATTACCTGATGTCAAAATATATTACAAGGCTAAAGTAACCAAAACAGCATGGTACTGATATAAAAACATACACACAGACCAATAGGACAGACTAGAGAACCCAGAAACAAAGCCAAATATTTACAGCCAACTGATCTTCAACAAAGTCAACAAGAACTTACATTGGGGAAAGGACATTCTCTGCAATAAACGGTTCTGAGAAAATCAGATAGCCACATACAGAGGAAGAAAACTGGACATCTAGCTCTTACCATATACAAAAATCAACTCAAGACAATGAAAGACTAAAGTGTAATACCCAAAACTATAAAAATACTAGAAGAAAGGACAGGATCTTGCTGTCACCCAGGTTGGAGTGAAGTGGCATCATCATAGCTTACAGAAGCCTTAGACTCCTGGGCTCAGCTGATCCTCCTGCCTCAGCCTCCTTAGTAGCTGGGACTACAGGCATGCACCACCATGCCCAGGTCATTTTTTAAATTTGTAGAGATGAGATCTCATTATGTTTCCCAGGCTGGTCTTGAACACCTGGGCTCACACAATCCTCCTGCCTCGCCGTCCCAAGGTGTTGGGATTATAGGCATGATACATTATGCCCAGCCCCTTTTTATTTTTAACCATAGTTTAATTCATATATTTAAAGTTCCATCTGTTTTAAACTTTATTATAATAAAAAACAAACTAGTTACACAAATACTGACCAGTACATTACATTTTTAAGAATCATGTTCAAAAGATATAGGCCCTAAATAAGGAAGGAAAATAAAGGGGCATATTTTAAAGAAAGCAGAAAGTTGAACTTAAAATTAAAGTTGAAGAAAAAAAAAAAAAGAAAGCTGAAGGTTTCTAACAGACACATTTTAAATGGAATCAGACAAAAAGATTTCCAAGTAACATTCAGAATTACAAGATAAAATCATGTGAGGAAAGCAACTCATCTGGTCTTTTAAAGGAAAGATTGACATAAGCTTTGTGAAACGTAAGAACTAATGTTCCTCTCCCAGAACATGGTCAGGTAAGGTCCTAAAGGATAAAACCATTACATGAAGTAGAACTTTGAGTACTTCAACAACTATCTGTGTACCTGTGAGTGTCTGAGTATTAACATGATTGAAAATAATTATCTAAGAAAAATATTGGCTCTGAATTCTCTTTCAGGTTGATATCCTTTTTAGGCTCAACTATTCATTTCCAAGAGAAGATAAACGCTATCACCAACTCAACTGATGATTATAATTCCACTTTTCACTGGGTATAGAATAGCTGTACTCCAAGAACTTTTGATAGAGAACTCAAGAAAACCATGAGGAAACACACAAATACAGGATAAACACTCACAAATATGCTTATGCCAGGAGGTTACCAGTTTTTCAAAGGCAGCAATGTTTGACACAAGGGAAAAGAAGTTACACGGTATAATATAGAAAAACTCAGTGACTATAAATTCCACTTCAATACAGGGATGGGGGGAGATAAAAATATGTTAATATGCTCCATGTTGTGCTTTATAAATAAAAACTCGTAATAGTGCTTTTAAATGATGAAAACAAAGTAAGTGCACTAATACAGGCCTCAGTGATGTGAGAACATTTTTAATGATCATTATTATAAAAGTATACAAAAGCCACTTTTCCTATAGCTTAACAATTATATTTAAAAATAAATATTCTAAAGGTACTATATCTTACGGTCTGTAAAAATTATCTTTACATATAAAATACTACCTTGAAGAATCCACATTAACCATCCTTCACATTCGGGAATTGAATCTTAAGTTATTGTGAAAATACTTAAATTCAGAGGAAATTTTCAGTGCAGCTATGTCAGCAGCAATCATAACTTATTCCATTTGTTATCTAATCTTAAAAAATGTTATACTGAGTAACGGAGCCTAACTCAACAACATCGAAGTAAGTTTTCTTCACTTACCCTTGCATAGTGGAATTCAACTCCATAGAGTTCTAAGGTACGTGCTGTGTTTAGGTAATTAAATTCTGCTTCTGCAGGAGATAAGCCTCTATAAAGACATCATTAAGTTAAAAATGAGATCAATCAATCAATCAATCAAATATGGCTAAATTAGAAAAAGGCTATTTATCTGAAAAAAACTGAGCAGTCTAATTAAATCTATGAAACACCATGCAGGACTATTCCTCTAACTTATCTAGAGGGCACATTTTCAGTAACCCAAATTATTATTTTCCAGAATACTGTCTTATTTTCTAGAAATACAAGAATACACCAAGTTTTTAAAGCTCCTCACTATTTATATGGGTGACTATAACAAAACCCCTCACTTTTAGATATAACTTAAAAGCAGTATTTCTCAAAATTTGGTTCATATACCATATCTACATTTAAATCACACAGGATATCTCTGAAACTTGCAGATTCTAAGCCAACCTCCAGGGCAGTGCTTCTCAGAGTGTGGTGCACAGACAGAGGTTGATTCACAGTATGGAACCTGAGTGTTGGAGGCTTGTATAGCAATCTGCCTGGGTAATATCTGTTAAATCTAACAGCAAAAAACAAAACAAAAAAACAAACAAATGAGGACTAGTATTTTTTACGTCTTTGTTTTCTTTCTCCACTTTATTTTTCTAGTAATTAATTTTTATTATATTCTACAAAATATAAGTAACACAATAATGACAGCTGGGGGGAAGAAATCATCTTTCATCATAGATGGTTTAAGACTATTCTGTAGAGTCTGATTCAGAAAGGATGAGGTCAAAACTGTTTATATTTAACAAGAATACCAAGTGATTCTTATAAACACAAGTTGAAGAACCATTGCTCTAAATGTAAGGCCTTTAAAAATAGATTTACTCCTATTTCACATATAGTTTTTACAACCTTAGTTATCTGTTATTATCAGACTACAGCAGAGCAAAAGCAGCAAATTACAAAAACAAAGATACAAACTTTCTATTCACTAATGCTACTAGAAAAGGGAGCCAACAGCCCGCTAATGCATGATCATAACACGACTCCTCAAAAAAAACAGTACACTTCCAATTTCTATAAAATTAAATTAAATATATACTCCCTCCAGTTAAAGTGGATACTTCTATTTTTCTTCATTTAAAGATCTGATGAATCATTTACTTAAACCAAATAGAAATATATAATCAATAAGCTTTTCCTTAAGAGTCTTTTCATTATCGGTAAATTTAAAAAAATATGGCTTATCTTCAAACTCTTGATTCTGATATGCTGTATGTATAACTTTCACTATGAATGGAATTTACTTAGACTAAAATAGCCCTCTCACCACATTAGGTAGTCCATTAAAAACTCAGTCATTAGTCTATTTTAGATCAGGAATCAGCAAACCTTTTATTGCAAAGGGCTGGACAGTAAATATTGTAGGCTTTTAGGACATACAGTCTCTGTGGCAACTATTTACCTTGGCCATTGTGCGAAAACAGCCATAGACAACATATAAATGAATGAGGGTATCTGTGTTCCAGTAAGTGTTTTATTCATGAACACTGAATTTTACAAAATTTCACATGCCACAAAATGCTATTCTTCTTTTGATTTTCTGCAACCACTTAAAATCTATATAACAATCTTAGTCTGTGGGCCATATAAAAATAGGCAATGGGGGCTGGGCGTGGTGGCTCACGCCTGTAATCCCAGCACTTTGGGAGGCCAAGGCAGGCGGATCACGAGGTCAGGAGATCAAGACCATCCTGGCTAACACGGTGAAACCCCATCTCTACTAAAAATACAAAAAATTAGCTGGGCATGGTGGCGGGCACCTGTAGTCCCGGCTACCGGGAGGCTGAGGCAGGAGAATGGCATGAACCCGGGAGGCGGAGCTTGCAGTGAGCTGAGATCGCGCCACTGCACTCCAGCCTGGGCAACAGAGCGAGACTCCGTTTCAATGGCCATGGTTTGTTATCCTGTTTTAGATACATGAGTTATTAGTAAAAGAAAGTAAGTTTTCTTAATAATAACAACAGCTAACATTTCTTCAGTGCCTACAATGTGCTATGTATGGTTTTGAGAACCTTATGTATATAAACTCATTTAAGACCTACAGTAACTCCAGAGATAGATAGATACTTTTATTATCCCCAGTTCACGTAAGGAAACAGAGAAGAAGAGGCATAAAACAGTTTGGCCAAGGTTATAAGATAGTAAGTAATCTTACAGAATTTCAAACCAGGCAGTCTGGCTCTTTAGTTCAGACTCTTAGCCAATATGCAACACTGCCTTAGTTTTTCCCTGAGTATTCTGAATCGTATATTGAAGCACAACTGAATTCTGAACCAATAAACAATATTACTTTCTATTCAAGGCAACAAATCTCTTTTGAAAAAATAATATATAAAATTATACTCACACAAAAAAATCAAAGTTGAATGAATATTGTTAATGAATGAATATTGATAAGGTTAAGTATCTCTGAAATGCTTGGGATCGTGTTTCAGATTTCAGATTTTTTCAAGTTTTGAAATATTTGCATATACTTAATGCAATATCTTGGTATAGAAACCAAGTCTAAACATGAAATTTATGTTTCATATACACTTTATACACATAGCCTGAAGGTAATATTATATAATATTTAAAATAATTCTGTGTATGAAACAAAGTTTTCACCGAATGTTGACTGAAACCCATTACATGGGATCAGGTGCAGAATTTTCCACTGTGGTGTAATGTCAGTGCTCAAAAAGTTTCAAATTTTAGAGCTCTCTGAATTTCAAACTCTTGGGTTAAGGATGTTCAACCTGTACTGTTTTTAAAGAAATATTTTTTAAAAATTAATTTAGTATTATATAGAGTTCCTGTTCTCCTCTTGGCTCACTACCAAGGAGAATCAAGTCCTTTATACCTAAAAACTGAGAAAGAATTACTAAGCAGACTGATCTCTATATTGTGACTATACTGTTTATATTCTAAAATTATTTAGACTATTACACAATAGCAAATAAATATCTGTTTACAGATAGCTTAATGGCTCTTAATAGAAATGAAAATGAGCTTCATATATTCTATGAAATCGTTTTTTAGCATAGATCACCTATATTTCTTTACGATAATATTATTTTAGGTAACAGTAATTGTTCTATATTAAATACAGCCATCATATTAGAATTTCAAACATTTCTCTAGAAAGAATGCCATTAAGAAGTTTATCAAATAAAAAACTAAAAAACTCTTACATGTGTTGCTGATGTAATTTTGCAATTTCTTTTTCAAAATCTTGAGGTTGATTAGGAATGAAAGAATAATCTGAGAGGTAGCCTGGCAAGTTCTCTGACTGATCGTAGTCTCCAAGTTCAGCTAATAATGAAAGGAAAACATTCACATTTTAATAAACAAATTTTTAAATTATTATAGTCAAATCAGCGATGCCATTAATTCTATTTCTGGATGTAAAATACTTATGTTTCTAATATAACCACTTAAGCAAGCCACAGCAATCCATTTAACATTCTTCTTGGTCTCAATTTCAGAGGAAATTTTTTCAAAAATCATAGTAATTGCTAACTAACTGGAGATTTCATTACATTTCCACTGTAGTCTCTATTTTCTATATAGCAACATGTCTAAAGAACTCCCACATTAAAGCCAATGTACTAGCAACACAAACCACAGTTATATGCTGTTTGACCTAAAAATGGGCTGATACTTACACTGAACAGCAAATGAAGCTAAAAGGGCAGCAGTATTAGAAGGACAGGGTAATCTAATAAAACAAAACAAAAATACATAACCGAAGGTTAAACACAGCAATTTCAAAAGTGCTATAATTTGTTAAACAATCACACTTGAAGTTTCATGTGATTTGATTTTAACTATTAAGAAATAAACTTATCTGATGAAAGGAATTCACACTACATGTAACCTTCTTAAATAACTTGTTTGCAATGACCATGAATTACTTAACACAGATTTAAAAAGTATTTTTAGAGTCCATTACAAAAAATTTTTAAAGAAATTTAAAGAGCCCACCTTCCAGTAAGAATGTCTTGTTTAATTTGCAAAAAATACTGGTACCTTAAAAACAAACGAACAAAAAGGATAGCATTTAATAGAATTGTAACAATTTCAATTCTAAGAAACTGTATACTTACATTAACAAATAAACATATTTAAATATTTGCTTTTATAATTTACATATTAAAACATGTAAAGTAGTTTAAAAATAAGATTTCATAAGCTCATGAATCTAAATCTTTAAAACTCTTTGATGTATGAAATTTGTACTTCGAATGTCTTGTTTCCACTAGCTTCCATTATAGAAGCCCTCAAGATTTCAAACAGTTACATGACAGAGGGAGAAATACTCTTGAGGGTTGATATATGCAGAAAGAAGTGGGAAGCATAGAAAACCTGAGTATCACAAACATGGAAGAGCATTGTACGCAATGCACTAGAGACCAGCGATGATTTTCGCTGGTCTGAGATAGAAAGCCAGCTACAAGGACAGGCCAGCGTTTTGATCATTTTATCATCAGATGGCAGGAAGCTGCCTGTTACAGAAAAGCACCTATACACTTCCATGTGAATTAAGGAAGTCTCTCTTTGATTGGCAGGGCAGGGGAAGAATACTTTTGTCTACTATTGTTAGAATTGTCAAGTATTCAATTTCCTGTGAAACCAACAAAAACTTAGGTTTTCTTTAACAAGCCTGCTGTCATTGCTTACAAGATAGCATTGTCCTTTGGTCTCTGCTAGTGGGTAACCCACTCAAAGATTTGTCAATACTTGGGCAAAGTCACCTGTGTTGTATAGGGGTGGCAGAAGACCAAACTTTTTGGTTTTAAATGTTTAACCAGGAAATCTTAAGATTTTTTATTTCACTAAACTAAAAAAAGTACATATTCCAAGAGTCAAAAGTCATTAGAAATTCTAGTTTGGCTGATTAAGTCATTGAAGAGCTCCATGACAATATTCAAATTACCAAAGAGGTTTTCAGAGAATCAGATATAAATTACAAAAAAAAAGAATACAAACATCCTGGCTTCATATATAACTTCTTGTGAGGCTTAGTGCATAATATTATAAATATAATCTATTTACTCAATCGGGCCTGTTTTGGTTTAATAATTCAAAGTTATCTGGGAGGCCGAGGCGGGCAGATCACAAGGTCAGGAGATCGAGACCATCCTTCCTGGCTAACACGGTGAAACTCCATCTCTACTAAAAATACAAAAAAAAAAAAAAAAAAAAAAAGCCAGGCGTGATGGCAGGCACCTGTAGTCCCAGCTACTTGGGAGGCCAAGGCAGGAGAATGGCATGAACCTGGGAGGCGGAGCTTGCAATGAGCCGAGATAGGGCCACTGCGCTCCAGCCTGGGCAACAAAGTGAGACTATCTCAAAAAAAGAAAAAAAAAAGAAAAAAATTCAAAGTTAAAGGTTCCTGGTAAGAAACAATCTTATAGTCAGGATTTAAAGGTCATGTATATCCTTGCCATAATATTGTAAATCTGACATAAATAATGCCTATACTTGCCAAATTTTACTTACATACTCATTTAACCAAGAGGCAAGAATTTAACTGTTAAAAGTAGAAACCAGAATTCAAGTCCTAGGCAAAACTAGCCTGTGATCTTGGGCAAATTAGTTAAATTGTGGCTGAGCCTTAGTTTCTACATTTGTAAAAAGAAAGTAATATCAACTTGCCTAGTATATGTATCTCAGGAATTGGAAAAATTCAATTCTAATGATGCTAGCACCTGCTAAAAGTAAACGGTGTTTAACCTGGTGAACCTGTTTGACTCCATTCTTTCCCGCCCCCCAACCCCCCATAATTTCAAAATTAAAGGAATATTTTTCACTAATTAAACTAAACTAATTCATTAGTTAAAGGGATATTTTAAAAATTAATTTAGTATTACATAGAGTTTATTTTCTCCTCTTGGCTCACTACCAAACAGAGTCAACTTTCATATAGCTAAAAACTGAGAAAGAATTACTGAGCAGATTCATCTGCATATTGGGAATATACTATTTACATTCTTGAAATCTCAAGGTAAGGAGGTGCAGCAGATTTCCTGTTTCCTGGGGTCTAAACTAGTTCTGAAAACTTAGCAGCTGTGGCAGAAGGTGCACTGTTACTAATCATAACCATCACATTAAGGCTACTCAAGCATTAAAGCTTTGGCTAATATGTAGCCTTGGCTATATATTAGAATCATTTGGGGGAACTTGTACATGCCTATGCTCAGGTCCCATCTAAGACCTGTTCAATCAGAATTATCTAGGGATGTGGCCAAGACATCATTATGGTTTTAAAGCTCCCCCAAATGATTCTAATTTCTAATCAGAGTAGAAAAATCACTGATATACACTATGGTAGTAAAATTTACAAAAAACTAGACATTTACCCCATTTTACCAAATAATACCAGTTATAAGATTCCATAACATTCCATTATAAAAGGGTCTGAGAACAAATTAATTCCTTGCCTACCATCAAACTTGATTTTACTTTCTTCTGCTTCAGGCAGTTATTTCAACTTATTAGTGAAACATATTTATTTCCTTATTATGTTTTCAATGCAGGCTATAAAAGAATCAACACATTCTACCTCCATTCAGAAATTCAAAGACAGTTTTTCAAGTGAAGTACATTATAAACATAGTTATAACTGACAATATTTTAAGGGCTACAATATTAAGCTAAGGTGTATACACATAACACAACTTTGTTTTTCATTTTTGTTTTTTTTTTTTCAGACAGAGTCTCACTCTGTTACCCAGGCTGGAGTGCAGTGGCGTGATCTCGGCTCACTGCCAGCTCTGTCTCCCGGGTTCACGCCATTCTCCTGCCTCAGCCTCCCCAGTAGCTGGGACTACAGGCGCCTGCCACCACACCCGGCTAATTTTTTGTATTTTTAGTAGAGATGGGGTTTCACCGTGTTAGCCAGGATGGTCTTGATCTCTGACCTCGTGATCCGCCCACCTTGGCCTCCCAAAGTGCTGGGATTACAGGCGTGAGCCATCGCACCCGGCCACAACTTAGTTTTTCAAGAGGAATTAGCTTGGATTCTACTAATAGTTGCAAGCATTAGGATTACATAATCCAGAGACTACATTACTGAGTTCTCCCATTTGTTAAAAAAAAAAAAAAAAAAGGAACACCTGTGCACCTACCCCAAAACACACTGAAAAGAAATCTCTAGAATTTCAATCTAATTTTTCTCACTTGGTTTACTACTGAAAACTCTGCAAACACCTTAGAACTGGCAGCTGCAGCTAATTAAATAATTTATCCTTTTGTTTCTCTACTCCAAGACAGTATCCTAAATGATAACCAATACATTAAAATTTAACATCCCATCTATAGGTAATTTTAGGTATGGATTTTTTAATTTTACACCTATCTTTTAGAGTAATTCTGAATGTAGTCACTGGCCTATATGCTTATATCTGAGAATTTTACAGAGGGTATAACATGCTAATTTTTAACTGTCTTTGTAAAATAACTCATTACTAATTCTGTCTTTCAGGCAACACACAAGGTTGTCATTCAGGTTAATACTGACAGTTACTACACTGTTGGTATTTCTCCATTTCTATCTTCAATATTTCACCTTATAATCAAGAACATTATCAAAATGTTCATCTGGATCATTCATGTGTATATACTCTGTCAAGTCGAAATGACCATAAAATTAGATAGTAACATAAGCTGAGACTTAAAATGGAGAGTCAAGTGGGCATGTAAAGGCCTCAACATGCTAGTGCACTCTCTGCAACATCCTTTATAAACTCCATTATATTTTTTTGGAACCAAAGATTAAAAACACACAGGGGACAAAAGGTACCTACTGACCCGCAAATAATGGTTATATATTTTATAAATTCTACGTTCTCCCCAATAAAAAAAGATACTAGAATATGCTTTCACATGGGGAAAAAAACCCCAAATTTCTCACCACACAGCATCCTTTGGATACAATTTCAGCAACATTTGATGACCTCAATTAATTATAGCCACACTTAAGCAGTGTTCACAAGTAGAAATTTTTAATATTTATATGGTTCAGGAAGCTGGGGCTGGACTGGGCGGCCCTGAGGTTCTAAATCCCCCTACACTCTCCCAGCCATCCAAAAAAGGGGGAAAACATTATCTTGGAATAGCCATAACTTATTCTGTGTACTGACTGGAAAGCTCAGAATTACACCATAGTAATTTCTTTTTGCCTAATTAATTTCAAAATTTCATATTAGAGTTTTGACAATATTTTCAAGAAAAATATATCCATAAACCCACCTTGTATATTCTTCTTGTAACTTGTTGGGGTCACTTACAAAAAATTTGACTCTAAAGTTCAAACTGTAAGGAGATCCTCCTAGAATTAATAAAAGTAGTTCTAATTAATCAGACTATATTAATCCTTTATCTTTATAAAGTAAGCTTGCAAAACATTAAGTAAATATGTATGCTCACTCTTTAGCTGCTTCCTTATTGGTTTGTTTGGATCCAGCCACCTCTGAAAAATAAATAAATAAAACTGATTTCTTTTTTCCTTGAGGAACTACTATATTGATTCTTGCAAATCTGTTCCATTTGGAGATTAATGCTAAAAGCTGCATTTCAGAAAAGGCCTAGGTAGGAAAAAAATCATTACATGACAGACAATATTTTTCATATCAAATGTAATAAAAATTATGCTAGAAATTAGTGAATGTGTTAATATTAAGATTTTGATTTGACTTTTCCATCAAACAGTACAATGTGCAACAACCTCTATTTCATAAGTAAAGATAGTTAATAATTGCAGCAACCTGAAGTGAACGTGAAGTGATTCACATTAATCTAACTATATTTCTTAATAGTCTGGCAAGTTTTCAAAATTCTCTTCACCCTTCACGCGCGCACACACACACACACACACACACACACACACATGCTCTTGGGCTTTATACTCATTCAGGCAAAATTCTACTACAGAACTTGAAAATCCACTGAGGAGAAATTTTATAACATTTGCCTCATTCCTTTAAAAATAAAATACCTCCCATTTGAAAAAAACCCAATTTTTAAAGATATAATGTTTAGTTTTGAGAATGATTGATTTTTATGTGTGAGAAATTTTAAGCAGTTTCAATACTTCTGAAGGCCAGTTTAGCTCTATTTCTGGACAATTAGGACTGAATTCAGAAAAACTTCAACTGCTAACATGTTTCAATTAAAAAAAAATCAAAGAACCCAAAATGAGGTACTAGATGTGGTAGTATTTTCCAAGTAAGTTTATGTATCATTATTTATAAACCTAACTTCTACCACCCATAATTAAATCCAGGCAGAACACATAGATTTTTAATAATAAATAAATGGCTGGGAGTAATTAATAATGATTTCCTCTCCACTGTCCATAACATCCAACACATCAAATCCAACTGAGTCTATCTTCAAACTGTATCTAGAATTTATCAATTTATCATCCTTATCTCTCTAGTCTAAGCTCTGCCTATCGCCTCTTAATTGCTCTCCCAGTTGATTTTCTCATCACCATGTCCCTCTTCATGCTCCATAAGAAGCAAGAATAGTCCTAAAACATAAATTTGAGTATGTCACTCATTTGATTAACACTTCTTGATAATTTCTCAGTACTAGATCCAAAGTCCTTACACTACAGCTTGTATGGTCTCTTCTTACCTCTTCCACCTCAGCTTACTAAATTCCAGCCATAATGGCCTCCTTTCTGTTTCTGAAAGATGCCATCATAAGGCCCTCAATTTCAAGCTTCCCTTTCACAGAATGCCCTCTAGATTTCCTACAGTACTCTTCATTATCCGTAAGTCTCAGCTTAAAGCCTGCCACCTCAGAAAGGCCTTCAACTGACCACCCTACCAAAAGTATGTCATACAGCTCCCATTTAACAAGTAAGGAACATTATATCCCTTCATTACATTACCTCAAGTTTGTTTCACCTTTTTTTTTTTTTTTTGTCTGACTCCTTCATTAGATTATAATGAAACCAGGGATAAAAGCTGTTTCAGTCAATACTGTAGAGTCAGCACCTAGCACAGGGCTTGACATAATATGAGTTAAAAATACTGTCAAAAGCAGTGGCACACACCTGTAATCCCCTGTCTCAAAATAAGAAAGTAAGCAAAGTAAATAAGTAAATAAAAAAATAAATAATTTACTGAAGGACTAAACCTGCTGAATGACTCAATAGCTGGGGGTAGGGTGTTCAGCCCTGTTTAATATACTTCTTTCCTCAATCATCCACCACTTATCCACCTTCCCATCCGTCTATTAATCTAGTGATTTTTGTTCTTCATATCTTCTAGGAAAAGTCATAAATTATATCCCCTTTAATGACTGTCTACAATCAAAATTTCAGCTCAATTAATCTATTGAAAGCTTGTCTTCCTCATTCAGTTCTCCTTCAAAATATTCTGGTAAAAGAAATATAAACACATTTACATACACAGATGTGTCAAGCTGACATAGCTTAGAAGTACAAAGATAAGCACTGAGAAATTTAACTGCTCTCATCAATGATATCAGTGAGATAGGGTTAAGGTTCTTGGTTTAAACCAGGAAGATGGAACAGTGCTATAACAAGCACTACTGAATGGTAAAAATAGCATTCATTGTAAAAATCCATCAAGTTGCAAAACAAACTAGGAAAAAACATAATATATAAAGAAGTTCTACACATCAATAAGAAAAAACTGACACTAATAGAAAAATAGGCAATGAATAAGAATGGAAGTTCACAATCAAGGAACTACAAATGGCATTTAAGTATATGACAAGATAGTCAATCTTGATCATAATTAGAGAAATACAAAAGTAATCTACATTGGGTTATTATTTTTCAACAGTAATACTGGGCAAAGACTAAAACGTTTGATGACACACACGTGAGAAGAACAGGCACTCTCATACATAGCTTCTGAAAGTATAAATTGTACCATCTCAATGGAGGATAACTTGGCAAAATTTATCAAATTATAAAATGCATATGCCAAGACTCAGCATTATTTTTATTATTTTTAGTGAGACATATTTCACGCACCACAAAATTTACCATTTTAACATGTATGTGTCATTATACTTTAGTATATTCCCTACGGTGTGCAACCATCATCACTATCTAATTCCAGAATATTTCCATCACCCTCAAAGGTAATCTTGTACCTATTCGCAGTCAGTCTCAATGTACCCTTCCCTGTTGCCCCTAACAATCACTAACCTACATTCTGTCTCTACGAATTTACCTGTTTTGAACATTTCATAAGAATGGAATCATACAACAGGTTGCCTTTTGTGTTTGTCTGCTTTCACAGACAAGGTTTTCTTGGTTCATCTACATTGTAGCATGTAACAATAATTCATTCCTTTTTATGGCTGATACTGGGTTGTGTCTACTTTTTGACTATTATGAATAATACTGCTATGAACATTTGTGTACACATTTTTGTGTGAACACATGTTTTCAATTCTCTTGGGTATATGCCTAGGAGTAGTATTGTTGGGTCACAGGATAATTGTATATTTAACTTTTTGAGAAACTGCCAAACTTGTTTCCACAATGGCTGTACCTTTTTACATCTCCAATATCAATGTATAAAGATTTCCATTTCTTCACTTCCTCATCAACACTATCTTTAAAAAAATTATAGCCATCCCAATGAGTGTGCTGTGGTATGCCATTCCTTTTTATTGCTGAATATTTCACTGTATAGCTATACCATATTTGGTTTATCTAGTCATCACTTGATGGACATTTGGATTGTTCCCATATTTTAGTTATTATGAATAATGTTGCTATGAACATCTGTGTATAAATTTTTGTGTGGACATACATTTTCAAGTCTCTTCAATATATATCTGGGAGTGGAACTGCTTAAAGTAACTGTTTTAATACATCTTGAAATCACATATTATAAACCCTTAATTTTGTTCTTATATAAATGGGCATTGGGGTTATATCACTACCTATATTTAATTACAGACTGCATTTTCTTTGCCAAGAACTGCTGTACTAGCTGGATTACTGTGCTACATCTGAGAAAAGCTGAACTGTCTGCAATACAATATATATGAATTTTAAATGTCATAATATTTTATTAGAAACTATAACTATCTAGTTAACACTGATAGCTAATGAGACGGTACTACATCATCAACCCCATTCATGAAGGAGTGTCTACTTAGGGATGGAGCTCTGTTTCTAATCTTTTCAAACCTTTCAAAGTGATTAGACATTGCTAATCGGTTACCTGATGGCTCATGGTTTCTAATCTTTTCAAAGCCAATTTCCCATTCTTTTCCCTGGGAAGAATCTCTTGTTTACTCTATATACTGCTTCACATGACAAAGTTAATTTTTGTATCTGCCAAAACGTAGTAATAAAATTTCTACATTTGAGATCTGCACGGTTTCTACTAAGAAATCCACTGGTTATTTTATTGAGGTGCACTTCTATGTGACAAGTCACTTTTCTCTTTCTCTTGCTGCTTTCAAAACTCTTTCGACCATTTTCATTGTACTTGGAGTTCAGCGAGCTTCTTCTATTTGTATATCTGTATCTTTCTGCAAATTAGGGGAAAGATACATGGCAAGACCACGTCTCTACAAAAAAAAAAAAAAAACCAGAAAAAATTAGCCAGATGTGGTAGTGCATGCCTATAGTCCTGGTTACTCGGGAGGCTAGGAGGTTGAGGTTCAGTCTGAGAGGCTGAGGCTGCTCTAAGCCATGATCGCACCACTGCACACTGCACTCCAGTCTGGGTGACAGAGCAAGACCTTGTTTCAATCAATCAATAAAGTAATTTAACTCCAAACTGTTCAGGGTTCCTATTGTAAATAGCCTTGGTCTTAAAGAAAATATAATTTGGACAAATTACAGCCATATATTTATTTATTCATCTGTTTCAGTATCACTTTGGAGATTAAATTCTAGCTTATATTCTTTTCCACAGTATCAAGTTTTAGATGTATATTTTTTTCCCTTAACTCATTCATTATTTGAAGCCTATTTTCTATAAGGCACTGTGTCAGGTACTGGGGTGATATAAGTTCAAAACATGGTCCCTATCCTCAAAAACTGGTAAGTCATGAAACATATCACCTCAAGAAAGTATCATCACTGCTACAGATAAAAAAGAAAGAGGTAAACTGTACCTGGGGAGTAGTGGTAGTCAGGAAAGGCTTGAGAGGGAAAGTGACTTTTACTCTGAGTCTTAAAAAATGTGAAGGTAAGAGGGGTAGGGTAAAGGATGTGACGGGAGTGAAGGATGTGAGTTAAAGGTAAGATATTTCAGGAGGAGAAAGTATTTATGCCCAAGAGGGCAAAGATCAAGTACTGCCTATTTCATCTGTAAAATATTCCATTTTCTATCCATTTTTAGAAATCTTTAGCTGTAATACCTGCCATTACTCATCTTAATGGTAGCTGTATACATTGTGATATTAACCTTTTGTTTCTCTTATAAATCAATCCTATTTCTTACTAGAAATTAAGTTAGAAACTTGGGAGGAAGAGCATCTCCCAAATAAAGTAATTCTGGAGAGTCACTAGATCCAGTAAAAAACATAGGGTTTAGTAAAACAGTAGAAAGAAAAGGTGTGGAAAACTTGGATTTGATCCCAACTTTACCTTTCACTACGCTAAATAAAATAAAATTAATAACAAAAACAATGGCTAAATAAAATTAAAACAAAATTTAATAAAATTAAAAACAATACTGGAGAACTAGTGGGGTTCAATAAATCCTCGTCTGAATATTTTCCCACTACAGCTCCCCTTTCACCTCTCAAGTCTTTCATCATTTTATTATAAAATCAGGTGATTTAACCAAATGGGTGACTATGAATGAGTCCATGAGTATCAGACTCGCAAAGGGACTTTCTTCAGATATTTAGGTGAATAGACCAACTAACCATGAATCTGTAGGCATAGGGTGTCAGCAATTTTTTTATGTTTCCCAAGGAATTTGGAAGCATAGCCAAGTTTAGATGAATGATCGTTTATCCTTTTGTTTTCTATAATAAAATTATTACTAAAATAACAGTATCAATATAAAACATTCAAGTTTTTTTTTCTCTCTCTCTTTCTCACACACATACAGAGCAAAAAACATAAAAGTCCTTTATTATGGCTCTTCCAATTCTACTCTTCCATCCAAAGAGGTAGCCTCTGTTCACATACCAGCAAGTATACCTTATAATGCTGTGGTACACCTGCATACAAGCATTTAATAATGTTAGATGCTGAACTTAGTGCAGACACCCAATCAGCATAGTGCACTATAGTCCAGAACTCCTGAGCGCAAGTGGTTCTCCTGCCTCAGCCTCCCTGGTAGCTGGGACTGCAGGCATGCACCACCATGCCCAGCAGATGTCACATACTTTATTCAACTATTCTCTTATGAGGGTTTCAGGTTTTTCCATTACTATTTCCTATTAAAAATAGTGTTGCAAGAGAAATTCTTCCATACAATAATTTTTAAATTTTGATATATGCTGCCATCTGCCTTCCAAAAACACTTTTTCACTTTACACTCTCACCAACTGTCTTGAGAATGCACATTTCCCGAGCCTTAGCCAGAAACAGGTAGTGTGAATCTGTATTTTTGCTAATCTAGTATGCAAAGAGTGTTATCATTGTAATTGGCATCTCTCTGATTAACCAGTGAAGCGGAATATCTTGTCACGTTTGTTATTAATAGTTACTCTTCTTCTGTTCATGCTATCTTCCCATTTTTCTATTGGGTTATCTGACTTTTATTTATTATTTGCAGAAGCTCTTCTAGATTTTAATATTATGTTACATATGTTGCAAGTATTTCCCTCCAGTTGGTATTTTGTCCGCAGTGTATACTCTGTATGTTATGCAGTGAAATCTATCAACATTTCCTTTACAAATGCATGAACTATTGTTGCCTAGGATGATCATAACAAATATTATTAAAAATGTTTCCAACTCTTACCCAACTATACTATTGTTTTACATTTAAATTTACATTGGAATTTATTTTTATATATGGTATCTGTTAGGAATCTAAATACATATTTTCCCATCTTTAACCAATTGTTCCAATACCTATCTTGAATACCATCATTATAATAAACTATGTTTTCATATAGACAAAAATTGATACTTGGGCTGTTTCTTCTACCCCATTGACTTATATCGATACTAAGAACACACTATTTTAAGTACTATGTCATCATATTCCATTTTTATACCTGTTAGGACGAGTTGATTATATTTTATATATCTGGCTAAGTTTATCCAGATTCTCTTCCAGAGGAAGTTGAGGATCCTATTGTCAAATCTTCTCCCCAAAAATTCCATTCAGATACTAACCAGCAATACCACTGGTTTTACCAATGAAACTGAAATAGTGCGGACATCTTTTACAATACTGAGCATTCCTCATTATGAGCATGGTGTGTCTCTATTTATTCATAATTTCTATTATATCTTTCTGCATAGTTCTATGTTTTCTTCATATGGCTCTTGACACTCCTGCTTAAGTTTATTCCTAGATGTTTAATGAATCTGGGTTTTAAAAAAAACGTGATTTGCTATTTTTTGGCATATGTCTCCTAAATGGTATATAAAAAGGTACTGATGTTTGTTGAGCTCTAAGTCTTACCAGTTATAATAGTTTTCCAAATGATTCATTTGAGCTTTCAAGGTGGATAATCATATTGCTAAAGAAAAATGAGTTCTTCCCCCAACAAACATACCCTAACACACAGCTTTATTCCACAGGGAACTGTATCTGCCGCCCTCTGTTCAATTAGAAAAGGGGAAAAGAGGAGGCCAAGTGGCCTCAAATAGTTTCTCAGTTAATCACTTTGATACCCGTACTACATTACCCAGAAATCTTTCCTCTTCAACACCTTTTTGGTAAGTTTTCCTCTGGTTTGACTCTTCCACCAATCCTGTCAACACTGAATGTCAACATTCAATCTTTTAAAAAATCTTGAAAATTTCTTGTCTGCTGATGGCATTCATTTTTATTCTCTGTGTGTTCATGAGTGTACTATCTGACACTGGAAAGCAACCAAAAGTAGGCAGAAAGAGGAGGAAAGTCTACTCTTGAAAAACGAAAACTGCAAGGGCTGAGATATATATCAGCAATCTTTGCCTACGGGCAAGTTCAAATCCTACACAGGCAGAGGACATCCTTACTAACTTGAGGTGTCAGAGGACAGAGTTTAGGAATGGGGGGGAAAAACAGAAAATTGAGGAGGAGATTCTGAAAAGGAGAACTCAGAAAGAGGATAAGCTCCAAACTCTGGCTGACAGCTGAACTATGCATGTATAGTTAGACTCCAGAGTCCCAAGAAAGAGGAGTTTGAACCTTTAAGAAATAAGTAGAGATACTGCTCCCAAATTGGACACAGAATACAGACTGTGGGTCCAGCCAGGTTAACTGCACCCATTTGCAATATGCAGTTTAAATTGCGACAAATGTGTACAGCCAGGTAACCACCACTATCCACAATCAAGATATTTCTATCACCCTAAAGTGTTTCCTGTGCTTCTTTGCAATCAGTCTGCCAAATCCTAGGCAACCACTGATCTGCTTTTGGTCACTATGTGTCAGTTTAGCTTGTTCTGTAAGTTAATATAAATGGAACCATATAGTGTTCCACTCTATAGATACACAGCAGTTACTTTTCATCCCTTTGTTTATTGATGGACATTAAAGTTAATTCACATTTGGGCTATTATGAATAAAACTACTGTGAACATTTGTATACAAGGCTTTATGAGACATGTTTTCATTTCTCTTGGATAAATAGCTAAAAGTGGGATTTCTCAGTGGTATATGCCGAGACCAGCTCAGTCGGGGAGACCCTAACCCAGTGGCGCTAGAGGAATTAAAGACACACACACAGAAATATAGAGGTGTGAAGTGGGAAATCAGGGGTCTCACAGCCTTCAGAGCTGAGAGCCTCGAACAGAGATTTACCCACGTATTTATTAACAGCAAGCCAGTCATTAGCATTGTTTCTATAGATATTAAATCAACTAAAAGTATCCCTTATGGGAAACGAAGGGATGGGCCGAATTAAAGGAATAGGTTGGGCTAGTTAACTGCAGCAGGAGCATGTCCTTAAGGCACAGATCGCTCATGCTATTGTTTGTGACTTAAGAATGCCTTTAAGCGGTTTTCCGCCCTGGGTGGGCCAGGTGTTCCTTGCCCTCATTCCGGTAAACCCACAACCTTCCAACGTGGGCGTTATGGCCAACACGAATATGTCACAGTGCTGCAGAGATTTTGTTTATGGCCAGTTTTGGAGCCAGTTTATGGCCAGATTTTGGGGGGTCCTGTTCCCAACAGTATATATTAAATCTATGTTTAATTTTACAAGAAAATTTCCAACTATTTTTCAAAAAGTGGTTGTATCATTTTAAATTACCACAAGCAATTTTATCAGTTGTTCCACATCCTTGTCAACATTTGGTATTGAAATAATTTTTAATTTTAATTATTCTAGTGGATATACTACTTCACTGGATATACTACTAGTGGGTATACTACTTCTAGAGGAAGTACTACTTCATTGTGGTTTTACTTTGCATTTCCTGGATGCATCTTTAAATATTTATTAAATGTCCTTTGTCACAGTAAAAAGGTTCCTTTCTTTTCCAAGTTTTGTTGGGTTTTCATTATGAATGACTGCTGAATTTTATTCTCTGTAATTTATGCCTCAGTTACATTGATTTAGGGGAAAAACTCAACAGTATACTTGATGGGGAAACAGTATCTTCGGTATTTTCCTCTAAGATCGGGAACAAGACAAGGTAGTCTGCGCCTATCACTTCTATTCATCTTTGCCCTGCTGGCTTCAGCCAGTGCAATAATGAATTAAAAAATGAGAAAAACAAAAAGGATAAAGACTTGTAAGGAGGAAGTAAAACTGTCCCTATTTACAAAAGACATGATTATTTACACAGAAAATCCTAAGGAATCAATGAAAACAACTACTAACAGTAATGTGTATTAGCAAGGTCTCAAGATACAAGGTTAATACACAATCAGTTAGTTATCTTGGGGTTTATCCCAGAAACACAAAGTTGGTTTAAAAATTGAAAATCAATGTAATTTACCATATATCTACATGATAATCTAGGTACAAAATTCTATAGAATTTACAAAAAGCTACTAGAATTAAGTGAGTTCAGGAAGGGTACAGAATACAAAATCAATACACAAACTTAACTGTATTTCTATATGCTAGAAATAAACAATTTGAAATGAAAAAAGAAAACCAACAATACTATTTGCATGTTTTTTCTATTTACCAAGTTGCCAAAAGCAGAATTTGAAGTAGTAACCTTGATTTACCCCTTTTCCTCATGAACTCACTGTATCTGAATCAAACCAACCAGTCCTGCTGACTTTATCTCCTAACTGAATTATCTCTAGCACTCATCTTCTTTTCTTCATTCCCCACAGCCAACCACTACTTTCTTAGCAATTTCTTTATTCCAACAATCTCCCAACTGTCTATTAGTTGCTGGCTACACTATAACCACAGGGATATGTGTAAAATACAAGTCTTGTGTTTAGTCATATAAATAAATTCATAGGTAAGTTTGATTTTATCATGGATTAAAAGGCTTTTCATGATATCATGTACTGCTCAAATCTCATCTTTTACCCCTTCTCCTTTTATTAAATAAAAGTTTAATACTAAAACTTTTTTCCAGTTCTTCAAATTCAGCATTCCTGTTTCTTCACTCTTGATCTCTGCATATGCTCCTGCTTCTTTCTTAAACACTTCTGTGCACCCCAGGTCTCTTTGCCATTCCCTCTCAAAATACAACAGAGTTAAACGAGACAAGAAGCAAAAAACTGCATTTAGCAGGCTACCAAAGAGGATTACACAACAGGCAAATAAGAGCTTGAATTAAGATATTACAGTGGAAACATATGAATAGATAAGAGAGAAATAGTGAAATATATAAAATAGATTTAAGCATTTTAGCAACCATGTATTCAAACATGGCTTGTTGAAATAACGGTCAGCCTGTATGTGACTTTTCCCATATTTACTCAAACCTAATGAAATAAATAATGTAAGAATTGAGTTATATAAAAGAAATCTTCAAAGGGTAAATAAACTTACCCCAAGTAAAATATGTCATAACTTAGTAGTGTTAATTAACAGCATACTGGGTTAGAGTAGTGATTTTCATAATATAGTTTCTTGGACTAGCAGCATTAGTGATACAAGGAAACTTATTTGAAAGGCAATTTCTTGAGTTCCAAAGTAGACCTCCTGATTCAGAAATCTCTAGGCATAGGTCCCAGAAATCTGTATTTTAAGAAGCCTTCCAGTTGTTTCTCATGCAAGCTCCAGTTTGAAAACCACAGGGTTAGGAGCTGTGCAAAGAGGAGTAAACCAGTCAAATATCATAATCCAACAAAAACTACCAGAAGAATGAACCTGCAGAAAGATCAGGCCAACAATAATTAATAATCTACCCTCTATCCTACTTAAGAGCAGTATAATTCAATTTAATAGGGAAAGAAACAGTAAATGCACAGGAATAATATAATCTCAAGCCTCTGTTAAATAGCATGCTGATAAAGACCACTAAGAAAAAGCCACCTTTAACTGCTCATAAAATTAAAGAAATAATGCATAATGAATTATAACCACAATATTATTTTCCTCATTTATTCAACATACATTTACTGTTACTACTACAACAAGATATTATGCTAAAAGCTAAAACTGTGATAAACAGGCTTTAAATTAAAGCAGGAGAAATTCTGAAAAGTCAAAGCTTTAAGTAATTTTCTTTGTTGCACTGGAACTCATTACCAGGGAAGATTCTAAAGGAAAAGACAGTCAGCTATTATTCTGTATTTGTTATTTCATACTTAGGAGAAAAAAACAAAATGCTAGGTGCCTTTTAAGTTTATCAATTATAAACTCAATTACATTAATTTCAATGTCTAAGGCAACAGTTCTAATTCTCTAAAACTAATATATAAAAATACACATAAATATACACATAATATATACATACATGTGCATATGTATATGTAACATACATAAGTTTTAAGATTTAAAAACTATGAGCTAAAGATAGGTAAGAATTAATTCTTGTAGAATCTTAGCAAATTCCCTTGCATCACTGATAGTAATTTTCTTATATGGTTACCTCCTCTCCTTAATATGTTCATTTACTCTGTAAATCCTATGCATCTATATCATCATCACTTGGGAAGCAACATCATATGGTAGAGAGTACAGGCTTTGAAGTTAGATCTGAGTTCAAGTCCTTTCTCAGCTACTTCACTAAATTGCGTGACATTAAACAAATTAGTTGACTTCTATAAGTATTAGTTTTTCATCTTTAAAATGATTTTAATGACACTTTCATCATAAGTGAGGAAAGTATTGTGAGAATAAAATGGAATATTATTTAGTTGATTAACAAATTCACAGTAGATGTTTTATAAATGATACTCCCCTACTCCTTTCTCTTGAAGCATAGCATCTTTTTCCTTCAGTCCGTTAATTATCCTCAAAGCCTTAATTTCACATTGACAACTAGAATTGGAACGCTACTTACAAGATTTGTGCTCTTGACAACTAGAAATGGGACACTATTTATAAGATTTGTGCTCTAAAGATCTTTCTGTGGACACATTTTGGCATCTCAGAAATTCTTCCAAATATTTAAATAATGAAACTGCAGTGCAGTGGACAAGACTAGCATGGGGAGTTAGGAGATCCAGGTCCTAGTTTCACTAATGCCAGGAAGTAGCTTTGGATTGGGATAATGTCTTCTGAAAAATTAGAGTGTGAGGCTAGATAATCTCTAAAGCCTCTTTTGGACCTTTAAAATTCTATGATTCTAACTTTTCTGGAAGAATTACTTTGAATCATAAACAACTGGACTCTTGGAACTTGGAATGTATCTTATTTGAGAAGGAATACTCAAGATAGAAAGACAAACAAAGAAAAAGTAGGAGACAGCAAAAAGATCTAGCTCCAAATACCTGTTTCCCTCCATTCATTCTGGTGTAATTAGCGCTACATCTTTTTGTATATGATATGTCTTTTTGTATACAAATTTATGTGATAGAATTTTTATCTCTTGTAGTATACATGATCTCGATATTAATCCTTCTGGAGTACCTCCTGAAAAGGACTGTTTTCATACTTATGGTAGTGACTACAGTGGTGAGTCACTGGTCTCTTCCTCTTTTGTCATCTTGTCACTTACCCCGTCAATCTAATGCCAGCCTACAGCTACAGGGCCTGACTTATGAGGGTCAGCAAGAGCTAAGAATTATCTATTTTTTCTCTTCATGAGGTATACTTAATGAGGTATAACAGTCACCTTTCAGGTATTTGCTTGGCTCACAATTTGCCTTTCTGGTAAGAAAGGAAAAAAACCTTATATCTGAGGAATAGGAGCACCTTTAAATGATCAGGACAAGAAAGGCATTTAAAAAGTAACAGCAGTCACATCTCACTCTCCCTTCAGCTACAGTTACCTCTTGAAGCTACTTGCTATGTGGGCTGTAGACTGAAGCCAAGTAGCCATAAAATGTTATACACCCTATAGTTCAACCATGTATAGCCAATCGCTAACCAATGTTATTTCTGTAAATCAATGAGAATTCCTGAAGAACAATTTTTGCACTTACTCGCTCTCCTGAGTGATCCTCTTTATTCTTTAAAAACTTGAACCTTTCTTATGTTCTCCAGAGCACTCTCCAAGGCAACTTGCAAGTGTATCCTGGGCTGAGGTCCTCAACCTTTGCACTTGAATAAACTCTCTTTAAACTACATTCTGACCCTTTTGATTATTTTAGGTTCAACCTGGGAAAGGCTGCATTACTGACATTTCTACTCATTTCCATTTTTACATGGGTTTATTTATCAGGAAACAACAGTACAACTCTAGGCCCCTGAAGAAGCTCAAGTGGTCTAGTGAAGGCATCAAAGTATGAGGAAAGTTTATTTTAATTTTAGTTCAGTATAAAAGCATTTATTTTCACTGAAACTAGCTGGCCCTTGGTTTGTTTTTCTTTGTGTCATCCTCATATTTTTCCATGACTGGTTTGTAATACAAAATCAGTAAATGATGTCAAAAAAATAAGTGGTAGTATTTAACGTTTGATATATAATTCCCACTAGCTATTCATTCAGAGAATGAAGATCCTAACCATGAGAGAGAGGAAGAAAAAAACAAACCAACTTTTCTCATAAACATTATTTGTATTTTCTATAGCCCTTCTATTAATATAGCCTTATAAACAGATTTCTAAAACATTAATCCAGAACCATTTCTTCAGCCTCCTAATTTTTCTAAAAGTATACAAAATATTCCCTTCAAAATGGAGATCCTCTTACACTAATCAAAAGAATATACTTTATTGTAGAAGTCCCTCACTGTATAAGCATATAAATTTACAAAGAATTCAATCAGAATTTGCTTGTATACCCTTTATCTCGGTTCAGAGTAAGGTATATCCTTTAGTGCATTTTATAACACTTAATTGTCAAAGTAAACATTTCTATTATTCATCACATGCTATCTTCTATTTCTATGATGTGATCTCTCTAATTAAAAGAACCACAATTGCAATTACTGAAGAATAAGTAAAAATCCAAGAAATTTAATGCCAAATAATTGTACAGCTCTGAAATTTAATCTCTATCTTATTTGTGAGGGTCTCTGATGAAATTTGGAAATTTGACATTGAATAAATTAAGAATTTTTATTAGAAATAGCTCTCTATAAATACAATAAAAAACTAATTTTACTTTAGTGCAGACTAATTTATATACATCTGAAGGTATTTTAACCTTTATGCCCAATTTCCTCTCTTTCAGTCAACAGGCATAAATTGGATTTACTTTTTAGTTGTCTGAGACACATAATTAATGAAAGTGACATTACCTGACATAATTATGAAAACCTTAAAGCTAATAACTTCTGAAAGATTAAAATGTCAAGAAAAGAGGAACAAAAGCAAAAGAATTACCTCTATTTAAGTCAAGTAAAAAAAAAACTCATCAAATCAGTGAACACTGTAAATCAGAAAGGACTTTCTATACTAAACTGAGAGGAAAAACTAAATGAAAATGAAAGACAAAATCTTACACTTACTGGGTTATCTGTGGAATCATCAGCCAACTGTAAACCAAAATAGTCCTGCTCAGTCAAATCTAGATGCTTGAAGACGACATCCAACAAGACTTGCCCCTGATCATGTTTCTGTAAAAAAAAAAAAAAATTGAATGAAATCAACTTTGATAGGTTACATTCTTCACATTTTTTAACCTGGTTGACTTTTGTCCTCGTCTATTAACCCAGTTATGCCAGAGGTAGCAAACGTTTTTTGTGTGAAAAATCAGGCCTTGGCAATGACCTTGAGCAGTAGGATATAAATAACTCCCACAAGCTTAGCATGCCAATAATGGAGCACTAGGCATAAATGGGTTAACTTGGTAACTGTTTTCATACCAATGACTTGGTTGAGAAAAAAGACTTCACATGTGACACAGCTCTTTTAGAAAACAACCTGACCTTAGGCAAACTGGTTTAAAGAGCATATAATAAATATGAAAATATAAAGAAACATTTGATTGAAAGTACTTTTCACTTTCAGGCTATCACGATATTTTTGTTAGTTTATATTATTGCCACATTAACTCATGCATATATCTATATCATTTTGTTATGCCTTTTATTCTTATATTTAAATTGTGACTGGAAAGTGACATATTTGGCTAAATATTACTTAAAATATAATTTTGTATTAAATAATGCCATAAAAGGGGAAACGAAGATGGTAACAATTATTTATAGCAAATTGATAAAGGATTGCTAATATTTTCATTGCCAAAGTACTCAGAGAACTTTAGAAAACTATCTCATTTTAACCTCATACTAATTCTATCATGTAGGCATTAAAGAGTAAATACAACTTCCCCAAGTTCCAAAGCTGTTAAACTGTGGTACAAAAGGCATGATTAGATAATCCCCCCCAATAAAAAATATAACTTATGAGTAAAAACAGACAAATGATCAACATGTTCAGTTAAAATAAAAAAAGAAAATGGGAAATTATAATGACATGCCATGGGCAAACAACCCCCAAAATAAAATCCAATGATAAAAAATAAAGACAAGAAATACTTATTGCTGCTAACATGGTAGAAAGATATCTGTTGGGAAAGCAATTTGACAAAACAAGCAATAACAATATCAACTACTCTGGCATCTTAACATAAGTAGCAAACAAAAGCTAATACTGGAGGAAACTTCTATACCTATCAATAAATTCATGAGAGAAGTTTATTCTCGTTACATTTATATACAACATATATTAGAAAAACATGTGCAATGGTTTGAGTTTGTCCCCTAGAATTCATGTGTTGAAAATTTGGTCCCTGGTATGGTGATTTTGAGAGACAGGACCTTTAAGAGGTGATTAGGTCATTTAGAAGGATTAATGTCGCTTTCCAGGGACAAGGTTAATTCTCAAGGGAGCGAGTGAGTTCTCACTATCACAGTACTAGATTAATTACCACAAATGGGTTGGTATAAAGTGAGGCTGCCCCTGGAGTTCTATCCCTTTTACATGCACCCACTTCCCCTTCTGCTTCTCTGTCATGTTATGACAGCACGCAACCCTCAGAACAGACCAGATGTGGCCATCTGATCCCGGACCTCCCAGCCAAAATAAACATTTTTTTTTTTTTTTTTTGAGATGGAGTTTTGCTCTTGTTGCCCAGGCTAGAGTGCAATGGCACAATCTGATCTTGGCTCACTGCAACCTCCGCCTCCCACGTTCAAGCGATTCTCCTGTCTCAGCCTCCTGAGTAGCCAGCATTATAGGTGCATGCCACCACGCCCAGCTAATTTTTGTATTTTTAGTAGAGCCAGAGTTTCATCATATTGGTCAGGCTAGTCTCGAACTCCTGACCTCAGGTGATCTGCCTGCCTCAGCCTCCCAAAGTGCTGGGATTACAGATGTGAGCCACCGTGCCTAGTCAATAAACCTCTTTTTAAAATAAATTACCCAGTCTCAGGTATTCTGTTATAGCAACAGAAAATGGATATGGTAGAGAATAGCAATATATTTTACCACTAGTTTTTCTTCTCATTAGCTATAGCAGTTTAGAAGCTTCCAGATACCAGTCAGAATTCAAACTTATGGCTGAAACACTAAGGACATTTTTTTTTTCATATAATGGAAAGTACAGAGGCACAAAAGACTCCAGCGCAAGCTAATTTGGCAGATGAGGGACATTAAGACTAGGTTTCTTTCCATCTTTCTCATCTGCATTCCAAGTGTTGGCTATATTCGTGAGCCTTTAGCAAGATGCTCACAGCAATTCCAAGATTCATATCCAGGTGACAATGTTTAAAAGAACAAGCTTCCTTGTAAAAGTTACCTAACAAAGACTCTTATTGGCCAGAATTGGGTCAAATGGCTATCTGAAAAAAACTCATCAATGATGGGAAGTATGTGCTCCAAACAGAGCTTCTCAATGTTGGCCCCCATCTAAATCGCCTGCAAATGTTTTATATACTGATACAGTCTACCTCCCTGACCTGTCTCTCATTCTGATTATATTTGTCTGGGGAAGAGACCAAGCATTAATCTTTTTTAAAAGCTACTAAGGTGAATCCAATGTACCTTTGGTTGAAGAAACTATGCTTTCTTCCACTAAATGTATGGATTTATTTCTGGACTCTAGACCTTGCATTTTCTTTTCACTTCCTATATATCACAGACTGGGTACTGTAGAATTCTGTTACCCAGAAATGCTAATAGGTGCTGATGAAAGAGCCCAAGAAAAGCCTGCTTTCTCTAGGAAAAGGACCAGATAAGGGTATGTGGTAGGACAGAAACCTGACAATGCCAAACTCAATGGGAAAAAAACTGAGCCCTTCTCTACTAGTGTCCACGGAAATCAAATAAGAAGCCTAGTTTCATGTGCCACCTGGTTTGAGCAGGCAGCAAGTGAAAAGCCTGAACTTCTACCCACTTCCAAACAGTACCGAGTAGTACTTCATAATATCTCCTCTAGGGTGGTGTTAAGCAGAAGCAGAAAACATATCCTGAACTTTCACTTAGGCTTATTGGTAGCAGGAGGTGTTCGGCTTCCCCTATTGAGTTGGTATTAGGAGAAGCTGAAGAGGAAGCCTGGACTTCCACTGCTATCATCACATAGCTGTAGCAAGTGGTGTCTCCCAAACAGACAGGAGGAAGAAGATTCAGGAGAAAAGGTAGATGGAAAAAGGGATAGTTAAATCTTGAAATGTAATCCTGGACAGGACACTTAACAATGAACTGACTACATGTAAAACTGACCAAAATTTAAAAAGTAAGCCAAGACCTGTATGCTACCAAGGTGACTCCCTACTACAAAGACAATTAAATGCGATCCAAAGTCTCGTAACAAAATGTCTCAAATGTCTGAGATACTACCTAAAATCATTTATTATAGCAAGAGCTAGGAAAATCCCAACTAGAATAAGAAAACACAATCAACAGATGTCAACACCGAAATGAATCAGATATTGGAATTATCTGACAAAGATTTGGAAGCAGTCATCAGAAAAAATGTTTCAATGGAAGCAACCATTATGAATGCTGTTGAAAAGAAATTAGAAAAAAACAAAGATTATTTCAGCAAAGTAATAGAAGATATAAAAGAACCAAATGCAAATTATATAACCGAAAAATACAATAACAAATAAAAACTGACTAGATGGGCTCAACAAAAGAATAAAGATAAGAAAGAAAAAAAAAATCAATGAACCTGAAGAAAAAGCCATAGAAATTACTCAATAAGAACAACACAGAAAAGGGCCGGGTGCGGTGGCTCACACCTGTAATCCCAGCACTTTGGGAGGCTGAGGTGGGCAGATTACGAGGTCAGGAGATCAAGATCATCCTGGCTAATATGGTGAAACCTTGTCTCTACTAAAAAAATATAAAAAATTAGCCGGGCATGGTGGCACGTGCCTGTAGTCCCAGCTACCCAGGAGGCTGAGGCAGGAGAACCGCTCAAACCTGGGAGGCAGAGATGGCACCACTGCACTCCAGCCTGGGCAACAGAGCGAGACTCCATCTCAAAAAAAAAAAAGAACAACAGAAAAAACAGACTGAAAAAATAAAAAGATGACAACAACCAGACTGTCAGCGACCTGTGGGACAAGAAAAAAATGAGGTGACATTCATTTCACTCCAGTATTTAAGAGATGAGGAAGAGTTTCTAGGATGATAAAATAATAAAACATTTGAGTATTTTGTTTGTAAAATAAAATTTTTACAAATTTGGCAAAAACAAAAACACAGATTCAAGAATCCAAGTGAACCCCAAACAAAATGAATCAAAATAAATCTACCTTATAACACATCATAATCAAAATACTAAAAACTAAACACAAAGTAAACATCTTGAAAGCAACTTAAAAAAAGAAATTACCAACAGGCAATGACAATTCAAATTAGATTGAATTTCTCATCTGCAACCAAGAAGGCCAAAAGGAAATGTGTTAGGCTGTTCTTGCATCACTGTAAATAAATATCTGAGACTGGGTAATTTACAAAGAAAAGGAGTTTAATTGGCTCATGGTTCTGCAGCCTGTATACACAGCACAAATATCTGTTCAGCTTCTGTTGAGGGCCTCGGGAAGCTTACAATCATGGCAGAAGGCAAAGTGGAAGCAGGCACATCACATAGCAAGAGCAGGAGTAAAAGAGCCAGTGTGGGAGGTCCCAGAATCAACCAGATTTCAAGTTAACTGAGCAAGAACTCGCATATCACCAAGGGCATGGTCACAAGCCATTTATGAGGGATCTGCTCCCATGATCTAATTGCCTTCTAATGGGCTCTACCTCCAACACTGGGAATCACATTTCAGCATGAGATTTGGAGGGGACAAACATCCAAACCATATCAGGAAATGTACAAAAAAACTTCAAGTGCTAAACAAACAAACAAACAAAACCCAAGCCTGCCAATCCAGAATTCTATGTCAACAGAAAATACTCAATAGGAATGAAGAGTAAATGCTAATATTCTCAGAAAAATTTAAGGAAATTATCACGAACAGATCATTTTCCTAAAATAATGCTCTAGGAAATATTACAGGAGTTATTAAGAAATTATTTTAGGCAGTTAGGGTAAGGAGTCCTCGGTAAGGTTTTTTTTTTTCTTTTAGTAAAGGCAGCTCCTGAAACATTTCTTTTTTATTTTTTTTGAGATGGAGTCTCACTCTGTCACCCAGGCTGGAATGCAGTGGTGTGATCTCGGCTCACTGCAACCTCCACCTCATTGGTTCAAGCAATTCCCCTGCCTCAGCCTCCCCAGTAGCTGGGATTACAGGCACACGCGACCAAGCCTGGCTAATTTTTTTTGTATTTTTAGTAGAGACGGGGTTTCACCATGTTGGCCAGACTGGTCTGGAACTCCTGACCTCAGGCAATCCGCCCGCGTTGGCCTCCCAAAGTGCTGGGATTACAGGCATGAGCCACCGTGCCCTGCACTTTTCTTTTCTAATAGAAAAGCAGCTTGAAAAGCAGCTACTTGGGAGGCTGAGAGAGAAGAATTCCTTGAACCCGGGAGGCAGAGGTTGCAGTGAGCCAAGATCACACCACTGCACTCCAGCCTGGGTGACAGAGTAAGACTGTCTCAAAATAAAAAAAATTTAAAAAATATAAATAAAAAAGAAATAGGAGATCTTAAGCTGAAAGTCACAAAAGATAAGTAACTGAGTAAGAACTACTCATTTTACTCAGTCTCACCCCTACCTCACCAAATACTTTTTGCCGTGTCTACCTCTCCTTTCAAGATTCATTGCCAAATATTAGAATTTCTTTTTGATGGAAGTTATTTACCATGCCACACCTGCAGGAATTGCTACACTCTACTATTTGCAGTAGGATTATAGACTGTAGCACCCTCAGGGTACAATATTGGACAGAGAATCTCAATTACTGTAGCACTTTGCTTAATTATTATCCTCCTAGTAGGAATAACAGTTACTAACAGGAAGTAAACATGAGCGTTTTACTACCAATAAGTCTGTTAGGACTTCTTATCAGACTTAGTAATATGTCACATCCTTTGGCTCCTGCAGTATCAGCCATGGCCCATTTGGACAACAAGACTAATTGCTGGGTCTGTCCTAAGTGGTTTGCTCAGTTTAATGACACTAAGGAACCCCTCAATGACCCACAACTCACCATCGTAGGATTCCCTTTGTTAGCTTTACCTTTAACCCTCAAAGATTTATGAGGCATAAATGGGACATAGTATGGCGGCACTTTTAACTGGGTAACTAACTCCTCTCAGGAGAACGCTCTTCCCCTAGTGCCAAACAACACTCTCCCCAAAGATAAATTTCACACCCTCAGGCTGGTAAAAGTTGATCGGGTAATAGCAAATGGCTCCCTCTGCTTTAAAAGCAGTAGGGAAGGACCATACTTGGGAGATCTCAGATACTGTAACATCACACTTGTAACTGCTGATAGTTCAAAGATGTGGGGAGGAAAACGCAACAGGAGTGATCTAAAAGGACGAGAAGCCCTAATGGGGGGCTTTCAGAATCTAGCCTCTCCTTCTGGTTGAAAGTCCCGATGGGAGTGATATGCTCTAAGTCACCACGTTGACTATAATGTAAAGAATTACACAGGCTGGGCGCGGTGGCTCATGCCTGTAATACCAGCACTTTGGGAGGCCAAGGTGGGCAGATCACAAGGTCAGGAGATCGAGACCATCCTGGCTAACACAGTAAAACCCCGTCTCCACTAAAAATACAAAAAATTAGCTGGGTGCGGTGGCGGGTGCCTGTAGTCCTAGCTACTTGGGAGGCTGAGGCAGGAGAATGGTGTGAACCCGGGAGGCGGAGCTTTGCAGTACGCTGAGATCGCGCCACTGCACTCCAGCCTGGGCAACAAAGAGAGAGTCCGTCTCAAAAAATAAATAAATAAATAAAATAACACATGAGCCTTTCCAAACATTCCCCCATGGAATTCCAGACCCTTGTATGATGCTTGCTCATAGTAGCAGCTTACAAATCTGTGGGGGAACTGGAGACATCTGGACTGACAGCCCTTGCCACAGGATCATCTGAGATACTGGCCAGGGCATATTACGTCTCTAATTTTTCCAAACTCCACTTGTCAGGTGGATCCTTCTCACTTGGCATGTCAAATTCCAAACGGCATCGTAAATGACTATCCTAAATACGGATATCCTTATCCCAAGGATGCCCCTATTATATGTAAAGAAGAGAAACTTCTAAGATATGAGAAAAATCTGCCGGTGTCTCTCACAAGCCACAACTTAGAACCGTCCCTTCAAGGAACAGGGCTATATTTTCTTTGCGGCTCCTGGATAAACTTAATCCTCCCAAGGCCTTGTAAGGGAACTTGTACTATAGTAGCAATAGTTCCCAACTTGTTATTTTTAAATTCTACCGAGACAGCAGCATCATCTGGGGACATCCCTAACTTAGGGTCTTTTCTGGAAACTGCATTATCTTGTATATGCTGGACAAAGAGATCTATCATTTCTATGCCCTTGTATGGAGATTTAACTGAAAGGGTAGACTGGGGAGGACATGCACATGAAAACATCATCTTAGAAAAACCATGGATGAGAAAATCTATAGACAGAGAGGTCTATTCTGGTTTATGGGCACCCCTGTCCTTGAAAGATCAGTACTTAATATTTCCATTATGATACAACAAGGATGGAAAGCAACTCTAAGTGCCATAGAGGCACAACAGCAATCTACAGACTAAAAACCTCAGTAGTAGCACAAAATAGACAGGCCTTAGATGTCCTTATAGCTGAAGTAGGAGGTACCTGTGCACTTTTAAATGAAACACGCTGTTTCTGGATTAACACCTCTAGTCAAGTAGGAGAAAACATACAGGTACTTAAAGATCAAATCAAAATAATTGACAGGCTAAGAAAAAATGCAGGCTTCAGCCCGGGTGGCCACAATCCCTCTTTAATGAATTCCAATCATCTTTACGGAATTGGTTAGCTCTTTTATTAAGCCCCCTCTTGCTTACACATCTTGTATTCATATTTGCACCTTGTATACTCAATACTATAACTCAAATTGTTTTCTCTTGCCTAGAAGCAATCAAACTCCAAATGGTGCTGCAAAACGAACCATGCATGGGCAGGCCATTCTTCCAAGGACCCTTAGATCGACTCCAGGAGGAACCCTAGCTGCTCTTCCCCACTTGACGCCCCTTTTCAGCAGGAAGTGGCCAGAAAGAGTCGTCGCCCAAAACTCTCTAACAGCAGTTAAGGTGACATCTCCTCAGGAGGGAATATTACAGGAGTTATTAAGAAATTATTTTAGGCAGATAGAGAGGGTAAGGAGTCCTCAGTAAGGTTTTTTTCTTTTAATAAAGGTAGCTCCTGAAACATTTCTTTTCTAATAGAAAAGCAGCTTAAAAAGCCAGGCCAGCAAGCTTTGATATGCAAATGCTGGTGATTAGAAACTGGGTCCATTCAGCATGGTAATTCCTCCGTCTCCTCCTCATCACCATGTGTGCCAAGTGTCATGGCTGCCTCCAGATGACTCCGCGTGTGCAGGACATCATGGAGACCTGTATTTGCATATTAAAAGGCCAGGGTGGGAGAGCCAGGTTTTTCACAGACTATGTGAATGACACACTTGGTCAAACCAATGCCCTGAGCCCTATGCAAATCAGACACCGCCTCCTCCAGCCTCCTAATATAACAGACTGTTTTCTGGTGCACTCAGGGTTTTCCTCTTCGTTCAGAGCCCCCCTCCCTCTGTCTCTCTATGGGTGAGCCTTTTCCTTCTTTCTTATTAAACTTTCCGCTCACTGAAACCTTGAAACCATGCCACATGTGTCCGTGTTGTTTATCTAATCGGTCTGAGACAAAGGACCCTGGTGTTCCTCTAGTCATCAGAGCCCTATCAGAAGTTCTCCAACCAGAAAGTAAATAACATGAAGAAACTTGGAACAACAGAAAAGAAGAAAGAGTAATGAAATGGGAGAAATGGAAGTAAATAAAAAAGCCTATTCTTCTCTTTAAGAATAAATGTTTAAAGGCTAAAGCAAAAATTATACCTATTTGATGTGCTCCTAATGTATATAGAAAAATACTTAAACACAGTTATATTATATTGGGGAAAACACAATACTATTATAATTATATTATAAAGGGGGAAGGCAAAGGTCTCTAAAAGTAGATAAGGTTTTTATATGTACTCAAAGCGGTAAAATGTTGTTAATGATATAGCATAAAAAATTTTTAATGTATATTATTATAGCAAGAATCACCTAAAAAAGCTATCCAAAGACACTCAAAGACACTACTCTCAAAGACACTATAAAAACAAAAATGAAATTCTAGAAAATGCCACAAATCTAAGAAAAGCAGAAAAAGTAAAACAGAATTGAAAAGCAGAACAAACAGAAAATAAGGAAACAAATAATAAAGTAATAAAACTAGTAATAAAATGGCAGAAAACAACTTAAGCCATAGAAAAGGGACACATATAACTAGGGATGTCAACATCCCTCTCTCAGCAATTGCTAGATCAATCAGCAAAGATGTAAAAAAGAAAATCAGCATGGATATAAAAGAACCCAACAACATATTAATAATAGGATTGACTGACATTTCTAGGGCACTCTACTCGACAACAGCAGAATATATGTTCTCTTCAAGCATCCATCAACATTCACAAGACAGGCTATATCCTGGGTCATAAAACAAACCTTACTAAATTCAGAATAACTGAAATCACATAGTGTGTTCTGTGACTATAATGAAATCAAAATAGAACACAGTGAGAGAAAGATAGGAAAAATTTGGAAATTAAACAACTTCTAAATAACCCACAGGACAAAGAGGACTCTGGAGAAAAAACAAAACAAAACAAAACAAAAAAAACCACTGAACTGAAAGAAAACTCAACATATCAAAACTTGTGGGATAAGGCCAAAGCAGAGCTGAGAGGAAAATTTATAAACCTCAATGTTACATTAAAAAAAGGGAAGGTCTCAAATCAAGTCTAAGCTCCTACCTAAAGAAAATTAGAAAAAGAGAAAATAAACCAAAATTAGGGAATACAGGAAAGAGCAGAAATCTAAGTATTTGAAAACAAAAAATAGACAAAAGTGGTAAAACAAAAATCTGGTCATTTGAAAAGATCAATGAAATTAACAAACCTCAAACAAGACTAAAATAAAAAGGGGAAAAAAGACACAAATCAACCTTTACAGAATTGAAGCTGTCGGAAACAAGGGCTCGGCGTAGCCAAAAGAAACCCGCACCTAAACAGAAAATTTCTCAGCAAGGCACTTTTACTTTGGTGGAAGAGTGTTGCCTGCACCTGTTACAACTGCAAGAGCACACTGAACAAAGGAAGGAAGGGGTTTTTAACCCTAACACAGCTCCTGTTTCTGTGTCCTTCCCCTGTTGGCTGGGGTCAGACCGCACAACCTAAGCTGATCCCCGTTGGCTTAGACCTAAATTTTTTTCCCAAATAGGGTAAACGCGCAATCTGCAAGAAAAGGAGAAGCGGGAAAAAGAAGGAGGTAGGGTTGATTTACAACTTATGACCAGGAAGTTGAGTCTTTGAAGAGGAATTTAGTTGTCCCAACAAAGCTGAGGATGTAACTACACACTCCAAAAACATTTACAAGGTAACAAAATAGGAGAAAGGAATCTATAAAGCATAAATTTGAGAACTTGGATGAAACAGACAAATTCCTCACAGACCAAAACCTACTAAAATTCACCTAATATGAAATAGATCATTTTAAAAGACACACAATAATTTTAAAATTGAAATCATAGTGTTACAGGTAGTTAGGCAGGCATAAGCCAGGCAGGAGAGGGCTCTCCCCATCCACCAGGAATGTCAGGTGATCAGGTGATGGTTCCACAATTATTGCATTGCCTCTCTAAAGATAATTCAGCAGCCGGAGGCAGGGACAGACAATCTCCTGATAATCTACAGCTGTTAACATTATAAAGTGTTAATTGAATGCAGGCCCCAGGGAGAAGTAAAAAGGGCGTCCAATAAAATCTCAGGTGTTGGGCGAGGGAACCCAGGCATGTGCATTAAGAGACAAAATAGCAGAGCCTGGCTTTCCGAGGGCACACCACTGGAAAAGGGAAGAAAGCCTCAGATGGGCATGTATAAAACTTCCTAAATCCACTGCATGTGCTCACTTCCAAAGGGTAAGAAGGGCACTGTGCATGTGGACAGCCCACCGTAAGGAAAGAATCATGGGGAAGGGTTCCAAGACTCCAGAAGTCCTATAAAGTCCTAGGATCACAGTTAAACGTGGCACTTGACCTTCTTGGTGCCCACTTGGGTCTCTTCCAAGTGCACTTTCCTTTCTTTCCTGTTCTAAAGCTTTTTAATAAACTTCCACTCCTGCTGAAACTTGCCTCAGTCTCTTTTTCTACCATATGACCCTCAGTGGAATTCTTTCTTATAAGGAGGCAAGAATTAAGGTTGCTGCAGACCTGTAAGGATTCACTGCCGGTAACTCGGGACACCTTCCACCGGTAACAACAGTTTCAAAGCAAACCTCCCCAAAAACAAATCTCCTGGGCCTGATTTCACTGGAGAAGTCTAAAAAATACAAATCATTTAGATGAGAATTAAGAATAATTCTACACAATCTTCCTCCAGAAAACAGTAGAGGATGGAACTTCCCAAATTGCTCTATGAAACCAGCATTGGCCTGATACTTAAACAGAAAAAGACAGTATAAAAGAGAAAACTACAGACTAATGTTTCTCATGAACACAGATGCAAAAATCCTCAAAAAATATTAATAGTAGCAAGGGAACTGAGCAATATCTCAAAAGGATTATACACATGACCAAATGGGGTTTTACCACAGATGCAAGGCTGGTTCAGTGCTTAAAAATCAATCCAGTAATAATGTACAGAAAGGAACTCTATGGATCTGCTCCTGAGCATACCAACTACTATTAGGGAAAATTATAAAACAAAAACAAAAAGCAAGAATTTAGTCTTGGAGAATTCACCTAAAAGAAAGTAACAAAGAAAACAGCATTTATTCCACAAAGTCTACTCAATCTCAGTAAAATCAGCAAGACCCTGTGGCACTTGAGCCACAACCCACTCCCTCCTTCTTCTGCCCTGGCCAATGTTCCACTCTGGGAAAATGTGGCCAGGAAGATGCAAATCCCTTTTCCCCCAGATCCTAGTCAAGGGATACAGGAGAGGCAGACCACCAGCATTTCTCATGCTTCCCAGCAACATTATCACAATTTAAATTCCAGAATGGTATGTCAAAGAATCAAAAGCAACCTTCCTCCACCCAAAGCTTTACAGGGCAAGACTCTACCTCAGACACAGATGGTCCAGAATACTGAGCCCTAATCACCCTTGCCTCAGCTTACTCATAGGGCAGAAATTCCATGTAGGGAGAGGCAAATCAAGTAAAGGACACTGCCCCTACAAGAGCCCTGCTTGAAGGCAGGAGTTTCACTCCAAGAGAAGCCGAACACTGTCCCCACCCCAGCTCCAGGGCAGTGGAGAAGCTGTGTTAAAGGGAGACAGGCCACAAGAACAGAAAACTTTAGAACTCTACCCAAAGAAACTGACTTTATTTGGTAGCGAGTATAGAGAAGTTCCAGTCTAAGAGTGCTCTTGAAAACAACATACGTCAGCTAGTTTACCAGAGATAACCAGGGAAATATGATAAGCAGGTAAGACAAATAAAGTAAGAACCCTCCTAGAGTCAGAACAAACATCAAAGATTGGCCTCAAAAACTATCCCTGCAAAGGGGCTTAGATTTAACTGGATCAAGACTGTCGAACAATTTATGCTCTATTTATACATTGATGAAAAAAATGTAGAAATTAGACAATAATTATTGAAGCTTAACAGCTGCATATGAAACTGACAGAGGTAGTTAACCTAACAGAAATCAGAGGAGTCAAACAGAGCCCTGATAAACCACTGTCATCCCAGGGTGACTGTGAGAATGCCTAATGCTGTGCACACTGTGAGAAGATATCAGAGGCTAAAATAGTTCAATCAAATCACTGAAAAACAAGTAAACAATAACGACAAGCCTTGGAAGGGAGGGGTCAATATATTATCAATAGTTACAACACACAATCTAAAATGTCCGGTTTGCTTGGACGCGGTGGCTCACACTTCTAATCCCAACACTTTGGGATGGCTGAGGTGGGTGGATTGCTTGAGCCCAGGAGTTCGAGATCAGCCTGGGCAACAAGGCGAAACCCCATCTCTGCAAAAACAGTACAAAATTAGCCAGATGTGTTTCTGTGTGCCTGTAATCCCAGCTACTCAGGAGGCTGAGGGGGAAGATCAACTGAGTCTGGAAGGTTGAGGCTGCAGTGAACCATGATCACAACCACTGCACTTCAGCCTGGGTGACAAAGCAACACCCTATCTCAAAAACATATAAAATAAAGTAAAACGTCAAGTTTAAATGAAAACATAACACAGGAGAAGAAACAGAAACATATAAGAGAAACAGAAGAAAAATAGCAGGTAACAGGAACTGCTCGTGAGAGGGCCTACATGTTAGACTGAACAATACTTCAAAGCAGTCATTATAAATATATCCACAGAACTAAAGGAGACCATGCTTAAAGAGGTAATGAAAGGTATGATGACAATATCTCAGATACAAAATATAAAGAGATAGAAATTATAAAACAAAATCAAATGGTTTTTCATAAAAATACCTGTCATGAAAAATATATTTAAGGGGCTCACCAGTAGATCTGAACTGAAAAAAGATAATCAGCAAACTTGAAAGCAGATCAACAGCTTATATAATCCAAATAATACAGAGAAAAAAGAATGAAGAGGCCAGGTGTGGTGGCTCACGCCTGTAATCCCAGCACTTTGGGAGGCCGAGGTGGGTGGATCATGAGGTCAGAAGTTTGAGACCAGCCTGACCAACATTGTGAAACCCCGTCTCTACTAAAAATACAAAAACTAGCTAGGCGTGGTGGCATGTGCCTGCAATCCCAGCTACTCAGGAGGCTGAGACAGGAGAATCGCTTGAACCCAGGAGGCAGAGGTGGCAGTGAGCCGAGATTGCATCACTGCAATCCAGCCTGGGTGACAGAGTGAGACTCTGTCTCAAAAAAAATAAATAAAAAGAAGATAAATTAAGAGCCTCAGAGAAATGCAAGCACCATTAAAAGCCCACCAATGTATGTATAATGACAGTACCAGAAGAAGAGGAGAGAAGGAAACGGAAGAAATTATTTAAAGAAATGTGGATGTGGGCTGGGTGTGGTGGCTCACGCCTGTAATCCCAGCACTCTGGGAGGCCGAGGCAGGTGGATCACGAGGTCAGGAGATTGAGACCATCCTGGCTAACACACTGAAACCCTGTCTCTATTAAAAATACAAAAAATTAGCCGGGCATGGTGGTGGGCGCCTGTAGTCCCAGTTACTCGGGAGGCTGAGGCGGGAGAATGGTGTGAATCCGGGAGGCGGAGCTTGCAGTGAGCCGAGATGGAGCCACTGCACTCCAGCCTGGGTGACAGAGCGAGACTCTATCTCAAAAAAAAAAAAAAAAGAAAGAAAAAGAAAAAGGAGAAAAAAAATAGAAATGTGGATGTGAACTTCCCAAATTTGATGAAAAACACTAATCTACTCATGCAAAAAGCTCAATGAACTGTAAGTACAATAAATGCAAAACGATCCACACCAAGAAGCATTAGAGTAAAAATGCCCCAAAAAAACAAAGAATATCTTGAAAGCAGCAGAAGAAAAAATGACAACTCCTCATGTACGAGGAAACTCCAAAAACATGAATAGCTGACTTGCCATAAGAAACAACAGAAGCCAGAAGACACCTGGATGACATATTCAAAGCACTGAAAGAGGCAAAAACACTAACCAAGAATCTTGTACTCAGCACATCTTTAAAAGACGAAGGCAAAATAAAGACAGTCATTTCCACATAAATGAATACTGAGAGTATTTGTTGCCAGCAGATCCACCTTACAAGAAATACCAAAGGAAGTTCTTCAGGCTGAAAAAAAGTGACCCCAGACAGTGATATGAATTTACATGAAAAACCAAAGAGCACTGGTACAGGTAAATGAGTAACTATAAAACAGAGTATCTCTGGCCAGGCATGGTGGCTCACACCTGTAATCCTAGCACTTTGGGAGGCCGAGGCGGCGGATCACCTGAGGTCAGGAGTTCGAGACCAGTCTGACCAATGTGGAGAAATACCGTTTCTACTAAAAATACAAAATTAGCTGGGCGTGGTAGTGCATGCCTGTAATCCCAGCTACTCAGGAGGCTGAGGCAGGAAAATCACTTGATCCTGGGAGGCGGAGGTTGCAGTGAGCTGAGATCATGCCATTGCACTCCAGCCTGGGCAACAAGAGCAAAACTCTGTCTCAAAAAATATATATATATATATATATATATGTGTGTGTGTGTGTGTGTGTGTGTGTATATATATGAATATCTCCTTTTTTTCTTAACTGATTTATTATAGTATAAATAGTATAAAACCATATGTGTGTGTATATATATACTCGATATATTGTTTTTTATATGTATACATATATATGTATATGTATATAATTATAGTGGAATCAAAGTTGTTTTGGCCTATGGAAATGATACCAGATGGTAACTTGAATCTATAGAAAGAAATGAAAAGCACCAGAAATGATCAATAGAAGGCTAATATACAATTTCTATATATACATACTTGCTCTCCTCTCTTCTCTCAGCTTACTAGACATAAAATTACATAAATTATATAAAGTAATAATTTTACAGAATATATTTTTGGGTTTGTAATATATGTATATATAAGAATAATAGCACAAGAAGGGGAAAGAGGAAATTGAGCTATATAAAGTAACATTTCTATATCTCACTGTAATTAAGTTATTATAAGCCTGAAGTATTCTGATAAGTTAAGATGTATCTGGTTAAGTCCTAAAGCAACTAGTTAAAAAAAAAGAAAACTGAAAAAAACCATTAAAGGAATTCAAATGTTACATAAGAAAATATGCACTGAATGCAAAAGAAAGCAATAAAGGAGGAAAAGAGAAACAAAAAAAGCAAAAAGTAAAATAGTACAAATATAAATCCAACCATATCAATAATAACATTAACTGACATAACAAAAATCAATCAAAAGGCAGGGATGTCAGACTGGTAAAAAAATAAATAAATAAGACGCAAGTATATGCTGCTAAAGAAAGACACACTTTTCTTTCAGAAATACAAATATATAATAAGTAAAGGATTTAAAAAGTTATACCGTAAGGAAGGTGGAACAGCTATACTAATATCACACAAAGTTTTAAAATAAAAATGTTACTGGAGACAAAGAGGGAAATTTTATAATGCTAAAGGTTGTTCCATCAGAAGATACAAACATAAAAATATATGTACCTATAAAACAGACAATTCAATAATAGTTGGAGACTCCCATACTCAACTTTCAATAACATATTAAACAACAAGGCAGAGATCAGTAAGGAAATAAAAGACTTGGAACAATGCCATAAACTAACGAGACCTGACTGACAGGTCAGACAGAACACTCCATCCAACAATAGCAGAATGGGCATTCTTCTCAAGTGCACATGCAATATTCTCCACAATAAACCATATGGTAGGCCATGAAATAAACCTCAGTAAATTTAAAGGAACTGAAATAATACTCCAACAACAAATGGAATCAAACTAGAAATCAGTAACAGAAAGAAATTTGGAAAATTCACAAATATGTCGATATTAAATAGCACACTCATAAATAACCAAGGGGTCAAAGAAGAAATCACAAGAGAAATTAGAAAATACTTCGATATAAATGAAAATGAAGATAACAACATATCACATTTGACGGGATGCAGGTAAACTGGAGAAAAATTTATAGCTACAAATGACTGCATAACAAAAGAAAAGATCTCATATAAAGAATCTTTTACCTGAAGACACTATACAAATCTAAACCCAAAGCACAAAGAAAGAAAGGTTAATGCAGAAATGTATAAAATAGAGAACTAAAAAACAATAAAGAAAATCAACAGAACCGAAAGTTAGTTTTTTGAGAAGATCAGGAAAACTAATAAACCTTTAGGTAGACTGAGAAAGAACAAAAAAAGAGTAAAAAGTTATTAAAACCAGGAATAAAAGAAGGTACATTAATACTGAAGTTACAAGGGGAAAAAAGAGATGTTAAGGAACATTATGAACAAATGTATGCCGATAGATAATGTAGATGAAATGGACAAATTGCCAGAAAGACTCAAACTACACGTATTAACTCAAGAAGAAATAAAAATTTTAAATATACCTATCATAAGTAAAGAGACTGAATTAGAAACAACTTTTCATAAAGAAAAAATCAGATCCAGATGGTTTCCCTGGTGAATTTAAAGAAAAAAATTACATTTAAAGAAAAATTCATACCAATTCTTGGCAGAATATTCTAAAAAAACTCAATATAATCCACCATATTTAGTTTATTTGTTTAAAATTTATTTGTTTGTGGTAATCCACTATATTAACAGGCTAATGAAAAGTCACATGATCATATCAATAGACAGACAAGAATCATTTTTAAAAATGCAACATTCGTTCGTGATAACTTTTAGCAAGTTAGTAATAGAGAACTTTCCTCAATGTGATAAAGAACATCTATGAAGTCTCACAGCTAACATCATATATAATACTTTATGCTGTATTTTGATAATTGTTACATGAATCTAGACATGTAAAAAGTAACACATCCATGCAAATACACACACACGCGCACACATACACACACACACACAAATGACAGCATGTAAAAACTGGTGATAGCTATAAAAGATCTGTAGATGGTACCAATGTCAACTAATGGGACTTTAATATTGTACCACAGTTAGAGAAGATGTTACCATTGGGCCACTGGGAGAAGCTGAGTAAACAGTAAATGAGACCTCTCTGTACTATATTTGTAACATCCTGTGAACCTACAATTACTTCAAAAGAAAAAGAAAAAAACGAAACAAAACAACCAAAACCCTACTCTACACGTCTATCAATAGTAGGCATTCAATAACTATTTTATTATATCATGAGTCCACCTGAATTTTTCTGTTTTCTATAGCTTTTTTTGAGTTGTCATCTTGTGTTGAGTGGATTTCCACCATGAAAACGGTTGGCCATGAGTTAATAACTGTTATAAAGCTGGATATACAGAAGTTCATTTTTACAATTCTTTCTACTTTTATATGCTTACAACTTTCCCTAGTAAAAATCAAAGTAATAAGGCCATGTGGTCTCTTTCTTAGTCTTGAACCCTACTAATGCCTTTAAAGACTTCAAAATATTTCCTCTCAAAAGAGAATTCATTAATTTGAAGACTTTTATTGAGCCTCTGTTATTTAGTAGACCTTATACTAGGACCTGATGCACACGTGCTTCCTTAGATTAGAAATGCAATATAATTCATCGAAAACAAAACAAAACAAAACAAAAGTTCCACCATTTATAAACTGTGACCTGAGGGAGCCTTCCTTATCTTTCTGAGTTTCACTCTACTCCTCTGCATAACAGATTAAAATCTACGTGAGGAATAAATGAAATCATATGTTGTAAATTGTAACAAATTATTCATTCTTAGTTTGCTTAAATGTTGAGAGCAGATATTTCCATGAACTAACCTGGTATGAATATGGATTCATTCTTCTCAAGTTCCCAGGATCTTTTCTTACAGATAGTGTCACCCTGAATCTAGTTAAAATTAGTTACCTCAAACACCAGCAAATTTTAACACCAAAACTATGAAAGAAACAACAGCAAGCTTATGTCTTCTTAACCAACTTTTCAATCAATAATGTTATTTTTCCACCATTTACTGTGCTAATCTGATTACGCAGTAAAAGCCCATGATTATTTACTTTAGAAGGCTGCTGAGTAATGAGCATGGGAAAGGAGAAGAAACAGATACATTCATAAACTGGTAGAGAGAACATAAATTGTGTAAATCTACACAAGCCTTTTAGATGGGAGTGTGTGACTAAGATAATTAAAAATGTAAATCCTCTTGAGCTAGCAACTATACTATTAGTACTACAGCTGGAGAAATAGATATATATGCATAAATACATCTCTGCTTCATTGTAACAGAAAAACACATGCATTCAATGGAATATCTGCAATCATTAAAAAGAACCAAAAAGATTCTTTGTATGTAGAAAGCATACAAAAAGAGGAAAAGTAGCAGGTAACAGAAAGCAGGAAGTATTCCATGACTCCAACTCTAAGAATATATAATGTATACATATAAACACATACACACACATAGACACATACATGTATGTGTATATATGCTGGCATATGCAGAGAAAATGTGGGAATACACAAGTTTATTACAGTAACGTGTAAGCACAAGGGTTTTTAACTTTGTATTTTACACTTTCAAACCCTCTAGGGTTTTATTAATGAGAAAAAATATTTTTCAAAATAATTTTTAAAATTATGATCTGGTGGGCGGTTAAAATATAAGAAAATATCCAAAAGCAATCGCAACAAAAGCAAAAATTGACAAATGGGATTTAATTAAACTAAAGAGCTCTGCACAGCTAAAAAAAAAAAGGAAAAAAAGAAAAAAGCCTATCAGAGTAAACAACCTACAGAATGGGAGAATATTTCTGCAATCTATCCATCTGACAAAGGTCTAATATCTAGCAGCTACAAAGAACTTAAACAAATTAACAAGAAAAAAACAACTCCATTAAGAAGTGGGCAAAGGAAATGAACAGACACTTCTCAAAAGAAGACATACATGCGGCCAACCAAAAAGCTTAACATCACTGATCATTAGAAAAATGCAAATCAAAACCACAATGAGATACCATCTCACACCAGTCAGAATGGCTATTAAAAAGTCAAAAAACAACAGATGCTGGTGAGGTTGTGGAGAAAAAGGAATGTTTTATTTACACTGTTGGTGGGAGTGTAAATTAGTTCAACCACGGTGGAAGACAGTGTGGCAATGCCTCAAAGACCTAGAGGCAGAAATACCATTTGACCCAGCAATCCCATTACTGGGTACATACCCAAAGGAATATAAATCATTCTATTGTAGAGATACATGGATGCCTATGTTCATCACAGCACTATTCACAACAGCAAAGACATGGAATCAACCTAAATGCCCATTAATGATAGACTGGATTAGGAAAATGTGGTACATATGCACCATGGAATACTATGCAGTCCTTTGCAAGGACATGAATGGAGCTGGAAGCCATTATCCTCAGCAAACTAACACAAGAACAGAAAACCAAATACCGTATGTTCTCACTTGTAAGTGGGAGCTGAACGATGAGAACACAGGGACACAAGGAAGGGAACAACACCTGTGAGACCTGTGAGAGGGTGGGAGGTGGGAGGAAGGAGAGTATCAAGAATACCTAATGGATGCCAGGCTTAATACCTAGGTGATGGGATGATCTGTGCAGCAAACCACCATGGCACATATTTACCTGTGTAACAAACCTGCACATGTATCCCTGAACTTAAAACAAAAGTTGGAAATAAAAAGCAAGCAAACTATAAAACCAGAAATCACCTGCTGAAGAACAATGCAAGAAGATTTAAAAAGGAAAAAAAAGTATTTAAATAAAAAAGTGTTCACATTTTCTCTTTGAAGTCTCCATTGAAACCTACTTCTTCTATTAGTCTGAATTAAATGGCCTTCCTGTTTTCCCCTCATACTTTCCACTGGAAGGAAGCCTGTCAATAAGTCACAAATCTAAGGCATAATTTCTCAAATTCAATACAACTTACTCTCTAAGCAAGCTGCATACTGATGACAAACTTTTAAATACAGTCAATTAACTAGATGGCTTAGCAAATATATATATTTGCAACATATAGCAAAATGTATATGTCCTGTAATGTATTTTGTACAATAATTTCACATTTGTTGATATTTACCTAAGCACTGAAGTATCTTCAAATACTATTCATAATAAGGAACCTCTAATTATAAGAAATACTTAACACTTTGGTCTACAGTCTTATATCAGTGTTTGGTTGCCTGCTTGCAGTGTTATTTTTATTGCAATTTTTAAAATGTAAACTAACCAAAAAAAGTATTTTTAAAATTGTTGCTACTTCTGATATGCTTAACAAGTGAACTAAATGATTTTTAAGTATTTCTTGGACAAAGGCAACATTTAGTAATCATATTTATGTGTTTGAAAGTTTTGTCCTCTCATCACTCACTTCAGAAGATTCTGGAAACAATGTCTTGGAAGACAAATACTATACATGCATTATTAGCACTATAAATCTTCTGCGAGTATAAGAAATGCAATAAATATATATTGAGCATCTACTATGTGTCAGAAACATTGCTAGGACCAAAAATACAAGACTAAAAAAACCTTATGATAGCAAATTCTCCTAAAATTAGTATTGTCATGGGTATCATATTGGAGAAGGGGACTTGAGGTGAGGGTGTGGGAATGAAAACTAATTAAAATAATTAATTTAATTATGATAAGAAAGCCATAGGGGAAAAAACCCTTAATTCACTCAAGAGTGCTAGAAAAACCTTCCAGAAATAAGGGAGTTTTAAGTTACAATTGAAGGATGAATAAAAGTTCACCAGGTTTGGAGGCAGGTATTTCAGGCAGAAAGAATAAGTACATAAGAAAACTCACAGGCAAAAGGCAACACTTAACTGTAAGAAAGAGAGATAAATGTAATGGTAAACTGTGGCCAGAATTCTAACATATACCAAAATCCCCAGTAGGCTGTTAAATAAAACAATCAATACATACTTGGTTAGCTGAATAAGTGAATGAGTGAATGATAAAACAGCAAATAGAAGCAATTTTAAAGTTTATGTGCTTTTAGTTCCTTTGCCGGTGTTGCAGATTCTTCAGTCTTTCTTATTTCACAAGAGGACCAGCTAGAGAACAAGGCACTTGAAAGAATCTCTAAAGCTCAAGGGATAATACATCTACAGAGAAACTAATTTACTGGTTATTGTTTCTCTAAAGATGAAGAGACTGGTCCCGACAGATCTTATTTAGCTTTATCACTAGAATTTTAAGTCAATAACAACTGCCAGGCAAAAGGAGCTTCTTGTTGGCAGACCAAGTACAAGGAGAGATATGTTAAGACAAGTTTGCAGGAAAGACAAAGCAGCAGCTCTGCAGACCTGCAGCAGGGGAAAATACTCTGGAAGGTAGTATGTTTCCAGGCCAAAATGGAAACAGTAAATATTAATGTCACAGGATTCATGGGGTGTCACTTCGGCAGCCAGAAACCTCTGTGGCTGGCGGCACCTTCTGCCTGAGCATTGCTCATACCCGCGGGGCTTGTTCCGCCCACTTGACCTGGCAGGCTACGCCTGGTACATGTGCAGGAGTACATCCTGCACATGTACCCCTGAATTTACAATAAAAGCTGGAAATAAAAAAGCAAACAAGCAATAAAACCAGAAATCATCCATTGAAGAAAAATACAAGATGATATAAAAAGGAAAAAAAAGTATTTTAAAAAAAGTGTTCACATTTTCTCTTTGAAGTCTCCATTGAAACCTACTTCTTCTATTAATCTGAATTAAACGGCCTTCCTGTTTTCCCATCATATTTCCTACTGGAAGGAAGCTTGGCTCGCGCTACCGGCCTGGATTCCACACCTGCCAAGGGCGAGTCAGGCGCGGAGCAGCGAGGGGTGTGTGGGCGAGTGAGCACAGGGTCCAGCCACTGCACACAGCCAGGGCAGGCAGCCCCAGGAACTGGCATAGGTGCCAGCTCCATGCAAGGCTGTGGCTGGACCAGATGTAACACACGAGACTTCCGATGCGGGCACCTGAGTCTAGATAAGGGGAACACGGTGGTGCCTGGAAGCTTGGAGATGCCAGGAACACAAGAACCCCAAAGAGGGTGTCACAGGTCTGGGTTTCTTTTCAGCTTAGCTACGTAATTAAAAGGGTACCCTAGGTATGGGTTCCCCGAAGGGCTGCAGCTCTTCTCTCCTTCTCGTTGCCCACAACATGGCGAGCAGGGGGCGTGTTTTAGCCCTGTTTGTGTTACAGTTCTCAGTACTGCCACTCAGCAGGTCCAGAGTTCTTGTCCTCCATCCAGGAAGAATGAGGTATGTCAACAACTGGAGGTGAGCAAGGTAGAGAGGAGTTCACGGAGCGACAGAACAGCTCTCAGGAGACCCACAGTGGATGGCTCCTTTCCACAGGCAGGTCGTCCAGACAAGTGTCCAGCTCTCAGTGGAGAGGAGGCCTATGGTGGGTGGCTCCTTTCCACAGGCAGGTCGACCCGACAAGTGTCCAGCCCTCAGTGGAGAGGAGACTCCTGATGGGTAGCCCCTTCCCACAGACAGATTGTCTCGAAGAGTCGAGGAGACCTAACCCAAAGTGGGTAGCTCCTTCCCACGGCTGGTAAATCCCAACATCTGTGTGAATCGGGCTGTTTTTAGGGACTTCAGAAGGGAGGAAGTGCATGCTAACCGGTCCATGGGTGGCCATGCGTGGGCCCAGAAAAAGCACTTTAAGTTATCCCTCTCCAGGCTGTGGACTCAACTTGGAACTGACAGCCCAGCCCCCATGCTTCCGGTCATCCCTGGCTTGAAGGAGGGGCTTCACCGGGAACCTTCCCCTTTACGCCCAGGAGCCTGTCAGCTTCCTGCCGCCATCAATCATTTCGTCCACGGTGCCCAGGCTGCCGGAGCTAAGGGTTGCCTGGAGGCCCGTGTCGAGCCATCCTCAGCCCCCTACAGGCCTCCCTCCTGTGCTCATCAGCGCCCAAAGTCCAGAGGGGGCCGAGGCAGAAGGAGGCTGGTGTGTTATCACCACCCTGCACACACACACACCCAGCTAGGTCGCCACAGCGCCTGGGCTTGGCCTCAACTTTGGAAATTGGAGCAGGCGCTGGGAGCGAGGAGAGGCCAGGCAGTGGGAGCAAGTACTTCCAAGCCTGCAGGGGCTGAGGGGCTTCCTGGACCCCCCAAGAGCACAGGGATGCCCAGGTCTGCAGCCGTGGCTGGGCAGCTGCAGTTGCCCCCAGAAGGGCAGGTTTCCCACTCTGCCAACTTGGAAAGGGGGCAGGGCTCCTACCTGTTCCCAGCTCCCGCAGGCTCCGTGGAGTGCACAGCCCCAGCTGCGCGTCCCCCACTGCAGTTGGTGTCTTTGCAGCGGCCGCTCCAGACAGGCTGCCACTGCCATCACTAAGGCTGAGTTCTTATTTGGCTAGTTAGTAGTCTTGGGTGAATTTTTCTTGCTACACAGGCCAGTTTCATCAACCCTAAACTACAAGAAAGACCTGATCAGCAGTTCCAGAGTTCTACTGTGTAATGTCTAAGGCTCCTTGAGTGTCTCGGGCTGAGTTACTGAGGAAGAAAAGTCTAAGAAGGCCAAATCTGGGCTCCTAGCTTTAACTATAATAATGAACTTGATTCGTCATACACATATGAAGTCTCCGTGTGTGTAGTGGTGTATGCATGTATGCGTATCTTCACTGGAAAGACACTTATTTTTAAGTGTCTAAAAACAACTAGTATAGTGATCTCTGAGGTCCCTTTCATATTTCTTTTTTTTTTTTTTTTTTTTTTTTTTGAGATGGAGACTCACTCTGTCGCCCAGGCTGGAGTGCAGTGGCGTGATCTCGGCTCACTGCAACCTCCGCCTCCCGGATTCACGCCATTCTCCTGCCTCAGCCTCCCAAGTAGCTGGGATTACAGGTGCCCGCCACCACGCCTGGCTAATTTTTTGTATTTTTAGTAGAGACAGGGTTTCACTGTGTTAGCCAGGATGGTTTCGATCTCCTGACCTCGTGATCCACCCGCCTTGGCCTCCCAAAGTGCTGGGATTACAGGTGTGAGCCACCATGCCCGGCCGGTTCCTTCCACATTTCTAAAGATGCTCTCCTGAAGATGGACAGAAGGACTATTTTCCATATAAGAAAAAACATAATTATTTAATAGGTTGGGCAGGTCAGTAAGAAAGAAAGTCTGTAAGAACCAGTTCGTTCCATAATGTTTAGTCCAAAGGCATACAGACTTAACAGTGACTGAAATCCTTCAGATCCTTATAGAGAATATAGACTGATCACCTCACTGAATGAAGAATCCATCATAGGAATACATCTTCATTTGGGGGAGTGATTAACAAGAGAAGGCAGAAACTTCAAGAGATAACATAAATGGCCAGGCATGGTGGCTCGCGCCTGTAATCCCAGCACTTCGGGAGGCCGAGGCGGGTGGGTCACGAGGTCAGGAGTTCAAGACCACCCTGGCCAAGATGGTAAAACCCCATCTCTAGTAAAAATACAAAAATTAGCTGGGCGCGGTGGCAGACGCCTGTAATCCCACTGAGGAGGCTGAGGCAGGAGAATTGCTTGAACCCAGGGGACGAAGGTTGCAGTGAGCTGAGATTGTGCCACTGCACTCCAGCCTGAGCGACAGAGTGAGACTCTGTCTCAAAAAAAGAGATAACATAAACATACTGATTTTGATAAGAAAAAGATTACTTACTGATGGATAACTTAAAATTTAGTAGTGGCTTAAGGAAGTGACAATAGACTCCATTTTCTGCCCTGAGCTCCTTTATAAAGCAGGAAGAAGGGAAACCAAACAATACAGTACTCCAAATACAAAGTATGGACGCTATCGTTGAAAATGAAAAATGCTGTCTATATGCAAGTCAGTGGAAAATTTTTCACATACAGGATAAGAGCTCTAAGTAAGAGTTATATCTAATGAAGTTAATAACAACAACAGTAATAGCTAAACTTATTCACTGCTTACTATTGCCAGACACTGTTGTTCAGTGTATATGGATTGACTCATTTAATCATGAAAACAACCCTATGAGATAGTTACTATTAAGACTCTAAAGATGAAAACCTGAGGCACAGGGAGATTACACAGACTTGTAAAGATCATTCAGGTCATGAGTGGCAGGACTTATACTCTACCCCAGATTATCAAGCTCCAGAGTCCATGCTTAGAGCCACTATGCAATACTTTGCTTCAAAGACAGTTTTTAACTGTGTCAACAATGGAAGGGTATTATATTTAGTACTCCCACCTGAAGGGGGAAATTCTTTCAGCCAACAATATACAATTGCTTTGTATAGCTTATTTTAAAATACCAACTTCCTTTTCCAGCAATATGGCAGACTAGATAATCTAGAAATCTCAGCAACAAAATACTTAAAACATGCTGGATAATATTAACAAATACCCTTTTAATTACATAAGCTATTTATTTATGTAAGCTGAAAAGAAATCTCCAGTGTGCAGAAAGGAAAAATAGAAGTTGGGTGTAACTGTGCTAGGGTTGTCATGGACAGGTTTCTTAAAAAGTAAGCCATGGGAAAGGTGTGTGAATTTTGGGGAGAGGTGATGAGAGGTTGTCTGATGGAAGAAATACTAATGTTCCTCAGTAGAGTAGGGTGACTATAGTTAAAAACAAGTATTATATATTTCAAAATACCTAGAAAAGAGAATTTGAAATGTTCCCAGCACATAGAAATGATAAATACTCAAGGTGATGGATACTCTAAACATTGACTTAATCATTACACATTCTATGCATGTAACATGCACCCCGTATCATATGTACCCATAAATATGTACAAGTATTATATATCAATCAGAAAACAGGTGGGCACTGGAAAAAAGAGAGGGGAAAAATAACCGAGCAATTCGGGTTTATCACAAACAGGTGGAAAAATGTGCAGGCCCTGGGCCTAAATAAGGTGAGATACAGAACTAAGTCTTTCCCAGTGAAAGCCCAGAGTCTGGATAGCAACATTTCTCAATGAAAGGTAGACTAGGAGGGGGAAAAATCCTCCCATAAGCCCAAGATGAGAACAAGTTAAGTTTTTCTGCCTCCAAATGGGATCTGGAATGAAGAAGGAAAGTCTCACATGGGTGTGAAGTTTGATTTTACATTATATACTGTTTACAGAACCCCAAAGGTAAAACATTGTGATTAAAAAAAAAAAAATTAGTCTGAGGTGAAAATAAAACATCTTCAGGAATGCATCCGTAACTCCGACTGAAGGTGATTCACAGAGTTAACACTTACCTGATGACCAGGTCACAATACAAAATTATAAGACACAAGAGTAATCAATTTATTAACAAGAGTTAGCAGGACTCAATTATATCCCTTTAAAACTTCAAATAATTAGAACTATAGAGATTACAAACTTAAATGATTAAAAGTATTAAAGATACAAAAGGATTTGCTCTATCCAATATAAAAACTTATTTATTAAGCTAAAATAATTAAGACAATATGGATTGGCATGAAGATACACCAAGAGACCATTAGAATAGGAAAAAGGGCCCAGAAAACTGACCTACACAAATGTTATTTACAACAAAGTAGTACTGAAGAGCACGAGAAAGGAAGGTCTTTTTCAATGAGATAACAATAAGCCAACTAGACAGCCACATGGAAAGAATAAAACAATCAAAATCCAAACTGCACCATACCACAAAATTACTTAAAGATGGATTAAAAAGATTAACAACAAACTTCTGACAAGACTAGATAAGAACAATGAAGGAAGTGAAAGAAGCAAATTAAACAAACAGATCAGAATAAAAAAGGGAACAGAATGATAGAGCACTTAGACTTATAACCATTAAAGAAAAACCAGTAAGTAGTTAAAAATCTCACACATAAAAATCATCTGACATTGAAAGCTTTTATCAAACCTGTGAAGTTCTAACAACCTTCAAAGAGCAAATAATCTCCAGTTTACTTAAGCTATTCCAAAGAATGGGAAGGCAGGGACTGTTACCCAGTTAGTCTTATGATTCTAATTCAAGAGGGAATGTGAGTAAAAGAATGTATAAAGGCAAATCACATGCAGGAATAGAGATGCAAAAACCTCAAATAAAATATTAGCAAACTGATTTTGCATCACAGTAAAAAAAAGGTACAAGAATTTCATGGAAAATTCAGTATTGCAAATGCAGTACATGTAATTACTAACATTAACAGAATAAGGCGAAAAAGATATACAAGTATCTCCTTAAAAATAGGGGGGAAATCAAACTGAAAAATCAGTAAGAAAAAAAGTTGATTCTTACTTCACATCATACAGAAAAATTCAATATAAATTTAAAGCACAATTATAAAATTTCTAGAAGAAATTATGTGAGAATATCCTTATATTTTCAAAATAGGAGAAACTTTCTCAGAAAAAGATCCCACAGTATGAACAATAAAGAAAACAAGTAAATAAATCTGACTATATTAAAATGAAAACTTTCTGTGCAAATAAAGACACCAAAAAAAATGACTCCTCTTTTTGACAGACAGTACAGGAGATAACGTATTATGGAAAACTCCTCTCAAATACAATAAAATTGCCAGATAAATTATTTTCAAAACTTTTTGTTTTAGTCTGTTACTGAGCTAGCATGGAAAAAAAGTAGAAACAAAGATCCAAAGCAAAGTGAAACCAGGGAGCCTACCTAGTAAGACCTGTTAAGGTCAGTTTCTAGTCCTTAAGTTTTCTACCTCCGATTTTGATCACAGAATATACATGGGAATCAAAAGTGATATTAAGGTCTATTGAGGATGGATATACAACAAGAGACCCACAAGCTTTCTATGAACTATTCTCACAGAGTAAAAGTAAACAACAACAAAAAATCATACCACATAGAATGGCAAAGAAAAACAAAACAATAACTTAAAAAATAAAATCAAAATTGTCTGTCTGTTGAGAACTTACTATGACATAGTCAGAAAACCCAAGTGAAAAAAGAAACTTCAAGTGGTTCTAGTATGATGATGCCAACAGGTTACTTGCAGAAGTAAATAAAAGTCCTCTCTGTAGGAATTCAAATTTCAACCAGCACTCAAATATTGGCAGAGTATATATAAAAAACATGACCCAGATATATGTTGTCTCAAAGAAACTCAAAATATAATGATATAGGTAGATTGAAAGTAAATGATGAAAATGATTCACCATGCAAACATTAATCAAAAGAAAGATGTGCCTATAATATCAAATAAAATAGATTTCAGAGCTAAAGAGTTTAACAGGGACAAAGAATTATTATACAATGACCAAAGGGCCAATCCACCAATAAGACATAGCAATCCTAAATGTGTATGCACCAAAATAATATTTAAAAAGAATGTTGGAGAACTCACACTTCCTGATTTCAAAAGTTTCTACGAACCTATAAGACAACGTGGTGCTTCTATAAGGGTAGACATTGGAACAAAAAATAATAGAGAGTCCAAAAATAAACTATTCCATTTATTGTTGATTTGTAACAAGAATACCAAGACCACTCAAGTGAAAATGAATTATTGTAGGTGTCCCCAACCCCTAAGCCATAACCAGTATCAGTCCATGGCCTGCTAGGAACCAGGCCACAAAGCAGGTGGTGAGCGATGGGCGGGTGAGTATTGAGCTAGCAAGCATTACTGTCTAAGCTCCACCTCCTCAAATCAGTGATAGCATTAGATTCTCATAGGAACATGAACCCTATTGTGAACTGTGCATGAAAGGGATCTAGGTTGCAAACTCCTTATTAGAATCTAATGCCAGATCTCAGGTAGAACTGTTTCATCCCCAAACCACGCCCTACTGCCACCCCCCATCCATGGAAAAATTGTCTTCCTTGAAACCAGTCCCTGGTGCCAAAAAGTTTGGGTACTGCTGAATTATTGTATTAGTCTGTTCTCATATTGCTACAAAGAAATACCCAAGACTGGGTAATCTATAAAGAAAAGAAGTTTAATTGGCTCACAGTTCCACAGGCTGTACAGGAAGCATGATGCTGGCATCTGCTTGGCTTCTGGGGAGGCCTCAGGAAACTTACAATCATAGTGGAAGGCAAAGAGAGAGCAAGGTGTCTCATGTGGCAGAAGCAGGTGCAGGAGAGAGAGGGTGAGCCAGGCACAGTGGCTCATGCCTGTAGCACTTTGGGAGGCCAACGCAGGTGGCTCACTTGAGGTCAGGAGCTCGAGACCAGCTTGGCCAACATGGTGAAACTCCGTCTCTACTAAAAATAAAAAATTAGCGGGGCGTGGTGACGGGCGCCTATAATCTCAGCTACTCTGGAGGCTGAGGCAGGAGAATTGCTTGAACCTGGAAGGCTGAGGCTGCAGGGAGCTGAGACCGCGCCACTGCACTCCAGCCTGGGTGACAGAGACTCGTCTCAAAAAATAAATATATATAGAGAGAGGGCAGAGGTGTTACACCAGGTATCATGAGAACTCACTATTGCGAGGACAATACCAAGAGAAATGGTGCTAAGCCATTCATGAGAAACCACCCTTATGATCCAATCACCTCCCACCAGGCCCCACCTCCAACACTGGGGATTACAATCTGACATGAGATTTGGGTGGGTACACAGATTCAAACCATATCAATTATCATTTCAACAAATGGTGCTGAGACAAAAAGATATCCACATACAAAAGAATGAATTGGACCCCTACCTCATACCATATAGAAAATTAACTCCAAATGAAGTTTGGACCTAAAATTAATAGCTAGAACTACAAAAGTCTTGGAGGAAAATATAGGAATACACACCTTTGTGACTATGGCCCATGAAACATTATTATGCAGTACATGACTGCAGTCTCAAAAATAGTGTAACCTACAATGGTTACAATGTAACCACTTGACACCTACTCAGATAGCTATTAAAAAAAAAAAACCTGGAAAATAACAGTGTTGGTAATGATATGTATAAATAGGCACCCTGGTACATTGCTGGTGGGAATTTAAAATGGTGCAGACACCACGTAAAACAGCTTGGCAGTTTCTTAAAGGTTAAACACTGAATTATCACGTGATCCAGAAATGCTCCTCCTAGATATAGACTCCGAAGAATTGAAAACAAAGACTTGAACAGATACTTGTATGCCAATGTTTGCAACATTAATCACATAAGTAAAAGGTAGAAACAACCCAAGTGCCTGTCAGCAGATGAATGAGTAAACAAAATGTGGTATACCCATACAATAAAACATTATTCTGGAATGAAAAGAAAGTGAAAGTTCTGATACATGCTACATGCTTCCTTGAAAACATTAAGCTAAGTGAAATAAGCCAAACACAATAAGACATATATTGTATGATTCTACTTATAACCAATACCTAGACTAGGTAAATTCATAGAGAAACAAAGATTCGAGGTTAACAGGAGCTGAGGGGAGAGAATCATGGGAACAACTGCCACATGGCTAGAGTTTCTGCTTGGCAAAATAAAAAAGTTGGAAATAGACACGAAAGGTTATACAACATTGTGAACTTAATTGATACCACTGAATTGTATATATAAAAATGGCTAAAGTGGTAAATTTCGTTATATGTATTTTACAACAATTTTTAAAAATTAATTCTGTGATACATAAAAACATTGAACCATACACTTTTAAAAGGTGAATCATCCACTTTAATGTGAATCACATCTCCATTAAACCGTTCAAAAAAAACTCAAAAAGTAAAAAGCTGACAGTCCTAAAAGAAGAAATGGACAAATCCCTCATAGTAGGAGATTTCAGCATGAGAAACAGAAATCACTGACAAACCACAGAAAGAGTGAGATAAGAATTGGAAACCTAAATGGTCAACAAATATATGGGAAGAAAAACCCAAAAAACACAATGAATAAAGGGTGGTGGATAGTGGACATTCTTACCTTGTTTTCCAGTTTCAGGGGAAAGCTTTCAGTACAGTCATGTGCCTCATTAACTGCTTTTCAGTCAATGATAAACTGCATATACTATGGTGGTCCCAAAAGATTATAATGGAGACAAAAAATTCCTATCACCTAGCATTTACTATCCTATACTTTTTATTGTAGAGCCTTCTACTTATGTAAAAAAGAAAGTGAAAAGATGTTGGGAAAAGAAAGTGAAAAGATGTTGGGAAAATTCACTAACAGAAGGTAAAACCACAATGAAATTCTACAACATAAGCAACAGAATGGCTAAAATTTTAAAATATAAGGTATTTTTGAAGATGTGGGACAAACGCAGTCTCATAAACTGCTGGAGCATACATACTTATAGCCACTTTGGAAAACTGTTTCACAGTGTCTCCTAAAGCTGACCCAGCATTTCTACTCTTAGATAATTGCCCAACAGAAGTATATGAATATATTCACCAATATATGTATTGTAAGATTGTTTAGAGCTACAGTATTCATAGTATCCCCAAAGTGTACAAATCAAGGGTCCACCAACAGTAAACTGCATAAATTTTGGTATATTCATGCAATGATGCCTCATTTTACGTTGCTGTGCAGCAAATACACCACAATGTTAAGACAAATACACAAACATAAACCAAACAAATATTAGTATTACTCATGGTTCTGTGGGTTGACTGGGCCCACATGACGGTTCTCACTTGTGGCTACAGTTAGACAGCAGATAGTAAAGTCATCAGAAGTTTGATTGAATCTGACATACAAGATGCCTTGCTCATATGGCTGGCAACTGATGCTGACTGTTGGCTGGGAGGTCAGCTGGAGCTAATGACCAGAGCACTGACATATGGCTTCTCCATATGGTGAGAACATCTCACAGCATGACAGCTGAAGTCTAAAATGGACTGTCCCCAAGAGTGTGTGTTCTAAGGAGACCCAATTGGAAGCTGCAAGGCTTCTTATGACTGGGAGCCACAAGTAACTTTACTGTCAGGGTTAAAAGTGAGTCACTTAGAAGCCAGCCAAGATTCAAGGGGTGAGGGACTTTACAACGGTGTGAGTATCAAGTGTATGTGTAGGGGGCCATCTATTGACACTAGCTACCATAAATGAAGTATTATACAGCAATGGGGAAAAAATACTTACATTGAACTACATATATGAAATTGCTTATAATTACAACCTACAAAAACACAATCTCATATAGTTTAACTCAATAACATTCAAAAACAAAAACAAAACCAGACTATAATGACAGACCTCAGAATGGTGACTACTTTAGGCAAGAGACAAATAATAACAGTAAGGAAGCACAACGGATGCATCTGAAGTACTGGTAATATTCTATTATCTCGATCCAGTGATAGTTTCACAGGAGATTTCACCTTATAAATTCTTGTCTTACATTTAAGATTTGTTCTTTATTGTATATATGCTATACTTGTAATAAAAAGTTATTTCTGGCCCACTTGCACTGCCGAAATCCTCAATAAAATACTAGTTCACATTCATTCAGAATGGGAAGAAGTTTTTGTTTGACCAAGGAAAATTAGCAAGTTAACAGCTCAGTGGAGACGCTCATGTAATGCTGATGCACACGAAACTTGCAAATTTTACTTTATATTTTAAATGCTCCCTACTTCAAAGTTAGTACTTTGAAACATTCTACTTTCCCTCTTTGCCTTCCTTTAAAGGTTAAACTCAAATAGATTTCCCCCCCAACAGGGTGATAAAAGATTTGTGAATCGGTTTGCTGATGCAGTTATACCTATTTATCCATTGTGTGATTAGTATCTTCAAGCAACCTTCAAGTATTCTCACAACGCACACTATCAACTTAGGAAGCAAATGTGTATGTATAGGGGTACGGCTACAGACAAAACAAAATCACTTGACTCAACTTTCTGAAGAAGAAACGCCTAGTTAGATCAAAACTGCAGCTAAAAAACTATTTTATTTTTAGAGATAGGGTCTCACTCTGTTGTCCAGGTTGGAGTACAGGGACACAATCACAGTTCACTGTAACCTCGAACTCCTGGCCCAAGCAATCCTTCTGCTTCAGCCTCCCAAGCAGTTAGGACTACAGGTGCATGCCACCATGCCTGACTAATTTTATTTTTTATTTTTGTAGAGAAGGGGTCTTGCTATGTTGCCCTAACTAGTCTTGAACTCCTAGCCTCAAGCAATCCTTCTGTCTTGGCCTCCCAAAGCACTGGGATTACAAACATGAGCAACCACACTCACCTAAGATTATTTTAAAAATTTACTCATCAAAAATATGTTATTGAATATTAACCTTAGAGCACAGTTTTCCAACCTTGACACTGTCAATATTTTGTATTAGGATCATTCTCTATTGTGGGGGATAGGGGAGGGAATGTACTGTGTATTTTAAGGAAGTTTAGCAGCATCCTTGGCTTCTAGCCACTAGAGGCCAGTAGCACCCACCAACCAACTGTGACAACAAAAAATGTCTACAGACGTTGCCAAATGTCCCTTGGAGATTGGGTTGGGGAGATGCAAAGTCTGCCCCATTTAGGAATCATTGCTTTAGAGTTTACAGTTCCTTTAGAGTTTATAGTTTCCGGTAAGGGCTCAAAAGCTCTTGCTAAACACTATCCTTGTACAGATTATTTTCTCATTCAGCTTTAGAAAAACACTAAACAGAAAATCCTACTCCATGAGTGAGGAGAAAAATAAGTATAGTGCAGCTAGGTTTTAACATGGATTTTGATTCTGTCTCACTTGGTATATGCAATGAACAAACAGGAAAATGTGTTCTATAAATATATGGCTAATTATAGAATGTTAATGAGGCCAAGGCAGTCTCCATCTCTCCCAACTGTGTTTCTCTGTAAGGCCAGAGAATATGTGCATCAGAACTATCTTGTGTACTCATTTAATATATACACACCTGGGTCCCAACACAGACCTATAAAATTGAGGTGGAAAAGCACCACCAATCTGAACTTCTAATAAACCTTCCTTAGTAACTTACTATTATATTCTTATGTTCAACAAAAGATAAGAAAAACAGCACCGCAGACTATTTATCTTTAGTCTTTCATGGCCATAACTTTTCATTTTTAAATTTGTGTCACTTTTCACAATGACATATAGAGATGAAACAGAAGACCATCCAATTGATAGCAGATGTTGTGGGAAATAAAAACACCAGTTTGAAGGGTCAAAGAGCTTGGATTGGCAGAGCGTGGTGGCTCACACCTGTAATCCTAGCACTCTGGGAGGCCAAGGTGGGTGGATCTCTTGAGGTCAGGAGTTCGAGACCAACCTGCCCAACATGGTGAAACCCTGTCTCTACTAAAAATACAAAAATTAGCCAGGCGTGGTGGCGGGCATCTGTAATCCTAGCTACTCGGGAGGCTGAGGCAGGAGAATTGCCTGAACCTGGGAGGTGAAGGTTGTAGTGAGCAGAGATCACACCAGTGCACTCCAGCCTGGGCTACAGAGCAGGACTCCCTCTCAAAAAAAAAAAAAAAAAGGCTTGGATTCTAGTCTGGGCTCTACTACTTAGCATGTGGCTGTGGGCAAGCCACAAAATCCCTGGATTTGATTTCTCTATCTGTAAAAAAGAGATAACTGCCCCACCACATTGTTACTGACAAGAATAAAACAAATGTGAAAAGTGAAAACTCTGTGGAAATAATAACTCTGTGGAAATAATAAACACACATTACTATTACTTGATAGATATTAATACCTATGACTAAACTGAAGGCCATATCCCAGTAAAATTATGGTAATATTAATCTGGATATATATAAAAAAGCTGTTTCTACAGAAACATACTCTATTATTCAAAACTATTAAAACTAAAGCATATCTCAGTTAAGCAAGTTGACAGATGGACAACACATTGAAAAACAAGATAATTTCCACAAGTTGAAAAGCTGGGAGAAGTTATTCAGTTTATAGAAATAAGTATATACGTAGGAAAGACCCTATACAACTACCAAATAAAAACTTGCTTTCTTTTAATATGGCTTAAAAATGTTTATATTTGGCCAGGCACAGTAGCTCATACCTGTAATCCCAGCACTTTGGGAGGCCAAGGCAGGCGGACCACTTGAGGGCAGGAAATCGAGACCAGCCTGGCCAACATGGTGAAACCCCGTCTCTACTAAAAATGCAAAAATTAGCTGGGCGTGGTGGCACGTGCCTGTAATCCCAGCTACTCAGGAGGCTGAGGCAGGAGAAGTGCTTGAACCTGGGAGGCAGAGGCTGCAGTGAGCCGAGATCGCACCACTGCACTCCAGCCTGGCAGACATAGCGAGACTCCATCTCAAAGAAAACAATGTTTATATTCAACTCCTTACATAATAATAAAGGAGTCATGTCACCAAAAAGAAAATCACAGTCCCAAATTGGTATCTAACAACAGGGCTCCAAAATACAAAAGATAAAAATTATATAACTGAAAGAAATAGATAAATGCACAATTATACTTGAAGACTTCAATGCTACTCTCTCGATAATTGATAGAACAAAGTTAAAAGAAAAACAGCAAAGACATAAAAACACTACCGTGTGCCTGTAATCCCTGCTACCTGGGAGCCTGAGGTGGGAGGGCTGCTTAAGCCCAGGAGTTGGAGACCAACCTGAGCAACACAGAATGTCTCAATTTTTTTAAAATATAAAAACAAAAATACTACTAACCAACTTAACCTAACTGATATTTCTAGCCCTTTCCACCGCCCCGCCTCCCCCCGCAAAAGAGTAGAACAGACATCCTTTTTAAGTGCACATGGATTATTCACCAAGATATGTCATATTCTGGCCCTGAAAACAAACCTTATCAAACTGAAAAGAATTGAAATCATACAAAGTATGTTCTCTAGCCATAACAGAATTGAAATAGAAATCATTAAGTGAAAGATATACGGAAAATCCTCAACTATTTGAAAACTAAACGACATACATATAAATAATGCCTGGGGGAAATAGGAAGTCTAGAGGGAATTTGGAAAATATTCTGAACTAAATGAATATGAAAAGACAACATATCAAAAAGATATAGTTATAGCATGTTGTCTTTCCACAGGGTCTCCACATGGTGGCCTCAGGGGAGCCAGACTTCTTACAGGGCAGCTAAAAGTTCTTCGAGAGTGAGTTTACCATAAAACAATAGCAGAAGCTGAAGAGTCTTTTCTAAGCTAGCGAGGGAAGTCATGCAACATCTCTTTCAACAGATTCTATTGGAAGAAAATGGCACTCACAAAGGCTCACCAAGGTTCAAGTAAAGGGAATACAGCCTCTCTCTCTCAGTAAGAAATATTTCGAAGATTTTAAAACCACCACTGAAATCTTCAGCAAACACAGAATTTGAGTTGTGGAAAGGTATCCAAACTAGAGATAACAGATACCACAATCTTCAGCAACCACGAAATAACTGAAAGTGAAAAGATACAAAAGACAATAGTAAATCCTCAAGGAATACTGATATGTAAGAAACAGATGGGCTGGGCACGGTGGCTCACGCCTGTAATCCCAGCACTTTGGGAGGCCGAGGCAGGTGGATCACGAGGTCAGGAGATGGAGACCATCCTGGCTAATATGGTGAAACCCCATCTCTACTAAAAATACAAAAAATTAGCCGGGCGTGGTGGCGGGCACCTGGAGTCCCAGCTACTCGGGAGGCTGAGACAGGAGAATGGCGTGAATCCGGGAGGCGGAGCTTGCAGTGAGCGGAGATCGAGCCACTGCACTCTAGCCTGGGCGACAGAGCGAGACTGCGTCTCCAAAAAAAAAAAAAAGAAACAGATGAAGTATATCCAGAATGTGATCACAGAGAAGAGAGCTTTCCTTGAAATAAGGAGCAGTACCAGTTTTTAAAGCTCCTAGGGGTCAAACAAAATGAGCCTTGATAAACTGATGAATTTCTTAACTAGATAATAATCACTGAGGAAGCAGTTACAGTAAAAGAATAAAGGTTGAGATAAGATTGCAATATTTAGGTGCTTGATTACAAACTGGTTAAGGTGACTCTTGTTATAGTCCCCAAAACACATGTAAAATAGAAATGTGGGGAGAGGCAAACTTCAAAAATAAAAACTTGATTTTAATTAAAATACAAGAATGTGATTTCAAATGTCATGGCAAACCACCATCCACTGTTGTTATTCTTCTAAAGGAAAAAGAATTGATAACTTACTGTTCAAAAATGCTTAAACCTACAGTTAAATGTGATGGACTGAAAATGTGTTTACCTTTACTCATTCCTGAAAGCCCATTAATTTGAGGGGAAAAAAAAAGAAGGAATGTACTAAAAACATAAAAACCACAAGAACAACAAAAGGAGAGAAGATATCGGCTAAAGAGATACTAACACACCGGCCGGGTGCGGTGGCTCACGCCTGAAATCCCAGCACTTTGGGAGGCCGAGGCAGGCGGATCACGAGGTGAGGAGATGGAGACCAACCTGGCCAACATAGTGAAACCCCGTCTCTACTAAAAATATAAAAATTAGCTGGGCATGGTGGCACATGCCTGTAGTCCCAGCTACTTGGGAGGCTGAGGCAGGAGAATCACTTGAACCCGCAAGGTGGAGGTTGCAGTGAGCTGAGATCACGCCACTGCACTCCAGCCTGGGCAACAGAACGAGACTCCATCACAAAAAAAAAAAAGGGGGGGGGATACTAATACACTTTGGAAGATAGAAAGCATGTGGAAGAGACAGCAGAGCTAAACACCAAATACCTGCAGAGAAAGATATCAACAGGAAGCAAATCAAATAAACAGAAAGGCTCAAACATTGGAGGATAAGTGTGAGAAACAGCAAGATAAGGCATGAGGCTAAAAATGGGAAAGGAAGGTTGAAGATCCATGTAGGGAACGGTTGTGTCCCTCAGTTCTCAATCCCATACCTCCCCTGAATTATTCTAAGATAAACTGAAGTGGCTTCAAATCTAGGGACTTCAAGCATAGTGGAAAGCAAAAGAGTGTCATATTGCAAGCTGGTGGATTTCATGCACAATCTACATGAAATTAAAGCAAAAAAAAAAGTGAAAAGGAAAACACATTTTAAATGTCTACAAACAATACGTCATACATAAACAATCAGGAATTGAAATAGTATCAGACTCCTCATCAGCAATATTAATAGAAGGCAATATTTTCAAAACTCTGAGAAATTATTTCCAATCTAAAATTCTCTACCCAAACTATCAATTAAGTCTAGGGTAAAACTTAGACATTTTCAAAAACGAAGGATATAAAGAACTAGCACACATCCCACACAAGATATTCTTGATGAAGAAAAATGAAAGTCATCTCACAGTGATTCAAAGTAAGTGATGTCAAAAAATACAGTGAATCCAAAGTTGTAAATTAACCTAGTGCTAAAATTAAGTACCTATTTAATGTATCAAGTGCCTATCAACATCCAGATTTTACATGAAAAAATTAAATAATTGCAAAAGAAAGCCAAAACTACAAGCTCTGAAGTTTATCATAAACAAATCAAATGAATCATCAAAAGGAAATGTCTGCACATTCAAAAAAAAAATGTGTCATAATACTATTACTAATTCCTCACACAGTACAGCTGTCACTTTTCTTGGTGGAAACCAAACTGATACATTAAAAATTATAGAGGCCAGGAGCGGTGGCTCACGCCTGTAATCTCAGCACTCTGGGAGGCCCAGCCGGGGGGATCACGAGGTCAAGAGATTGAAACCATCCTGGCCAACATGGTGAAACCCCATCTCTATTAAAAATCTAAAAATTAGCTGGGCATGGTGGCAGGCGCCTGTAGTCCCAGCTACTTGGGAGGCTGAGGCAGGAGAATCACTTGAACCCGGGAGGCGGAGGTTGCAGTGAACCGAGATCACGCCACTGCTCCAGCCTGGTGACAGAGTGAGACTTTGTCTCAAAAAAAAAAAAAAAAGTATGGATAGAATTCAAAAGGTAAATGGAAAAACAGAGTCATAAAATGTCACTAGGAATAATATTTAAGAGGAAGAGCTACTATACTGAATTACCAAGAGGATAAAAGAGTTTCAGGATAAATATTTTCAAAAGTAAATCTTGCTATGTGTGCATACATGTATACGTGTATACATATACACATGCAAGTCCGGCTTTACGTACACACACGTGTGTATGTAAAGCTGTGTATATATATATGTAAAGTATACATATATGTATGTGCAAGTCCAGCTTTATTTTAAACATTTGGAAGCATAATTATTAAGTCTAATTATTGAAAAGAATGTTAAATAATAAGGGCAAAGACTCAAATAAATGGATATTACCTTTAATATGAAACCAAATTCCTGATATACAGATACTGAACTATCCAATTTGAGTTAGGAATAAACATTATGAATGGTGGGTTCAAAGATAAGACGCAATTTCTTCTCTAGAGTATTATGATCAGCAGAGCATATCCATCAACATCAACACCAACACCAGCATCTGGGCAAAGAGCCAGACCTTCCAGGTCTTCCCACCAGGGCTTCCTTGGGGGAATTCTTGAATCCACATGGGAATGAGGACAGACAATTACCCAGGGGAAGCAGTGAGGCAGCAGAGAGTGAGTCATGTAGCTTCCTTATGTGATAACTATAACTCTTTCTATGCTCACCAACTCCATTCCAATGAATACTGAAAGTTTCTTTATGCAAGTACTAGGAAGAAAACAGAGCTATGTCATACATCCTTTCCCAAAAAACAGATCACATCTATCACAGATGGACATGCTATTAAATGAGCTTCAGGAGAGACATACAAAGCACTATGATGGCAAAAATATTTAAATGATTATTCCCTTCAAGAATATGAAATAAGTCAAAAGGCAGCACATTTAAGAGCCAAATAGGCCAGGCACCGCGGCTCATGCCTATAATTCCAGCAGTGTGGGAGGTCGAGGTGGGAGGATCACTTGAGGCCAGGAGTTCGAGACCAGCCTGAACAACATAGTGAGACTTCGTCTCTAAAGAATTTTTTAAATTAGGTGGTCATGGTGGCGCATGCCCGTAGTCTCAGCTACTTGGGAAGCTGAGGTGGGAGGATTCCCTTGAGCCCAGGAGTTCAAGGCTGCACTAAACTATGGTGGTACTACCACATTCCATCCTGGAAGATAGAGCAAGACACTGTCTCTAAGCAAAACAAAAAAAACCACAGCCAAGTATTCCTTACACACTGTGAATACAGTAGGGGAAAAAAGGGTATAGGCTAAAATATTTATGAAATATTTTTAAGATGCTAGATATGTAAACAACAAACAAAAAAGTTAAATAATTAAGCATTAATAATTTATCAGCCAAGGACAGAAGCTTCTCTGACAACGGCTATGCCCAGATCAACTTGTGTGAAGGTGCATCTCAAATGTTGCAGATTAAATCTTCTAAAATATCAAATCCATTAGCCCAGCTGTTTAGGGTTCCATCTTTGGAAAGCAAGGGCCATTTCGATTTTATAAGATGAATATATTTACTATTATTAACTGAGATCTAAGTCCTATTTGGCTCAACTGTCTGGGTCAAGTAAACAATGAATCAGAAAATACAGCAAGTAACATGTTAGATGTTTCAAATCAAAATTCACTGATTATATAATGAGATACGTTTTCATATTTTAAAATAATGAGGATTTGGGGTTCTGATCATATGGAGTAGCTGGTATTGGAATATTCTCCTGTTACAAGCATCTATAAAAACCGGACCAAATATAGACCAAATAAAACATGTATGTAACATTTACAAGCAACAGATACCAACCAACACAGGGCTATGATCTTTGGGAGAAAAGGGCAGATTAATCAAGTCTCACGCTGGCTTTCTCCTTGGGGGCACTTGCCAAACCATACTGTGGAGAAACAAAGCCCAAGCAGACAGTGGCAGTCCTGCTAGGATAAGAAAACTAAAATCAATGTTTGGGGTTGCTATGGTGCCAGGGTTTTGGGGATAGGTTATTAGAACTGAGAAAGTGAAAGGAAAAAAGCTATAAAAATACACATGAAATTGCCCTTTGGTCCTTACTTGCTTCATAGGATGTGCATACACAGGGTTAGAATTTCTAGGAGAAAACAGCTGTTAACTAAACAGATTTCAGAGGTTGTGCAGTTCTAAGAAGATGTGGTCCAGGCTCGGAGGAGAGATATCTTGATGAATACCTTAGTCACTTAGTTGAGACCCTAGACAAACTGTGTCCTAGGAGTAAGAACAAAGGTGAAACAGACCTATCTTAAAAAGCTTAAAACTAATCTCCATAAGATCAAAGTAATCTGCTGGCTATTTAACTGCCTGCCATAATATAATTCACTATTATTTAGAGGGACTTAATAATCCAGAGCTCCAACAAATAAGGGTCCAAACCTTTCCTATAAAGGGCCAGAAAGCAAATATTTTTAGGCTTTGAGGACACATAGTCTCTGTTGTACATTCTCTTTGGAAACAAACAGAGGCTGGGCATGGTGGCTCATAGCTGTAATCTCAGCACTCTGGGAGACAATCAAGAGACAAGGCAGTCAATAAAAACAGACTTAGGGGTGATGTAAATATATGTGTAGACAAGGAGGCTCTAGCTTACCACTCCTACTCAACATAGTATTGGAAGTTCTAACCAGGGCAATCAGGCAAGGGAAAGAAAAAAATGGTATCCAAATAGGAAGAGAGGAAGTCAAACTAACCCTGTTTGCAGTTGACATGATCCTATATCTAGAAAACCCCACAGTCTCAGCCCGCAAGCTTCTTAAGCTGATAAACAACTTCAGCAAAGTCTCAGGAAACAAAATCAATGTGCAAAAATCACAAGCATTCCTATACACCAACAAGAGTCAAGCCAAGAGCCAAATCGGGAATGAACTCCCATTCACAACCGCCACAAAAAGAATAAAACGTCTAGGAACACAACTAGGCAAGTTAAAGATCTCTACGAGGAAAACTACAAACAACGGCTCAAAGACATCATAGAGGACACTAACAAATGGAAAAACATTCCATGCTCATGGATAGCAAGAATCAATATCGTTAACATGGTCATACTACCCAGAGCAATTTATAGATTCAATGCTATCTCTATTAAACTACCATTGACATTCTTCAAAGAACTAGAGAAAACTATTTTAAAATTCATATGAAGCCGAAGAAGAGCCCAAATAGCCAAGGCAATCCTAAGCAAAAAGAACAAATCTGGAGGCATCACACTACCTGACTTCAAACTATACTACAGGGCTACAGTAACCAAAAACAGTACGGTACTAGTACAAAAACAGACATATAAACCAATGGAACAGAACAGAAAGCCCAGAAATAATGCTACACACCTACAACTGTTGAGAAGAGCAACCCCAAGACACATAATGGTCAGATTCACCAAGGCTGAAATGAAGGAAAATATGTTAAGGGCAGCCAGAGAGAAAAGTTGGGCACATGTATCCCAGAAATTAAAGTATTAAAAAAAAAAAAAGCAATGGGGAAAGGATTCTGTATTCAATAAATGGTGCTGGCATAACTGGCTAGCCATATGCATAAGGCTGAAACTGGACCCCTTCCTTAAGCCATATACAAAAATTAACTCAAGATGAATTAAAGACTTAAATGTAAAAGCCAAAAGTATAAAAACCCTGGAAGACAACCTAGGCAATACCATTCAGGACACAGGCATGGGCAAAGATTTCATGACGAAGACAACAAAAGCAATTGCAACAAAAGCAAAAGTTGACAAATGCATTCCCTTAACTCAGGTCTGTTCACACAGCTCTATGGCAACTTCTGAGATGGGTCTCAGCTTTCAAAAGAATTCGAGCATTACATGGATCTGTGACCCATTTGTGAATAAACCAGGTGAATCAACTTTGTCTGTGCTAGAAGAGAATCAACTGCTTGAGATTGCAAATGATGGTGGCCTTATAAAAGTATGTTTCAGACAACTTCACATCTCCGTAAATTCCAGATTAAAGTCAAGGTGGAACATCCTGAGATTGCTACAACAGCACTGAAAAGCCTGCTTCCATTTCCAACATCCTATCTTTATGAAGCAGTGTTTTCTGAAGTGACAGCAACCAAAATGAGATTATGGAGTAGACTGGACATAAGCAACACACTTTGGGTGTCACTGTCTACCATCACCCCCAGATGGGACCATATAGTTGCAGGAAAACAAGCTCAGGGCTCCCACTGACTCTACATTATGGTGAGCTGTATAATTATTTCATGATATGTTACAATGCAGTAATAACAGAAATTAAATACACAATAAATGTAATGTGCTTGAATCACCCTGAAACCATTGCCCCACACCCAAGTCCGATGAAAAATTGTCTTCCATGAAACCGGTTCCTGGTGCCAAAAAGGTCGGGGACCACTGCCATAGATTATAGATTTTTAATTTTTGATTTTTGATTTATTTTTCAGAGACAAGGTCTTGCTATGCTGTCGAGGCTGAACTCAAACTCCTGGGTTCAAACAATCCTTCCACCGCAGCCTCCTAAGTAACTGGGACTATAAGTGCCTACCGCTGTGCCTAGCTAAGATTTTAATACTGTATCTTTACCATACCTTTTCTATGTTTAGATACATTTAGATATACAAATACCATCATGTTATAATAGCCAGTTCACTAACACGCTGTTCAGGTTTGTAGCCTAGGAGCAACAGGCCATACCATATATCCTAGGTGTGTAATAGGTTATACCATCTACATGTGAGTACACTCTATGATGCTCAACACAATGATGAAATCACCTAATGACACATTTCTCAGGATGTATGCCTGTTGTTAAGTGATGCATGACTATACTTAGAGGAGCACAAGGGAATCCTTTTTATTGAGAGAAATATTCAATGCCTTAATCTGGTGGTACTGCACAGGTGTATACATAAAATAATTCATTGAGTTATATAATGAAGATCTGTGTACTGCACTGTTTTGTGCATTATACATATTACAAAAAACAATAAAATCTACATGTAATTTCCAGAGAAGGAAAACCAAGCTGAAAATCTTTCTAAATAGAATCCAACATCTCTCTCATAATTTAATGGCTGCCAACTATTTTTGAATTATACTCCATAATGTATGTTAGGCATTCAATAATTATTAAATAATGTACATGAATAACTACAATTTTCTGTGGGATTAAAAAAACCTAATTCTCAAAAAAGTAACACTTGACAATTGTTTTCTCTTTAACTTTTTACAAATAACTGGCATTTTAAAATTTCTGTGTATATATATTTTTAATCAATACTGCCAGTAAACAAATTGGGTTTTGCAAGCAGTATATGTACACCAATACATGGATGAAAACGTTATATATGCACATCAAACAATTAGTAGATTGCTATTTTGTGGAATTTCAAAAATAACATACTTCCAAGAAAACATTTCTGGAACAAGAGAATGGATCAATTGGATTACAAGCAAGAGAGGAAAGTCAACCTTTCTAAATGCATAATACTAGTCAGATACATAAACAGGCACTTCACCAACATTCTTGTTTAATGCTAAGCATCCTAATGTCAGGTAGATATTATTCTCTCTTAACAAAGAAAGAATATGAAACACAGACAAGAACAACTTGTGTATAGTCACAGAGTAAGCCTTCAAAATAAAGATGTATAAAATCATCATTGAATAACTGCCCAAGAATCTTTCAATAGAAGTAAAGGTCATTTTCAGTAACAGACTTATGCATGGCAAATATAATATGAGACCCAAGAACTATATGCCTGATGAAACCACAGCAAGGTGAAATAATAAAACAAGAAATATGGTCACCTTAATTGTGCTCAACTCTAAATTTGATTGATAAAATAATTTTCTAGTGTTTAATATGATTATAGCCTAGAAAAAAAGGACTTCAAAATAGATAAAAGCTTTAAAAATCTATCATACACTATAATATTGGACTTTTCATATACTATAAAAGCTGACAAAATTATCATGTCTTTTTGTACTAAAGATAAATTCCATTTTAACATCTGATTTTATTTTTTAAAGTTTGGTATTTAATAAATTCTCCTTCAAGGTAGGCACTGTTGACAATCAACTTGAGAGATGTCAAGGTTAAAAATGAGGAAGGCTGAACATAAATGTTTGCTCAAGGCACACTAAAATAACAGTGTAGGTATAGTTAGTAATGAAAGAAAAGACTACCCTAAGAAAATTTTGGAAAATGAAAAGCAACTTCAGTGGTCACCTTAAGTGACAGAAAAAGTTAACAGTGTGAGAAAGGCCTAGGAGCAAGTTCATTTACCCCACAAACTCTAGAAATAGGGGTACAAATTATCTTTCAAAAAGAGAAGGCAGGGTCAGGACTGAAAAAATGTTGAGAGTCTATACAAGTAACAGCCCCTACATGACTTCTCTCACTTCCCCTCCCCTACAGCCAATCACCATAGGAACTGGAGATTTACTCTCTGAAGAAAATGAACCAGAAGGACTCTGGAATCAGGAGCATCATGTGCAGCTGATTAATTTGTACTGTACTAATTGTACAGGCAGATTATACTGCCTGTATTGTACAGACAGAGCCTGCATAATAAGAAAAAGTCTACATAGTGTATAGGTAAGTCCTCTCCAATCCCTTCCTCTCACTCAGCTCTAAGAAGACGGGCAGTGAGGCTCTACAAACTCAAGACCTATAAAACTATATGGTTTCGAAAATTGTGTAAATGAATATGCCAATTACATGTACATACATACACTTATAAAACATATAAATCAAATTTAAAAGATAGATGTGTGTGTGTCACACATACACACACATATACATTTTTTTTTTAAGTATGGCACACCTGGGTAAATAATTTAAATAATAAACACAAAGAGCAAATAATAAAAATTAAACCTGTCTTTCATCATCTCTGACTCCTTAAATATGGTAGCTATCCCTTGAGAAGCAAAGGAGACAGTTCTGGGATGAAATTTCTGGGTATCTATGAAAGTAGGAAGATGGGTACAGTAAGTGATGAGGAAGAGGCAAAATGGACACCTCCACAGGATGCCATATTGGCAGACTGTATTTTCCCAGTAAGTCCACGGCAACATTTCTGATCCCACATGATGATCCTCCACTTTTTATCAAGATGCAGTCTATTTCCTTTCACTTAACTCTGTGACAACCTTGACAAATAGAACATGGAAAAAGTAACATTACATGGCTTCCCAGGCCAGATTGGAAAGGCAATATAGCTACAGTCTGGCTCTCTCTCTAAAGATGCTCACTCTTAGAAACCAGCCACTGTGACCAGGCACAGTGGCTCATGCCTGTAATCCTAGCACTTTGGGAGGCCGAGGCAGGTGGATCACCTGAGGTCGGGAGTTCGAGACCAGCCTGACCAACATGAAGAAACCCTGTCTCTACTAAAAACACAAAATTAACCGGGCATGGTGGCACATGCCTGTAATCCCAGCTACTAGGGAGGCTGAGGCAGGAGAATCGCTCGAACCTGGGAGACGGAGGTTGCGGTGAGCCGAGATCGTGCCATTGTACTCCAGCCTGGGCAACAACAGCGAAACTCCGTCTCAAAAAAAAGAAAGAAAGAAAGAAAGAAACCAGCCACTGTATTATGAAGAAGTCCAGGATATCAAGAGGTCATATATAGATGCCTCAGCCTCAGCTAAGGTTTCAGGTAACAGCCATGTGAGTGAATAAGCCTTCGAATGATTCTAGCCTCCAGCCTTTGAGTCTTCCAGCCGAGGACTGATACATAATGGAGCAAAATTAAGTCTTTTGTGTGTGTGTGAATCTCTGACTCACGGAATCCCTGAGGACAATACATGGTTATTTTATGCCACTAAGTTTTAGGGTAATTTCTTACGCAGTCACAGTAACTAAAATAGGCTGGTCCTCCCAGCCCTTCCTTGTTCATCATACAGGCTAACGTTAATCAGCTGCACCAAAGTAAAAGTCAAGTCAAAAATTAGGGGTAAAAATCCTCATAGATTGAAGACATCAATCCATGTAGTACGGACACTATGCATTTTAAAGTATTTAATGCAAACATACTTAGTGAGTTGTTAATGCAAACATATTTGGTGAGATGAATTCTCATATCATGAATTCATTTAGTGACAATGAATTCACAGCATGAGAGGGACAATACACTCCACAGGTTGGCTACAGTAAATAAATGGTTATACCAAAGCCACAGTGAAAATAGGACTTGACATTGAAACAACACAAGCCAACACAAACCCAGTGATAATAGGCTTATCATTCCTATGTCCACAGCAGAGAAAAAGCAAGATCTAGTGAAGTTACATCAACTCCTTCATTACAAAAATTTCCCTCAGAAAATACAGAAACAGCTTTGATGAGATAACTACCAGATGAAACAAAGCAGGCTTTGGCAACATGAATATTTTACCTGTGGTGCAAAAATCTTTCATGAAAAGCAATGACTCCAATGCTTGACTTTACAAATCATTGCCTGGTAGTCTCCAAAGGAAACTGAGTAGTTCTCCTTCTTGGTGAACAGAGAAATGCTGGTGAACCTGGCAGCTGCCCACAAAGGATTTCTGAGACTTAATGGTACTAAGTGGACACAAGAAAACAAACACCAAAACTTTCAAACCCCCAATTAGTTTGCAGGCTGCCACATACCACTCCACAGGTTGTAAAGTACATAACTGGAGATTTATTCACATAGATTAAAAGATAAATAATCTACCTAAAAGTACAAAGCAACTCTTTTGGTTTGAATAGCTTGGGTTCAAATACCCAGAGGAATAAATATACTACATAACCAACAATTTTTCATAAATATTGTTCCTCTTAAGTTTTTTGATGACCTGAGATAATGGTAGAGAAAGTTTCTAGCACCACAGAATGGTAAGCTTACTTACCATTCTAGGTAATATATCTAGGTCTATTGAAACTGCCAGCTAAATATATGTAATATATATTTTTAAAATATAAACATATAAAAGTACATTAATACATATGTCTTTCTAAAAGAGTAACTAGACAGCACATTGATTACTACACTGAAAAATACAGCATACTACTGTTAACTAAAGTGCTCAACAGAAAATTATGCTAGCTGAGAAACATACCAAACCTTTTTACAATATTTTGAAATACATTCAAAACTATAGGTAAAATGAAAACTAAATAGTAACTAAACTTAAGCTAAGACAAAAGTTATTAAATTTATGCCTTTTCCAAAAAAGAATTCTAACACGTGAATAATAGGAAAAAAGGCTTATTTTCTTTTATCAACTGTCTAATACATGAGAGTTTCTATTAAATAGAAATTTGTACAAAGTAGAATTCTCTTCATTTTATATTATCTCTGTTTGGCAACCTATATTCCAACTATATATTAACAGATGATAGAATACAAAAGAAATCAAAAGTTTAGCTTTTTAGAAAAGCACACTAAATCTGTTGGGTATTTCAGATAATGTTGAAGGTATTTTTAATGATAATGATGTAATATTCACTACTCTGCAGCCCCTTTTTCAATGTGAAATAGCTTGGAATTTGAGATAAATTCATAATCCTGCTATATAGTAATACACAGAAAATTTTAAGCTTAAACTGGTAAATAAGAAAGATTCATTTTTTGTATTATTATACTTTAAGTTCTAGGGTACATGTGCACAACGTGCAGGTTTGATACCTAGGTATACATGTGCCATGTTGGTTGGCTGCACCCATCAACTCATCATTTACATTGGGTATTTCTCCTAATGCTATCCCTCCCCCAGCCCCTCATCCCCCGACTGGCCCCGGTGTAAGATTCATATTTTATATTACTTAAAGATTTCAAAGTGCGGAAATACCCAAGTAATACAGCAGAAAACATCCTGAAAAATTTGGAAATACCAAAACATCCTGAAGAATAAGAATTCCAGTTTGAATACAGACTGCATATATTATTATTTTCATAAAGTTAAATTTAGGGATGTGGTAATTATGAGATTCTCGGAATACTAAAGTACTTACTTTCAAAAGGTTCAGGGAAAAAAAGTCATGTAGAGAGAAGGAAACATAAAGTAAATGTGCGAAATGTTAACACTGGGTCAATTTAGGTAAAGGGTATAAGGGTATTCATTATAATATTATTTCACCTTTTCTATATAGGTTGAAAAGTTTTTAAATAAAAAGGGAGAATACACTTTTATATGTATCAAGATATGTACAAGAATGTTCACAGCAGTATTATTTGTAAGAGCCCAAAGTGGAAACAAATCCAAATATATACCAACAATAAACTGGACAAGTAAATGGTAAATGAAAGGATAAGTAAACTATAGTATATTCATACAAAAGGGTACTACAGAGCAGTAACAATGAACTAACTACTGTTAACACACCACATGGGTAAAACTAACAAATAACAATGAGCAAACAAAGCTAGACACAAATAGGATGAACAAATATTTGTTAAATAAATATTTCAGACGATAGATAAGATCAGGGCTGTCACTTATTTTTGTTCGGCAAAAATTTTACTCACAGACAGTACAAGTAAAATTACCATGAATATGTATAAATTATTTAGAAGAACAAATTCTTTTCAGGCACCCTCAAGCACACTTATGAAAACCATACACATACTATGGATCTGCTCTACTAATCATAATGCACACTGTTGGTTTCTCAACAACATCCAGTGAGCAACACTTTTTAAAGACCCAGTTTGAATGAGAGCATGCACCTAATACAATCCTGCACCAAAAAGACTTTTTTACTTGAATAAGACTTTTCAAACTGTACTATAATTTAATAATCCTAGTTTACATATATGTCTAAATTCAGACTTATAGCCAGAGATTATTTTTTAAAAGACACAAAATACTTACATTGACTTTGAAAGCTTGTACAGTGTTATCCAGAAGAAGGATGTTGCAAACCACTTCAGTATGCTGTCTGTCTCGGGCCAACTCTGATGCTCGTACATTGTAGGTTCTGCCAGCAGGCAATCGGAAACGTGAGGTCATTACTGTCCACACAAAGTCTAAGTTAAAAAAAAAAAAAATTCACTAAATAAAAGGTTGGTAAAATATAAGCTGTAGTTTAAAAGGCAAAGTTATTATATATTTCTCAATTAAAACTTAGGTGGAAAACAGTTATAAATTTTGAAACACCAGAATAAGAATTGTAGGTATAAGTTATATATAGTTCATCATCAAACTAAAGTTCCCACTGCTTTGAAAAAGAGGTTTTTTTTTTAACTGCTCCATCCAGAAGATTTAATACATAAATTTTTTAGGAAGTCATATTCCAATTCAAAATACGTAAACTTTGGAGTAGCCAAAAGGGGCGGGAAGATTATGCTGCCTCAGGAAGTTGGATATTACTCATTGATGCAAGTATTTTAAAACACTGTAGAATGACAACAGGAGGAAAAATTATTTAATTTTGGCAGGCCCTTCCCTTTTTTAAAAAACTTAAGGTGTTGGAGAAATCAAGAAGTTTAAAAAAAAAAAACCCTTCATTTTAACCATCCTCAAAATTCAACCTAATAGTATTATTGTTATTATTCCTAAGAAAACAAAATAGAAATGGTGACCAATCTTTGCTTCTGAATTTTTAACCTAAGAGATAAAAACTAGATGGCCTATAAAACAACAGAAATCACAGTGATATCAGCAATACTAGATGTTTAAAGACAATGAAGCTGTAGCTTCAAAGTTGTGAAAGAAAATTCTTTGAAACACTGACTTATATACCTAGAAAATTAACATTCAAGGAGGAGGAAAAAAAACTCTTAAAACACTCAGGCATTTAAGGATTCAAACTTTAAAACACGTAACACTTCTGTCTTAAAGACAATTAGGTAAAGGAAACATACTAAACTAGAAGAAAGACTAGTATTTGGGATGTTTGACTATGAGTAAGCAATAAGTAGTAAGCAGTATGAACAATGAGTAAGCAAAATATAATGAAAATAGTATTTCAAATCAGTGATAATACCTGGAGCTGATCTCTCATAGATTATTCATTTCAAAAGATTAAAGCTCAAAGTAAAAGTCATTGTTATATAAATATAAAAATAATGTAGGGGGAAAAAGTCTTACTATGTTGACAAGGAGACGCTTGCCAAGTAAAATTCCACAATTAAAAGACAGTGATTGGGCTGGGTGAAGTGGCTCATGACTGTAATCCCAACAATTTGGGAGGTGGGAGGATTGCTTCAGGACAAGAGTTTGAGACCAGCCTGGAAAACACAGGGAGGCCCTGTTTCTACAAAAAAGAATGTTTTAAAAATTAGCTGGGCCTCTTTTACATTGTTAAGCACTGGTTTGTAGTTCTCCTTGAAGAGGTCCTTCACATCCCTTGTAAGCTGGATTCCTAGGTATTTTATTCTCTTTGTAGCAATTGTGAATGGGAGTTCACTAATGATTTGGCTCTCTGTTTGTCTGTTATTGGTGTATAGGAATGCCTGTGATTTTTGCGCATTGATTTTGTATCCTGGGACTTTGCTGAAGTTGCTTATCAGCTTAAGGAGATTTTGGGCTGAGATGATGGGGTTTTCTATATATACAATCATGTCATCTGCAAACAGGGACAATTTGACTTCCTCTTTTCCTAACTGAATACCCTTTATTTCTTTCTCTTGCCTGACTGCCCTGGCCAGAACTTCCAACACTATGTTGAATAGGAGTGGTGAGAGAGGGCACCCCTGTCTTGTGCCAGTTTTCAAAGGAAATGCTTCCAGTTTTTGCCCATTCAGTATGATATTGGCTGTGGGTTTGTCATAAATAGCTCTGATTATTTTGAGATACGTTCTATCAATACCTAGTTTATTGAGAGTTTTTAGCATGAAAGGCTGTTGAATTTTGTCAAAGGCCTTTTCTGCATCTATTGAGATAATCATGTGGTTTTTGTCATTGCTTCTGTTTAGCTGATGGATTACGTTTATTGATTTGTGTATGCTGAACCAGCCTTGCATCCCAGGGATGAAGCCGACTTGATCTTGGGGGATAAGCTTTTTGATATGCTCCTAGATTCAGTTTGCCAGTATTTTATTGAGGATTTTTGCATCGATGTTCATCAGGGATATTGGTCTAAAATTCTCTTTTTTTGTTGTGTCTCTGCCAGGCTTTGGTATCAGGATGATGCTGGCCTCATAAAATGAGTTAGGGAGGATTCTCTCTTTTTCTATTGATTGGAATAGTTTCAGAAGGAATGGTACCAGCTCCTCTTTGTAACTCTTGTAGAATTCGGCTATGAACCCGTCTGGTCCTGGACTTTTTTTGGTTGGTAAGCTATTAATTATTGCCTGAATTTCAGAGCCTGTTATTGGTCTATTCAGAGATTCAACTTCTTCCTGGTTTAGTCTTGGGAGGGTGTATATGTCCAGGAATTTATCCATTTCTTCTAGATTTTCTAGTTTATTTGCGTAGAGGTGTTTATAGTACTCTGATGGTAGTTTGTATTTCTGTGGGATGGGTGGTGATATCTCCTTTATCATTTTTTATTGCGTCTATTCGATTCTTCCCTCTTTTCTTCTTTATTAGTCTGGCTAGCAGTCTATCAATTTGTTGATCTTTTCAAAAAACCAGCTTCTGGATTCATTGATTTTTTGAAGGGTTTTTTGCAACTCTATCTCCTTCAGTTTTGCTCTGATCTTAGTTATTTCTTGCCTTCTGCTAGCTTTTGAATGTGTTTGCTCTTGCTTCTCTAGTTCTTTTCATTGTAATGTTAGGGTGTCAATTTTAGATCTTTCCTGCTTTCTCTTGTGGGCATTTAGTGCTATAAATTTCCCTCTACGCACTGCTTTAAGTGTGTCCCAGAGATTCTGGTACGTTGTGTCTTTGTTCTCATTGGTTTCAAATAACATCTTTATTTCTACCTTAATTTTGTTATTTACCCAGTAGTCATTCAGGAGCAAGTTGTACATTTTCCATGTAGTTGTGTGGTTTTGTGTGAGTTTCTTAATCCTGAGTTCTAATTTGATTGCATTGTGGTCTGAGAGACAGTTTGTTGTGATTTCTGTTCTTTTACATTTGCTGAGGAGTGCTTTACTTCCAACTATGTGGTCAATTTTGGAGTAAGTGTGATGTGGTGCTGAAAAGAATGTATATTCTGCTGATTTGGGGTGGAGAGTTCTGTAGATGTCTATTAGGTCCGCTTGGTGCAGAGCTGAGTTCAATCCTGGATATCCTTGCTAACCTTCTGTCTCGCTGATCTGTCTAATGTTGACAGTAGGGTGTTAAAGTCTCCCATTATTATTGTGTGGGAGTCTAAGTCTCTTTGCAGGTCTCTAAGGACTTGCTTTATGAATCTGGGTGCTCCTGTATTGGGTGCATATATATTTAGGATAGTTAGCTCTTCTTGTTGAATTGATCCCTTTGCCATTATGTAATGGCCGTCTTTGTCTCTTTTGATCTTTATTGGTTTAAACTCTGTTTTATCAGAGACTGGGATTGCAACCCCTGTTTTTTTTTGCTTTCCATTTGCTTGTTAGATATTCCTCCATCCCTTTATTTTGAGCCTATGTGTCTCTGCACGTGAGATGGGTCTCCTGAATACAGCACACTGATGGGTCTTGACTCTTTATCCAATTTGCTAGTCTGTCTTTTAATTGGGGCATTTAGCCAATTTACATTTAAGGTTAATATTGTTATATGTGAATTTGATCCCGTCGTTATGATGTTAGCTGGTTATTTTGCCCATTAGTTGATGCAGTTTCTTCCTAGCATCGATGGTCTTTACAATTTGGCATGTTTTTACAGTGGCGGGTACCAGTTGTTCCTTTCCATGTTTAGTGCTTCCTTCGGGAGCTCTTGTAAGCCAGGCCTGGTGGTGACAAAATCTCTCAGCATTTGCTTGTCTGTAAAGAATTTTATTTCTCCTTCACTTGTGAAGCTTAGTTTGGCTGAATATGAAATTCTGGGGTAAAAGAGGACACAAATAAATGGAAGAACATTCCATGCTTATGGATAGGAAGAAGCAGTATCGTGAAAATGGCCATACTGCCCAAGGTAATTTATAGATTCAATGCCATCCCCATCAAGCTAACAATGATTTTCTTCACAGAATTGGAGAAAACTACTTTAAAGTTCATATGGAACCAAAAAAGAGCCCACGTTGCCAAGACAATCCTAAGCAAAAAGAACAAAGCTGGAGGCATCACACTATCTGACTTCAAACTATACTACAAGGCTACAGTAACCAAAACAGCATGGTACTGGTATCAGAACAGAGAGATAGACCAATGGAACAGAACAGAGGCCTCAGAAATATCACCACACATCTACAACCATCTGGTCTTTGACAAACCTGTCAAAAACAAGAAATGGCCCTATTTAATAAATGGTGCTGGGAAAACTGGCTAGCCATATGTAGAAAGCTGAAACTGGATCCCTTCCTTACACCTTATACAAAAATTAATTCAAGATGGATTAAAAACTTAAATGTTAGACCTAAAACCATAAAAACCCTAGAAGAAAACCTAGGCAATACCATTCAGGACATAGGCATGGGCAAGGACTTCATAACTAAAACACCAAAAGCAATGGCAAAAACAAACAAAACAAAATAGACAAATGAGATCTAATTAAACTAAAGAGCTTCTGCACAGCAAAAGAAACTACCATCAGAGTGAATAGGCAACGTACAGAACGGGAGAAAACTTTTGCAATCTATCCATCTACGAAGGGCTAATATCCAGAATCTACAAAGAACTTAAATTTATAAGAAAAAAACAAACAACCCCATCAAAAAGTGGGCAAAGGATATGAACAGACACTTCTCAAAAAAAGACATTTATGCAGCCAATAGACACATGAAAAAATGCTCATCATTACTGGTCATCAGAGATGACCAGAATGCAAATCAAAACCACAATGAGATACCATCTCATGCCAGTTAGAATGGCGATCATTAAAAAGTCAGGAAACAACAGATGCTGGAGAGGATGTGGAGAAATAGAACACTTTTACACTGTTGGTGGGAGTGTAAACTAGTTCAACCATTGTGGAAGACAGTATGATGATTCCTCAAGGATCTAGAACTAGAAATACCATTTGACCCAAAGATCCCATTACTGGGTATATGCCAAAGGATTATAAATCATGCTACTATAAAGACACATACACGTGTATGTTTGTTGCAGCACTATTCACAATAGCAAAAACTTGGAACCAACCCAAATGTCCATCTATGATAGAGTGGATTAAGAAAATGTGGCACATATACACCATGAAATACTATGCAGCCATAAAAAAGGATGAGTTCACGTCCTTTGCAGGGACATGGATGAAACTGGAAATCATCATTCTGAGCAAACTATCGCAAGGAGAGAAAACAAAACACTGCATGTTCTCACTCACAGGTGGGAAATGAACAATGAGAACACTTGGACACAGGGCGGGGAACATCACACACGGGGGCCTGTCGTTGGGTGGAGGGCAGGGGGAGGGATGGTATTAGGAGAAATACCTAATGTAAATGACGAGTTAATGGGTGCAGCAAACCAACATGGCACATGTATACCTATGTAACAAACTTGCACGTTGTGCACATGTACCCTAGAACTTAAAGTATAATTAAAAAAAAAAAAAAAAATTAGCTGAGCACGGCAGCATGCACCTGTAGTCCTAGCTACTCAGGAGGCTGAGGTAGGAGGATCCCTTGAGCCCAGGAGTTCAAGGTTACAGTGAGCTATGATCATGCCACTGTACCCAAGTGTCAGAGACAGACAGAAACCCTGTCTCTAAGAAACTAAAATGACAGTGATTGGCGGAGTAGGGGTGGGGATGGGGTACATGGCCCAGCTATAATGCTGTCTTCCAGAAACTCTCCTCACATATAACAATACAGGCAGGTAGAAAGTACAAGGATGGAAAGAGATGTATCATGGAAACATTAATCAATAGGAAGAAGAGTACCTATATTAGTATCAGATAAAGTAGACTTGGGAACAAATAAAATTCATAAGAACAGATTAGGCATTACATAATGATAAAATGGTCAAGCCACCGAGACATTACCAATCCTAAATGTGGATGTACCAACCAACAGAGCTGCAAAAATACATGAAGCAAAACTGTCGAACTGAAATAAAAAAAGATAAATCCCACAGTTATAGGAGAGCTCAACTCCCCTTTCTCAATAATTGATACAACTAGGTAAATTAGCAAGAATATAAGAGAACTTAACAACCAATAGGATCTAATCATGAACATTTATAGAACACTCTAGCAAAGACAACAGAATATTAATTATTTTTAAACATCCACTGAACATTTCAAGAGAGACCATATCCTGGGCTAAGAAACAAATCTAAATATTTAAATAATTGAAATTATGCAAAATGTATTCTGAGAACAATGGAATCAAACCAGAAATCAACAACAGAAAGACAACAGAAAAATCTCCAAACATGTAGAAACTAAACAAGTCTACGTTATCCACTGGACAAAGAGGAAATCTTAAGGAAAATCAAGATACACTGATTGAATAAAAATGAAAACACAACATATCAAAATTTGTGAGATACGATTTAAGCAGTGCTGACAGAAATCTACAGCAATATATGCATACAATAGAAAACAGGAAATGTCTCAAATCAGTAATCTAACCTCCCTCCTCAAGAACCCAGACAATGAGCTAAATGAACACATAGCAAACAGAAGGAAGGAAATAACAAAGAACATAAATCAATGAAATTAAAGAAAATAAAAATAGAGAAAATCAATAGGGGAAAAAAGCTAGTTCTTTAAAGGATCAATAAACATAATAAACCTCTAGCAAGGCTAACAAAGAAACAGAAAACACAAATTGCTAACATTAGGAATGAAACAGAGGATACCACATAGACTTTGCAACCATTGAAATGGTAATACTACAAACAACTTACACATCAATTTGACATAAAAAGAACCAATTCCATGAAAGGCACAAACTGCCAAAATTCAGCCAATATGAAACAGAAAATTTAAACAGCCCTATAACTATTTTAAAAATCAAATTCGTAATTCTAAAACTCCCCCAACAGAATATTCAAACACAGAGGGTTTCCTGGGAAAATCTACCTAACATTTAAAGAAAAAGTAACACAATTTCTAGATGATCTCTTCCAGAAAGCAGAATAGAAAAGGATACTTCTCAAATCATTCTATGTAGCCAATTTTATCCTGATGGAAAAAACAGACAAAAACATAAAGAAAACTACAAACCAATATTCCTCATGAATACAGACACAAAAACCCTTAATAAAATACAAGAAACCAGAATTCAGCAATATGTAAAAAGAATTACATACCATGTACCAAGGGGGTTTTATTTCAAAGGTGCAACAAGGTTCACCCAATATTTTAACAATCAATCAATATAATCCACCTTATTAACAGACTAAGGGAGAAAAATCACATGACCTTTTCAATCAATGCAGGAAAGCATCTGACAAAATTCACCACCCATTCATAATAAAAAATTCTTAGAAAACTAGAAATAAAGGGATCTTCTTCAACATAATAAAAAGCATCTACAAAAAAATCCACAGCTAACATCATACTTAATGGTTAAAGCCTGAATGCTTTCCCCTATAACCAGGAATAAGGCAAGGAAGGGTATCTGCTCTCACCACTCATATGCAACATAATGCTGGAAGTCCTAGCCTATGCTGTGAGGTTAAAAAAAGGAGGAGCCCTGGGCGCGGTGGCCGGTAATCCCAGCACTTTGGGAGGCTAAGGCAGGCGGATTACAAGGTCAAGAGATCGAGACCATCCTGGCTAACAGGGTGAAACCCCGTCTCTCCTAAAAACACAAAAAATTAGCTGGGTGTGGTGGCGGGCGCCTGTTGTAGTCCCAGCTACTTGGGAGACTGAGGAAAGAGAATCGCTTGAACCCAGGAGGCGGAGGTTGCAGTGAGCCAAGATTGTGCCACTGCACTCCAGCCTGGGTGACAGAGTAAGACTGCCTCAAAAAAAAACAAAAAACAAAAAAAAAAACGGAAAGAAAGAAAGAAAAAACAGAAAAAGAAAGAAATAGCATACAGGAATAAATTAAACATTTTTGCAGATGAAATAATGTTTACAAAGAAAATCCCAAGGAATCTACAAAAGCACTCCTAGAACTAATAAGTAAGTTCAGCAAGGTCACCCAATACATCAACATACAAAAATCAATTTTATTTGTGTATGCTAGGAATAAATATGAGGAGTCAAACAAAATACAGTATAATTTGCAACTGCTAAACAAAAAACAAAATACTTAGGTGTAAATCTAACAAAACACATAGAGAACTTCTATGCTAAAAACTACAAAATGCTGATAAAAAAACTGAAGAAAATCTAAATAAATGGAGAGACATAACTATGTTCACGGACTGGAACATTCAAACTAGTAAACATGTCAATTCTCTCCAAATAGGCATACAGGTTTAATGTAATTTCTATCAAAATCCCAGTACTTTTTTGTAGATAATTTTATTTTAGATAATTTTATTCTAAAATTAATATGGAAGGCCAGGCGCAGTGACTCACGCCTGTAATCCCAGAATTTTGGGAGGCCTAGGCAGGCAGATCACTTGAGGCCAGGAGCTCAAGACCAGCCTGGCCAACTTGGCGAAACCCCATCTCTACTAAAAATAGAAAAATCAGCCAGGCGTGGTGATGCACGTTTGTAATCCCAGCTACTCAGTAGGCTAAGGCAGGAGAATCACTTGAACCCAGGAGGCGGAGCTTCAGTAAACCAAGATCATGCCACTGCACTCCAGCTTGGGTGATAGAGCGAGGCTCTGCCTCAAATTTAAAAAACATAAAAAATTAATATGGAAAGGCAAAGGAATCATTGTAGCAAAAACAATTTTGAAAAAGACTAAAGTGGGAGTAACTATACTCCCACTCCCAAAGAAAAATAAACTGGGAATCCCTCTCCCAGATTTTATGATTATGTACCTACATTTATCAAGACTGTTGGTAACGACAGAAGTAGAGACACCGAGATCACTGGAACAAAATAGAATTACCACACAAGTACAGCCAACTGATTTTTAACAAAGGTACAAAAACAATTCAACAGAGAAAGGATGGCCTTTTCAACAAACAGTGCTGAACCAATCAGAAATCCATACACAAAATGAAAAATGAACCTCAACCTAAACCTCACACCTTATGCAAAAAATTACTCACTGACTCAGATTTAAATGTAAAACCTAAAACACTAACTTTTAGAAGAAAACATACTAGAAAATCTTAGGGACCTAGGTATGGTGAAGTGTTCTTAGATGTGACATCAAAAGCATGATTCATAAAAACAACAACAAAGACAAATTAGCTATATCATCAAAATTTAAAACTTACAGACTGTAAAAAAAAAAGTCTGCACAACATTTATCTGACAATGGACTAGTACTCAGAATATGTAATAAACTCTCAGAACTCAACAGTAAAAAAAAAAAAATCAAATAATCCAATTAGAAAATGGGCAAAAAAACATAAAAAGACATTTTACCGAACGGGATATTCAGATGGCCATTAAGCACATGAAAGGATGCTCAATCTGAGCCATTTGGGAAATGTAAATTAAGACCATTATGAGATACCACCATATACCTATTTAACGGCCAAAATAAAAAATAGTGGCATTTTGGTAAAGATGCTGAGAAACTGGATCTCTGACAAAATCCTGAAACAAATACATACAATTCAAATATCTTACTATAAGTGGGAGGTAGAGGAATGTTAAAAATAATGATTGCATCCTCTTAGAATTAAAAGAACATATGAGAACAAAAGGCTCTTTAAAGCAATCTGGAGGAATGAAGTCATTACGCATTTTTCCTTTAATAAGGTATTATCTCCCTTTCACCTAAAAAGAATATATCAACTCACAATTTTTTTCTATTGTATCTTCTATATGTAACTTAAGAAAATGAAGAAAAATCTGTATAAAATTACTTTCATAATGGTCAAAGAACGCATTTTTATTTTGCAAACTAGATCACTGGAGGAGTCTAAAGTTTTCTATATGGTATTTTTCTTGACCAGAAAATAATTACATTAAAAGCATGATCAACTCCTGATTTTATGAAGTGAAGACACAGGAAAAGAGAACCAGCACTTGAAGCTAACCCACCTAGTCAGCTTTAACGTCTTTTCCTTCTTTTCCGTTTCCTGTGTTTCCAGGGGAAATGTTTTGGAATTATAAACCCCAACATATTCTTTCAGTTCCAAGAAGAGTGAATTCTGGGGTGAAAAAAGTGCCTAAATTAGGCAAACTTCTTAGAAAGGTGAGAATCTGTAAGCTCAATTATTTCAAATTTGCTGAGAGGTGGCAGACTTATAGCCAGATACAAAGGTAATTCTTCATACTCCCAACCTACAGTATAATAACCAAATTACCATGTCTAGTATTTCACTTTTAAATGGCCAACTTTAAAACGAAAAATCTGCCATTACTCACATGTCTTATTTCTATTGATTCTTAACAAGGGTTATCATTAACTGAAGTGTTTTTTATTTTTCAAATGTTCTACTAATTTGTTTGATAACTTTGGATTGGATAGTTTGTCAATAAAATATTTCCAATACTAAGAAGCAGTCATCATTGAAATAATCACTGTTCCTGCTTTATAACTTTTCGGCATTTCACTTATGGAGGTCAAAAATAGCTGTGACAAAAATTAGTATCAGTTGTTTGAACTTTGCTACTACAATCTCTACAGACCAATAGAGGAACATTAAGTCATCCTAGTTTCCAATTATCTGAAGCCGAAAAATAACATTCAAATGTCCCTAACAACTTCACCTGCCATAACAACTATGAAAGATGATTGTATAGAGCTACATTTTGGTTATCTCCTGGGTTTTATAAGGTTTATTACTGGATCAGAGAGAAGCCAAGGAGGAGCCATCAAACAATACATTTGATAAATCAATCATAACTATCAACAGTATATTTTCCACCCTTCAGGTCCTGAACATCAGCACTCCTCCCAGCCTGCTTTTCTGCCTCATACTCCACTAGTTATGGCTGTGAATAAATTAGTCTGACACTATAAGCTGAGTCTTTGAAAATGAATAAACAATAGTTAATAAAACAGTATATTTGGAGAACCTACCTGAATATGGTATTAATCTATCCAAATAAATATAGACCTAAAGCTTAAGTGAACTGTCTAATCGGCTCTCGATTTTTCCATAAACTAACACAATATTTTTAGTTACCAAGGTATCAAATATATTCCCACTTCCTGCCACATTTACTTTTCATTTCACAATACAGTAATTCTTAATTTCTGGAGAATTCACTACTTGAAAATTCTCTCTTTGGGAAAAAAATATGCTAAATCTTCATGTTTTAAAAGGGGAAAGAAGATCAAATAAAATTATCTATCACATCTTTACTTTTCCATTTGAAAGGTGTTGCAGTTGGCTGCGCATGGTGGCTCATGCCTGTAATCCCAACACTTTGGGAGGCCAAGGTGGGCGGATCACCTGAGGTCCAGAGTTCAAGACCAGCCTGGCCAACATGGTGAAACCCTGTCTCTACTAAAAATACAAAAATTAGCCAGGCATGGTGGCGGGTGCCTGTCATCCCAGCTACCCGGTAGGCTGAGGCAGGAAAATCGCTTGAACCTGGAAGGCGGAGGTTGCAGTAAGCTGAGATCACGCCATTGCACTCCAGCCTGGGTGACAAGCACAAAACTCCGTCTCAAAAAAAAAAAAAAAGATGTTGCAGTAAAATTGGTATATATGTATAAACAGCTGCTGGCAGTAGGAAAGAGCCCATTTCTTTTAAAAAAGGATTATAAATAATAATCTATAAAAATGTTTATTCCTTTAAACATATTTAATGTACCTATAAAATTGTAAATATTCTAAAAGTTTGAAAACCAAGATAAATCTACTTTTTATGTTCAAAAAATATGTAAAGTTATATACATTAAGTGAAAAGAGTTGAACATAAATGATGTTCGAACTATAAAAGATATGAACAAATACAGAAAAAGAAGAAGCGCTTAGGCAAATGCACACCGTGACTGGGGAATTAAAATTCTGGGATACAATTTTTTCATATTTAAAATTCTGTTAACGTTAATCTATTTTGTTTAATAAAAATATGCATGCTGTTTCTGACCTTGTTTTAACTTCAAAGGTCAAATGGCAAAAACTTAGTTTATTTTTTCTATTACCATAAATAGAGATTAAAGGATTTAGGCCATAGAAGACAAATGACATGACCATATGCAGCAGCAGCAAGAAAGCACAAGAAAGATGGACTGAAGGTGGCAGAGAATGGAGGAAAGAGATCAGCTGGATCTTCTTGACCTGATAAAGGACATCTACAGAAAACATATTTAACATCACACTTAATGGCAAAAAATTGAGCACTTTTCATCTAATATCAGGAACAAAACAAAGATGTCCATCTACTTTTACCACTTCTAAAGCAACTCTGAAAAAGACGGTCACCATAGGGGAGTATATCTACCTGATTTCAAGACTTACTATAAAGCTAGCAAAACCAAGACACTGTCATACAAGCATCAAGATAAGACAACAGATCAATGGAACAAAACAGTCCAGAATAATACCCCCATATATATGGACAATGTAACTTTGCCAAAGGTAAAAAGGGAATTCAGTGGAGAGTGGCTAATCTTTTCTTCATCACTCTTTCGACATCATCAAAATTAAACTATCTGCTGTTCAAAAGGCACTGTTAAGAGAATGAAAAGACAACCCAGAGGCTGGGAAAAAATTTGCAAAAGCACATAGGACTTGTATCCAAAATATAAAGAACTCTCAAAACTAAATAAAAAGAAAAAAACAATTAAAAAAACAAGGCGAAAGATGTGAACAAATACTTCACCAAAGAAGATATATGGATGGCAAATAACCATACAAAAAGATGCTCAACATCATGAGACATTAGGCTCAGGCAAATTAAAACCATGCGATATCACTACCTACCTATCAGAATGGCAAAACACACACACACACACACACACACACACACACACACACACAGTGACAATGCCAAATGCTGGAAATGATCTAGAGAAAATACATCTCTCATTCATCACTGGTGGGAATATAAAATGTTACAACAATGCTGGAAAAAGGTTTGGCACTTTCTTACAAAATTGAACATATTCCTGCTTTATGAGCTATCCATTGCGTTCCTAGGTAACAAATGCATAGATCCATATAAAGATCTGTATATGAAAGTTTTATTATATCCCCAAACTGGAAACAAGCATCTAATAGGTGAATTAGTTTATTCATATGTGATATTTATTAATTGACCTGTAGTATATCAATAAAATGGAATACAAGTAATAAAACAGAACTATTCATACGTGCAACAACATAGACAAGTCTAAGAATAATTACAATGAGAAACAAATTAGACCAAAAAAAAGAGTATATACTGTATGATTCCATTTATATAAAATTCTACAAAACGCAAACAAAGCTATGGTGATAGACAGCAGACCAGCAGTTCCCTGGGGATGAGAGTCCAGTGGGGGAGCTGTGGGAGAAGGGATTACATCAAGGCACAAAAAAACTTTCAGGAGTAATAGATATGTTCATTATTTTTATTGTAGTGGTGGTTTAATGGATGTATACTTATGTCAAAATGATGGTGGCAGCAGCGGGCCATCCAGAACAGCCACTGCCATCACGCCAGCTGCAGTGGGGAGGCCAGAGCAGTGGCAGCAGGAGCAGCTGTGGGAGCAGCAGTGGCGGCAGTGGGTCCCTTGTGTCCTGCGTCCCTGAGGCAGCCTCTGGGCCACCCCCGCCCTCGCATGGCCGGGTAGGACCCATTTCCAGGCCCGAAGCCTCGGCAATCATGCTCCCCACTGCATCTCAGGGGCCCGCAGGCACCCCAAAGAAGGTGCAGTCAGGATTCGCAAGGCTGGCCCCAAGTGTAGGGTTCATTTCTGCAGGGTTTGCCTGGCTGCAGTGCCACCTGCACCTTGCCCCCACGCCTCCCCTCGCTCCTGAGCCATTGCGATGGGGCCGGGCAAGTCACCCACCAGTGAGGGAGCAGTGATGTTAGGCACAAAGGGGTGGGGATAGAGGGCCCCAAGGCAGAACTGGGCCCAGGGCGGTGCCTTGCTCCACAGAGCTGGTGGAAGCCAGGAGCAGGCAGAAGCCCTGCCCCTCCAGGCATGGATGTTGCTGCTAAAGTTACAGTTGTGGACCCAGGCATCTCTGCACTCTTGGGGGACCCAGGAAGGCCCCCCCTTGCCCTCACAGGCTCAGAGGTGTCTGCTCCCACTGCCTGGCCTCTCCCTGTTGTCAACGCCAGCTCTGACTGTGGAGCCAAGTTGAGGCCAAGCCCGGGTGCTGTCACAACCCAGCCAGGTATGCACACACCAGAAGCAGTACTGACATGCCAGCCCCCTGCCACCTTGGCCCCCTCTGGACTTCGGGTGCCAACGAGCACAGGAGAAAGGCCGAGGAGGGGGTGAGGCCCGCTTAGCACTGGCCTGCAGGCGCCCCTTGGCACAAATAGCCTGGGCACCATGAACAGTGGCAGGAATCAGGCTCCTGGGTGGAAGAGGCCAGCCAGGTCCCCAGTAAAGCCCCACCTTCAAGCCACAGAGACCCTGAAGCCTGGGGGCTGGGCTGCTGGTCCCATGGACCAGAGTGGGAACTTGTGGTGCCTTTTCCAGTCCGCCCATGGCCACCCATGGACCAAGCAGCAAGCACTTCCCTCTGAGGCCCATAAATCCCCAGACTCAGCCGGACACCAGGAGATGATGGGACAACCAACTGCAGAGAGGAGCTGCCCACCCCAAGGTCTCCTCTCTGCTCAGAGCTGAGGAGACAACAGGACAACCAGCAGCCAAGAAGAACTACCCTCTCCGCTGAGAGCTGAAGAAACAATGGGATAGCCAGCTGCAGAGTGGAGCTACCCTTTCTGCTGAGAGCTGAACACTCATCTGGACACTCTGACTACAGAGAGGAGCTGCCCACTGCAGGTCTCCTCTGAGCTGTTCTGTCACTCAATAAAGCTCCTCTTTGTCTTGCTTACTCTCCACTTGTCTGCATACCTCATTCTTCCTGGACACAGGACAAGAACTCAGGACCCGCTGAATGGCAGGCTTAAAAGAGCTGTAACACAAACGGGGCTGAAACACACCTCTTGCCCACCATGTTGCTGCGGGCGACAAGAAGGACAGAAGAGAGGAGGAGAGAAATGCTGCAGCCCTTCAGGGAGCCCAGACCTAGAAACTCTCCAAGCCAGGGCTCTGACACCCTCTTTAAGGCTCCGTGATTCCTGGCATCTCCAAGCTTCCGGGCGCCACACCGCATTCCCCAGCGTCAGCCGTGGAAGCTGCTTATGGTATGCTTGATCCAGCAACAGCCTTGCACGGAGCCAGCACCCATGCTGACACCTGGAGCTGCATACCCTGCAACAGCCAGCATGCCTGGCTGTGCACAGTGGCTGGACCCCAGCTCCACACACGCCTTGCTGCTCCACATCTGGCTCACCCTTGGCAGGTGTGGGATCCAGGCTGGTAGCGGGAGCCAAGTACAGCCTGCCATGCCAAGTGGATGGAACAAGCCCCGCAGGCCAGAACAAAACTCAGGCAAAGGCGCCACTGGTCACAGAGGTTTCCAGCTGGCTAAGCAATATCCCATGGATCCTATAACAAAAACATCAAGTACTATACTCTAAACATATGTCACTTATTATATGCTACTTTACCTCAATAAAGCTGTTAAAAAAAAATCTGGCCAGGCGCAGAGACTCAAACCTATAATACCAGCACTTTGGGAGGCTGAGGTGGGCAGATAGCTTGAGCCCAGGAGTTCAAGACCAGCCTGGACAACATGGCAAAACCCCATCTCTACAAAAACAAAAAACAAAAATTAGCTAGGCATGGTGGCACGCACCTGTAATCCCAGTTGAGATAGGAGGATCACTTGAACCCAGGAGTTCGAGGCTGCCGTGAGCTATGATTAAGCCACTGCACTCCAACCTGGGTGAAGAGTGAGACTATCACCAAAAAAAAAAAAAAAAAAAACTAAAAATGAAACAAATAAACAAACTATATGGTCAAACCACCTAAGAAGCAAAATATACATGGATTTTTGACATTTGTTGCAGGAAGTCAGGGACCCCGAACGGAGAGACCTGCTGAAGCCATGGCAGAAGAACACAAATTGTGAAGATTTCATGGACATTTATTAGTTCCCCAAATTAATACTTTGATAATTTCTTACGCCCGACTTTAATGCAATCTCTAAACATAAACTGTGAAGACTTCATGGACATTTATCACTTTCCCAATCAATACTTTTATAATTTCCTATGCCTGTCTTTACTTTAATCTCTTAATCCCATCATCTTTGTAAGCTGAGGATGTATGTGTCACCTCAGGAGCCTGTGATGATTGCATTAACTACACAAATTGTTCGTAAAGCATGTGTGTTTGAACAATATGAAATCTCAGCACCTTGAAAAAAGAACAGGATAACAGCGATGTTCAGGGGACAAGGGAGATAACCATTAGGTCTAACTGCCTGGGAGCCGGGCGGGACAGAGTCATATTTCTCTTATTGCTGAAAACGGGTAAGAGAAACATCGCTGAATTCTTTCCCCAGTAAGGAATATTAATAATTGACAGCCCTGGGGAAAGAATGCATTCCCAGGGGGAGGCCTCTAAAACGGCCGCTCTGGGAGCGTCTGCCTTATGCAGTTGTAGGTAAGGATGAAACACGCCCTGGTCTCCTGCAGCATCCCCAGGCTTGCTAGGATTAGGAAATTCCAGCCTGGTGAATTCTAGTCAGACCAGTTCTCCACTCTTGAACCCTGTTTCCTGTTAAGATGTTTATCAATGACAATGCGTACACAGTGGGACATGAAACTTCATCAGCAATCCCAGTTTCGCCCTGGCCTTGTGACCTTGCCCTGCCCATTTGCCTGGTGATACTTTATTGCCTTTGAAGCATGTGATCTCTGTGACCCACATCCTATTCGTACACTCCCTCCCCTTTGAAAATCGCTAATAAAAACTTGCTGGTTTTGCAGCTCAGGGGGCATCACAGAACCTACTGACATGTGATGTCTCCCCCAGACACCCAGCTTTAAAATCTCTCTCTTTTGTACTCTTTCCCTTTATTTCTCAGACCGGCTGACACTTAGGGAAAATAGAAAAGAACCTACGTTGAAATATTGGGGGCTGGTTCCCCGATAGATATTCTGGTTCACAATCTCCTGGTTATCATCAAGATTAGTTTAACTTGGCAAAATTCATACTTTGGTAATTTTTCTTCATTATGTTAATAAAATGTAGCTTATTTCTTTCAGTGATGGTAAATATAAGTGCATATTAAAAATTTTAATATTGGCTTTTAACCTCAGACGTTGTAACAATTCAGCTATTCATTGTTCTATAGATTATAGCCATAAAACCTGTTAATAAGAAAAGAACAGTGATAACCAGTTGTCTATTTATTCTAGTTAGCCTCTCTCTGCCTCACTTGCTTCACTGAAATGGACAAATAATAATAGCACCCAACTCAAAGGGCTATTGTAGGTACCAGGAAATATAGGTACTGCACTAAGCTAAAACACAAAATGACTAATCTTTAAGTGATCAATTTACCCTAAAGAATAATTTATATAAGTGGTTCTATATATTCTAGCTCAAATATAAAAGAAACCACGTTATAATGTTTTCAATTTAAAAATCCTTTTGAAATAAAAGGACAGTTTAAAAATGACATCTCAATTTCCATAATCATAAATCGAACCTTCTACCACTGTTAATAGAAGAGCGCAACAGCAGATTCGAGCAGACAGAAGAATCAGTCAACTTGAAAACAAGTTAACTGAGAATATCCAGTCTCAAGAACAGAAAGAATAGACTGAAAACAAAACAAAACAAAACAAAACACGAACAGAGCCTGAGACCTCAAAGACACTAACAAGCATACCAATACAGTCACAATAAAAGTCTGAGAAAGATATAGACAGAAAAGGGGGCTGACAGAATACTTGAAGAAATAATGGCACCTACCTCCTCAAATTTGACTTAGAAAAATTAATCTACACATCCAAGAAACTTAATGACCTCCAATTAGGATAAACTCAAAGAGATTTATACCTAAACATACCATAGTCAAGTGGTCAAAAATCAAAGAGAAAGAAAATCTCCAGAGCAAAAAGAAAGTAACTCATCACTTACAAATGATTCTCAATTACAGTACAAGGCAATATCTAGTCCAGAAACATGAAGGTTAGAAGGTAGTAGGATGATACATTCAAAGTATTAATAGGAAATGGCTATCAAAAAGAATACCATATGTAGCAAAACAAAGCTTTAGAAAATGAAGAATAATTTTAAATATTCCCAGAGAAACAAAACCTAAAAGAATTTGTCACTAGCAATCTGTCCTAGAATAAAAAGTACCAGTTAAGAGTAATTAGACAGCCTAAGCTAGGCGGCTTAGGCCTGTAATCCCAGCACTTTGGGAGGCCAAGGCGGGTAGATCACAAGGTCAAGAGATCGAGACCATCCTGGCCAACCAAGATGGTGAAACCCCATCTCTACTAAAAATACAAAAAGTAGCTGGGCATAGTGGCACATGCCTGTAGTCCCAGCTACTCGGGAGGCTGAGGCAGGAGAATCGCTTGAACCCGGGAGGCAGAAGTTGCAATGAGCTGAGATTGTGCCACTGCACTCCAACCCAGATGACACAGCGAGACTCTGTCTCAAAAAAAAAAAAAAAAAAAAGAGTAATTAGATAGCTAAATGTAAACAACGGTAGAAATACATTTTGTGTTTGTAACTCTTCTTTCCTCCTATCTGATTTAAAATATAACTGCATAAAGCAATACAATGTTGATGGGCTTACAATGTATAAAGATGCAATTTGTGTGACAGTAATACAAAGGAAGGGGAAAGGAGGATGTGCTATATAGGAGCAAAATTTCTGAATACTATTGAATTAAGTTGCAGTTCCCCCAATGAGATAGTTATAAGTAAATACCCTGGGCAATCACAAAGAAAAAATTTTCTTGAAAAGATACAGTGAAATAAACAATAGAAATAAAATGACAAATTTAAAAATATCAACATACAACAACAAACAAACAATAATAGATGAATAGAGAAACAAAAGGGACCAAAGACATATAAAACATTTGCAAAATGGTGCTGGTTTGTCAGTAATTTCATTAAGTGTAAATGGACTAAACACTCAAATCAAAAGGCAGAGATGAGCAGAATGGATTTTTAAAAACCTGCTCCAATTATATGCTCTCTACAAAAGCCATATTTCAGATTCTAAAACATAAACAATATAAAAATATATACAAATATATACCCCAAAAAAGTAACAACAGAGCTACCATACCTATACTAATACTAATTTCAGTCAAAATGAGATATTTATCCAAAAGTGCTACCAGATAATAAGTTTTACTCTTATTGTATAAGAACAAAAGGGCAGACAATTATAAACATATATGCAGCTAAAAACAATGTCCCAAAATATATCTAGCAAGAACTGACAGAATTGAAGGGAGAAATAGACAATTTGACAATAGTAGGAGACTTCAATACTTCATTCTCAATAATGAATAAAATATGCAGAAAAATAAACAGAACATTTGAACAACATTATAAACCAACTAGATCTAACAGACATTTATAGAACACTATGACCAACAAAAAATATATATAGAATCTATTCAAGTGCACATGGTACATTCTCCAAAGTAGAATAATATATATTAGGGCCATAAAAAATCATCAGTAAATTTAAAAGGACTGAAATCATGCAAAGTATGTTATTCAACCACAATGGAATAAAATTAGAAATGAGTAACAGGTGGCCAGGTGCAGTGGCTCACACCTGTAATCCCAGCACTTTGAAAGGCCGAGGCAGGAGGATCACTTGAGGTCAGGAGTTCAAGACTAGCCTGGCCAACATAATGAAACCGAGTCTCTACTAAAAATACAAAAAAAAAAAATTAGCTGGGCATGGTGGTATGCGCCTGTAATCCCAGCTACTCAGGAGGCTGAGGCAGGAGAATCACTTGAACCTGGGAGGCAGAGGTTGCACTGAGCCGAGATCACACCACTGCACTCCAGCCTGGGTGAGTGAGATTCTGTCTCAAAAAATAATAAAAAAGAAATTATCAATTATTAACAGGAAATTAGGAAAATTTACAAGAAAGTGAAAAATAATGCATTCATAAGTAATGGTCAAAGTAAAACACAAGAGAAATCAGAAAATCCTCTGAGATGGATAAATGAAAACAAAAATAACAACACATCAAAATAGACGGGATGTAGAAATAAACCCCTGCATACACAACTCTTAGAAGAAAATATAGGAATAGAGGTTCATGGCACTGGATTTGGCAATAATTTCTTTATATGACACCAATAGCACGGGCAACAAAAGAAAAAAACAGATAAATTGGACTTCATCAAAATTAAAACCATTTGTGTATCAAAGGACACCATCAAGAAAGCGATTTTAAAAAACACAATAGAGAAGGAAATATTTGCCAATCACATATCAGATGAACCTAATGTCTGGAATATATAAATAACTTCTATAACTCAACTAAAAACCAAACAATCCAATTTAAAAAGGACAAAGAACGTCAATAGGCATTTCTCCAAAGAAGATATACAAGTGGCCAATATACACATGAAAAGATGCTCAATATCACTAATCATTAGGAAAATGCATATTAAAACCACAATGAGATACCCACCTCACACTTATTTGGATGGTTACTACTTTAAAAAAAAAAAGAAAAAAGAAAAATAACAAGTGTTGGCAAGGATAAGGAGAAACTGGAAGTACACTGTTGGTGGGAGTGTAAATGGTGCACCCACTGTGGAAAACAGTAGAGTTGTTCCTCAAAAAATGAAAAATAGAATTATCCTATGATTCAGCAATTTCACTTCTGCTTATATACCCAAAATAACTGAAAGCTGGGTCCCAAAGAGATATTTGTACACACATGTTCACAACAGCATTATTCACAATAACCAAAAGATGAAAACAAACCAAGTGTCCATTGAGGAGATAAGCAAAATATGGTATATCCACACAATGAAATGTTATTGAGCCTTTAAATAGGTAGGCAATTCTGACACATGCTACAATGCAGATGAACCTTGAGACATTATGCTAAGTCAAATACGCCAGTCAACAAAATGACAAATATTATATATAATTCCATTATATGAGGAACCTGGTACGTTCAAAATCACAGACAAAAAGTAGAATGGGGAATGGAGAGCTGTTTATTGGGTACAGAATTTCATACTTTAAAGATGAAAAGCATTCTGAAGATGGATGGTGGTGATGGCTCCACAGGAATGTGAATGTACCTACTACTACTGAACTGTACACTTAAAAATGGTTAAGATGGTAAATTTTAGTAAATTTTATGCTATTCATATTTTACCTCGATTAAAAACAATTTTTTAAAACATAACATTTTATGAAGTGATCTAAGTTTCTGTAATCAACAAATGTTTAGAGGTGTGTCAGGCAGTTAATTAGTGAAAATATTTTATTTTGAATTTTGTGAAATTTGTGGTATTAGCATCTCTTAATTTGTGATCTCTCTTATTCTAAATAAATACACTCAATTGGATTTCTTCCTCCATCATCTTTTTAAAAATACATTACCTATTTTCAAAAGCCCTGTCAAAATTTGCAAACAAGTTAATCTGGGGAGAAAAAGAAAACCCTAAGTTTTCTTACGAACACATCAATAAAACTACTGTAACAAGGGTAAATTTTTAAATAAACCAAAATAAACTTTAATTTTGTTTAATATGTCATATTTATTCCAAATAAAAGTTTATGTTGCATGAAGAGGCATAAAGATTTCAACACTTAATTTAATAATGCACTGCCCTACTCCTAGGGGCAACATTCTATTTTTAAACTTCAGTGCCTAAAATGTCTAATACTAGTCTTTAATACCAGCAATTTCTTCTACTCACCACACATACTGGGCTTTAAAACTAGAAGTGGAAAACACACACACCAACTTAGGGACTCATACCTGATGCTTTCAACCAATTTTTATATATAGTGTGTAAAGAGAGATTAACTTTATTTCTATAGATGAAGAAATAGAACTACATAGGTTCCACAATCCCCTCATTGTCACACTGCTAGAAAGTACAAGACCTAATGAGCCAGACACTAGAGGCTGCAATCATTCTACCATACCTTAAAGATTCATTTATTTGTTTAATAAAATATGTATTAAGCATCCACTCTGTTCCAGGTACTACAGTAAGTACTGACGACTTACTAGAGCTAATCTATTAGCTAAGGCAGTAGAAAATATTTGAAAACCAGTTTGGAATCTTTGAAGTATTACATACATAAAGTGTTAGACAATACTACTTCTAATAGCAGTATCACTATTAGTAGTAATCATAATGTATAGATCTTGAATATTAATAAGAATACTACTTAAACATTAAAGTGTCAAATAAAAGGAGCTTTACCTTTGTATTTCTCTTAGCACCTAGCACTGAGCTCTGTACTCAGCAGTATTCAAAAAGTATGTATTATATAGAAACATCAGTATCACTTTGGCCTCAGTTTCCCTCAATGTCCTTCCCCAATTGGGTTTCTGGAACACTAGCAGCCAGGTTTATTGCCCAGGCAGGATACTGGTAATCCCTTTGAGAAAACTAGCCACCAGCCCAGGAGAAGATTTGTAAATGCTAAAACCTGTAAGCCAAAAACAGAACCACCATGCACACACATGCACACGTGTGCACCCACACACACCTACACACCCATTCACGAGTTTCCTATTAGCCTTTTGTTATCTCTCCCACCATTGTCCCATATTACGTCTACTGCATAAAGGTATAATAAGGTGTCTTCCAAATGTATAGTAGTTAAATTATAACTGTATTATAGTAAGTGCCCAACCTAAAGCCATGTAGGACCAGGTCAGTGGTGCCTCTCAGGTTGTATCTGTGGGGAAGGGCCAGTTTCTTCCATTTTTAATCTATCACAGGCTATGGCAGATTGTATTTTAACAAAAATGACAGCAACAATTTTCTACAATTTTGCCACTACACCAAGAGGTGGAGTCTATGTCCCTTCCACCATTAATGTGGGCAGACCTTTGTAGCTGCCTCAGTGAATAAGAGGATAGCAGAAATGACGCAGTGACTTCTGAGGCTTGGTCACAAAAGGAGATACAATTTTTACTGGGTTTGTCTGGGGATACTTATCCCCAGAATCCAGTCACCCACCTCCAAGGAAGCCCAGGTCACATGTGGAAAGGAGCTGAGATCCTCAGCCCTCAGCACTGACAGAATCTCTGCTCAGAGCCAGCACCAATCTGCCAGATATGTGAGTGGAGCAACTTCAGTTGAGCCACTACAGCTGACTGCAATGAAAAGAGAAAAGTCTTCCTTGCCAAGTCCTGCCCAAATTACAGACTCATGAACAAAATTAATTACTGTTATTGTTTTAAATCATTACATTCTGGGATGGTTACACAGCAGTAGGTAACTAGAACACAGACCAATACAGTATGTTTGCAAATACAATAAAAGTGACTAGAAAATAAAATTTTTTAAGACACAAAAAATATGAGTCATAATTTTTCATTATTAAGCAGAAGGTGAAGTATCTCTCAACTGTTATAAAATACTAATACTAAATACTCACTCTCATTTACTGTATTTATTTCCTCATAGGCCAGGGACTGGTACCCAGTCCATTGACGATCTGTTGAGTAGCACTGTCCTAGGCTATATGAAAGGAGGAGAAGTGTAATTTGACTGGAGTGGCATTTAAACCACTAAATAGTAAGGAAAGAAAGGCGTTCAACCAAGCACGCATTTTTAAAACTTTGCAATCCATTACACTAAATCAACTCTGCTTGAGAGTAAAGGTATCCTGATTAAATACCATGAAGATGAATGGATCAGTCTATCCACATGGGAGCACTTATACTGCAGAATCCTACACCTCTCTCTCCTTTACTTGGATTTCATACATACCATGAAAACTTCTGATTGCTCTCTCCCTCTGTCTCTCTCTCATATACACCAGGAAAGCTCTGATTGCTCACACGTGTGCACTCACTCTCTCACACACGTAGACACACACACACAAAGCAAACACGGCAAAATTTTAACAGCTCTTGATTCTCAGTGGTAAAGTATATAAGTGTTCATTATATGCATCATTCTTTTAATTTTTCTGTGTTTGAAAGTTTTCACAATAAAGCTGAGAAAAATAATTAAAAAACAAAAATTTCATGAAACAGGAATGGATATACTATTTACACTAATAATCTATGGAAATGGAACCCAAAATAATATACAATATATAACAGTATATTTAACAACTCTACTATGCCATTAATCTGACCTGAAACCAGTATATTACCAGTGAGTAAAGCATTTATATACCTCTTAGTCATTCAGCTTTTAAGGATAACCTATATCAGCATTTCTCTCACTTAAGTGTGCATCAGAATCACTTGAGGAGTTTTTTAAAAATACAGATATTTGGGACCCAATTCCAGATTCTGAAAAAATAACACTTCAGTAAGTCCCACAAGTGATATTAATGTGGCTGGTCCATATCAATATCTTTGAGAAACACGAATGTAGAGCAGTGGTTCTCAAACAGGGGCAAGTTTGTCCTCCACGGAACACTTGGCAATGTATGCAGACATTTTTTGGTTCTCACAATTGGAAGGGTAAAGTGCTACTGGCTCCAGTGCAGAGACGCCAGGGACGCCATTAGACATCACGGATTGCACAGGACAATCATACAAATAATGATCTGGTCCAAAATGTCAATAGTGCTAAAGTTGAGAAACGCTAATCTACTGTTAACAAACAGTATAAGAGGAAGTTTAGAGGTGTTTCTTTTCCTCAATATCATAAAATGAATAGAAGAAAAATGGAAAGGATGAGGAACCCAGACTGATAAAACTAGAAACTTTGACTTATGCTGCTTTCAATGCCAGACACTCCTCCCTTCAAGAGTTAGAAGACTGACCAGGCATGGTGGCTCACGCCTATAATCTCAGCACTTTGGTAGGCTGAGGCGGGCAGACTGCTTGAGCTCAGGAGTTCGAGACCACCCTGGGCAATATAGCAAAACCCCATCTCTACAAAAAAAAAAAAAAAAAAAAAATTAGCTGGGCAGCTGGGCGCAGTAGCTCACGCCTGTAATCCCAGCACTTTGGGAGGCCAAGGCGGGCAGATCACAAGGTCAGGAGATCGAGACCATCCTGGCTAACACAGCGAAACCCCGTCTCTACTAAAAAATACAAAAAATTAGCCGGGCATGGTGGCAGGCGCCTGTAGTCCCAGCTACTCGGGAGGCTGAGGCAGGAGAATGGCGTGAACCCGGGAGGCGGAGCTTGCAGTGAGCCAAGATTGCGCCACTGCACTCCAGCCTGGGCGACAGAGCAAGACTCTGTCTCAAAAAAAAAAAAAAAAATTAGGTGGGCATGGTGGTGTGCACCTGTAGCCCCAGCTACTTGGTGGTAGGTTGAGGCAGGAAGACTGCTTGAGCCCAGGAGACTCTGTCTCAAAAAAAAAAAAAAAAAAAGGGAGTCTACATCACCTCTCTTGATTCTGGGGAAGGAGGGGTGGGGGAAGAAGCTTGAGACTTGTAATTGCTTTGACCAACAGAGTATAGTAGATGTGATGCTATATGACTTCTAAGACTACATCAGAAAAGCCCTTTAGCTTCTATCTAGCTCCCTTGGAACACTCACTCTCAGGATGCTTCCCTTCAGAACCCAGCTTCTAACATGCTGTTAAGAAGCCCAAGCCATATAGAGAAACCATACATAAGTGCTCTGCTCAACAGTCCCAGCTGAGCCCATCCTTCAGTCATTAGACATATGAATAAGCAATCTGGGAAGTGGATCCCCCACCTCCAAGTGTTCCAACCCCCAGCCATTGCCAATGAGCAAGCAGACACTGTGGAACAGAGAAGAGCTATCACTCCTGTACCCTGTTTGAATTCCTCACTAAGAGATCCTGTAAATAATAAAATGGTGATTAACTTATGCTACTAAATGTTGGCATGGTTATGCAGCAACAATAACTTAAACATCTCACATTCTGTCACTTATTCTTAAAACAATGACAGTTCCTTTTGTTAATCCCCTCAGAAGGATTAAGTGGCTTGCCTATGGTTACGCAGGCAAAAGTAATAGAGTAGTACTTGAATCCAGATCTGTCTAATCTCAAAGATTTCCACCATATCATAATGATTTCTATTTCTTCATGCTGAAATTATTGATTGTTATTTTCAAAGTCAACCACAGAAGCACCTAAACTAATTGAAGGTATCACTGAAAAAGACATTACTATTTGTAAGGTTTGCTAATCTTCAATCTGATTCACTGCACTCAATATATTATTTCCTCAATCTCCACCTCAACACTTGCCCCAGAAAATTAAGGGGAAAAGAAGTCACAATCACATATACTGAGACCTTTGTTACAGTAAGGGCTCACAAATGAGAGAATAACCCTGCTCATGTATGTTGGTGACATTAACAGGAAAAGGATTACAGCTGGACAGAGAATCAATAGTTTTGTTGTTGTTTTACTTAGCATACCCCAGTTTTTCTAACCTCTCCCGATAGCTTCCTATGTTCCTAAATCAATGTACAAATGGAAAAATGTCCTTACTGCAAAAATGAATGAATAAGAATGAGTGAAAACTGAACTCAAATGAATGAATGCAAATGAGTGCAAAGCAGCAAAAACAGGGCACCCATTTCAGCCAATCATTAAGCTCTCAAAATACAAATATTTCGATGTTACTATGCTGCACTCATCTGGAATTTAGCAAAAAAAAAAAAAAAAAAAAGTGTTTTCAGCCAGGCGTGGTGGCTCACACCTGTAATACCAAGGCAGGAGGATCCCTTGAGCCCAGGAGTTGAAGACCAGCCTGGGGAACATAGGGAGATCCTGTCTCTACACATTTTTTTTTTTTTTTAATTAGCCGGGAGTAGTGGTACATGCCTGTGGTCTCAGCTACTCAGTAGGCTGAGGTGAGAGGATAGCTTGAGCCTGGGGGGTTGAGGCTGTAGTGAGCCATCATCATACCACTGATCTCCAGCCTGGGTGACAGAGTGAGGTCGTCTCAAAAAAAAAAGGGGGGGTGGGGGGGTTTCATAGCCTAACACAGGGGTCTTTCTTTTCTATTACAAATGTCACAACAATTGTAATATCTAGTAAGCCACTGATTCACTCTAAATCTGTTACTGTCTATCTATTACCTTGGAGCAGTAACTTCATTTTTCTGAACCTCAACTTCCTCATCTGTAAAATGATAGAACTTTTTGTGATCTATAATCTCTACTGTCCTATACAGGAACCATGCCAAATAGGATGACTAAACATTTGAAATGTGACTCATATAACTTAAGAATTTTTTTTTCTTTTCGTTTTTTAGACGGAGTCTCGCTCTGTCGCCCAGGCTAGAGTGCAGTGGCGTGACCTTGGCTCGTTGCAATCTCTGCCTCCCAGGTTCAAGCGATTCTCCTGCCTCAGCCTCCTGAGTAGCTGGGATTACAGGCGCCTGCCTCCACACCCGGCTAATTTTTTTGTATTTTTAGTAGAGACGGGGTTTCACCATGTTGGCCAGGCTGGTTTTGAACTCCTGACCTCAAGTGATCTGCCCGCTTCGGCCTCCCAAAGTGCTAGGATTACAGGCGTGAGCCACCGTGCCCAGCCAAGAATTTTTTATATTTAATTTAAATGGCTACATTTGGCTAGTGGTTATCCTACTGGACAGTGTGGGACTACAGAACACTAAATATCCTTCTAATTCTAAAATTCGATCACTGCCAATTTCCAACATTTAAAAAAAATTCCTTTCTCCCTAAAATTGAGTAAATAAATGAATCTAATAATATATAACACAATCACGCAGAAAAAAAAGCATTCCAGTAATTGTTAAATATAATAGTATTAAAATTGACAAACATTTTCAGTAAGGAGCCAGGCAGAAAATATTTTAGGCTTTACAGGCCATTAAGATCTCTGGTATAACTACTTAATTCTAACTATGTAGCATGAAAGCAGCCATAAACAATATGTAAACGAATGAGCATGGCTGTATTCTAAATTCAGATATTGAAGTCTGAATTTCATGTAATTTTCATGGGTCATGAAATATTTTTTATTTTTTAAAAGAACTTAAAAACTTAAAAAGCATTCTTAGTTCACAGGCCATACTGAAAAGGTGGTGGTCAGATTTGACCCACAGGCCACAGTTTGCTAACCACAGCAGAATACACTGAAGATAAATCAAAAGAAATATAAAAAACTCCGAACTTTATAAAGTTTGTTGTTGATAGTGGTCTTGATGCAACATTCTGAAACTATTTTGTGTCTATTATAGGATTGAACAAATGAATAAATATTAATATTGTTGAGAACCAGGAGTCTGGCTACAGGACACAAAAGGTCAGATATGGCATCAGAGATGGTTGCAGTACTGGATGAGAATTAGAGGTATTGGTTAATCTCATTTTTAGAAAATTATCCACTAGAACCTAGAAGTCAAAATACTCCAATAACACTGAATATACTTAACCTACTATATACTATTCCCCACTAAAAGAAATTAGGACTCTGGAGAAAAAAGGCTGATTTCAGAGCTGGGGCAAGGAAAATACAAGGTGAGGCTAAATGTCTTGTACTGGTAAGTAAGGAAGTAAGCCCTCAAAATCTAAATGAGGACTAGTCAAAGAAAAAGAGAGGCAGTTTAAAGAAATTCCTTTCAGGAAATATGAAACAACTTAAGTTCAAAAATAAATAATAGATTATAATGCTCTGAATAAAAATCCATAAGTCCAAAGTGATGCTAATGTTTTTAAGTGAGGGAGAGGAATAACTCTTTTTTAAAAATAATATCGAATGATAAATATAGAAGGAAGAACAGAAATAGAAAAATGCCATTTTACAGTTACTATAACTGATTCAGGCAAGACTTAACAAATGCTAAAATCACTGGGTGAGAGTTGCTGGGTAACAAGATACATAATCCAAAAGTATCACCCCATAAATTACTTATTAATTACAAAGGGGAAACGATATCTTTACAATGGAGAAATCTGTCCTATCCCACCTTAACCAAATAATCAAATTTAACATCACCAAAACTGGTATCATAGACACGCTGTTGTCATATACTGAGAACATAACACCTTATATAGTATTCTTGCCAAAAATGTTTAACTTGAATCTAGTGATGAAATAAATAAAACTAAAACAATGAGACAAATCCAAATTGAGGAACATTCTAAAAAACAATTTGCCTGGATTCTTCGAAAATGTAAGGAGTAGATGTAGAAGGATGGGGGAGCGTTGTAGATTTAAAAAGATAAAACAACCTACTGCAATGTGTAGCTCTTGATCCAATCATGGATTTGGTGGCGGGGGGGGGGGGGGGGGGTAGGGTAGAAAGTATAAGGGACTTGCTTGAACAATTGGAGAAATCTGGAATATAGACTGCGTTTTAGATAATAGTATTGTGTCAATGCTAAATTTCCTGAGTGTGATCATGTTACATAGAAGAATGTGTTTATTACCAAAAGATGCATGATTACATGCTGAAACATTTAGGTAAAGTGTTATGATCATGATATCTGCAATCCTCAAATAGTTCAGAAATTTTCAAAGTACATATAAAGAGAGAGCAAGAAAGCAAAGTATCAATTAATGAATCTATGCAAGAGTATATAGATGTTCAATATGCCATTCTTACTACTTTTCCAAAGGCATGACATTATTCAAAATAAAAAGTTGTGAGGAAAGAGTTAAAAAAAAATTATTTCAGCCAGGTGTGGTGGCTCATGCCTGTAATCCCAGCACTTTAAGAGGCCAAGGAGGGCAGAGTTCTTGAGTCCAGGAGTTTAAAACCAGCCTAGGCAACATGGCGAAGTCCTGTCTCTACAAAAAATACAAAAAATTAGCTAGGAGTGGTAATGAGTGTCTGTGGTCCCAACTACTCAGAAGGCTGAGGTGGGAGGATCACTTGAGCCTGGGAAATCGAGGCTGCAGCAAGCCAAGATCACACCACTGCCCTTCTCCTGGGAGACAAAGAGAGACCGTGTCTCAAAAACAAAAAATAAAAAAATTATTTCAAATTCTGCTGTTATACTTAACAAATGCATACACAATAAAACCACAGTTATCAAAAATCATCAAGCAATTACCCACCTAAAAAGTATCCTTGATAGCTGATCTTTTTTTTTTTTTTTTTTTGAGACGGAGTCTCGCTCTGTTGCCCAGGCTGGAGTGCAGTGGCACAATCTCGGCTCACTGCAAGCTCCGCCTCCCGGGTTCACGCCATTCTCCTACCTCAGCCTCCCGAGTAGCTGGGACTACAGGTGCCCGCAACTATGCCCGGCTAATTTTTTGTACTTTTAGTAGAGATGGGGTTTCACCGTGTTAGCCAGGACAGTCTCAATCTCCTAAGCTCGTGATATGCCTGCCTCGGGCTCCCAAAGTGCTGGGATTACAGGCGTGAGCCACTGCGCCCAGCCGACAATTCTTTACACTTATTTGAAATGGAATATTCCCAACTGGACCATCTGCTTTGCTACAAACTTAGTTTATTACACAATGTTTTGTATGTAATTATAAATTCAAATGCTGGTAGTATAAGATAATGGACTAACTTAGCTTATTGTTGTAACGCTGTATACAAAGAAAGTCCCCTCAAGCCGTGTGAACTGAACTTGGCAACAGAATGGGCCAGATTCCCCCTTAGGACTGTGCTACCAAAACTATGAACTATAAAACTGATACCCTGTAGAAGGGAAAAAAAATTCAAATGTAGCAACAGGTTTTGCTCTAAAATTTCTCTCTCTGTACTTACACATACCAAACACATTTATATAGAAGTCATTATGCAACAACTTAAATAAGAAGCTTCTTATTTAAGAAATGGTATATGACAACAAAAAAGTATTCCTGGTAATCATGTGCAAAATCAATCATCTGAAACAGGAATGCGTAACACTGGACCTACACTGGGATTCACTGATGTACAGACAGCATTTTCAAAATGTCCTTTGTATGTCCTCTACTCAATTGTTACCGACCTGATAAGAATAAAGAATTACAATGTCAAAATAGATTTGATATTAACTATATATTAAATACAGGAATCTAATTTTTGCCATTTCTTGCATCAAATTGATTTACCTAAGGCTTTTCCTTTTTTATTTAACTTAATCTTTTACAACTCACTATATCCTATTTATACATTTCAGCATTTAAAGTACTGTGCGTGCCAAGAAAGAAACACACTGCAGACCCACTAAGGCCCTACAGAGTTCTCTAAACCTATGCCTTCAGTATACCTGTTTATTCACGTAAGTATGTGAATAGCTCCTAGTTGCTAGACACAGTGCTAGATGCTAGAGATACACATATGCACACATCTAGATCTCTGCCCTCAAGAAGCTCAGTCTAGTTAGGGATGGAAACTAAATAATTCAGTGAAATTATTTACTAAAACAGACGTACATTAATTAATTTAGTGAGTCAAAGAACTACTCTTTCTCCTATCCACAGTTCATTACCTAAGTACTAGAAACATTAGAAGCAGCCAGCTAGTTCTTTCCCTCTCTCCCTCTCCATTTTCTACATTTCTGTCCTTTGGTCTCCTCCCTATGAGATTCCAACAATAAAGCCAATCTTTCATAAGTACTACCAGTCAATGAGAATATTTTTATTTTTGTCTAAAAAGAGGCAGTCTTATAGTGTATGTGGTATTATATTTAAAGCTTTATTGTTCCTCTCTTCCCCAGCAAAAATTATTTTATTAGTTAGAGGTTTAGTGCATTTTTTTTAGAGGAAAAAAAAAAAAGAATGCCGGTCTCCAGAGTTTTTATACTTCCTTCAGAAAGCAACTGTTTCCAGTGGTCACAGTAGCTCACATCTATAATCCCAGCACTTTGAGAGGCTGAGACCAGAGGATCCTTTGAGCCCAGGAGTCCAAGATCAGCCTGGGCAATATGCCAAGACCTCATCTCTTAGGGAAAAAAAAAAAAATTAGCTGGGCATGGTGGAACACACCTATGGTCCCAGCTACCAGGGAGGCTGAGGTGGGAGGATCGCTTGAGGCTAGGAGGTTGAGACCGCAGTGAGCTGTGAGCATGCCACTGCATTCTAGCTAAGGAGACAGAGCAAGACCCTATCTCTAAAATAAATATATATAAAATACTCTAGTTACACCAGAATTAGCAGAATATTTCTAACTAAAGGCTCGAATCAAGTGTCCATGTGTTAGGCAATTAGATAAATGTTCCTCTTCACTTTTCCCTAACCCCTCCCATGTTCAACATATCTATTAAGTACCTCACATTGTGCCAGACAGGAAGAAGCAACATGAATATATCGACAAACAAAACAAGATAAAGGTCCTTGCCCTCATGGAGCTTCCATTATAATGAGGAAAGAAAAAAATATATATAGTATAATGTGAGGTGGTAAGCAAAGGAGAACAGCCATGTAGGAGTAGGAAAGCAATTTTAAATAGGGTGCTCAGGAAAGCCATGGCTGAGAAATTTGCTTTTGAGCAGAGACTTAAAAAGTAAAAGAGTGAGCCATGTGCATACTCCATCTGCCTGGAACACTTGGGAGAAAGGTGGGTGTTCAAGGCAGAAGGAAGAACAAACATGAAGACCTGAAGTAGGAACAAGTCTGCCAGTGCCAGGAACAAAAAGGAGGCCAGTGTGCCTTGAGAAAAATGAAAAAGAAGAGTGGTCAAAGATAAGGTCAGAGAGACAGCCAGGTCCACAGACCATGTAGGGCTTTTTTGGCCACAGTAAAAACTTTAGCTTTTACTCTAAGAAAGAATGGAAGCCATTAAACGATTTTGAGCAAAAGAGCAAGATCATCTCCTTTACCATATAAATACAGTTGACCTTTGAACAATGCAGGGTTTAGGGGCACTGACCCCTGCACTGTCTAATTTCTCCATGTAACTCTTGACTTTCCCAAAACTTCACTACTAACAGCCTACTGTTGACCGGAAATCTTACCAATAACAAAGTCAATTAACACATATCTTGTATGTTACATGCATTATATAGACTGAATTCTTACCATAAAGCTAAAGAAAATGTTAAGAATCCTAACGAAGAGAAAATATATTTACTATTCATTAAGTGCAAGTGGATCATCACAAAGGTCTTCATCCTCACTGTCTTCACATTAAGTAGGCTGAGGAGGAGGAAGAGGAAAGATTGGTGTTGCTGTTTCTGGGTGGCAGAGATAGAAGAGGTGGAGGAAGTGGAAGGGGAAGCAGGAGAGGCAGGCACACTCCACGTAACTTTACAGAAATACATAGTAATTTCTGTAGGGCTTTTTAAAACTTTCACTTAAAATGTTTACATTATGGGCCAGGTGCGGTGGCTTACGCCTGTAATCCCAGCACTTTGGGAGGCCGAGGAGGGCGGATCACAAGGTCAGGAGATTGAGACCATCCTGGCTAACTTGGTGAAACCCGTCTCTACTAAAAACACAAAAAATCAGCCGGGCGTGGTGGCAGGCGCCTGTAGTCCCAGCTGCTCTGGAGGCTGAGGCAGGAGAATGGCGTGAACCCAGGAGGCGTAGCTTGCAGTGAGCCAAGATTGCACCACCGCACTCCAGCCTGGGCAACGGACTGAGACTCTGTCTCAAAAAAATTAATAAATAAATAAATCTTTATATTATGGTACCAATCCTTCTTCTACCATTTGCTTTAGTTTCGGTGCCCATATTTTAGAAGGGTCCATGTTGTAAAAGAAGTTAAAGGCAGTCTTGAATAAGTGGAACCCTTCTGCCAGACTGTCTATAGTTAATTTATTTTCTGGCACTGTTTCTTCTACATCTTCTTGCTTATCATCTGGTACTGATTTGGAAGCACTCATCTCCATCAAGTTATTTTCCGTTTATTCCTCTGGTGTGGTGTCTAATTAGCTCTTGAATTTCTTCAAGATGTATACCTGAAACCCTTCATCCTCAACCTTTAAAAAGTATATAGATATATAGATATAGATATAGATATAGATATAGATATAGATATCCACAATCTCTTTTATGAGTTCCCTGACTGACTCTGTTGTAAATCCTGTGAAGTCATGCACAACATCTGGACAAAGTCTTCCGTAGCAGGTATTTACAGTTTCAGGCCTGATGGCTTTCACAGCTTTTTCTATAACAACAATGGCATCTTCAATACTGTAATCCTCCAGACTTCCATGATGTTCTATCAGGGTTCTCTTCCATAATGCTGACAATTCTTTCCATAGAGTATCATGTGTAATGAGCCCTAAAGGTCCTTAGGACTAATCAATCTGGAGTCTGAATTAGAAATGTTGTGTTTGGAAGAGCGAGCAGACCACTTCAACATAAGGTTAAACTCACAGGGTTCCGGGTGGCCAGGGGCATTGTCCAACATAAGAACTTTAAAAGGCAGTCCCTTACTGGCAAGGTAGTTCCTGACTTCAGGGACAAAGCACAAATGAAACCAATCCAGAAAAAGAGTTATCGTCCAGGCCTTCTTGTTATACGACCAATAGACTGGCAGCTGGTATTTACCTTATCCCATCAAGGCTCGGGGGTTAGCAGCTTTATAGATAAGGGCAGTCCTGATCATAAACCGGACTGCATTTGCACAAAACAGTGGAGTTAGCCTATCTTTTCCTGCCTTAAATCTTGATGCTCACTTCTCTCTTACTAATAAATGTCCTTTGTGGCATTTTTTTTTTTTTTTCAGAATAGGGCACCTTCATCTGCATTAAAAACCTGTTAGGCAGATATCTTTTCTCCTCAATGATTTTCTTTTTTCTTTTTATTTTTATTTTTAGCACTCTCGCTGTGTTGCTCAGGCTGGAGTGCAGTGGCGCGATATTGGCTCACTGCAACCACCACCTCCCAGGTTCATGCGACTCCTGCCTCAGCCTCCTGAGTAGCTGGGATTAAAGGCACACACCACCATGCCTAATTTTTGTATTTTTAGTAGACGGGGTTTCACCTTGTTGGTCAGACTGGTCTCGAACTCCCGACCTCGTGATCTGCCCGCCTCAGCCTCCCAAAGTGCTGGGATTATAGGCATAAGCCACCATGCCTGGCCCTCAGTGATTTTCTTAAGGGTGCCTAGGAACTCATCTGTTGCCTCTTGGTTGGCAGAAGCTGCTGTTATCCTGACATTTTTTAAGCCAAACTCTAAAACTATCAAACCATCCTTGGATTGGGTTAAATTCTCCAGCTTTAGATCCTTCACCTTTCTTTTGCTTTAAGTCATCGTACAATGACTTTGCTTTTACTCAAATCATATTAGAGTCTATACGTGTGCCTTTCTAATAGCAATCCTGCACCCATATAAAAGCTGCATTTTCAATGTGAGATAAAAAGGTATTTCACAAAAAGTGCAAGATTTTTGCACCTGCTGGTGTAGCTGTAGCAACAGCTTCACAGATTTCTTTTAAAAACAAAACAAAACAAAACAAAAAAATGGTCTTTATCCTGGATTCATTTCTCTTGAAATGGCAAGCAACCAAAGCTGCAGACCTCAATCTATGGTACATATCAAGCCATTCAACTTTTTCTTGTAATGTTGTGACATTTCTCTCCTTGGGAGCACTTCCAGCATCACTAGCTGCATTTCATATGGGTTCCATGGTGTTATTCAAGGTTTATGATTTGCACTAAACATGATGAAACATAGCTGAAAAATACTCAAGAACCACAAAAGATCACTTTTTATTGCGACAGGCAATTAACTGGAGAGACAAACTACTCATGTGGAGATGATTAGCATCACATGGCATTTTAAATGGATACTTCCAACACTTGAACTCACTAGAAATAGAGGTGGTTATTACATTATTACAGTAATACATTATGTAAGATGGTTAATTTTGTGCAGTTGATTTAATACTGCATCATTATGTTTTTTCACATTTCTCTCAACTGCAAATGATACCATGTATGGTCTGTGTGAGTTTCGTTAAATTTTAACATTTTATAATAGATTTGTGTATATTTTATGGTAGTAAATGATAAAGTAGACTAGTATCTATATATATTTTATGTATTCGTGACATCTAATTTTTCCTTTTTAGTTTTTTTTTTTTTTTTTTTTTTGAGACAGAGTCTTGCTCTGTCATCCAGGCTGGAGTGCAGTGGTGCGATCTCGGCTCACTGCAACCTCTGCCTCCTGGGTTCAAGTGATTCTCCTGCCTCAGTCTCCTGAGTAGTTAGGATTACAGGCGTGCGCCACCACGCCCAGCAAATTTTTGTATTTTTAGTAGACGCAGGGTTTCACCATGTAGGTCAGGCTGGTCTTGAACTCCTGACCTCGTGATCCACCTGCCTTGACCTCCCAAAGAGCTGGGATTACAGGCATGAGCCACCGCGCCCAGCCAGTTTTTTTCTTAATTGAAAAAAAGTCTTGATATTTTTAGGCTATATAGTTCATCTGTGTTTTTTTCAAATCGTCCCAAACCTCCAAAAATTTTTCCGATATATTTATTGAAAAAAAATCCACGTATAAGTGGACCCACACAGTTCAAATCCATGTTGTTCAAACATCAGCTGTATATGCGTTTTCAACTTGCAGCATTTTCCACCAATATGCTAGATACAAAAACTTAGAATGAACAGAAAACCAATTAGTATCTATGATATTATAAATTAGTAAGAAAAACTATTCACCCTAGCAGATAAATGAACAAAAAATTTGAAGAATATAAGAAATGAAATTAATAAACATGAAAAAATGTTCAACTACATTACCACCAAAAAGAAATACAAAAGAAAACAAAGTACCACTTCTTTCCATTGCTAGGAAGTTGGTGGTTCAGTTCTACAATCTCATATCTAAGATCTCTAGCTTCAAAACACTTTCAGAAGTGTTTTGAATTTCAGAGTATCTGGGACACAGACAGGTGATACGGCACAGATACCTTACATTAAGTAACATTCTTGATTCTAGGGCAGCACCCTGTATTCAACCATATTGCTATTTAAAATTTCTTTAAGGGCCAGGCACGGTGGCTCACGCCTGTAATCCCAGCTCTTTGGGAGGCCGAGGCAGGTGGATCACTTGAGGTCAGGAGTTCAAGACCAGCCTGGCCAACACAGTGAAACCCCGTCTCTACCAAAAATATAAAAAATTAGCTGGGTGTGGTGGCGTGAGCCTGTAATCCCAGCTACTTGGAAGGCTGAGGCAGGAGAATCACTGGAACCCAGAAGGCAAAGGTTGCAGTGAGCCAAAATCATGGCACTGCACTCCAGCCTGGGCAACAGAGCAAAAGTCCGCCTCAAAAAATAAAAATAAAATAAAATTTCTTTAGAGAATCTGAAGAATGTACACTGTAAGTGGAATAAATGAGACTAAGTAGCCTCACCTCAGTATAAGTCAAGTTTGGTTGCCAAATTAGTTAACAAAACTTTTGGGTTTTTTAGGGATGTGGGAATTTCAGAATTGCATATAACAAACTGTTGGTTACGAAATTCTTTTCATAAACAATTATGATAACACAGATCAAAAGCCATAAAAATAGCCAGATACAAAGTGAGTCACAGTATCAGATTCACCTAAGAGAACTTTTTCAAATCACAATCCCTTCCCAACGAAGACATTCCATTTTCCCTAGTAGCTTCTTGTAGTAAGCCACTATAACTGACTGCAATTTGTGCTAGGCTGGAAACAGTAAGATAAATTAGAAAGATTTCCCTTATTTCAATGCAAATGAAACAATTTGGAAGTCCTTGGCATTTGTAATGATATTTTGCTTTCATGAACAAGTATCTAAAAAAGAAACACACAAAAATAATATTATCTTAAAAACTGATATTTCCCAAATAACTTTAATCCCCTTGGAAAACTCCTTCATTTTATTTTATAGAGAGATGGAGAGATAACAAAAGAATTCTGATCAGATATGAATGTCAGATCACTCTGGCTACAGTGTGAAGGAGATTATAAAGGGCAAAACTATAGCAAACTGCACTTAAAAAGACTACTACAAGAGTCCAGACAAGGCATAATGGACTTATAACAACTAACATCAAGAAAATTTTAAATCATCCCAAATAATTTCAGAAGTTTTGCCAAGTTTCACATTGACAAACTAAAACTCAAGGGCTGATAGGGCTATGATAGGGAAAATTAGGGGAGAAGAGGGAAACTCGCTAATGATGATGAGAGGCAATACAGACAGGCAGTTAGAAAATAGTATCCAGAGCTTATAGTACCAGACAATAAGCAGTGATCCAGGCAAGCAGGTCCTTAGCATCGTAGAGGTCAGATAAGCAGGTGGTATCCCAGCAATCACGGAAAAACACAGTAAGGAAACATGGCAGCAGGCAATGCTTACAGTAGATAGCAGAGAGCTCCAGCTACAAGATTGGAGTACAGGAATTTAAAAATAGGACATTGTTAACACAGAAAACCAGGACAGAGCAGAACAGATACAGATCTGCACTCAAATAAACCTACTTTTATTTATTTATTTATTTTCAGACAATAAGGATTTATATGTCTCACAATTCCCTGGCCAGGAATTGGGTAAAAGCTAGATTAGGCAGCTCTTCTGCTGCACTGGATGTCATCTGGCATCATTTGGGATCATTCACTCATCTACATTCAGTTGATGGCTGGGCTGGGATGGAAAGTCCAAGAAGGCATCACTTTCATGTGTCCTCACTGAAGTACTCATCCACATGGCCTTCTGGTCTCTCCTGTGAGAGTTTGGGCTTCCTCACAGCATGGGAGTCTCAAGGTAATCAGACTTGTTACATGGTAACTAATTTCTACTGAGTAAAAGCAGAAGCTGACAAGATTTTTAAAAGCCTGTAGTCCCAGCCACTCGGGAGGCTGAGGCAGGAGAATCGCTTGAACCCAGGAGCCAGCGGTTGCAGTGAGCAGAGACTGCGCCACTGCACTCCAGCCTGAGCGACAGAGAGAGACTCTGTCTCAAAAAAAAAAAAAAAAAAAGTTAGGCCCTTTAGATACAGAAAAGTCAGGCAGGTCATTAATGTAAAATGCTTCAGGGAGCAGTAGTTCATACAGAAAGAGGTGAAAGGAAATGGGTTACACAAGTAAAAGGGTCTAAAACTTAAAGTTTAAATAATTAGAATTAGTTAGCTTAATAGTATATCTATACAATAGAACATACTACTATATTTTTTAAAAAGAAGAAAAAAGGGACAGCTTTTTATATGCTGAAGTCAAATGATCTCCAAGGTATATTTTAAATTTAAAAATTATGGTACAAAGCATTAATATAGTAAATACCTTCTACATAAAAAAGGTAGGGGGAAAACAGTAATCTTTATATGTGTTTCTATTTGCATAAATACCATAGAATATACAAAAAATAAAAGTAGTTACCTATACAGAACAGGAAAGAGAAGGAGTGGTATCAAGACTTCTCATTATATGCCTTTTTATATTATTTTGAAACTTGAACCATGTAGCCATATTGCCAATTCAAATACGAAAATACAATTTAAATACAATTTTAAAATGACAAGTCTGAGAATTATGGTAATATACACTGCTGTACTAATTAAACATTGACTTATCTGTACTTATTTTACTGTAGACTAACATAGTTATCTATGACTTATCTGTACCATTTCTAGCTATACACTAGATTTCAAGTTCCTCTGAAGAAAGAACAATAATCTTGATGATAAAGAGCATGTCTTATTCAATTCTGTATCCCCACAGCCAAGCACAGTGCCTAGTACCTAGCTGGTGCTCAAAGAATACATTAAATTAGCCCTGGATTGGATTTACCTCTAAAGTCACCTCCAATTTTGGACATAATTTTTAATTGTATTGCTAGTGACTCGTCTATATACAAGAATATACTTAGAATTCGTGTTTGTATAAAAATGAGCAAAGAGAAGCTCTTTACACAACTGTATAACAAAAACACAAGATACAAATTTAACTAAAAACAAAATAAACAATGACCCTTGGATTACTCCAAAGACCTACCAAAAGATGGCATTTAAAATGGGAGCAGGCAGCTATCCCAGATACATATCAAAGTTCACTCAGGGCATTTTTTTGATAGTAGGTGTTGCTAATTAGTTTTGCTTACCCAACTTTAAAATAACCATTACAGTTTCCTTCTCTTAATCCCAACAAATGTTAAGGTGTATGTAACCCTTGAAACGCAAAGGTATTGTTCTTGATGCTGTCCCCTATTCTTCCATGACCTGAGATCTCTTACCTCTATGGCAAACTTCTCGAAGAGCTGTCTCATCTATATTCATTGTACACTTGGTTTCCTCAATTTAGTTTATTACACCCTTCCACTGTAACTCTTCTGCTAAAGCAACAAACCTCAAACTAGTACACCTCAGAAGAACCTTAGCATTTCAGCAGATTTTCCCAGGCTACCACTTCCTGGCTCCCCACTCCCCCTTTTAAGAATCTATAAGGTCTGAGATGAGACCTGGGGAGTTCATATTTTTCATTAGTATCTCCATAATTCTGATACAGGCAGCTTGCCTGAACACACTGGAAAACCAACTAGCTGAGATTATCAGTAACTTTCCAACAGTCAAATTCAAAGCCTCTTGGTCTTCTCTTTTTCTCTCAGCAGCATGACAGCTTCATGAAATTCCTTACTTCATCATCATCTAACACACAACCACACTCCTCTCTCACAACCTTTCTTTCAGTCTTCTTCACTGGCTTCTTGATTTCGGAGAGCCCTTAATCTTTCAGTGATGGTAGTTAGGAGCTCTGTCAGTGTGCCTCTTCCTAACTTTATATATACTTCATAAGTAGTGACAGTCCCACCCATTGCTTCAGCTACCATCTATACAACCTTAAATCCTGCCACTTTGGATTCCACAGATACTCAGAGGCTATGCAGTACAGGAGAGAAAAGATGTTTCAGTATCAGACGAATCTGAATGCAAAATATTTACTCAGCTATTTACACAGTAACATGCCTAAAGACACAGACCTTTTTGAATTTCAGCTCTGTTCTCCTTTTAAAACTGGGAATAGCACCTTTCTAACAAATTTCTGTCCTGATTAAATGAGGGGGGAAAAAAGATTAAATGAGAAGTTCTCTTTACTACATGGACCTGACAGCAAGCCCTGAGGACCCCATGCCACAGGCCTCAGAGGTGGCAAGCAAGGAGAAAGGAGACAACTAATGTGGGGTCAGAAGACTGGCACATACAAGGGGATTGAGCAAGTAAGTAAATACACTGAGGAGATAACAGGAACCAATTTATCACTGCTGGAGAAGAGATTTACAAATACAGAAAGGGAAAAGGCTAGACGAATCCTGAGATGTTAGATTGGAATTGGTTGTATCAGTGTGAACTTTTAAAATACCTGTACATAGGCACAGAAACAGATTCAGATGTGTGTATACATATATGTATTTCCTAGCTCTATCCCCCTAAAAGTGATGACATGCCAGCAGAAATGAACACACTGAACACTCGGATCTCAGTTCCTAAATAGCATCTCTACTTAAAAAAGTAAAATAAAATCAGGATTCCTTGGAAAAATAAATGATTTCAGAGCTGGGATAGGAGAGTATTAAGATCATCTGGAACATCTTGTTAGGCCAGAAAGTAAGGAAATACACCAAGGAGGGGGACAGGTCAAGGAGATAGAGGAGCCAACTTAAAGGCCAAATTTGGGACAATTTGACCAACAAAATGAAATTTTAAAATGACAGTAACTAATAAAAACCACGAAACAGAAACAAATCCAGGAGTATATATTGATATAAATGAATGAATAAATAAATGTATGGAGAAGAAGGAGAAAATCTTCTTTCAGTAGAATATGAACTAATAAATGTAGGTGACAACTTTCACAGTCGTGGCTGATTCAGGTAGCAATCATCAGACCTGAAGGCTCGTGGTTAGAGCCTTCAGCTCTATTGACACACTCCCAGATATCTTCTCACATAAGAATTCCCAATTACAAAAGGAAAAAAACCATAACTTCACAGTAGAGAAACCCAGCAGACTTGAATTTAACAGGTGTTCAAAGTTAAACATCGCTAGTAGCAGGACTATACAGCACGTCTCTTAGTGATGTACTAAGAATATCACGACATTATTTCTATTACATTCCTGCCAACAATGCACTCGGTCTGCACATGAGGAACCACTGGATGAACTTAAGTTGAGGAAAACATGTAACAGAAAAAAAGGACTCTGCTCGTTAAAACTGTCAAGGTCATAAAGGACAGGGAAATATTGAGGAATCATTCCAAACTGATGGAAACTAAAAGATGTGACAATTAAATGCAATGTGTGAACCTGAATTGGATGCTGGACCAAAAAGAAAAGAGAGATACTACTGGGATAGTTGGAAAAATTTGAATGGCATCTAGGTTCGACCTGAAGGTAGTGTTATATCAATGTTGATTTCCTGATTTGGCGGTTATGTAGGAGATTGTCCTGTTTTGCTAAATACACACTAAAATATTTAGTAGTGATAGGGATCATGTCTGCAACTTGCTCTCAAATAATGCAGGAAAAAAGCCAAATGAAATTAGAAATGGTGCATTCCCCTGAAATGGAGAAATAAGGATTAAAATGTAGGACCAGAAATGAGAGATGATGAGGTTGTTTCACTGAAATTTGAGGATCCAATTAGATACAGTAGAAAAAGGGAAAGGGCTGAACACAATTCCAAGGTTACCACTTGGGGCATCTGGGAAAGGCCTTACTGAGCCAAGCACGAGATGTTCCAGGCTCATCTTGTGTTGTGTATACACACGGTACATAGCTAGTACGATGTTAAAAATTAGTTTAAGGCGATTCAGGAGCTTTTTGTTGTACTTTTCTTGAGATTTCTCATTAGGTTTGAAATTATTTCAAAATGTTAAATGAGAACTCGTGACAACTTCGCTGTCTCGCAAAATACCTGGCTCACTGGAAGTGCTCAATAAAAATAATCTGGCCTTCCCTTGCTAAAGAAGGGAAGCTGCCAAAGAAGAAATCCTAGCATCATCTTCAACTCTTTCCCCCCATGTCCAAATGGACTCTCAGGTCTAGTGAAACTATTCAGTTTTCAGTTCTAATCTCATATCTATATTGCCCTATTTCTGGTTCCTATCATCCCTCCCCTGGACCACTGCAACAGCATCTGGTCTCTCTGCTCCATTTCTAACCTCATCCTTGCATTATCCTTGTAACTTTGCATCATTATCTAGAAGTCAGGAGTTACCTTTCAAAACCTGCATCTAATCTTATCATCCCTTATTTAAATACCTCTAAATTGTTCCTGAATGTTAATGCTGATTTCCCAAGAGGCAGACTAAATGCATGTTTAGGGCACCAGTAACGCAAGGGCACCAAAGAGATATTTCACACACACACACACACACACACACACACACGCACACGCACACGCACATGCGCATACACCAGTGAAATGGGGGAGGCAGCGGGTAAAGGGAGGGAAAAAGAGAGAGAAAGAGGAAGGTGACTTAAGAATTCTTAAGTTTACCTTAAGCTTACTTTAGGATTTGATATTTATTTCTGATTCCATAGTGGATGCCAAGGGTGAGTAGGAACCATAAACTTTCTAATACTTACAGTCTCTAAAACAGTGGTTTTCCCAATCCTTTTCCCAACTTGGCAACAAAGAAAATAATAATTTCTTAGCACGTTGGGATAAGCCACAAACGCTATTCAAAGCCAAAAGAAACCATCCTGGGGTGGGGCGGGGAGGGGGATCTGATATGCCCAGGTCCCATAAACAAGGGTATCTTGCTCTCCAAAACACTGGTAAACCATTCATGGCACACCAGTTGGGAAGCTCTATTTTAAAGGTCTTAAAATGATCCCACTCATTGCCCAAACACAAGGACCCTCACAAGACTTCATTTCCCACTGCAATCAATGCACACGCGCGCGCGCACACACACACACAGATTCACACACAGGAACAGACAACCACACCCACCCAGACAGAGACAGACATATCCAACAAGACAACTTACATTTCTCCAAACACACCACACATTCTTTCATACTTTGACTTTTTGTATATGCTGTTCTCTCTACCCAGATCAATTCCAAATGATCCTCCAAGACCATATTCAAATGCCACTTCTTTTCCCCAGATCTTATTACACTGTCACTATGAATTGTTAATTGTTTGTTGACATGTGTTACCACCCTAGAATTTGAGCTCAAGGACAAGAATCATGTCTTATTTACCTTTATACCACTGCTCCCACTACAATGGGCATTTCAAATGTTTGCTTAACTAACATATAAAGGAATGTTCATTACATCATCACCAAATAAATTTTCAAATTACATTAATTAAAACAATGAAATACAATTATAAAACTAGCATTTTTTTCTTCCCAAAACAAGAACACCCACTGTAGGTACTTTTGTAAGAGAGAGATCTGGCATAGAAATATTCATGACACTTGACCATTATCCCAGTCCTAGGGTTTTAAACTGAGGAAATAAACAAAAAACCGGTTAACAAAATGTAAATGTCTAAATCAGTTATGGTATATCACCTGAATGTTTAACTAATCACTTAAATTATATTCATTGACTTTGGTGGCTTTGGGTAGCTAAAATAAATAAATAATATTCATGAAGATGGGAATAGAAAAATGAAAAAATAATACCAACTATCACTTATTGATCATCTCTTCTATTTAAAGCACAGCGCTAGATGCCTTACATATATTATCTTAATCCTCACAATTCAGGGCCACCTGACTCAGAAATTAGACAATTTGCCCAAGGTTTTTGAGGCTAGATTCCACACCAGATTTGACTCCAAAGTCTATGATCTTTTCCCTACATTGCACAGCCTCTACTATACAATGTTCCCATTATATTCCTCTCAAAATTCTCTCTACCACACAACTTTATTTTTTAAATATGAACAATTACCTGGAAAGAAACAAAAAATAGCTATTATGGTGGTGATCAAGGGTAAATGTTGTTACAGTATTTATTCTTTTTAAAAATTAGCAACTTTTAAAAGCAGCATTGTTGAAAAATGAACTAAATTCATAAGACAATACAAAAGACGCTATTCCTATTTTAATTTTTTTAACCTAAGAAAATTAAGGAAACAGAGTAGGTAACATAAAAACTTAAGAAAAAAAAAGCTTAAGAAGATATTAAACTATATCAAAACAAGCATATATTAACCTTGGGGTACTTATTACCAGGATTCATTAACCGATCCTTGTGAGTGGATTAAGCAGCATTCTTCCAGAAACAGGTGAATTTTGAAAAAGGTTTAAAGAGGAGGCACATGAATTGGAGACAGAGATGTTTAAATTACGGAAACGAGGACAAAGGAAAAAACAAGACTATTTTCTTTTTAAGCACGAATGAGAAACAAGGTTAATGAGATGAAGTTGGTAGAAAGTCTTCAAGGTCAAGCAGGTAAATTTGGAATTAATTTGATAAGCACCGGGGAACTCCTATATATTTTTAAACGGGAAGGTGGCATGTTAAAATATGGCCTTTAAAGATTCAAACTTTGTTCCATCATAAAGTACTGCCTTGAGTTACACAATGTTTTTGCCAAACAGTTGGGGAGGTGGGGAATAATCCACTATCCTTTATGTGTGCTTTATACATACTCTTCTCAAAAAGAGAAACTGACTAAACAAAAATCTTTAGGTAATGGGTGAGCATATTGGGGAGGGGGATCCTTTCAGATATAATGCTTGTGAATATTAAATGCTACTGTATGTTTTAATAAGAATCACAGAACTTTAAGCAAGAAGGAACCTTGGAGATAATCTTTTAGTGGCAACCCCTTCATTTTCACACCAGATTAAATTGAAGCCCAGAACTAAATAACTTGCCTAATGCCATGCATAAACTAGTGGAAGATTAAATACTACAACTCAGATTTTCTAAGCAGTAAGACCTAAAGCTATGCTCTCCAATACTATAGCTACTAGCCACATCTGGCTATAAATTTAAATTGATTTAAATTAAATACAATTTTAAATTGAGTTTCTCAGACACACTCGTCACATTTTAAGTGCTCCATAGCCACACATGATTAATGGCTACCATAACTAACAGTGCAAAAAATATTTCTATGATATTTGTCAATTATACTTCAATAAAGTTGAAGGAAAAAAGAATATTTCCATCATTGCAGAAAGTTTAATTGGACAGAACCGATCTAAAGAATAAGTTTTAGAGAATTCCACTTACTAGAAGTATGAGCCTAGACAAGTTATTTCATTTCCCTTAGCTTCTATTTGGCAGGGAGGGGACAGGGGATTAATAATACCTACCTCATAAAGCACACTTGGTGAGTGGGACAACATGAAAAGCCCCTTATACAGGATCTGACACTTAACAGACAATAAATATTAACACTCTTCCCCTCTGGGTCCTTTTTTCTTTCTACTACTCTACATAACCTCCTTGTTAAAAAATACAAACACAATAACCAACCCAAATTGATATTTTCCTCATGATAGTCTATACGATGTAATTTTCATTTTGTTCTTACTAATTAATTCAAATACTTGCATCTCTCTTCCAAAGTTTCTACTTAAGAATAATGAAATGAAGAATGAATGTGAGGGAAGATATCTCTAATGAAATGAAAGAGTCTAATAAATTTCCCCTCCTCTTTTTCCCCATTCATGCAAAAGATAAGAAATTATGCTGTTCCTAGACAATGGTACTTTCATATCAATAAAGAAGATTCTATGGTATTTCTACATTATATCCTAACTCATCATCTATACTACTCATTAAATATTAAATGAAGAGATAACACCTCCTTCCTACAGTGCTTTCCTGGCAAACAATAAAAAGGATTTTCAGAATGCTAAGCCAAACTTCAAGGCTTCACAGCTTATTCTAGTAAACTGGCAAATTTAACAAATGTGGATTATAGTACATAAAAAACTTCATAACATGCAATAACCCAGGAAAACAACAAAATTCAACTCAGTTAGTAAACTTCTACCAATAACTAAATTTTACATAGGAGCAACAATTCATATTTAGCCACAATAACCATTCCTAGGGAGTTGATCAATTTTGCATGCTAACTAAGAATTTAGGCAAAACTTTAAAACATTTGCCCTTAAACATACACCAAACAAGATTTCCACGTTTCTGGAAAACTTTTCTTGTTTAAAAGTGGCCATATTAACTCTCAAGCGGGGGGCAGAAGTACTCTCAATAACAAACCTCCTTGCAATTTTCTGCTAGTCTCTTACTTTGCTCCTTAAAGACAACTTACTAAAAACCATGATCACTGATCCCGCTTTTAGAGTTTGTAAGTCATAAATAAATACTAAACAGATAACAATGGATACTGTACTGTACACCTCAATTATGTTTAACAGACAAAACTATTTTAAAAATACAAATCACAGTTTAATAACAACCTAACGAAGTCATACAACTTAAAAAAAAAAGCTGAAAAGTTTTTATTACCATCTCACGTAAATTGTATTACTATCCCACTTTCTTATACTTTTTTTTTTAAAGTTAGGCATCTATGCCCAAACTGATTAAATCGAGTATGAGAGATCTATACTTTTTTTAAAAGTCCTTCAACAATAATGAAGTGTACACTGGTCACAGAATAGTTCAAATGAAATTTCCTGAGGCTGCATTCTAAGTACATCCGACCCAGAAAGTATTTTTAGCAAGTACGTTCAATCAATGCTGGTTTTATGCCTAGCCTAAATTAGAAATTGGGTGTTATAAATTTAAAGTAACAATGTTACTAGGGACATTTTAAAAGATATTTAATTAGAACATAAGAAAAAAACACAAGTTTGACTCAATTCAATACCTACAGCTCTGAAGCTAAGATGTTAGAAAATGGGCAGTAAGAAAAATCACATCCTCGTCTATTACTACTTTTGAGGAACCCGTGATTTTCTAACTTAATAAACATGGACCTACTCAATTAATATTTTTAAAAACTACAAAATAGTGGTGCCTCCTTGGATTTTAAAAACCTCTTGCCAAATTTTTAAAACAGACTGGCAAAATCACAAACATTCCCATGTACAAAATAGACTGTTTCTCTTATAAATCACTGAAGATTATGATACTATGGGACCGTGCGTGTTTCAATGCAAAATGTAACAAAGATATGTGTACCATAAAAAATGCGAAGAGACATAAAAATTGCTTTTGTGGTAATTGGAGCATAAATTTATTCTAACAAAAAAACAGTGATGTCCACAAAATGATCACACTTACGAGCTAGTGAAGAGGTTCTGTAGAATACACAAACTTCTGCTTACGAGTTTTTTCTTTAAAAGAAAGCTGAATTTATATTAGTCAAATTCAAGATTTAGATGATATACCTAGCTCTATTCCATTAAGCACAGTTTAGGCTCTGAACAATCCTTTATTTTAAGGCCATCTCCTTCCCCCTTAAAATTGAAAAAACAATTTTTTCCTCTGGCACGTTAAAGTTCAGAAAACCAAGATTTAAAAATGCCCTGGCTTTTACTGTTCCAGTCTTCTTTCTACTCTAATTGTCTTTTGCAAGTCGGACACATTGGCCTTTTGTTTTTATCTTTCTCCATAAATATGTTTTAAATGTGACCAATCAGCTGTACTGTTTCAACTGGGCCCAAGATCTGGACACAGAAACTTAATATTACTGAAACCTCTTATTCGAAAAGCAGCTGGCATATTGCAGATGCATAACAAGTTATCCTAGAACAGGCGTTTTGAAAAATCCTACAAATCGTCCTTCTACATACTGATGTCACTACATGATGCAAGCCCAGACATAAAATCTTCCACCCTAAGTTTTGCAGAAACATCCACACATCACCTGTGCAACTGTAAGCTGTTCCATTTTATGGAAACCCTGCGAAATGCATCACTGTTTACCCACATCTCAACTTTTTTTTTTTTTTTTTTTGGCTCAACTACAGATTCCCAAATACAGGTATATACTGGTAGAATCATAACAGGCTTAAAACTTCAATGGTAGGAATAGTTGGCTCATGCAGCGTGCAAGAAGCGCTCATATGAGCCAATTAAAAAAAAAAAAAAAAAAAAGGAATTCTACCAGCAATGGAAAACTCAAGATTCCAAAGCTTTACCTAGAGTTTAGGTACTGGGAACATTCCATCTCCGCACCTATTCCATCCCTTGTCCCTTCGCTGACCCATAACAGAGATTCCAACTCTAACCCCCGCAAAAGCAGAGGTCCCAGGAAGAAAGGACAGAAAGCGTTTTTTGTTTGTTTGTTTGTTTGTGTCCTTTTTTCCTTCCTTTCAAATCATCCTCGTACCTCCGGCTTGCCCCACCTGGCTCACCTCCCAGGAGCCACACATGCAGGTAACAGCCTCGCGTTCAACGTGCAGGGCCGAGAGGCCGGCGGGGACCGGAGAACCTCTTACCTTCGTATATCACAGCCGCGTCCTCTCGGCTGGAGAAAAAAGCCTCGAGGCCCCGGCGCGCAGAGGAGAAGCGCGTCCGCCGTGCCGCTCCGGGGGGCTACCTCAGCGCCCCCCGAGCAGCCGCCGCCGCAGCGGTCGCGCCACGACCCGGAGCCGCCAGCACCACCTCATGCTGCTGGGCAGCCGCGGGCCGGCGCCGCTGGGGAGGTGGCACGGAGGCGGGCAGCCGGCGACCTCTCCTACCTCCCTGCAGGGATGAGATAATCCACACCCCCAAAAGTGCGTGGGGGAGGGGGCCTGGCCCCAATCCTCCGACCCCTCGGCCAAAGCCAAGTCTCTTTCCTCTCCCGCTCAGGCCCAATTCCGGCCCCTGGGACCCAGGAGTCCTGAGAGAACAATGTTGGTGGTGGGGCGCGAGGAGCGGAAAAGCGCACTGCGCGGCGTGAGCTGGCGGGTAATCCTGGGCAGCGTTTGTGTGTGAGAGTGCAAGAGGAGCTCAGTCACCCCCCTCCTTCTCCACCTCCTCTTCCTCCCCCTCCTCCTCCTCTATCTCTTCCTCCTCCCTCAAGCACACCCCCTCTCCTAGGCCGCAGCATAGCAACCGAACATGGCGGCTGCGCAGGCGCCGCCAGTCAGTGGCCAGGAGCGGCGGCGGCAGCAACAGGAGGCGATCTCGCGAGAGGCGAGGCCAAAACCCTGCCTCGCTAGCGCAGGGAGAAGTCGCACCAGTCGGAGCGCAGAGGAGCACGCAGGTGCGAGAGAGAGCGGCCTAGGAGGATTGGGAGGGCGGATTGGAAGGGGAGGCGGAGCGCTGTGGCCCCCGCCCCGCAGCCGCGTCGCGATTGGTTGTTTGGACTGCGACCCCTGCAGGGACCGGATTGTGGGCAAGAAGCGTGTGTTAAAAGGGAAAACCAGACCACCTGGCAGCAGGTCGCCCCAACCTCAGTGCTCCTGGAGGATATAGGTTTTGGGGGGCAGTTTTGAATCATTTCCTCTCCTAAACGTAGGCTCCAAAACAAAGCCTCAGCAACCAACCTGCGTTTATAAAACAAACGTTCGGGGGTGCCTTCTGTGTGCCTGGAACGGTGTGCTTTTTAAAATTTAATTCCTTCTAATAACATGAATTTGGTGTTATCACGCCAGGGTTTTTAGCCAGGTGCATTATAATATTTCATTGGTGATACAAACTTATTGGTAATACGACAGTTGCCTACTGGCGAATGATCTCAGCTGAAATGGGGGAAGAAGGGATTTGGGGACCGCCACACTTCCTTTTTGCCCAATTTTTGTTAGAGCATCCTATCAGAGCCTACCTTTATAAAGACGATCTTTGAAAAACCACTTTCCCAGGCCGACAAAATGACTACAAATCAGGGGAATGTGAACAAATCTGGAAAAGATAGAAATTTCTATTGACTCTCTTCTCCCTCACACCTGTTAGTTTTTCCATTTGAAAAAGACAACTTGTCAATCCATGTTTCCAGCTTTACTTCCTTCACTTGCTTTTCTTCCCAGATCTCTGTTGTAGCCAGTGCTCATTCATTCCTCCCTAAATATGCATTCCTGCCTCTGACTCTCCATTTTCTGTCTTCGATCATGCCATTCCCTCTGCTAAAATGCTCTTCACCTCATTGTCATCTGTCAACATCCAGTCATCCTCCAACCAAAGATCATATGAGACTTCCACCAGAAATTGAATGTTTCATATAAATGGAATCATACAATATGTAATTTTTGTTTAGAGGCAAGGTCTCGCTATGTTGTCAGGCTGGTCTCCAACTCCTGGGCTCAAGAGATCATCTTACCTTAACCTTCGGAGTAGCTGGGATTACACATGTGAGCCACCTGGCTTACACGTAGTCTTGTGTCTGGTGTTAAGCAAGACACAAAAGTTCCTGAGTGGAACTTCCCCTGCAAGTCACCAGGATGGACCCTTTGAAGTTACCAATACTCACCATTATTCCTTGAAAAATCTGAGTTCACCTTAAATCTACCTGCCTGCAACCCTGGAAAGAGAAGAATCAATAATTGTCCTTAAAAAAAAGAGAGAGAGAGCTTTAGACTGTGCCCCAGGCTCACATGGGCCCACTGAAAATTGAATTGGGAAATAATAAATTAGTATATCTCACACTTTAATGTACATGCTGATCACCTGGAGTTCTTATTAAACTGCATGTCCTAATCCATTAGGTCTAGAGTGGGCCGAGACTCTGCATTTCTTTTTTTTTTTTTTTTTCAATAGAGACAGGCTCTCACTGTGTTGCCCAGGCTGATCTTGAACCCTCCTGACCTCAAGCAGTCTTCCTGCCTTGGCCTCCCAAAGTGCTAGGATCACAGGAGTGAGCCACTGCACCTGGCCTAGAGACTCTTTCTAACAAGCTCCCTGGCTTTTGGACCACCCTGGAGTAGCAGGGGTGTAGACTACTGTTCCTTAAACTGGAGTCTAAGAAAAAATATATGCAAATTATCTACAAAATATGTAAATATTTTGCTCTTACTTAAATTATGTTCTTTTAAAAGTTAATATATTCTAGTCACTATGCTGGATCATTTGATGACCACCTTGTAACGAAACCCTGCACTTGATTTTGTATTTGGCACCAACCACAAATTTAATTTTCTGGGGCTAATGGGAAAAGAATAGAATACTTCTTGTGGAAAGGACAGCATTCTGGCTAAGTGAAGGTCATACGTCCTTTACGGCACACTGCACAAAAGTTTAACAGAAATTCAAATAGAGAAGAATGTTGAGATAATTAAGTCAATTATAAGCATGCCAAACAAAAAAGTGCATACCATAGCAGTGAGTTCCATATTCTCATATCAAAGGACAATTTAATTTCAGCAAAACAACAAATATCATTCACCACACATTACATACATCATATTAATTGAATTTTTTAAATTTGTGAATTTAATTTCTAAAATTGTTTTAGTTTTATAGACGTGAGCTATAAGAATAAGAAATTATTACCTAAAGTTTATGTATAATTAAGAGACATAATTAAAATGACTTAACAGTTGGAAGTTAGCAAGAATTTTTTTTTTCATTCAAAAGTGGCCTCAAACATTACTGGATATTGGCAGACACTGCTATTGACTGTTTTTTTTCCTTGTCTGCAGTCTGCCCTTGACTGTGCTTTGGGAGAGTAAGAGCAAAGGTTGTATCCACACTTGGAGGATGTTGGCAGGCGAGGACTGGCCGTTTTGCACTGTGTGGTCAATGGTAGGACCTCTCTTAACCCTGGGTAGCTACAGCCAGAAGGGAACAAGCATTTGTTCTTGCCTGTATGGGCCTTGGCAGTGACCCCAGGCAGCAGCCGTGGAGAAGAAACTTTGACTAGGCACTGTGGCTGACTCACCAGCCACCCACTATCAGTAACTGGAGAGGACTCCTTTGGAAGAAATGAGTAACCGTAGGATCACTGGGGATACCTAGGGAGAAGAACCTCAAGGGAAGGTTGGACTCTACTCGCTAGGTAGAGCTCAGAGTGGTATGAATTTTAACTTCAAAAAGCACATGACTTAAACTGACTTGATTTTGTTGCCTATGCTGGTGAGGTGGGACATACAAAGGTATACAGGCTTTCAGTCAAATGTGAGTCCTATCTAACCTGGTCCCCAACAGGAGACCTTGGTTAGGTACCTGTCTGCCTTAGCTAGTCAGTTAAGGGAGAATTTCATCTTTTTACCTGCCTGGAATCTTCATGCATAAATTAAAAGCAAAAGCAAGCAAATTTAAATAATTTAAACCTTTAAAGAGGTGTCACACATGTTTCCAATAAGTTCAGGATTCTGTGGCTTGGGCTTCCTTTAATCACAGAGCTGTGTTAAATATACTTAAAAAAATTCAAAATCCTATACCATATACCTCTGAGGCAGCTGGCCCAGATTTGTCACCATGTGAGCATGGCTCTCCCTCTTCATTTTCAGCAATTCTTTCCTTTTTTTCCTTTCTTGCTGAATAGCAGCAGAAGACCCATTAGCAATCCTGATATCAGGAACTCTACAAAAAAGTGTAAAATTTTAAAAATCTAAGACTTCTTCCTACTGTCAGTCCCACTCCCAAAAGGTGGGCACTATTGACAGTTCTTGTGTACACTTCCAGAATTTTCTCTGAATATATAAGCTAAACCTACATCTCTTTTCCCTACACACAAGGGATCATACCATATTTCACTTACAAATGTGTGTGGAAATAATTCCTTAACAAAACATGTAGATACATGTCATCTAAGGGCTGAGCCATAATATATTTAACTTTCTCTAATTAATGGGCATCAGGCTGTTTCTAGTACTTTGCTATTACAAATAATGCTCTAAAGAACATTTTCATCATAAAGCTTTGTACACATAATGAAGCATTTCTTTAAGACAAATTCGTGGAAATGCAATTGCTGGGTTGAAGTGTATGGCCATGTTTAACTTTGATAAATGCTGCCAAATTGACTACTGATTGCCTCACTGTGTGAGAGTTATTACTATTATAATCCACCTCTTCCTTATCATTCTGGGTTTTGTATTTTTCACATTAAAAAAATCCCACATTTTCTTCTAGTACTTTTAGTTGTGTTTTTAAAATACTTAAAAATCCATGATCCTGATCTCAGGATTGCTAATGGGTCTTCTGCTGCTATCTGGGAAATAATTTTGGTGTAAGGGGATAGAGATGTAGCTTTTGTTTTTTTAAATAACTATCCAGTTGTCCTAACACCACCTTATGGAATAAACACACACCCACACACATACACGCGCACACACACACACCAAATTGCTTTCATCAGATATGAAATTCTCAAAGTTTTTGTTGGATCTAGACTGTTTTTTTTACTTCATGCCATTGAACTATTTATTTACTCCATCTCTATTTTCATTTCTTGTTGCTGCTGTAACAAATTACCATAAATTTGGCCACACGTGGTGGCTCATGCCTGTAATCCCAGCACTTTAGGAGGCAGAGGCGGGTGGATCACTTGAGGTCAGGAGTTCGAGACCAGCCTGGCCAACATGGTGGCCAGTTATAGTATAGGTGGGGTTCCATCTATACTAAAAAAATACAAAAAATTAGCCAGACGTGGTGACACACACCTGTAGTCCCAGCTACTCGGGATGCTGAGACGGAGATTCACTTAAACCTGGGAGGCAGAGGTTGCTGTGAGCTGAGATCACACCACTGGACTCCGCCTGGGTGACAGAGTGAGACTCCATCTCAAAAAAAAAAAAAAAAAAAACTCCCAAAAAACAAACAAGAAAATTACCATAACTTTAGTGGCTTAAAAGAGCACAAATTTATTATCTTACAGTTCTGGACATCAAAAGTCCAAAACAGGTTGCCAAGCTGTGTTCCTTGAGGAGGCAGGCTCTAGGGGAGAATCTGTTTCCATGCCTTTTCCAGCTCCTGGAAGCCACCTGCATTCTTTGGCTCATGGCTCCTTCCACCATCTTCAAACCTAGTAGCATGGCATCAAGTCTCTCTCTCATCATCTTTTCTGCCTTTTTTTCTCCCTCTTGCCTCCCTTTTATAAGGATCTTTGTGATTGCATTGTGTCTACTCATATAATCCAGGATAATATCCACATCTCAAAATCTTTAACTTAACCACATCTGCAAAATCCCTTTTACCGTGCAAGCTAACATTCACAGGTTCTATGGATTAGGGATCTTTGGAGGCCATTATTCTGTTGCTATGGTCTCTAATCCCAGGCTCTTTTACTATTGGAATTTATAATGAGTTTTAATATCTGAAAGAGTTCATTGCTGCTTATGACTTCTTTTTCCAAGATGAACATATTTTAATTATGTGAATTTAAAATATGTGAGTCCTTGATTGTGACTGAAATAATAAATTACATTGACAGCATATATAGGGTACCTAGTATAGCTGGTATAGATTATCTGAAAAAAATTATCCATTATAATTGCGTATATAGAATGTAATGTGTATATAGAAATGTGTTCTTAGGACACTGATTATACATATTATAAACCACTTAATCTGTATCTATTTCTTCTTAATGTAAACATTAATGCAAATTAGTCCTCATAATTTTCATTCATTTAAAAAAATATATTGCTCACTTACTATTTGCTAGGCACAAGAGGTTACCATTGCCCTCTAGTCAAGTATTTTTTATTCTTAGGATTGTGACTTATTAGTGGATTGTGAAATCAATTTGGTGGATCATGACTAGCATTTTGAAAAAAAAAAAGGAACTGGAATAGACTAGAAAATATCAGAGTGTATCACACAACATGAAGATAAGCATTGTACTGTGAAACTTTAACTTTGGTTATGTGTTTGAGCATTTGTGTGAATATAGATTGTAATATAAAATCTCTTTCTTACTTGGATGTGGCGGCCAAAAAAGTTTGAGAGCTTCTGGTCTGAAGGGAGAACTAATAAATAAATAAACAACACAAATTAGAATGAAGAGTGCTTTCATAGATTAAACTGTAAACTCCGTGAGGACAGAACCAAGGCTATTTTCACTCATCATGATTCCACCGCAGCTTAAACTAATGTGTCGTAGAACATCAGCCCTCAGTTACTGTTCTTGAATAGATGCATGAATGGTGTGGCCCTAGAGTGCTAGGGAAAGCCATGGAAGGAGATCAAACAACCAGCATGTTCTGTGCCTTACATTTTGCATGGTTTCCATTAGGAGTCTTGGACTGTGGGGACAAAGTTTGGTGAGGAAAATGATCTGATGTAAAATTAAAGACCACACAGTCTGTGAAAGGGAACCTTGAGGGACCTTGAGTGACATCTAGTGGATTCTTTGACCAACGGGGAGACACCAGCCTAAGGAAATCTCTTTCCCATTAGGTGACATGTTATTGAATATGCTGTTTGCTTTTGAGAGACAGAGAGAGAGTTGGGCTTCATCCATCCATAGTGCATAAATGTTACTTTATTTGTGGGTGAATATTGTAGGTTTATTAATCTGTGCCCTTTGTTTTGTATTGGTTTTGTAATAGGAGCTTTATCATCAGATTGGAAAATCTTGATTAAGCTTCATGACTTTATAATGTGTTACTCAGCACCTGGTACAGCACTGTCAGCTGTGTAATAAACGCCTGTTGTTGGCTGGCTGACATGTTTTAGTCATTCATTCAACCTGTGGTCATTGATTGGATACCACCCACATTAAGGATTTCATTCCTGGCTGGAAGTTAGAAACACCAAGGAAGTTTTCAGTAAATGCAGATGCCCTTGACACACCCTAATCCCACCTCACTTCTCATTTAATTGGTGAGGGTGGAGCTGAAACTTCTCTCTATAAAGGGATATAAAGATTTATTTTTTTCAGCTCTCAAGGTGATTCTACTGTGCAGCCAGGTTAACATTTGGAAAGGCACTGAATGTCATACACCATCAATGTAAAACAGGGATCCCTACCCTCTGTATTGGTACTTCTCAAACTATCTGGGGTGAAAGACTAATTCACCATGGACCAATATTTTTGTAGAAATGAATTACTATAAAATGAAATGAAAAAACAAAGACATACAGCATAATAAAAAACAAACTCCAATATTTTATCAGATTCAACAGAAATTAATTACTCTGTCAAATTTCTCTAAAATGTTCTAACTCTTACTCTCAGTTTCTGGATTTATCTTGTTTTGGACCAGTGACAAACCATTTACAGCATGGCACTTTGAGTCATACTGCTCCATGTTACATTCTAGATGGAGATGGGGGCAAGGAGAAGACAGAGGAGATGCAAAACACACAAGTAACCGTAGTAGCAGGACACACAAATCGTTCTTATTGCATTTAAAGAGGAGGCCTGCTGACCTCTTAGTTAGTGCCTTCCATGTGGCAGAGCCCCATGGAGCCACCAGGGCCCAGAGCCTAGTCCTTGGCTTTACAGAGCCCAAATTTTGATCTTCTCAGAACACACACATTAATCAGGTACTTGGCACTGTCCATATGCTAAACTGTTTTTAAGAAACTGGTTATAAAGTAAAATCACTCTCTTTTTTAAAGCAAATATGCCTTTGGAAGGGACCAGATACTGATGTTTGCTATAATGACAGCCTCTTTCCAATATGGAGGTCTCCAGGCATGAGAAGGTTATTTAGGGAACATAGAATAGAGATCTCTCCCAGCCCCACCATGGAGCATCTCCCTCTAGTGATGACAGTACTCATGCCCAACTGATGCATGTGTCTGTCCCTTGGACAGTGCTTTATAAGCACAGACAGACTTTGACAGCCTGTCACGCTTCTAGGATGTTCCCTTCTGTCCATTGCCACCAAGCAGGCATGTTCAATGTACTGGTTTGAGTCAACAATTTCTCTGGTTTTAGCACTTCTAAGTATATCCCACATTACCGTGATTGGACTTCAGTGATCCCCAGATTATTTTCAGCAATAGATATGTCAACTATCTCCTGCACAGATTTGGTCCACAGATGACTCATCCATCCTGAGCTGGTCACTCCTTCTCACCTTTTTATATGCAGTCTTTTCCTTCTGCCTTTAATGTCCTGCCTTCCCTTTCTTTGCCAAATTCCTTCTCACCTTTTGGATTTCCGCTCTCAGACTGGATCCTCCCAGAAGCCACCTTGACCTCCCATCACTCAAGGCTCAATTCCCTGTGCCCAAGTAAAGCACACAGCCTGTGAGGCTGCAATGGCCAGTTTCCTCTCTTCTCTCCAGTTGACTTTTGTGCTCCTTAGAACAGTGATCCTGGCTTTACTCTTGGGTCCCCCGTAGCCATACATGTTAGAGCCTAAAATTAAAAAAAAAAAAATTGTTGAAATAAACTGATTTTTCCAGCACCATTCTCAAAGGGTAATGTAATGGCAAGGGGTAGTACAGGAGATACAGCCAACTTCTAATCTTACGAAGCTTTGTGATGATGGTAGGAGAGACAGGTGCAGTGTTTCTTGAAAGTCAAGCTGAAGAGTATGAACATTAACTGATAGATGATGAAGGTGTGTAAGAAAGGGAGTATGATGATAAAGTGAATGATTTAAGAAAAATTAATGTCATGGTATTGAGGAAGGAGAGATTACATTTGGGCAAGGATTGAACCTGGCACACTGGTTAAAACAGTGGTAGTATCTCCCCATGAGGGGCATCTCAGAATCACCTGAGATGCTACATCAATACCCTTCCTTTCCCCACCCAGTTTCGATGTGTCACCCACACCCTTCTAGGTCCCATCCCTAGTTAGTAATCACTGCCGTGGGAACCTTTGCACTGAGGGGAGTCTGTCCTATGCCTGAGGTGTAGGGGAAGGAAATTCAAAAGTCTATTGTAATCTTGTAGATGTGAGATACTAGAGATTTGATGTGTTATCATCATATATTTAAACAGTTTAAATAATGTTTCCAATTTTATATGAGAACTTTTGCTGGAGGTAAAGCAAAACTTATAATAGATTATAACAAATGGTGATCTTAAAAGCTTATTGCTAGTCACTTGACTAAAATTTGTATTAATTTTCAGTAAAGGCTGTTGGCCCCCCTATTTATTATAGTTCCTGAATTTTCTACTGAATGTTGACAGGTTAACCCAGCATTTTACTGTGGCCTAATAATTTTCACTGGAAAAACCAACTAAGTTATCTAAACTATATTGTAGGCATTCAGCAAGTTACATACATTTTTATTCTTCAATCTGAATGTCCGGGAACACATTAAAACAAAAATTAAGGTTGTGCTTCACTCTTTTTAGGTTAACTTTCTCAGAATTAAAAGACAAACTGCCCATTATGAGTGAGACAAATGTCTCTTTCATCAAAATCAGTGACTTACAAAGTCTTGCAATTGCTGGTTCAAGTTTGCCACTTCTAGTTTCTAACTACTTTAGGTTCTTCTCCTGTCAATACTAGCACTAAGGATTATCGAAGTCACACAGTTTAGAACCCACCTTTTTTTTTTTTTTTTGAGACAGAGTCGCACTCTGCTGCCAGGCTGGAGTGCAGTGGCGCGATCTCGGCTCACTGCAAGCTTTGCCTCCCAGGTTCAAGCGATTCTCCTGCCTCAGCCTCCCGAGTAGCTGGGACTACAGGCACCTGCCACCACGCCTGGCTAATTTTTTGTATGTTTAGTAGAGACGAGGTTTCACCATGTTAGCCAGGATGGTCTCGATCTCCTGACCTCGTGATCTGCACATCTTGGCCTCCCAAAGTGCTGGGATTACAGGCGTGAGCCACCGCGTCTGGCCTAGAACCCAACTTTCTATCTGAGCATCAGGTTTCAGAGAGAGAGAGAGAGAGAGAAAGAGAGACAGAGAGAGAGTTGTAGGTGGAGGGCAGGGCAAGGCTTAAACGTGAGGCTTAAATTTTGTGTGCCTCATTCCTTCTTATTGATGACAATCTGACTATTAGGCCAGTCCGAACAGGTCTATATACCTTCCTGAAATACACACCCGGGTGTCCTCTGGTGTGCAAAAGAAGATACTATAATAATAAGAAAATCACATATATATGGAATTTTCAATTACAGGAACTTGAAAGTACAGATGAGTCATAAAGATTTAATCCAATAGGAATTTGTAGGCTGTTAAAATCAAATTTAGAATTAAGTGAAGGAATTTGGGAACGGGCAAAAGATATACATAATATTTGACAAATCAATCTCAGAGAACATCAATTTCCTTTATTGCCCCTACTTCTATACTGCTTGTTCTTAGATCCTTGTTAATCCTGGAAGGGCATCAAGGGGGTCAGCCTGCGTCTGTTGTGGGGTGTAGGGTCCAAATAAATGCTCTTAGTCATTTTGTATTCACAATGATTCATTTCTTGGGAACTGATGAAAACTTATTCTAAAGCCAAGTTGGGGTTGGGGGGAGAGAGAATAAGTACAAGTGCTCTGGCAGGCTAGAAATAACTTACAGAATCAATAGTTTCCAAGTTTCTGACAGAGCCAGGTTAAGGATGTTGGAATTGCAGCAGTTGTACCTACTTGCTAAAGCTGACACATACATCCTTAGACAAATGCACACTTACATTAAGGATGCTGAGTTGAATTGTCAAGGGTCCTCCATCCCAGGACTTAAAAAAAAGAGTCCTGGGAGAACAATTCTGATGCCCAACAAAAGGGAATAAATAAATTGAGTTATGGTTTAGCCATGCACACATAGAATGGTATTCAAGTACTACAAATAATGCTTATAAGTTTTACTAACATGAAAAAATAGTTATGCAATATTAATTTAAAAACTGCAAAATTAGTATATGTAGTATTAGCTCTGCTTAAGAATGGCATGCATAGGGAGGGATGAACAGGTGCAGCACAGGATTTTGAAGGCAGGAAATTATTCTGTATGATACAATAATAGTGGATACACATCAGTATGCATTTGTTAAAACCCATTGAATGTACAACACAGTGAAACCTAATGCCAGCTCAAACTGAATGCATCAATATCAGCTCCTCAGTTGTAACAAACACACCACACTAATGCCTGATGTTAACAATAGGGGAAACTAGGTGAAAGGGGAGAGGAGAGGGAATGTATGGGAACTCTTTGTACTTTCTGCTCAATTTTTCTGTAAACCTAAAAGTGCTCTAGAAAATAAAGTCTACTGTATTTTTAAAAGACTGAAGGGAAATACAACAAAATGTCAGCCAGAGTGTGCCATCCTATAAGATAGTGATAAGCTCAGATTTCCTGAGATCAAATTCTGTCTCCTCTACTTACTGCTTAGATTAAGTACTTGAACTGTCTGTGTTTCAGTTTCCCTGTCAATTAAAATGGGAATCATGATAGTACTTATCTCATAAATTTCTCCAGTAAATCCACATTATTTTGATAATTATGAAAAACTATACATGCATTGTATTATAAATTATATATATATGGAAAATTATGTGTGTATATAGTTTATATTAGTTGTCTATTGCTGCTTAGCAAGTTACCTTGGCATAAAACCCCAGTAAACTGTTACCTCACAGTTTCTGTGGGTTGGGAAAGTGAGAGTAGCTTAGCTGGGTGGTTCTGGCTTAAGGTCTGCTGTAAAGTTGTGGCCAGGGCTGCTATCATCTGGAGCTGAAGGCCAGAATGGGGCTGGAGGATCTGTTTCTGAGATGGCTCACCGCATGGCTGGCCAGTTGGTATGGGCTTTTGGCAGAAGGTGAAATTCTCCATAGTGCTGTTTGAGTGTTCTCACAACATGAGGGCTGGCTTCCTGCAGAGAAAGTGATCCCGGAGAGGGCAAGGTGGAAGCCTCCATAATTTTTTACGCCCTCGCCTTGGAACTCACCATCATGCCTACAATATTCTATTTGTTACACAAGTCAGACATATACATTGTAGGAGAGAATGACATAAGGGTGTAAATACCAGGAGGCAAGGATTAGGACCATCGTGGAGGCTGGCTACCATACATGTACATATGTGTATATCTGTATAAGTCAATGTGTCTGTATATGCCTGTGTCCGTGTGTGTGTGTATTTGTCACCCTGCTGAAGCATTATCCCAGTGCACCTGCATGTACATTCTTGTCCTGTGTATTCTATTGAAGCAACCCCCAAAGCTTTTTTGGCTGCCTAGCACTTGGTCTTAGCAACCTCTTTCTTTCCTTCCTTCTTTCCCTCTCATCCTCCTCCCTTTCTTTCTTCAAGAGATGCTCATTGTATACCTATTAAGTGGCAGTGAGCCATCTCTGTCCACCCCTCTGACTCTACCTCTCCTGCGCTTGCCTTCTATGCCTGCCTGTTCTCAGATGCCCTTCCACCCTCCCCCCCCAGCTCTGGTCCCTGCCCACCGTCCACCCCATCTGTGCATGGAGTACTCAGAGCGCCTAGGCTAGCTGCAGATCCCTTGTTATGCTAATGCATCAGTCCTCCTGTTGCCGTTAACAGGCAGCTGAGACTGAGTGTGACGCTTAGCACGATAGCTGGGAAATCACAGAAAAACACACCCAGAACAGCTCAAGAGTGACTATTCACACAGATCAAAGAGCCTAATATTTTATTCTGAGGTTTTCATTCTCTTATAACCATAAAACTCCGAAGCTCAGTAAAAAGTCAGCTTGGATAGCTTACTATGATTATTAACAATAGACCACTAATAAATACATGGTCTGTAAGGCACTTAGGGGCTCACAAAGGGGAACGGCTGAGACACACGGGTCAGCCTCAGCCTCCTCAGTTCAGCAGGGGGGCTCCTAAGAGACCTGCACATAGGCAGAGAAGAAGCAAAAATTAACAAAAGAATCCAAGAGACTGAGATAGTCCCTTCCGCATTTGGCAGAAAACCTAAACTACAGTGACTCATACAAGGAGAGGTTCGTGTCCCTGTCCTGTGAATAATTGAGGGAGGCGCTCCTGGGCTGGCATAGTGGCCCTGCTCTGTGATGTCCTCAGGGACCCAGGCTCTTTCCAGCTCCTGCTCTGCGATCCCTAGGGTGTGGCTCCCATCTTTATGGTCTAAGTTGGTGATTAGGTCTCCAATGCATCCATATTCTAGGCGGCCACTGGAGGAAGAGACAAAGAAATGGGGGCAAAGGCAGGTGACTGCAGCTCAAAGGAGAGTTTCCTGAAGCTGGCACATGTCACTTCATCACTGGCCAGGGCTCAGTCATGTGGCCACACCTTGATGCAAGGGAGCCTGAGAAGTGTGGCCTCCACTGCAGGGCTGCAGTGTTCCCAGCTGAAATGTGAGGCTTCTGCACTTCTAATACTGAGGGAGAGGGGAGACTGGGAACTGGAAGATCCGTAGCAGCATCTGCCACAGTGGAGAAGGACGAATCACCAGCAATCCAGACCTCAGGCCCCTCCCCATTCCAGCACATCTCTATCTCCCTCTCACACACAGCATTTCCACTGTGTGTCACAGTTGACAGAGAGCTGTCATGTATGGGACCCATTTTAAATGTACTGCATTTTGATTTTATTAACATATTAAAAATTTATTACATACAAGGCAAGCATGTCCATTGGCAACTGCTCCCAAGCTTGGGCCCTCCTCATTGGCCATGAGTTGACTGCTGTGGTCAGGGTTGGCATGTGTTCTTCCCAGGCTCTTTCTATCAGGCACGCCTTGAAGAGCTGCTGCTAGCATTGGGGAGAGGTCTGAGGTCTCCACAGAAGGGGCTCTACACCCTGTGCCTAGCATCCAAAGACAGTTACTTAAACCACCAGACAACATCCCCCTACCTGTTCCTTGCTGCCTTCTCTCAACCCTCCTGGTCTTCATTGAATCCTCACGTGGCCCCACGAGCTTGGAGATCTGGGCCAGTTGCTCTGGTTGAAGCAGGCTCTCCCCTTAATTTTCATTTCTCCTTCTTGGATCAGGTCTTTTACCAGGCAACTGTCAGGATAACACATGCCCTGGCCCCATCTTAACCTGTGCTCTGAGCCTCCCTTTCGACCTGGACAAACTGGGTTGCCCTCCTCATCAAGGACAGCATCTGCACACTGGCAACCGTTATTGAGTGCTTGCCCCCTACCAGGCACTGCTGTCTGCACTTTGAAGGTCTTAACTCCTTTGCTCCTCTCACCCACACAGCTAATAAGCACAGCTTTGCTAACAATGCCAGGCTCTGGGCCTGTCTTGGAAATACTGGTTCTGTGGAAGGAAGTTGGGCTGTGGAGTACAACAGATTTATTTGCTGTATGTTCTTAGGCAAATTACTCAACCTCTAAAAATGGATTATTGACACCTGCAAAGTGTGAGGAACATTAAAAGAGATGGCATACAAAGCACTTAGCCTAGTGCCTGGTACATAGTGTTATTAATTAATGGCAGTACTTGTTTATGAAGATAAAAAGTAATTCAATAGTGTCTGATGGGAGAGTAGATTATTTTAAGATCCTGCCCAATGCTCCATCAAGTCACTGCAGAGTGCCTGGGGTGGGGAGGAAATACCCTTCCATGTACTCTCTCTTCAACCACTGGTTTTCCTTGCTACTACAATTGGGTCTTTGCCCTAAAATTTTTCCCTTTTTCTTTTAGTGCTTTAAGACATTTCTGATTTAAGCATGCTTTGGTAGGAGATCGAGAATTTTTCCAAGTCTGTTTGGGCTTGCAGCATTTGGAATTATCGTGCATATCAGAATCTTTCCACATATGAATGTTTTATATGCTTAGGTAATAAGAAAGGGAAGGAAAGATTTTACAGAATCACAGATGTAGTCTTAATGGGAAAAGAGCAAGAGAAACATCAACCAAAAGAGGAGAGAATTGGAACTATATCTTCATTTGGTTTATAGGGAAGAGGAAGCATGTGCCACTATAAAGTGTGATCATTATGGTGTGCCTTTTTTTGTTGTTGTTGTTATAAGAATTCCAGAATCTACACATTCAAACTAGTACAGTCTTCCAACTTAGTTATTTGGGGAAGTTATATGTGTTTCCAACAACTTGACAATTTCTCAAATATTATCAACTGATATCTCATTTTATCACTACCATCCAGGTTCCTGTATGAGAGGGTACCAATATCTGTCCCTTGTAGGTACTCTGTCATCCCAACCCGTATTCTTAACCAATTCTGGTTGAAGAAGAAGATAAACTAGGACTTCTAAACCCACCAGCACTTGGCTTAGTTAAGTGCCTTCTCTGTGCCAGGCGTCATGCCAGGATCTGGGTTTGCAGAGGTAAATATAACACAGTCCCTGCCCTAAAGGATTTTGGAGACCAGAGAAGGGATGATCTAAAAGCCTGTACACGTATTCTCCCTCTCTTTGCCAGGGGTAAAATTTCCAAGTGTTCATGGAGTTGAGACCAAGCAGTGAGAGAACTGTCTGTATTGACATAAAGCACACACTGCAGTCCCTGAGTCATCCTGGGGCACCACTACAGTCATCCTGGGGCACCTATGGTTGTTGCCAGATTGGCAAAAATCCAAACCAAGAAGAACTAGGTAAATGCTGTGACTGTGGAGCACTTTGCTCCAGCTAAAAGTCAAGTTTACCTGAAGGGCAGCCACAAGTGCCTCTGGCTTAAGCTCCTCCAAAATGAAGGCATTGTGAAATGGGAATTTTGAAAAAGGCAAAAATGTCAATCTCTTTGAAGTAATTTCTAAACTCCTTAATTTACAGAATGATAGATTTAATTTTGGTCTGAATTATTTTGGTATCAATGATGTCAAAGCAATTTGTCCCTGGATCAATTCAGTGAAGAAAAAGCATCTTCAATGTATCAAGAGGTTGGTTTTTTTGTGTGTGGTAGAGGACATTCTATTGCTTTTATACTGACATTCTAGAAATTAGTCCTTATATTTTATGTTTCCTCCAAATCATTTGTAACATATTTATTAAAAACTCCAAGTGTACTTTCTGGTACATACAGTTAAAATAAATGCACTAATTTAAATGATCAACAGTTATGAAGAGGCAGGGTCCCTTAGTGGGTAAGAGTATAGTTTCTGGGCCAGGCGTGGTAGCTCACGCCTATAATCCCAGCACTTTAGAAGCCCCAGGCAGGTGGATCACTTGAGGTCAGGAGTTCAAGACCAGCCTGGCCAACATGGTGAATCTCCATCTCTACTAAAAATACAAAAATTATCCAGGCATGGTGGCACGCTCCTGTAATCCCAGCTACTTGGGAAGCTGAGGCAGGAGAATCGCTTGAACTTGGGAGGCGGAGGTTGCAGTGAGCTGAGACCGCACCACTGCACTCCAGCCTGGGTGACAGAGCAAGACTCTGTCTCAAAATACAAAACAAAACCAAAAGAGTATAGTTTCTGGCCCTACTCTGCAAGGATTCAAATCTCCCTTTGCCACTTACTATCTGTGCAATTTTGGATGGGCTATGCGAACCCCCGTGCTTGTTTCTCCATCCATAGAATAAGAATAACGGTATCTACCTCATAAGATTTTTATGAAGATCAAAGGAACTAACAACATAAAGCACCTAGAACCATCCTGGCACAGAGTAAGATCTGCTCTATAAGTAGTAGCTGTTATCATTGATTGGACACTTACCATATGCCATGCCTGTTATATATATCACTGAATTTACACCTCCCAACTCCCCTCTGAGCAAGTATTAGTATCCCCATTTAGCATATAAGGAAACTTGAATTTAGAGGTTTCAACAATTCAAATCAGACACACAGTGTTTCAGACTGAAGCTTAGTCACATCATTACATAATGGTCTCCCAAAATGGAGCTGGACAAATCAAAGAGAGTTATAAAAATGCAAACAACCCAAGTTATTAAAGGTAAAACATTTTACCTATTAAAATGCAATGTAATGTCTTTCTGTCTCCAGCTAGAGTGGAGAGAGCCTAAGCCAATACGGCTGAAAAGACGGGCTGCCTTTGCATTTCTATGTCATGAATTATGTGTTGGCATCAGAGAAGAGCCATAGAAGGCTTCTAAAGAGTGGAGAAATGATCATCTCCGTATTTTATAAAGACCACCATCATGATGGTGACACATAGGCTGGGGGGTAGGGTGAACATCAAGGTGGAGGATCAGTTTCAGACCCTTGTAATGACCCAGAGAGTTATGATATATGTTTGAGTCTGGGTGGAAGTTGTGGATATACAAGAGAACAGAGATACCTGAGACACCAGGTAAATAGAAACAATATGACTTGATCTATCTATTACATGGCGGAACCCAGGTTTCTGGCTTGGCCAAGTGGCTGGTTAGCTGGTAGTGCCAGTCACCAAGATGAGGAGGCACAAGAGAAAAGGCAAGTAAGAGAGTATGATTAGTCCATTTAGCAGAAGTTGAGCCGGGCGTAGTGACTAATACCAGCAATCCCAGCATTTTGGGAGTCTGAGACAGGAGGATCAGGAATATGAAACCAGTCTGGGAAACATATAAAAACCATCTCTACAAAAAAAAAAAAAAAAAAAAAAATAGCCAGGCATGGTAGTATGTGCTTCCAGTCCTAGCTACTTGGGAGGCAGAAGTTAGAGGACTGCCTGAGGATTTGAGGCTGCAGTGGGCTATGATGGTGCCACTACACTCCAGCCTGGCAACAGAGCAAGACCCTGTTTCTAAATAAATAAATACAAGTAATTGAACTTGAGAAGCCTGTGAAATTCTATCCAAAAGTCAATTAAACATACAGATCTGCAGCTCAGGTCTCCAGCCTGCACTGGAATTAGAGATCTGAGATGGTAGTGCACGTCGTAAGGATAGTGTCTGGAGAGAGAAGAAAGGAAGTAAAGGGAAGAACCCTGGGAATAAGCCCCAACATTTGGGAATAGGCCTCTGTGGTAAACCAGCCTGGAGACTGAGCAGCCAGAGAGCTCAGAAGAAGGTGAGGAGAGAGTAGGGCCCCAGGCACCAAGGGGGAGAGTCTTGGAAGACTGTGAAGGGGTTGACAGTGCCATGTGTCACAAAGCTGAGTAAGCTGTGAGTGGAAAAGTGTGCAAGGGAGTGGGGAACTTAATATTCATTCATGACCTTTGCCAGACAGTTTCAAGGGAGAAACTGGGGTGGAAGCCAGATGTCAGGGAGTCGAGGAGGGAGTGGGAAGTGGGGACTTTAAATGAAGACAGGTGACAAGGCACTTAGCTGATTAAAGAAGGTGAGAGAAATAGAAAGAGGGGACAGAATTGGGGGGAAGCTTTGGTTAGAACATACGTAGTTCTAATAATACCGTGTCTGGCCAGGTGCAGTGGCTCATGCCTGTAATCCCAGCACTTTGGGAGGCTGAGGCGGGCAGACTGCTTGAGCTGAGGAGTTCGAGACCAGCCTGGGCAACATGGCAAAACCAATGTATTTTCGCTAAAAATACAAAAAATTATCCAAGCATAGTGGCACATGCCTGTAGTCCCAGCTACTTAAGAAGCTGATCACCTGAGGTGATCACCTGAGCCTGGGGGGTTGAGGCTGCAGTGAGCCATGATCACACCACTGCACCCCAGCCTGGGTGACAGGAGTGAGACCCTACCTCAAAACAATAATAATAATAATAATAATAATACTGTGTCATGGGATTCAAGTCTCCATAAGGGTCAATTGATATTCTCTTCTTGAAAACCTGTAGTAAATAAATCCCAAACCCAAGGTAACCATTTGGTAAATGAAACGTCTGTGCTTTCCTAGCTTCTCTGGGATTTGGGAGCACCCTGAAGGGTTGCGATAGCTCCATCCATAGCCTACTCAACCAGCATTATGTTGGCCCTTTCTTCTTGCTAACAGAACCCAGTGTTGTTGATGTGGCCATTTGCCCAGCACCACAGTATACACTGTGCTTGTTGTAAGACAATCAACACAATGTGGTTTCTCTTTGCCAGTGACTGGTCTAGGGGTGTGTGCGACCCAGTCCTAGCCAATGGGATGTTGGAGGACATTTTCTGAGGACTTCTAGAAAAGATTCCTCCCTCTTCCTCCCAATCACCTCATTCCCTCACTATACAAAGAGAGAAAAGTGAGGAGAAAGCCTTTTTTCCACCCATCCCTTTCCATTCTGTTTAGGGCATAAAAATAATTGCAAGGAAATTCAACAAAGTTCTTTTTCCAACAATGATTCCCTTGATGCAGTCTTAGAAAAATCAATTTTAAAATTATTTCAGAAGCAAATTTTTAGGTGCTCTTGCTTTGCAGGTATCCTAAGCAGACATTTATTTAGCTTATTAGACACTCTAACGCTGACCTTGAGCAAATTTCTTAACTTGTATGAGCCTCAGTTTCCTCCTTGATAACCTGGGGAATGAGAATAGCTACCACATGGGCCTGTTGTGGGAACTGAGATGGGACGTGCAAAGTGCCTAGCATAGCAATGATAGTGCTTGACTCCTATTTTCCTGTGAGTTCTTTTTTTTCCTTTGAGATGGAGTCTCGCTCTGTTGCCAGGCTAGAGTGCAGTGGCGCAATCTCAGCTCACTGCAACCTCCACCTCCTGGGTTCAAGTAATTCTCCTGCCTCAGCCTCCCAAGTAGCTGGGATTACAGGCATGCACCACCACGCCTGGCTAATTTTTTTGTATTTTTAGTAGAGCATGGTTTCACCATATTGGCCAGGCTAGTCTTGAACTTCTGACCTCAGGTGATCCACCCACATCGGCCTCCCAAAGTGCTGGGATTACAGGCATGAGCCACCGTGCCCGGCCTTCCTGTGGGTTCTTTACACACACCCTCACTAGGAAAGACTAGGAATGGCCAGGGCTACCAGTAAATTACTGATAGCCAGTGACCTCCCCAAGGGACCCTAGAACCCGGGATCCCACTTTCCACACCTGCAGGTCACCCGTTGGCTGCCAGATCCATGTCAGGTTCCTTCGAGTTCAGCTGCAGCCTGCTGACTTGGGCACTTCCCCCAACAGCCTGCTTGGCTGACCACATCCCCCAGATGGTTCCAAACTGTCAGCCTTTTGAGCCCACAGACACGGTGCCCAGACCTTGTGTCCCCTCCCTGCACCAGTGCCTGTGGTGCCCAGTTTCTCCAGCCCTTGCCAGCCTGTTCCCAGCTTCTGGCCCTGCCTGCTGCATGGTCAGCAGAATTCTCCTGGGCCTCATCCTAGACCTGTGTTACAGCAGGTGACAGACAGTCAGTCCCACTCTCTGACTAATAAGCCACAAAATAAACCTTGTGTCCAGAAGGCAACATCTACCTAATCTATACCCTTAGCTACTTTGCTGTCCCTTGAGGGAAGAGGACAGGTGCCTCTGTCTGACGTCTGTGTCTCTGTCTTTCATCCTCAGCTTAGAGACACAGTGCTGAGTAATGAGAGTTTGTGCTGGGGCTAAGACAACAACAAAAATCCCAGCTTCAGCACTTTATTACAGTGCTGAATTACTTAATTCGAGTCAGCTATTTAACCCTTTAAATCATTACAACATCAATAACAATAGCACCTAATATTTATTGGTTGCATATTTGTCTGCTAAATGCTTTGAGAGGCATTCTCTCAATCCTCTCTGTTACTATGAGAGAGGTTTCATTGTTCTCTCCACTTTACAGAGGAGGGACCCGAGACACAGAGAGTTAAGTAACTTGCCTGAAGTCACTGCTGCTGAGTAGAGGAGCTAGATTTGCCTGATTCTGGAGCCCAGACTCCCTGGGACTCAACTTCCTCATCTGTGAAATGTGGACAGTAAAAATGACTTCACAGGACTGAGCAAGAATAAGAGACATCACTTCTACAGGGTCCCTACTAGATGCTCAGCAATGCTAGGGGAGCAATGCTCGGTTCCCCTAGCTATCATAAAGGACTCAACTTCCTCATCTGTGAAATGTGGACAGTAAAAATGACTTCACAGGACTGAGCAAGAATAAGAGACATCACTTCTACAGGGTCCCTACTAGATGCTCAGCAATGCTAGGGGAGCAATGCCCGGCTCCCCTAGCTATCCTAAAGGAGTCAACATGAGCCATTGAGATGTCGGCTCTCAGTAAAGATTTGTCCCCACGGCAGACATTTCCTAAGATGAACTGATTTGCAATGGGAATTGCAGCTGATGATCTGGAAGGCCTTCATCAGCCCTTCTGAAAGAGATCTTGCGGATGCCAGCTCCTTTTCAACTCAGGACATGGAACATGCAGACACCAGCCCTGCTGCTGAGAACAATGTCTGTCAGAAACATGCTTTCCCTGAGAGGACAACCATTATTAGTGGGGCAGGACACAGACTCTTTTTTGAGACAGAGTCTTGCTCTGTCACCCAGGCTGGAGTGCAGTGGCACCATCTCAGCTCACTGCAAGCTCAGCCTCCTGGGTTCACACCATTCTGCTGCCTTAGCCTCCCGAGTAGCTGGGACTACAGGTGCCCACCACCATGCCCGGCTAATTTTTTGTATTTCTTAGTAGAGACGGGGTTTCACAGCGTTAGCCAGGATGGTCTCGATCTCCTGACCTCGTGATCCGCCCGCCTGGGCCTCCCAAAGTGCTGGGATTACAGGTGTGAGCCACCGTGCCCTGCCAGGACACTGACTCTTTAGCCAGGTCTATGGGGATGAGGGGAATGTAGATACCAGTTGTGTGTGAAGCTCCTCAGAGTTGACTCAAGCGTATCATTTAGAACTGCACAGAAAAATTACTTTTTTGAGAAAGACTCAAAATTACTAAAATGGAACTTCTTTCTTTCCAAAATGTGAGAGCAAAGTACTGTCAGACCGACCTCCACTCTGGTTTTCCCCACCCTCTCTTAACATCATTTAGAGGCTTGTTTTTTACTCTTCCTTCCCCCATTCATGTCTTTCCTGGCTATTTTGGGAATAATGTAATTTGGAGTGGGATGTTTTTTTCTTTCTCTTTTGGTCTGTGCAAGTGGTCTGCGGGTTTATTTTATTCCAGATGTTTCTCCCCAACCTGCCTTTTGAAAGAAACCCAGAATTATTTTTAAACAGAATTTGGAGGCTTCCAAATACAACAAATATTCGAACTGCCTGTGGATTCCTACATTACAAGTCCTTGCTTTGTGGTGGGGAGAACAGAGGCTATGGAGCCAATGGTTCTGGGGACATAGGAGGCCTCAGAGGCCTGCTGCGTGGGCCTGAACTGCCTTCTCTTGCTTTCTCTTCTCCGCTTCCTGGGCATCAACCCAAGTGCCCTCTGGCTGCCCCCTGAGATGCCTACCTGAGGAACCCACTTCTATCCCAGGAAACACACTGCTTAGCTCTTCTGCTGAATTTTGCCAGCACCCCTTTCTCCCCAGAAGCTACCCTGACAGAGAGATTCATATTAAGATAACACCATAACACTTCATACATTACCTCCTTTCCCACTTCCTACATTACCAGGGACCCTCAATGCCTTGACCCAGTGGTTTTCAACTCTGGCTGCACACTAGAATCATCAGAAGAACTTACTGAGATATGGATGTTCGAGCCCCACCCACCCAGGTCTGAGGGTTAATGCTCTGGAAACTGGAAACTAGATTAAAAAAAATAGTTTCTACTTTTAATTATAAAGGTAACCTGTATTCATCGTTCTTGTTATTGCCGTTAAGGTAAACATTACAGAAATGTTTTAAGCAAAAAGCAAAAATATCCCCTCCCTCCTTGATATTCCAGTCCTACTCTTCAGGAGCAAACACTGTTAATGGTTTCATGTGTCTCCTTTTGGAAGTTGTCTGTGTATTTTGCTAAATCATATATGTTTATTTTTTACACCTATGTGATCAAATTATCACACTTTTGCATCCCCAATGAACCTTGGAGAACTTTCCACATCACTACAAACTGAGCGATCTCATTCTCCCTGAGGCTTACGTCACTTTGCTGCTGTCGGGGGCCACAGCTCTCTGATTGACTAGGAAGCTCAGGCTGCTGGGGAGGATCGGCTGGAGAGGAGGCCCCTTCACAGGGGAAGGTGGTCAGCTGTCTCTAACATCTCCCCTAACTTCCAGAGCCTCTTAAGAAAATGCATTTTGGAGAAGGAAAGCTTTTCCCTAAATTGTACTCAGAGTGTAGGCTGATTGTGTGAAAATGCCTCGATAGAACTTTAGGTCTTCTGTTGAATTTCTTCAGCATCCCTTTTCCCTAGGGGCTAATGGGAATGACTGTCTATAAGCTAAAACCATAGCACTAAGATAACGCCACAGCCTGTCACTCCTCCCAGGTGATACGTGTACGACAGCCTGTGTAAACTGCAGAAAAACACATACTTTGAAGAAGAAGTTCAAGTACATCCTGGCCCTCAAATGCTTTATTTAAGTATGGGCCTCAGGAACACTCTAGAGGACCTTGGGAGGAGAGGTTTACCTGGATAGTTCCCCAGTAGAAACACAGGAAAGAGTGGGCACATCTCAGGGCGATGGTTTTGAGAATGAATCAGTGACTTCACAGAGATGACAAGACTGGCATAACATGCAATTTGATTTCTTACTTAAACTAATGTCTAGTTTCCCACTGTGTAAGAGCGGTTCCCCTCTGACTTTTTGGACTGTGTTCACCACCCTTTTCCGTAGGGTGAAGGTAGAGAGAAAGCCTCCCTGTAGTCTGGCTCTGTCACTGCCTTGCATGTGATGTTTCCTAAGTCTTGCAACCTAACTGGGAACCAGTCTCCTTATCTAGGAAATGAGGCCAGTACAATAGATGATTTTCTTTTATAAAACCCAGGCGGGTCTGAAGGTCAGATGATTTTTAAGGTCCTTCCTGGCTTTAAAATTCTAGGTTTCATGACTATGACCACCCACAAACCATACAGGAATTTTTTTTTTTAAGCCACAGCTGAATTTAGTTCTTTGGAAAAGAGGCGGTGGAATCGCATTACCCAGCTGGGTGCTTCCTATTTAATCTGCTGTTTTCCTGACTCGTGTAGCTCTTTTCCTCCCAAAGCTTTCTGTGAGCCTGTAGCTTGACAGCATCTAGCCTTGATGGTTGGAGCTTTCTTTTTTCCATGATTACCACCACCCTGCTACTTATCTCACTAGGATATCATCCAATTTAATGCATTGTAATAATAATTATGTCTTATATGTACATAAGCTTTAACAGTGCACCAAGAACGGTATTTTAGAAAGCACATGGGTTTTTTAGCAAGACATTGTCAGAGTTTGAATTCTGCCTTGTAGCAGCTGCAAATTTGGTTGCAAACACAAACTGTTTCTGGTTAACTTTAGCAGAGAAGGAATTTACGTGAGGAGCAGTGGGAAGCGCATGGAATCATGGGGCCGCTGGGAGGCCTTGGCGGGCGCAAGACGTAGAGGAGGACAGGCACAGTCCAGAGGCCACCTTGAGAGCCACCGACTTGGGAGGGGCACTTGTCACTGCTGTTCACAGCCACCTCATCTAATCCCTAAATGACCATGTGCTTTGGCCTGTCTCCCTAAAGGGTGAAAGCTTTAAGCAACTAGAGAGCGGAAAGCTTCCCCTTCAGCTTGGTTTCTGTACTGGGCAATGGAATCTTCTGTAGCGGGCAAATGGAACACTTACCCTGATGTTCCTCCCAAATAAGAAGTACTGTATATCCACAAGTGGACATCCAATACAAAGAAAAAGAACCTTGATGCTAACCTGACATCATATACAAAGATTAACTCAGGTTGGACCATAGACCTAAATATAAGATTGAAAACTGCACAACTTCTACAAGAAAGCATAGAATAAGTATACCTAGATGCTGAGCAGCCAGAATGACCAATGTCCACCACACGGTTCCACCACCTACTACTACTAGCTGTGTGACTTGGTCAAATGAGGACAATCCCTGTCTCCAGGCAGCTGGGTGGATCCAGTGGGAACCTGAATAAACCCCTCAGCCTGGGCCCTGCCCTCTGCGTAGGGATGTTCTCCGGAACTAACCTGCAGCGTGGACATTCCCGAGCATGGCCAAGCCTCCAGGTGTCCCTCTGCCTGGAGGTGGGGTGCATTCCGAGAGGGGACAGACCATTTTGACACCTCTTGTCTTTTGCAGCTTTGAGAGCCCTGAGATTCAGCCCCTGCTTGGGACATAGTAGCTATAGGGAGGGTCTTCTTAGGCAGTGAACCGAGAAAGAAGGTTGCATGGGGTCCTCTTGAGACACACCTAGGCACTCTGAAAAATATTTCAGTGAAACTTCTATGGGGAAGTGCTGGAGGCCTGTGTCAGCAGGTGGGAGGCCCCAGTGACATCTGTTAATGTGGATTCATTTGTCCCTCTGGTGCTGGGCCTGAGCAAATTTGGGATGCACATACATCCTTTCATTGGATTCTTGTTATATCCCTTTGAGGTCAGCATAGCAAGTACTGTAGACTCATTTTTTTTTTTTCTGCAGAGGAAGAAACTGAGGCTAAAGAACAAAAACTTGCTGAAGGTCACTCAGCTTGGGCTGTGGGACTTGTTTTCCTGCCCCGAGCCCAGCGTCCTTCCCACCATCCACCACTGTTTCCTTTCTTGGTACCTCCATTATTAGAACACCTGGATATTCTTAGCTAACAATGGATGACATAAATAAACACACGGTCATTTCCCCACATTTCCGCACAGGTCCTCTGCAGATGGCAGAGCCCTTTCTCTAAATGCATGGCATGAAAAGGCATTTCAAAGGTTGGAAAGAGAGCTTCAGCATTAATCATGATGGGACAGCGGAAACTGGCTTTGCAAGGGATGGACTGGACTTCAGGGAAGATGGACAGCCTGAGCTCACTTTCAGGAGAGCTCACTTTCAGGAGATCAGTCAGGGCTGTCATTCCAGGGCCTGGGTGGAGGGCTTCTGCTGTGCCAGGGAACAGGTGTCTGGACTTGGTCTCCCAGGGCGAGCGCCGTCTGCTGCCAGTCCTTGCAGAGACTGGACTGTAGCTCTGAGTGCATGATTTGTAGGCCAGGATCCTCCCCTGCCCCTGAGGCTGAGGCCAACATGGGGGTGGCTGCCTTTAAGGCTGGTCTGGGATTGTCCATGTACTTACTGAGCCAAGGAGGAAGAACCAAAATAGATGCTGGGAGAAAGCAGAGGTCAGAGGCTCAGAGAGGCAAGTCCTGTGTCAGGCTGGAAGGGGATAGTAGAATTGGGGGTGTAGCGGGGGATGGTGTCAATAGCCAGTGGGAATGAGGACTAAGGGAAGAGCCCATCTCACAGGACTCCTGGGCCTAGCAGAGGGTAGGTGATCAATGACTATTTAAGTAATTAATAGTTCAGCAACAAAGGACAGTCTTGTGGGGGTAGGGGCAGCTCCTAAAAAGGGCTGTGGTAGGAAGGGTGGGGCAGGAAGGTCTATGTGGCTGAGCCCCTCTGGGACCCTCAAACTCCAGTGTCAAGTCTTCTGTCCTTTTGAGCCCAAGTGACACCACTGATTTTTTTTTTTACTCTATCTTGAGGGAGAAGCAGGCCCCCCACAAAGGACATAAATCTCTACAGATGAGGATACCTCACTGGGCTTTTGTTTGTCAGCCAAAAAGGGAAAAGTAAGCATTTGTCTAATTTTCTCAAGTTTTAACCAGCCAACAGGTTAGAGATCTTTTTTTTTTTTTGGCTTTTAAAATAACCTTTATTTTTTAAAAGTTAAGATGTGCATTATAGGAAACTGAAAAACGCAAGAAGCAAAGAACAAAGTCATTCACAATCACAGGCAGTTTATAGTTTGACATGCTCTTCTAGGTCCTGTGCATGTGTAGGCACAACATCCAATTTTATGGCACTGAGATTGTACAGTATGTATCATGATTTTTCACACATCATGAATATTTACCAATTCAAAATCCCAAAGCTATATGAGTATTCTGATAACCAAGAATACACTACACCAACTCAAACTGTTAAAAGAAAATGTAATCCTGCCTTTCTTGGGACAAAAATTTCATGAGATCATGTTTTAAATGGAGAAAGAGAAAGGAGAAAGCAAGAAACTTGAATTCGCTCAATTACTCAGGAAACTTTAACCAAAAAGCTCAGACAAATTAAGGCTGAGCTGAATTGATCTGTTTAGATGTTAACCTTTAGAAAAAATCTGTATACATACAAAGAGTATGTACATTTGTGGCTTTGAACAAACATTTATGATTCACGGAAGGTGTTGACTGCTTTGGCAAAATGGCATGGTTCAGTCTGAAGTCCAGCAGCTCTATTCATCCGTTGTGTGACCTTGGTCACTTGGTCCCAGGGTCCCTTCCACCCTTGCTGGGTGAGTGCACAGAGGCGGACCAAAGTGCCAGTTCCAGACCCCACTTCTTGGCTGCTTGGCTCTCGAGGCACCCGACTTTCTGACTCGTCGGGGGCATCCAGGTTTGACGGCTTGGTTGGCCCTCAAGGATGCCTCTTGGCTGACTGGGTTCTGTTTTCTTTAGTTCTCAACTTTCCTTGGTTTCTTAATTTCAATGTTATGTCATCCCTTGGGATCCTGTTGGCCAGGCCCATCCCTGGAGGAGGGTTGACCTCAGCTTTCTTATTTTTCTCCCTTTCTTCCTTTCCTCCTTCACATGTAAGATGAGATGGTTGGACTGGACCAACTCTAGAATCCCTTCCCGCTCTGACTGCTCCATGGTCTGATGAAGGTGGCCACTGAGACATTTGGGCAGGGGCCCCTCTCCAAAACCATGGAGGTAGGCATGTGGTAACTCCCCCTGCTACGTCCATACAGCTATTCTCCTGTGAGAAGAGTTGAGATGGCTTTCTGCACACAGTGAGAAAGCAAAAGAGCCAGACAGGACCCGTGGGGGGAAAAAGGCAGGACGGAAAGCAGATAGCAAAACCAACCTGCCCTCCGAGGGCATGCCCGTCACACGCAGGGCTGCTTGCAAAGTGGGTTTTCGTCCTGTTCTCAGGCTTACAAGCAACTCATTGTTCTCAGAAAATAGCAGCTGCTTCTGGGGAGTATTCGGCATTGGGTGTGACTACTTAGGGGAGCGAGCTTTCAGCAGAAGGCCTGAGCCTTCCTCTGACAGGAAAGGAGGAAGTCATTCTGGGCAGGGGATTCGTTTTCTATTGCTGCTGTAACAAATTACTGCAGATGTAGCGGTTTCAAACAACATAATTTATCATTATACAGTTCTGCAGGTCAGACATGAGCCTCACTTGGACACAAGAATGCATTCCTTTCTGGAGATTCTAGGGGAGAATGCATTTTCTTGTCAGTTGGCAGAATTCAGTTCGACAAGGTTGTGGGACTGAAGTCCCCATTTCCTTGTTGGCTGTCACTGGGGGGGATCCCTTAGCTCCCCGCTGGAGGCCTCTCTCTCATCCTTGTCTATGAACCCTGATATCCCAGAACCAGCAGCAGGGCTCCTCCTCATGCTGCCACCTCTCTACCTTTCCTCAGTTTTCACCTCTCTCTCGGACCATGAGTGGGGAAGGTTCTCTACTTTTGTTTGTTTGTTTGTTTTGGGACGGAGTCTTGCGCTGTCACCCAGGCTGGAGTGCAGTGGCGTCATCTGGGCTCACTGCAACCTCCGCCTCCTGGGTTCAAGCAGTTCTCCTGCCTCAGCCTCCCTAGTAGCTGGGACTACAGGCACCTGCCACCACGCCCAGCTAATTTTTGTATTTTAGTAGAAATGGGGTTTCACCATGTTGGCCAGGCTGGTCTACATGACCAGCAAGCAAGCCACCCGCCTTGGCCTCCCAAAGTGCTGGGATTACAGGCATGAGCCACGCGCCTGGCTGGTTCTCTACTTTTAAGGACTCGTGTGATTAGATTGGACCCACCTGAACAACCCCGAGTAGTCCCCCCCATCTCAAAGTCTTTAACTGAGTCACATCTGCAAAGGCCCTTTTGTTTGCCACGTAAGGTCACCTATTCACTAGTTCTGGGCATTAGAAAGTGGACATCTTTAGGAGGCCGCTAGCTTGCCACCCACAGGCAGATTAGGCCATGTGATTTGCTGACCCTCTGCAGATGTTACACTGAGGCAGTAAACCTTTTCCAGGTGACTCATACCACCTGTGCACATCGGGAGACAGTCATGTGAACTACAGCTGTTGCCAGTGCCAGCTGGGCATTGTGCAAAGCAGGACTTGAATGTGTCCATTACACGCACTCTGTGGTCGAGCCATCAGATGCCCTGAGTAATTAATGTTCACATGGCTTTGTGAAATACAACTATGTAGGCTAGCTCGTAAAGTGTTTTTACAAGAGCTGACACCAGTGGAACCCACTCAGCTTGCTTTTCCTGTTCCAGCTTTTTCACGCACAGTCAGGACCCCCCTGGAACTTCATCTACTGCCAGCTCCCCCATTCCCCTCCCACGAGTGTGGGTGGCCCTCTTAGCCTCTGACCGCATACTGGAACCTGCAGAGGCAGTGTTACCAGACCTGAGGTCTTCTCTGCATTTCATTTGCTGTTCCCTGGCCTGCAATGCCCCTTCCTTCCCACCTCCCCCGAGGGCCTAGCAGCCCCTCCTACACAGCCCTCTAGCCCCTCTGTGCTCAAAGTGCATCTGAGGACATCACCTGAGAGCTGTAGGAAATGCAGGATCTCAGGCCCCACCCCAAACCTACTGAAGCCAAATCTGCTGTTTAACGTGATCCCTGGAGATTCATAAGCATGTTGCCTGCGCAGCACGGAGTGAGGGGCGGCTGCTCTTCGCTGCACCCCTTCCTGATTACCCCTAGGCCCAGCCAAATAAACTCTTCTTCCTGCTCCCTTGTGCCCCATTTGGACTTCATTCATAACAAGGGAGTATAACTGGATGGTAAAAGGGACTTTTCCTGTTATCTAGACATTTCAGCAGAGGCCTCAAAGGCAGAACAAAATAGTGCAAGGAGCCGCACATCCGCACAGGGCTGAGACCCTGCCCAGGACAAGCTCGGTGAGTGGAAAACTTCCTTTGTCAGCCCTTCGCGCACTTCCAGCCTCAGATCGAGGCATCAGGGAGGGTTTCCTTGAAGAGGGTGGGCTGAGGGCTGTGTGTTCCCACCACCCCTGTTGCCCTTCCATGGGGTGGGGCAGCAAGTGCTTCCCCTCACCTCAAGGAAGTGACAAGGGCTGCACGGAGAGCTCTCCCCACACCTTTCAGTGTTTGGGGAAACGTGAGGACTGGTCTGAGAAGTCAAGGCTGCCGTGGCCAGTGGTGCCCTGCCCCAGAGGGCAGTGGGGTGAAGGAGTGTGGCTCCCAGGGACCAGATGGGGGCCCTTTTGAATAGGACTCCACCCAAGTGGGCTGCCTGGAAGGGCAAAGGGACCCAACAGAGACGTGGCCACTGGAAAACCAGAGACCCAAGGGCTGCTGAGACCCCTGCCCCGCAACTACACACATCCCAACCTCATAATGAAAAGTGTAGTTGAGGTAGGGTTGCCAGATTTTACAAATAAATATACAAGATACTCGTTTAAATTTGAATGTCAGGTAAACAACATGTATGTTTTTAGTATATGTTAAATGAAATATTTGGGACATACACTAGATCTTTTTTTATTTTTATCTATCTAAACTTCAAATTTAATTGGACATTCTGTATTTTTATCTGGCAACCCTAAGTTGGGAGCTTTATAGCAGAAATTCAAGTGGCTTCTCCAAGAAACCCACAAAAGCACCCCAAAGAAAAGTCAGCCCTAGAAACCCCAATGGCAGCTCACAACTGAAGCAGTCAAGTAAGATCATTTCTGCTCTGTCATCCTGGTCCCCCACCTCAATGCCTCATCAGGATAGGGAGTGGGAGGTGGAAGAAGGGAGGGGACAGGAGGAGGAGATGACCACCTCCATCACTTCAGGCTTCCGAGCCAGAGACAAGACGCTTTAACTTTAAATGAAATTGAACATTTTGATTATTACTTGGATCAGACACAGACATACAACTACTCTTCTTGTGACTTAAAGAGACCTATGATGTCTGCCTAAGACGGCATGTCTTAGATGGGGAAGGAAGCAGGTCCTGGAGCTAGGTGGAAAAGACAGTGGGTGAAAGGAGAGTTGCTTCAAGAGTGTGCTCAGCTGAGTAGCAGTGGTTCCCAAACTGATGGCTTGGTTGCAGAGCTGTCTTTCTCACTAGCATCTTAGCATTTGTTTGTGTCCCCAGTTCATGGCATATATAGTAGATGCTCAGTAAATATCTGACTGTGTTGTTTTTTTGAGACAGGGTCTCAGGTGCCCAGGCTGGAGTGCAGTGGTGTGATCATAGCCCACTGCAGCCTCAAACTCTTGGGGTCATGTGATCCCTCCTGCCTCTCAGCCTCCCAAGTAGCTGGGACTACAGGTGCATACCACCGCACCTGGCTAATTTTTATTTTTTTCTTTGTACAGACAAAAAAGAAGAAAATTGGGTCTTGTTATGTTGCCCAGGCTGGTCTCCAACTCCTGGCCTCAAGTGATCCTCCCAGCTTGTCCTTCCAAAGTGTTGGGATTATAGGTGTGAGCCACTGTGCCTGGCCATGTCTGAATGTTGAATGTTGACAGCTTCAGTGAATTGACCCCTCTTTCACCTATGGGACTTATGAAGAGAGAATGTTTCTGGCATTGCATAATCCTTCCCAAGAGTACTTTAGCTGTGGTAACCCTTCTTGTTATAAAACATGCCAGGTATGATGATGGAGATCAGCTGAGCTGGACTTAGAATCTTCTCTAAGAACATTTACAGGCACTCAGTGTTAACAGCAGGGCAGATGTAGGTTTCTGGGAACCTGAGGCTTATAGGAACTGGAGTTCATTGTAAGAAAAAGAATATCAAATTATGAAGACAAAATTAGGCATCAATGTGAATATTAATTTAGGAGAAATCACAACAAATCACACATCCTGAAAAGCTAACAAATACTGCATACATTGCAGAATCTAGAAGCATAACAATATTTGTATTGGTTAACTTGGACGTATCACTATTGTATGCTTTTTTTCTACATTTTTGGGCTATATTTTTTTCCTATTCTTTTTGATTGATGTCCTTGTAGTAGTGGCTACATGTTAGTAGCCACTAACCCTAGTAGTAACTAATCCTAGTAGTAGGGTTCATGTTATTGTTGTCGATGTCTGTATTTTGTGATCAAATCACCAAGATTGCAAATCCTTTTTTCAACATATTCATATGATTCACTCCCCTTCATTAAATTGGGTTATTCAAACAATTATGCTCCAAATTTATCTCTTCCTCTTAATCAAGTACTATTTTGGCATGATCTGATTTTTATAATTATTCTCTCTTCTCATCTTTATTATTTATATTTTCTTAGCTATTATGATTCTTCTTCTCAATTTCATGCTTTTGTCTATCAGGCTTTTTAGCTTCTGTTGTGATAGAACAAAAGAGTTTTTGACATTTTGTAACTTCTTCCAGGCTTTTATCTTTCGGTTTTTGTCTGAGACTTCTACTAGGATGTTTTCTTCTCAACACACTTGATTTTTGTATAGTTAATAATTTTGAAATAAAGGCATTCTCAAGAGCAGTTCAAATGCATTTGAAAATTGCTGAAATGTATTGAGTTACATATTGCATAATCAAATTACTTTTTTGCCACATAGACTGATCTATTGGTGAGTATGTGTAGGGGTTTCATTATCCTGGAGTCCTTTTTCTTTGCTTTTTTCCCCCTTTCTTTCCATTTCTGTGGCAATTTGGCGAGCAGTTTCATCAGGAAGTGTGAGACTTCATAAGGGCAAGAGGATCAGATACTCTAAGAGTGATCCGTTCAGTTTGCACAATAAATCTGTGGAAGACATCATATGTACAGTGGAATCTTCTTTCTTTGCAGAGAAAAGTGGACAAGCATCCAATTTCCAAATCAATTCTTGGGATAAATTGGTATAACTTGTTGGAAAGCAGTTTGTCAATATGTATTGCAAGCCCTAAAAATATTTATGTCCCCCTCAAATACATGCACATTCCTATAGTTTGAGTAATTTAATTTACATATATTAATTTTAAGAAAATGTTCCTGAAAATGAAAAAGGTATTAGGCACAAAGATGGTGTTAACAATATATTCCTTAAAACATTTTTAGTTCGTTTTTTTTTTGAGACAGTCTTGCTCTGTCGCCCAGGCTGGAGTGCAGTGGTGCGATCTCAGCTCACTGCAACCTCCACCTCCAAGGTTCAAGCAATTCTCCTGCCTCAACCTCCCGAGTAGCTGGGATTACAGGCACCTAATTTTTGTGTATTTTTAGTAGAGACGGAGTTTCACCATGTTGGCCAGGCTGGTTTCGAACTCCTGACCTCAAGTGATCTGCTCACGTTGGCCTCCCAAAGTGCTAGGATTATGGGTGAGCCACCGCACCCGACCTCTTAAAACATTTTTGGAATAAGTTGCTCCAACAATAAATGATTGGTTATTTAAATTGGGAACATCAACTTGATGGATATTATTACTATTGAAGTTTATAGAAGGTTTGATATATGGTACAAAATGACTCTTACATAACATTAAGCAAAACAAAAGCAAAACACAGTATTGTATACACATTTTGATCTCAGCTAAATACTAAATCCCATGATCAGAAAAAAATCCTGGAATATACATGATTTTAAAATGTACACTCTCTATATAAGTATACTATATATATCATAAACACCCTCCCATATCGACAAATATAGTGACATAATTTTTAATAGTTGCATAGTGTGTTTCACTATATGCATGAACAAAAATTCTTCTGATCGTCTAAGACGTTCAGACAGCTTCAAATATTTTTCTGTTTTAAGTACACTGCAATGAACCATCTTGCACATTAATCTTTAGCCAGTTTTCCAATTATTTCCTCAGGATAAATTCCTAGAAGTGGAATTGCTGGGTCAAAAGCATGTTTAGGGCTTTTGAAACCTATCGCTAAATGACCTTCCAGAGAGACTATACATTTAAGCTCCCACCATCAGCATGAGTGCATGGCCTGTCTCTGGTGCCTTTGCCAACACTGGCTCTTCAATGTGCTTTAAAACGAAGAAAATAACTTAAGAAAATATGCCTGCAGTAGATTTGAAACTTATTAAATATATTCAAGTCTTTATTACACAATCCTGGCTTGCTGTAAAAACGTTGCTAGGAGTTAACATCTATTGCGGAGTTACCATGTCCCAGGCAATGTGTGACATGAGTTAATTCTCATAGTGCTGCAGATAACTCTGTGAGGTAGGGGCCATCACCCATCAATTTCATATGTGAGGAAATGAGACGCAGGGGTGCTAAAGGTAACAAAGTCCAAGGTAATGAGGGGCTGAACTAAGATTTCAACCCAGGCCACAGCCTACCCCATACTGTACAGCATCTCAGTCCCTGCTGAGATGTTCCTAAGCATGCAGTGAACCTTTCAGCTCAGGATTCACCACGGCACTGCAAATCCCTCTAGTCCATATTCGAGGATGAGTCTTAGTTCAGGCAGAGGCCCCAGAGACAACCATTTAGAAGATTCCGAGAATCTGCCTACTAGCATGAGGTAGGCTGCCTGTGCAGAACCTGCCAGGAAGGTGGAAACCTGGCCTGCCAGCTCTAGCCCACTGGTCACTTGGGCCGAAGAGTCATGAGAAAAGGGTTATTTGGGAGAGAGCTGAGTGTCATGATGTGCCGGCCGCCCTTGGGTCAGGTGACTGTTTCCTCCTGGTTTGCCTGGGACTCTCCTGGCTTTAGCAATGGAAGTCTTGCATCCCGGGAAACCCCTTAGTCCCAGGCAAACTGGGTCAGGTGAGCACCATATTTCTGGGGGAAGGTTCTGGCACTTCCTTCCTACCTCAAGACAGGTGTGAGGGGCTTTGAGGGGCTCTGGAGCCATGGGCCTGGGAACAGAGCTAACACCCATGCATCAGACACCCAGAGGACCCATGCCAGATCACACTGCTGTGCTCAACTCCCTCCCTTCTCCCTCTGGGCCCAGCCTCAGATGGTCTGAAACCCAGCTAGTGAGAATGGGGGCTGGAAGTAGAGCCAGGAGAGAGAAGAGACTAGCAACACAGACCCCCGACTCCTCCTCAGGCCGCTTCTAAACCTGGAGCAAGCCTCAGATTGTGGGAGGAGACTGAACTTAACAAAATTTAAAGTTTGATGTTACACTGGCTTGGACATTTTAAGTCACTGAAATGAGACTTGAAAGGGCCGAGAAGCACTGTGGGAGCTGCCAGGGACGTCCCCCGGGGATGGGGAGGAATGATGACAGAGGGCAGGGGAAGGCTGAAGCTGCTTATGAGCCAGCACTGCCAAGGGGGACCCTCTCAACAACCAGACTGCTTGGAGTGGCCACTGTGAGCCCCACCGGGGCCTTGCCGCCTCCTCCCAGCCAGGGGTGGAACCACAGCTGCTGCCACTTCTACTGCCTAAGGGGCAGGGGTGGGGGGTAAGAACCCAGGGTCCCCTCACTGCCCTCTGCCCATCAGGCTATGGCAAGAGCCTTTCTTCACCCCAGACGCTGCCTCCTCAAATGGAGCATCCCAGCTCTCCAAACCGCCAGAGCCCGTCCTTCTCCTCCCAAGCAACCACAATAATAAATGATAGCTTGTTGACACATGCGAGACACGGAAATAGGTTCTTAACAGACATTGTCTTCTTTTGTCCTTATAATTTACCAGTGAGGTATTGTTACCATCCTCATTTTCCAGAGGATCAGAGAGGTTAAGGAACTTGCCCAGCTATTAAGTAGTGGAGTGGAAACCTGTTCTGTCTCCACCCAAAGCGCATGTCCAGTTCACAATTCTGCATGGCTTCCTAGCTCTTACCTAGCCTAACCTCCCAGCTCCCCACCAGGCGCCTGGGAGGGACATCTTCGCACTGGGACCTTGGTGGGATAGCTGCGTTTCCACTATTCCTACTTGAAACCTGGAATGTGTTTTTTCATGGAAACAATATGATGAAGGGTTCCTTCGACTCCACGGTGGTTACTTATTGGTTAAGTCGCCCTTTGTGACCTGGCCTGGGGTTCTGACCACACTCAATCATGTGATTTCCCAGGAAGAAAACACATCCTGGGTTCTAAATAGCAAATTCCAAACACACTGTTAGGACACAGCTTATTTGTGAGTTAGGGAATGTCTGCCTGTAAATGATTTTAATTTGAGTGACAAGAAAAATAAACTGGGCTCTTTCATTATGCTATTTGGGTTGTTGGTTTACATAGAAGTGAGGCTGCCCCGCAGTTTGTCCTTCTACAAGGGCGTCATCTGTTTGAATTATTCAATCTCTTCAAAGAGTTTGTGGCTAAGTGTATGGTACTGGAGAAGCATGTGGTTTAGTGAGTGAATTAAAAGTCAGGAGATGTGGGTCTAGCCCTCCCCTTGCCCTTAACCAGCTGTGTGACTTTGGGTGAGTCACTGTACCTCTCAGGGCATCTGCTTCTCAATCTGTACAATGAGGTGACTCTCGAGAATCCCCAAGTTCCCTTCCAGTCCTCAGATCCCATGAAGAACAAAGAGCCTCAGGTGCAGAACTGCCAAGGAGAGGTCTGCTCAGAAATCATGTTTCTTTCTTTTGCTTCCCTTTGTAATTTTTCAAGAAAAATTCTTTAGTAATGGTGTTCTTGGGCTATGGCAGATGAAAAAAAGGGAAAGTCAGGTTCTTTGGGGTTCAATGGAGCATTTAACGACAGTTAAGCAAAAAGATGTGTGCTGGGCCTTTTTCTCACGTTGGATGTTTGGCTAATCGATCAGCAGATCCTGGCACCCAAGTGACAACCTGCATTGAAAAGGCGGAACTTGGCTCTCCTGCCCTGCCAGCTGTAAGAGCTTGAAAGCAAAGCTATGGGGGGAATGTCTTTCATTTCCCCCTGGAAGCTGGGAGGACGTTCAGCTTAGCGTTGCCAACTGTGTCATGTGGACTTGCCTCTAAAAGGAGCCTTTTTCCTTGGACGTCTTTCAGGCCGCAGTCTTCCCTTTGGCACCCCCACCCACTTGGAACAAAGCCTGATGTAAAGTCTGGGTGCGACTCAGACCGGCCTGGGAAAGAATTTATTTAATAAATGGTGGAAAGTGGCTTCCTTAACGTGTCTTCGATGGCTTTTTTATAAAGCATTTGGTTTGTCTACTCGTCTGTTTTTGCACCATCTCTTTCCACAAAGATGGCTTATAGCAGGGATACTTACAACAAAATGATGCTGGGAAAACAAAAACAAAGACGTAGAGAATTAGGCCTGAGAAAACTAGGAGTAGAGAGTCACGATTAGATACAGAGGAGCATAGATGTGTAGTCTAGGAAGGCCAAGTAGTTGTTATAGCTGACATTCGAATTCAATTAGCTAAAATGTTCCTAGTGTCAAAGGAAGAATGGGCCACACAGTTGCATAATCCTTAGTATTAGGGAGAAGGAAAAGGTGCCAGTTATTCAGAGGAATGTTCTCTTGCCTTATTCCTTTAATAAGTATCTGTTAAAGGCCCACCATGTGCCAAGCACCATGCCGGGCAAGCACTGCACTCACCCCCAGGAACTCAGTGTCTAAAGGAGACTGGGTGAAAGAACTATATTTGTGTGCCTATGATGTGTCAAATACTATGCATTTAGTTATGCAGTTACTGTATGTTAGACACTATGCATTTAATTATTTACCTGCTGTATATCAGACACCATGCCTTTTCATTTAACCCTCATAAGCACTTATGTCAAGTAGACACTGTTACCTCTTTTTTACAGATGAGAAAACAGAGTCTCTTCCTGCAGCTGGTAAGTATCGAACTTAGGATTCAAATCAAGGCCATTCTCTCTTATATATGGTGCTAGACTGTTGGTGGTCTTTCTAACTTCCATTATTTATTTTCCCTTCCCTTTCTTTTCTTCTTTTCCTTTTCCTTATTATTATTTTTTTTTTTTTAGAAACAGGATCTTGCTCTGTTGCCCAGGCTGGAGTGCTGTGGTACGATCATAGCTCACTACAGCCTTTACCTCCTGTTTTCAAGTGATATGTCCACGTATCCCCTCCTAGGTAACTGGGACTACTGGTGTGTGCCACTATACTGGCTTATTTTTTCTAACTTTTTGTAGAAATGGGGTCTTGCTATGTCACCCAGGCTGGTCTCAATTCCTGGCCTGAAACAATCCTCCCAACGTGGCCTCCCAAAGTGTTGGGATTACAGGCTTGAGCCACCACAGCTGGCCCCCTGTTCCCTTTCTAACAGAACGTCAGCTTTGTTTAATTATTTACCACTCCTCAAAATAGCTAACATGGGTCAAGGGTCAATGACCCCATTTCTAGGTTCTTGTGGGCAGGATGGGAAGATTGATTAGCCAATCACAATAATCCCCTGTGCTTGGTTTAAGAATCTGGGCTTAAACCAATCATTATGTGACATTCTCCTGGTGATTGTCTTAGGTCTAGGATGACATAAGCGGGCACAATAAGACTGAAGGAATGGTCATCAATTCCATATTTTGGGGAAAGGCTCTTCTATCTCTCTTGCTGGAAATAGACTAGTAGGTATGTTGCTGCTGGCAGCCCTTCTGTGACTCTGGATGAGGCTGACTCTTCTGATACCAACTGTTCTGACACCAACTGGTTTACTGTAATATGATTCCCCAGATGCAAATACAAACACCCAGAGTTAGTGGAGACTCCACACTTTAAAGGGCACGGTCCCCACAAGACTGTTTCACTTCAAATGCCAACCACAAGGTGGGGTCTCAGACCACCAGCATTTCTGACCAGCTGGCTACAAATCTGGGTGTTCCCACAATCCCTCTCAGGTTCAATAATTTACTAGAATGACTCACAGAACTCAGGAAAGCCTACATTATGATTATAGTTTTATAATAAAGAATATCAATCAAGAGCATAGGACAAGACCTAAGAGCTTCTAGAATGCAGAGCTTCTGGGCCCTCTCCCCATGGAATTGGGCCATATCACTCTCCCAGTGCATCAGTGTGTTCATTAACCAGGAGATCCACTGAGCTTCAACATCCAGAGTTTTTATCAGAGTGCCATTCCATTGGCATGACTGAACATTGGCCATGTGGTTGAACTCAATCTCCAGCTCTCCTTCCCTCCTTGGAGGCAGGGCTGGTTCAAAACCCCAACCCTCTAATTACGTGGTTGGTCTTTCTGGTGACCAGTCTTAATCCTGAGCCATCTCAGCATAAACTCAGGTGTAATCCATGGAGCTCATGAATAACAAAAACACTCCTATCCCCTGGGAAATTCTAAAGATTTTAAGAAGCTCTGGGCCAGGAACCTGAGACAGGACCAGACAAATTCTTTCTTATACAACCCTGACCTTCAGACAAACCTGAAGGTTATGGAGAAAATACTGATAGAACAGAAGAGAGACAAAGCCAGAGCCCATACTACTCTGCATTCTCTGAAATATGAGCTAGTACTTTCCTCATTATTTAAGCCAGTTTGAATTGGGTTTCTGCACTTGTAGATAATTGATCTTACATTGACTATTATACTTTGAACTGCAAGAAACAGAAAACCCAACAAAAAATAACTTAAACAATAAGAACTATTATTCCACAAAATGAAAATCTGGAGGTAAAATAGTTCCAGAGTTTTCACTTTTTCACTCAGGGTTGGGACAAGGCTGGCACAAAATTTCAGGCGTCCAAAAAAATTCAGTCAGCAAGATAAATAATATTTATGACAATATTTTAAAAATGAAAATTAATGCAAAAAGTTGACTGGGAATAGGCTGGGCATGGTGGCTCATGCCTGTAATCCCAGCACTTTGGGAGGCCAAGGTGGGCGGATCACCTGAGGTCAGGAGTTCAAGACCAGCCTGACCAACATGGAGAAACCCTATCTCAAAAATACAAAATTAGCTGGGTGTGGTGGCACATGTCTGTAATCCCAGCTACTAGGGAGGCTGAGGCAGGAGAATCACTTGAACCTGGGAGGCAGAGGTTGCGGTGAGCCGAGATTGCGCCATTGTACTCCAGCCTGGGTAACAAGAGGGAAACTCTGTCTCAAAAAAAAAAAGTTGGGAATAAAATATCAAAATTTTAAGTAAAGACAATCAGCATTACTGATTTTCTTTTTTTGCACTGGGCTTCAATATCACTCAGCATGGCACTGTTAGTAACGCTGTGTTTATTTAAAATTTTGATATTTTTAACAATTTTGGATATTTGCATTATTTTATTTTTAAAACTGTTAATTCTAGGCTAGGCACGGTGGTTCATACCTATAATCCTAGCACTTTGGGAGGCTGTGGTGGGAGGATTGCTTGAGGTCAGGAGTTTGAGACTGGCCTGGGCATCATAGGGAAACCCCCATCTTTACAAAAAAGATAAAAATTAGCCAGGTGTGGTAGTGCACAACTATAGTCCCAGCACTTTGGGAGGCTGTGGTGGGAGGATTGCTTGAGGTCAGGAGTTTGAGACTGGCCTGGGCATCATAGGGAAACCCCCATCTTTACAAAAAAGATAAAAATTAGCCAGGTGTGGTAGTGCACACCTATAGTCCCAGCTATTTGGGAGGCCAAGGTGGGAAGATTTCTGGAGCCCTGGAGTTCGAATCTGCAGTGAGCTATGATTGCACCACTGTACACCAGCCTGGGTGACAGAGTGAGATACTGTGTCTAATATATATATAGAAAATCTTGATTACTGAGATTGAGATTTTGGGTACCCCTTAAACTTTGTGCCCTAGGTGAGTGCCTCCCTGACCTAGGCCCATTCCCACTCCATTTCACCTTCCCATCCTCAGATGTTGACTGGAGACCTCAGCTGTTTCCCTTCATGATTGTAAGCTGACTGCCACTATTCTGGGAACAACAACCTCAAACAAAAACCAAAGAGTGTTTTGTTCTGTGCATCTTTTCATCAACAAGGAAAACTTTCCCAAAAGCTCCCAGCAGACTTTCCTCACTAGCCAGAATTGCACCTCATGCCATGTCTAAACCAGCCACTGACAAGGCCGGGGCAGCACCCACGCTTGGCTTACAGCAATCACACTCTGAGCCTGGGGAGGATGTTGCTTTCCTTGAGCACCTGGCCTCGGGGAGGCTGGACACCTGATCAAGTTCAAGACTTTACCCCAAAGAACACATACTATGTAAAGTTTAGAAAGAAGCCACACATCTCACTTCTCAGCCTTTTGGCTAAGATTAAGTGCAAAAACAAGCCACACTAGTCTATGGCATAGAGCTCAGGAGTGTGGTCATCTTAGGGGAGGTGGATGAGAGTAGTGATTGGAAAGGGGCAGGAGGGCAGCTTCTGGGATACAAGGAATGTTCTCTGTTTCTTAATCTGAGTCATGGGTACTTGGGTGTGTTGACCATTAAGCTGTGGGCATGATTCGTGAACTTTTCTGTAGGTATATTTGAGGCTCAAAGTGTGGTCCACAGCCCAGCAGCATTAACATCACCCAGGAGCTTGTTAGAAATGCAGAACCGAGGTCCCAGCACCTACTGAATCAGAAGCTGCACTTTAACAACATTGCCAGGCAATACACTCACACGTTAAAGTTCGAGAAACACAATACTATACTTCAATTTTAAAAAACTGCTTTCATAGGAAACATCGGGGCTTTCCCAGCAATGAAGGTGGGGAGACTGGGTTTGGGTAGAGCAGGAACAGCGCTGACTCGAAAGCCTGTTACAGGGTTTACGAAGTAGCTACTCACCAATCCCTACTCAGTGGCAGCTGTTTCTGCCGCTCTTCCTCTCTTCAACTGTTCTTCACTTTCTCTCCTTTCAACAATTTGTTTTTCATAAAACAGGGGCTCAGGCAGCACCTGGGGGCTCAAAACACACTGGATGCGGACCTAGTCACGTGATAAGGACAGCCACATGAAGTAAGAGTGAGATGGTGATTTCCTCTGAAATATGAGCCTCATTCCTTTGAAAGTAGCAAATAATTATCCAGAGGCGTTGGGAAAATAGTAAGAAAATCTTACCTCTATTGAGAAAGAGTGAATGCCAAAGGCCTCCCTTCACCTGCTCCATTGCCTGAAACCAAGCACTCGCCCACCTCAGCTGGAGACATTAGATTGAAAACAAACCCCCAGTCCCCGTTTAAAGAGGTCAGCCCTGGGCAGTGAGGATGGGATGTTCACGGAGGTGGGGTGTGTGGTACTCCTTAGTGGGGGAAATGACTTAAAATATACATCAGCGTAATGGTGATTTCAGCCTGACACAGCTTGGTAAGGAACAGTGGTTCTGCAAGAATCCTTTGTATATGGTTTGCCAGAAGGAACATAAACTGAGATTCTAAACTCTAGAAACACAGGCATTTTAGGAACTGTCTGCTTTATTCCTTTTGCTCTGATTTAAGATAAAAATTCTGCTTCTGATTCCTGCCTGCAATTTCAGCTTACTCAGACCCCTATTTGTGCCCCCCCTCCCTTGGTGCTGAAGACCCCCTAGGGACAGCAGAACGAACCAGCTCGGAGAAGGGACCGGGAAGCAGGAGCGGGGAAGAGGTATCAGCTAATACGTATCAGGCACATCCTCCTTTTAAAGACTCAAGTCGGCCAGGTGCGGTGGCTCATGCCTATAATCCCAGCACTTTGGGAGGCCGAGACAGGTGGATCACCTTAGGTCAGGAGTTCGAGACCAGGCTGGGCAACATGGCAAAACTCCATCTCTACTAAAAATACAACAACAACAAAATTAGCTGGGTATGGTGGCACACGCCTGTAATCTCAGCTACTCGGGAGGCTGAGGCAGGAGAATTGCTTGAACCCGGGAGATGGAGGTTGCAGTGAGCCAAGATTGCGCCACTGCACTCCAGCCTGGGTGACAGAGCAAGACTCTGTCTCAAAAAAAAAAAAAAAAAAGAAAAGAAAAGACTCAAGTCAATGGCAAAGTCAGCCATGGGGGAACTGAGAGAGGTTCCAAGAAGCTGTGGCCTAGTAATCAGACAAAAGGTGTATCCACCACCCAGGGGCCCACAGAAAAGCTCCTGGGTAACCCACATCTACACTCATAACTATGGGCAGGGCCAGCTTCCTGGGGGTGCACCCAGTGCAGGCATATGGGGCCCCACACTCACAAGAGCCCTGCCACTGTCTCAGACTTTCTTTCCTTTCCTTTTCTTTTTTTTCCAGATGGAGTCATACTCTGTTGCCCAGGCTGGAGGGCAGTGGTGCAATCTTGGCTCACTGTAACCTCTGCCTCCCGAGTTCAAGTGATCCTCCCACTTAATTAGTTTACACAAGGGGCCCTGCATTTTCATTTTGTACTGGGCTCCCCAAATTATGTAGCTGGTCCTGAATGCTAGAATGGCCAGCAAGGGGAGATGTCTTTTGCCTCTGCCCCACCCCCGAGGCCCATGGTGTCCCATGAAGAATCAGATCTTGGCAAAAGCCTGTCCCTTTTGTATTAACCATAAAGAGAAACTGATGGAAAAAAGAAGAGAAAAAGGGGTGGGGGGAGAGAGGTGAAGGAAGTAAACATGTTCATCATCTCTCGATTTATGTTTTTACGTTCAAAACTCCCTTCACTACTTCCACCTCTGTTTAGCACTACTATGCCTTACGCACTTGAAGATCTACAACATTTTTAAACTTTGAAGGAAAATGTACTTATGAGAAAGTGATAGGAATCATACCCATTGAGTAGACATAGGAATTGAGGTCTTAGAAAAGGGCTTTTCAGAAGGAGACTAGAAGAGAGAGACCCCCAAATAATTGCATTTCCCTCTTCTGCTTCTGAATATGGGATCTATATTCTGGATCTGACTAACTGCCTGAGACTCTTGAATTTCCCTGGAAAGTCTTCAGTCCTTTCCTCCTTCTAAGGTTCTCCCTTCCTTTGAAGGAGCATGTGGAGCTCCAAGTCAACACAAATTGTTCCCCTGTGGGTCCCTTACACCCATTTCTCCCCTGGCTGGGACTCGAGCATTGCAAACACGAGCTCTTGGGCATATTGCTGAGAGAGGATCCTGGCGTGGCAAGTGCAGCCAGCTGGTCTCGTACCCACATCTTTTCAGTAAATTTCTCTCAAGCATATGTACACACACAAATACGCCTTCTGTTGAAGGCAATGAAATAATCTTTCACTGCAGAGGCTGGAGAAAATGTGCAGAACCATGAAATGAAAGCAGTGCTTTCGGGTCTGGGGATGGTTTTTCATGGAGTAGAGACCCTGTTGTCACTATTGCTGAGCACTCGCAGGCCACGTGGAAGTCTGGTGGGACACGCTAGTCTCCAGTGCGGGCTCCTGGGAGAGGCATCCCTGTCCAGCCTGGCTAAGGAGGCTCCACAGTCAGCCCCGTCGCAGGACCTGTCTTCCTTTCTTGGCGGCACAGATCACTCTCGGATATCACTTTATGGATCTGCTCATGTGTTGTCCAACTCCCCACCGGAATGCAAGCCGAACCATCTGTTCTGTTTCCTGCTGTTTCCCCAGTGGACTTAGATGCCCAGTCCACTCTGTCACATGCCTGGGTGTGGGTAAAGTGTGTCTTTGTTCTGGGCCCATGGGTCACTGCGCTTGTGGGTTGGGCCACCCTCCCCTCTGACGCGGGGTTGCCTACCTGACCCAAGCTGCTGGCCCGTCTGCTTCTCCCTCTGGGGAATCCGACTTACAACACAGGGACAGGCTTTGCCAGCTAGCGGTCACCCTGCAGGAGACATGGGGTGCACCAGGTCCTGGGGAGCTGAAACGACAAGAAAGCAGAGGAAGCTGATTGCTGCCAGGACTGGGGCAACAGCAAGGGAAGCCGAAGTTCCGCTGGTCCTTCTCAGGGCACCGTCCAGTGGGAGAGAAGCAATGAGCCCTTACAGCTCAGCACCATGGTGCTCTCACGGGGCCAGCTCTGGACTGCTGGGCACAGAAAAGCAAACTGCTCTTTCCGTCTGAGGGCAGCCTGGGAAGGCTTCCAGAGGCAGGGATCTTGAGTCGAAACTTGAAGAATGAGTGGGGGCATGCTGGGGGTGAGGAGATGAATGCAAATCCCGTTACTGCTGCTGTGCGAGATACTCTCCCTAAAAGAAATCTTCTGTCTGTCTCTGTCTCTCTCTCTCTTTTTCTCTCTGTCTTTGAGACAGGGTCTTGCTCTGCTGCCCAGGCTGGAGTGCAGTGGTGAGAACATAGCTTATTGCATCCTCGACCTCTTGGGCAAGCAATTCTCCCACCTCACCCTCCAGAGGAGCTAAGACTACATGTGCAAGCCACCATGCCTGTCTAGTTTTTATTTTTTATTTTTTGTAGATGTAGGGTCTCACTTTGTTGCCCAGACTGGTCTTGAACACCTGGCCTCAAGTGATCCTCCTGCCTTGGCCTCCCAAAGTGTTGGGATTACAGGTGTGAGCCACCACACCTGGCCTTCCCAGTTTCTTTCTCTGTGAAAGAGTGATAAGAGCCTCCATGCTTTGGGCTTTTGGGGGTCATGACAATGGGAGCTCAAGTGCCTGGTTCCTAGCACTTGTAGCAGGTAGTTCTCATTCCAGGTGACAAGGTGGCATACACTTCCTGTCTGCTCTCTGCCCTTCATTCCCTCCCTATTGCCTTGTCTGGGTTCAAACCCTCTTCCTTGCCCAAGCTTGCATTGCAGCTGTTGCCTGTACCAATTTCACGATTAAGTCCCATGTGCCTCAGCCAGGGCTGTGGGGTCAGTGTGACCCCTGATCAGTAGCCCAGGCTGCCCCCTGGCCATTTTCTTGCCTTCATCACTAGGATCTAAGCAGCCCCCTCGGGCTTGCAGTGACCCCCAGCACAGCTGCTGTCATAGCCTGCCAACTCTGCCTGCCTCACCCTTTGCTGCTTCATAGCCAAGCCCTTAACTAGGCTGGGTCTGAGGAACAGAGTTGGGGCAGATCGAAGGAGTGGTCATTTGAGGGGCATCCCATGATAACATCTCCAGCAGCCAGATTCTGCTGCTTTGGGGAAGGCACCCATGCTTTGTCTCACCTTCTTTTTCTATATTTTTCTCAGGGCCATGGAGAAAGGATTCATGAGCTCATGTCTCGGAAATGCTTTGAAGATGAGAAACACTGAGCATTTTCCCAACAGCCCTCAATTTACTTTTTCAGCATTCTCTCTGGGTTGTCAAGCCTTTGTAGTTATTTTTATAAATAGCAATTGCTGGCTGCTTCCATTTTTACCCAGGAAAACTCCACCTCCAGCTGGAACTGGCTGCCATCCTACGGCAGATCAGCCATGGGGCTAGATCTGTCCCCATTTCTCTTGACCAACTCCTTTTGCACATCCCTCCCTTTGTTGCAGACCCCACCTCACTGTCTCTTGTATGCCTCCAATGCCACCCTGTCTCCCTGTCACCAAGCCACTGATCTGTCCCAGTGACTCCTCTCTTCATACACAGCCCAAGTTCTCCAACATGGCACACAAGGCCCTCTGTGCCTTGGCCACCACTCATCTGTTCAGCCACATCCCTGGTCTCGTGCCACTTCTGGGCTCAGTCATCCTGAACTACCTATTGTTCCCTGAAGCGGCAGGCCAGGTCATGGCTCCAGGCCAGGAGGGAAGACAGTCCATAGAAAATGGAGATGGAGCCTGGTGGTGGGTCTGCCCTGGTGTGGAGGGTAGAGCAGGCTCCTTGACTGATGCACAGTTATGTTTTGTTTTGCTTTTTGGAGACATGGCCTCACTCTGTCACCCAGGCTGGAGTGCACGGGCACAATCATGGCTCACTGCAGATCCAAGCTCCTGGGCTCAAGTGATCCTCTCACCTCTGCCTTTCAAGTAGCTGGGACTACAAGTGCCAGCCATCCCACTTGGCTAATTTTGTTTTAAGAGATGGGGTCTCTCAATGCTGCCCAGGCTAGTCTGGAACTCCTGGCCTTGAGTGATCCTCCTGCCTCGGGCTCCCAAAGTGCTGAGATTATAAGCTTGAGCCATCATGCCAGGCCAAATGGTACACAGTTTTTAAATGAAATATTTAAATCATACAAAAACTCATGGGGAATAATATAACGAATATAATACGATACAATGCATGCAATGAACAACACGATGGCCTAATACATGACAAGTCACCTTTATTATCTATGGGCCTCTTTTTACCCCTCCAGCTCTCCCCACCAATGAAAACCATTATCAGGCCAGGCACAGAGGCTCACACCTATGATCCCAGCACTTTGGGAGGCTGAGGCGGGCAGATCACCTGAGGTCGGGAGTTGGAGACCAGCCTGACCAACATGGAGAAACCTGTCTCTACTAAAAATACAAAATTAGTCAGGCGTGGTGGCACATGCCTGTAATCCCAGCTACTCAGGAGGCTGAGGCAGGAGAATCACTTGAACCCGGGAGGCAGAGGTTGCAGTGAGCCGAGATTGCGCCATTGCACTCCAGCCTGGGCAACAAGAGCAAAACTCCATCTCAAAAAAAAAAAGAAAACCATTATCATAAGTTTGGTGTCAAATATTTCTAGGCAAATCTTTATGCTTTATGTGTGTATGTACCTAAATAATATATAGCATTGTTTTGTGTGTTCTTAGACTATGTAAATGCTGACTTAATGTACATATCCTTATGAGATTTACCCCCTGCTCAACAAGCTAACTCTTGCTTTCTTGCTGATACCAATAATAATCTTTTTATTACAGTCTTAACAAGAGTCATGCCAGTCAGTGAGGTTCTAAGGATGGGAGTGGTGGGAGCAGTCTAGGCTGCAGGAAGGAACATTTTGTCACTGGCATTGTTTAGAATTGCTGGTGCATGCATGCTGGTAATAAAAAGCAGACCAACTTTCAGTGTCAGGCTGCCCTAACAAAGTACCATGGACCGGGTGGCTTAAGCGATAGACATTTCTTTCTCACAGCTGTGGAGGTTGGAAGTCGAAGGTCAAGGTGTTGGCAGGGTTGGTTTCTCCGGAGGCCCCTCTTCTTGGCTTGTGGATGCCGCCTTCTTGCCGCGCCTTCATGTGGCCTTTTCTCTGAGCCCATGCATCCCTGGTGTCTCTGTGTATCCAAATTTCCTCTTATAAGGACACCAGTCACACTGGATTAGCGTCCACTCAAATGACCTCATTTTAACTTAATCATCCTTAAAGGCCTTACCTCCAAATACAGCCCCATTTTGAGATACTGGGGGTTCAGGCTTCAACATATGAATTAGAGGGGACACAAGGCAACCCATCACAATCACCAAGCCCCAGTGTCCATGGGGGTGAAATATACTCTGCTGCTGTCGGGCACCGCAGAGCCATGCGGCAGGAGAGAGTACAGAATTGACAGCAACAATCCACCTATCAAAGTGAGGTGCTATCTCCATTTTTACAGATAAAGAAACAGGCCCAAAGACCAGCCCCAGGCCACACCACATATCTAGGAAGCCGCATCAAGGGGTGCCTTAACGCCAACGTCTCAGACAAATCCAGGTCTCTTTGCTGCCCTGGAGCGCGGCTGCTCCACCTTTTTCTTGTTCTCAACCCCCAGGCTCTGGACCTGTCTCTGTCCTCAGGACCATGCACGTGGAAATTCTGCTGCCGGAGTTGCCAGCCCATAACTTTTGGGAGAAACTCTCCCATCAGGTGTCCAGTGACAGCTGCCAGTGGGTGCCAGGCTAACAGGGTATTTGTGTTCCAGGTCATCTGGCGTAACTTGCTCCTTTCCCACCCCAGGACTGTCATCTCGGGGAGCCTGTTCTGGTGACTTCTGGAAAGGCCTGGACTCCTTTGTTCCATGGAGTCATCAGGTAACTACGAAGAGTCCTCAGTTTGCTTTTCCCCAGCGCCTTGTCGAGCTTCCCTGGGTGTCCCAGGTCTTACTGTGTTCAGTGCGGCTTGGGTCATACTTGGTCTTCTTGGGCAATGACAAAGGTGGCTTTTAGTTAGGGAAGGAAGACAGCCTCAGAGGCGAGGTGGCTTTTAGTTAGGGAAGGAAGACAGCCTCAGAGGCGAGAAGCCTATCAGTATTTCAAGCCCCAGGCGAGGTGAAAAACTGAGCCTTTGTTTGGGAGTGTCAGCCCCCAGGACTTGCCTGTTTCTGCCCTGAAGCGTTTTCTGCTTTCTGAAGGCTGCAGTTCTCTTCCACGTTTTATTGACTGCCTACGTGCCAGGGGCTTTGTGAATATTACCGCACTGAAATTCCCAATACCCAGCAAGAAGGCATTATTATCCTTATTTTACAGGTGAGAAAATAGAGATTAAACAACTTACTTAACTGTTTGAACTCCGTGGGGGCACAAACATGAAATGATTCTATTTTTTCTCCAGATCTTTTTAGAGATTTATACCAAATCTCCTTTTCATAATTCCATAGGTTTTTGGTTGCTTTTAGGTATTAAAAAACCCCTACGGTCCAGTCCACTTTCTTTTCAAAGCCTCAAATCTTGAATCCGATATCATATCCACTGCCTGCGCTTCCCTCAGACCAGCCTGCCTCGAGCCAGGCACCTATCGTGAGGGTGGGGTGGTCGGTCTTCATCCCTCTCCTCCCTCTTTTGGTGCCTCTCTCTTCCTGTGCTTGGGGACTTGGGGAAGAGGAGGGAGTGCAATGGGGAAGATAATCTTTTCACTTCACTGGGCATTTGATCGTAGCCTCTTCTTTGCAGGTTTTGTGGGTTCTCTACTGCTGTTCTCAAGATGGCAGGTGTTGGGCCGGGCGTGGTGGCTCACGCCTGTAACCCCAGCACTTTGGGAGGCGGAAGTGGGTAGATCACGAGGTCAGGAGATCGAGACCATCCTGGCTAATACAGTGAAACACCGTCTCTACTAAAAATACAAAAAAAATAGCTGGGGGTGGTGGGGGTGCCTGTAGTCCCAGCTACTCGGGAGGCTGAGGCAGGAGAAAGGCATGAACCCGGGAGGTGGAGCTTGCAGTGAGCCGAGATCGTGCCACTGCACTCCAGCCTGGGTGACACAGCAAGACTCTGTCTCAAAAAAAAAAAAAAAAAAGATGGCAGGTGTCCAAGTGCCATCTCCCAAGGGGGATGACTTTGGGTCTCTCCCTCAAGACTCTCCCTCTGACAGCTGGAGTCCCTCTGTCTGGGGTGGGCTCCTGGGGGCAATGCCGGTAGACAGGCCAGGAAACCTGCTGCCCCACTAAACTCGTGGGTAGGGCTTGGGCATGTGAGCTGCTCCACTGCAGACTCCTCCATCCTGCCCCGTGGATGCTCAAATGTGCTTCTTACGGGCATCCATGATCTGGAATTCTCTTTCAGTGCCTCCCTTGACTGAGGAGGGGAAAGCCAAAATACTGCCCAATACACTGCTCCTATAAACTCCAGGGAATTTCCCCCTGGAATCTCATCTTCTGCTTAACACAGTCTGAGGGGATGGCAAGGCTGGGGTGTGGTTGGGTCTAGCAGAGCTGAGTTAGGACATTCTAACCAGTTTATTTTTATTGGGGTGAAATCCACATCAAATAAAATTAATCATCTTAAACTCAAAATTCAGTGGCATTTAGTATCTTCACAATGTTGTGCAACCACCACTTCTATCTAGTTCCAAAACATTTTAATCACCCCCAAAGAAAACTCTGCACCCATTAATCAGTTACTCCCCATTTCCCCTTTCCCCAGTCCCTGGCGACCACCAATCTGCTCTCCATCTCTATGGGTTTACAAGTGCGTACATTTTGACATCTTTCTTTTGGGTCTTCTTTCCCTAAGATTAGCTGGATGACTCTATCAACCATGACCAAAAACTCCTTTTTATTTATTTATTTATTTATTTGAGACGGAGTCTTGCTCAGTCGCCCAGACTGGAGCGCAGTGGCGCGATCTCGGTTCACTGCAAGCTCCACCTCCTGGGTTCATGCCATTCTCCTGCCTCAGCCTCCCAAGTAGCTGGGACTACAGGCGCCCACCACTACGACCGGCTAATTTTTTTGTATTTTAGTAGAAACGGGGTTTCACCACGTTAGCCAGCCAGAATGGTCTCGATCTCCTGACCTTGTGATCCGCCCATCTTGGCCTCCCAAAGTGCTAGGATTACAGGTGTAAGCCACTGTGCCCAGCCTAATATTTTTATTTCATTTTATTTTTTGTAGATATAGGATCTCACTATGTTGCCCAGGCTGGTCTTGGACTCCTGGGCTCAAGTGATCCTTCCCTCTTGGCCTCCCAAAGTGTTGGGATTACAGGCATGAGCCACCATGTCTGGCTCACCAAAGGCTTCTGATATCCCTAATGGATCAAATATTTCTTGAAAATTCAAAGGGATTGTAGTATGTGGTGGGATTTTTAGGCAGGAACCACCAATTATTAACTTTCAGTAACCATCTCTAAATGGCCACGACTGCATTGACCTCAGAGCCACAGTCTGTCAGGCCACAGGCACTTAGTGAGGACCCTTGTCTGCATGTCATAACACAGTGGTGGGTGCCACAGAAAAATGGAAAGAGACGCGCATGGTACAGTGGAAAATCCACCCAAAGTGGATGCCTGTTCTGATGCCAACTTGCTGTGCATTCTTAGACAAATTACTCAGCTTCCCTGGGCCTCAGTTTTTTTATCCATAAGATGAGTGATGACATATTATTTATGCAAATTGTAAAACAATAAAAAAGAAAAATCAAGTCTCAGAATAGGTAACCTTTAAGTTTTCTTTGATGTTAAGGTCATTATGAGACTTAGTTCTTGCCTCTGTGTGGCATTACCTAGTATGAGGAAAACAAAACAAAGAAATGTAGAAAACAATAAAAGAGTCAGTACCAAGCTGTGGCTCAGTGACTTGGAGTCTCTAGGGGTCCAGAGAAGGGAGGAGAGGGTGTGTGCCCTGTGAGAGAAGGGCTGTGGACCAAAACTGACAGGATAGTTTTTACAAAGAGTGCTGTGAGAAGTGGGCATGAGCAGGGTGTGCCAGTGCGACTGTGTGTGTGTGTGTGTGTGTGTGTCTGCGTGTGACTGTCTAGTGGGGAGGACTGCTTAAGATTAAAAGACGCTCCGGAGACATATCTACCAAATGCAATGTGTGAACCTTGTTTAAATCTTGATTTGAACAAAGCAACTGTAAAATAGACATCTTTGGAACAATCAGGGGAATTTGAATATGGATTGCATATTTGATGGCCATAAGGAAGTTTTGCTCATGTTGTTAGGTGTGTTAATTTGTGAACACGGGTGTGAACAACTAAATATGCCTGTTATGTAAGAAAATGTCCTTATTTTTCAGAGATACATGCTGAAATCATTTAGCAACATTATGATGCCTGAGATTTTTTTTTCCACAAAAATAAAAATAGATGAAACAAATGTGGCAGAATGGTAATCATTGTTAAAGCTAAGAGATGGGTGTTTGGGTATTTCTTGTATGGTTTGTATGAGTCAGGATCTAACCAGGAGACAAAGACCACTGGAGTCTTGAAAACAGGAGGACTTTGAGGCAGAGTATTGGTTATTGGTTACACAGTGGGTGGGAGACTGAGCAGCCAAACACACAACCCTGAGATTAGTGTCAGATGTGACAACCCTGGGCTGGGGGGCAAGGCCAGGAAAGTGCTGTCGCTGGAGAGCAGGGGCTGTAGCACAGGGTCAAAACAGAAACCACAGCAGGCCTTTTGGGAGAGGCGCTGGAGCCATGGCAGAACTGCAGCTGCAGTAGGGACACTACCCAAGGTAGAAAGAGAGGGAAAACCTTGGCTTGTCCCATCCTCCCACCTCCCCATCTCCTGCTAGTGCTCCCCGTTGGCCAAGCCCCGTCTCCAACCAAAATGGAGTCATCAGGGCAGCTCCATGCAACACGGAGTGGAGGAGGGGAGGGGCGAGTGGCATGGATGTGAAGCCAGACAGGTCCAGGGCCTAAGCTCTGTTCTCTCTGTGCATTTTTGTTTGTTTGTCTCATCTCTGCCCTGAAGCATAGTTTGCACATTAGCATCTCATCCCTTCAAGCTTGCCATGGAGGCCTCTTGCCACCTTCCAGAGAGCTCTGGACAGCAGGGCCCTTGGGGCAGAAGAGCCATTATTTCCATTTTACAGCAGCTGCTGGAAGCTCAGATAACACCTTTCTGGCAAAGAAACCAAGAACGTTTCTGTGTCAGCTTCGCCTGCTGACAAGGACCCAGAAAGAATCCACTGCTGTCACTGCAGAACCTTCAGCTTTGAGGAACCATGGAGATTTGGCCTAATTCTCCGCAGTGGTCCCAGTGGTGACCTAACCCAAATCCGTTTCCTTGTCTTCCTGCCACCAGAACCTTGATTTTGTTCAGGCTGATAATGTGCCCAGCTAAACGAATTTGCTTCCCCAGTGCTCTTGGGGTTACTGATGATCACGTGATCAAGTTCTGGCCAGTGAGGTGTAGATGGAAGTCCTTGGGGTGGGTGTTCCTTCCAGAACAAAAAGGCAAGTCTCAGGCCGGGCGCAGTGGCTCGCGCCTGTAATCCCAACACTTTGGGAGGTCAGTAGTTCGAGACCAGCCTGGCTAACATGGTGAAACCCTGTCTCTACTAAAAATACAAAAAATTAGCTGGGCGTTGTGGTGGGTGCCTGTGGTCCCAGCTACTCAGGAGGCTGAGGCAGGAGAATCGCTTGAACCTGGGACGCAGAGGTTGCAGTGAGCCGAGATCATGCCACTGAACTCTGGCTTGAGTGACAGTGCGAGACTCCTTCTCCAAAATAAAATAAAATAAATAAATAAAATAAAAAGGCAAGTCTCTTTACTCTCCCACATCTTTCTGTGTGAAACATGGGTGCAATGCCTGGTGATGCAGCAGCAACCTTGTGACCATGAGGGCTAATGTTAGATGCTGGGAGAAGAACAAGGCTGGGACAATGATGACATTTTTGAGCAGCTTCACCGGTCCTAGAGTGCCTAACCCTGGACCTCTTGTAAGGTAATTAAAATAAATCTCTTATTTAACCCACTGTTTCTTGGGTTTTGTGTTATTTGCAGGTAAATACATACCTGATTCAAAGCAAAAAATATGTTTTTTAGTCAACAAAAGAAAAAAAAAGGAAGCTAGCTTTTCAAGGAGGTAACACAAAAGAAGCAAAGTCAGTTACCAAGGAAGAGACTAGCAGCATTACCTCTGTGGCCCAGCACTAGCCACTCAGCAAAGGAAATATATGCTGACAAATGGGTGAACAGATGTGAACAAGTGAGTGGCCATCTGAGCAGTGAATCTGGAAAGCGTGAAGACTCCTAGTGGTGAGGCCACCCCTTCCATTTCCCCACAGGAAACCAGCAACAAATACTGCCAGAATTCGGCCAGGCGCTGTGGCTCACGCCTGTAATCCCAGCACTTTGGAAGGCCGAGGCGGGCAGATCACCTGAGGTCAGGAGTTCAAGACCAGCCTGGCCAACATGGCGAAACCCCGTGTCTACTAAAAAAACACAAAAAGTAGCCAGGCGTGGTGGCACGCAATTGTAATCCCAGCTATTTGGGAGGCTGAGACAGGAGAATTGCTTGAACCTGGGAGGCAGAGGTTGCACTGAGCAAGACTGCGCCACTGCACTCCAGCCTGGGTGACAGAGCGAGACTCTGCCTCAAAAAAAAAAAAAATATATATATATATATATATATAAATATATAATATATAATATATATATAAATATATAATATATAATATATATAGAGAGAGAGAGAGCCAGAATTCCTGGCATTGTCACAATTACCAGGGGTTAAGGAATTATTTCCTGAATGTCATGGTAAAAATGCAAGTAGATAACATGGAAGGAAAATACATAAGTTTGTTCGTCACCCAACAGGACTCTAAGGTGATAGGTGTAGTGGACACACCCTAAAATGGCCCCCAATGAGTCACACCCTGTATAACCCCCACCGTCTATTCTTGAGTGTGGGAGGAAACTGGGACTTGCTTCTCATCAACAGAATATGGCCTGGCCAATGTGATGGACTGTCAGTCCCTTGATTAAGTTACATTATATGGCAAAGGGGGTTTTATACACACACACACACACACACACACACACACACGGATCCGAGTGGGCTGAAGGGAGAGAGTAACTCGTATGTGCTGACTTTGTGGAAGTAAGCTGCCATGTTGTGAGAATGCCACATAACAAGGAACTATGGACAACCTCTAGAAGCTGAGAGGGGCTCCTGCTGACAGCCAGCAAGAAAATAGGGACTTCAGTCCTACAACCGTAAGGTGACAGATTCTGCCAACAATCTGAATGAGTCTGTGAGACTTGGGAGACCTTGAGGCTACTCAACAGTGTGTGCCCAGGCTCTGAGACCAGCCCCAGTCCAGCCTCCAGTTGAGAATGCAGCCCAGCTGATCCTTTGATTGCAGCCTTGTGAGTCCCTGAGCCGAGGACCCAGCTAGGCTGTGCCCAGGAACTGTGAGATAATAAATGTGTGCTGGAATAAGCCACTAGGTTTGTGGAAACCTCATACACAGCAGTGGAATAGAGAATAAAGATGCTTTGGTACAAGAAGGCTTTGAAAAGTCAGCCTGGGACCTGGCCTGGGGAGGGGAGATCTGGGCAGAACATTCATTTGTTCATTCATCCATTTGTCAGCTGCTTAAAAAGAGCCACTAATACGTGCCAGGAACTAGGTCACCAAATGAGGCTTTTGTCTCACACTCCTTTTTTCAGTTTTAGCCAGAGCCACAACTTTCCCTTCCAGATGTGGTTGAAGGGACAGGAAGGGGAATTCAAATTATACTGAGTTCCCACAGGACCTGGGCACAGAACCAGATGCTTTCCATATGTTGACTCTATCAATCAACACAATGACCCATAAGGCATGGATTAATATAACCATTTTACAGATTTATAACACTGAGGTCACACAGTGGTAGAGCTGAGATTCTGAGAAATTAAGTCAGCTCCTCCTATTCTAAGCTGGGTTTTTGGCTTAGGGAAAAACCAGGTCATCTGAGCTCATGTGGCCTACTTTATTTTCTTATGTTTGCACAACGATGAAAATGTGTCCTACTTTATCAAGCCACCTTCCTCCTCCTCCTTTCCTCCCCTTCTTCTTTATCAGAAGCACATTCTTTTTTTTTTTGAGACGCAGTCTGGAGTGCAGTGGCACAATCTTGGCTCACTGCAAACTCCACCTCCCAGGTTCAAGCGATTCTCCTGCCTCAGCCTCCCAAGTAGCTGGGATTACAGCCATGCGCTACCACGCCCAGCTAATTTTTGTATTTTTAGTACAGACGGGGTTTCACCATGTTGGCCAGGATGGTCTCAATCTCCTGACCTCATGATCCACCCACCTCAGCCTCCCAAACTGCTGGGATTACAGGCGTGAGACAACATGCCTGGCCCAGAAGTACATTCTTAAGAGTTAAAATATTATGCATTAAAAAAATACAATCTGGTAGTAACTTATGGCAGCTTCTAAATGGAATAAATGTCTAGAGTACCTTCTTCACTTCCTTTGTCAGCATGTTCTTCCTCTTCCATGGAGACATTATTAGACCATGCTTTCAAATGCTTTCTAAATTTGAATCTGGTGTCAACACTCCTTTCAGCTGCATTCCACTGCATTGCTGTGAGGGTTTAGTGAAATAATACAGATAAAGTATCTGCCTTTTTTTAAATACAAAGTTCTGTATTTTTCTCTTTTCACTTACCATGTGCATTGGTCAGAGTCCTGGCAGGAATGGCATTCATACTGATGCTTCAGATGAAGGGCTATTTAGTAAAGGATGATTTACAGAGATGTGGACAAGTTTAAGGAAACCAACAAAGGATGTTGAGGCACCCAGCAGTTGGCAATAGCAGGAAGCTGTTACCACCCTTAGGATCAAGGGGGTAAGGGCAAAAAATGGTGGTCACAGAGTCCAAGGGGAGGCTGTCCAGTGGAAGCTGCAGTCCTGGAGGCCCTGAGACAGGCAGAGAGTGGAGGAGACAGATCCCAGCCTCTCCTCCCAGCCTTCCATCTTCTGCTGGTGTCTCCTGTGGGCTGAATCCAGCTTGGAGCCAGAGGGGAAGGGAGTCGGGGTGATCCGGAGCATGGGACCAACCTCCTGGGGTGCGGGGCAGGGCAGAGCATGATTCTGGAAGAACGAATGGAGAAAAACATCCACATTATATGTGAGCACTATCCCATGTCATTAAATATCCCTGGACGCCAGGGTTTTTAACTGCTAAATGACATTTCATCATACGGTGGGACTACAAGTTATTATCAGTAGTAGTATGAAGAGACATTTGGAATGGCCCCTGCTCAATGAGTGTGATGGGCATCTTTGCCCATAATTATTTGTCAACATCTGCCATTTTACATGACTCAGTGGATGGGGCCTCTCCACAGGCCACAGGCTTGGAGAGTTCAGGCGAGAAACCCCAGAGGCCCAGCCTCGCTCCCAGCTGTCCCAAGAGGTCCCTGGAAACCTTGATGTGCCATCAACTCCTATTTTCTTTGTCCAGTTACAAGTCAGGAGTAGCACCCAAAAGAACTGTTCTAGAGGAAAATGCAGGGCTGGGCCCAGGGCTGAGGGCTGAGGGATAAAAGTCTAACGGTGACAAAGGTGCCACTCCCTAGCAGGCTAGTAAAGCGAGGAGGCGCTCCTAGCTCTCTGGGCTTCCACCGGCCCTTCTCCCGCGGGCTCCTGCTGAGCCGGCCACGCCCTGGGCCACGGTGAGCTTGCTCCCCCTGCTGGCAAGATAGGGCATCTGCGGGAAACAGTGCCCAGCGGGCTCCTGCCGGTCACAGGAATTGGCCACTCTGAGGATAGTATGCACCCAGGCTCTGGTACCAGCCCCCTGAGAAGTTCCCACAGGGCTTTGAGCATCCAAGGGATGACATCCCTGGGATAGAGGACTGTTTTGGTTAGAGCAGGAGGTCTGACACTATTGGAAATTTAAATTGGCATACATATCAAGAACCTTAAAATGTTCAATTCAGCCTCACCTCCTCCAGGAAGCCTTCTGCAATCACACTCCCCAACCACCCAGTGCAATCTTTATGCCCTTTTCCCCTGATCCCATGGCATTTTTGCTTGTCTCTGACTCAGGTGAATAAGAAAAGTAACTTTATTTTGCATTAATTTTTACATTTTTATTTTGAACTCCAATTCCATCAAAAAGTGGTAGTAACTTAATTTTAGTCATTTCAGGGTTCTCTCCTGCCCTTTCCCTGGGATTATGTCCTAGAGCAAGGTGGGTAAACAAAGGAACTCTTATGTAGTGCCAAGACATAGGAGCCACCAATCCTCTTTGTCATCTGTCCTCATAAGCACCATCTCACTCACTGCTGAGATGTTCCTGGGCAGCAGCCAGCAGCCAGCAGCGAAGGAGTCCCCATGAGAGGCCCCGCATTCCTGATGGTGGGACCCCTTCACTTGTTACATTGGTGAAACTGCCTTTGCAATATTATAACTGAGGAAATGATGACAGTGAAAGAAATCAGACCTAACCGACCCCATCTTGCTTCTAACATTTAAGCTGTCCTTGTTCATTCCTGGGTGTAGGCCTAACTAACTTTGGGAAGGAATTCAGTTCATGGTTTGACTATGAAACAAAATCAGTTCTTGCCTGGGGACCAGCCCGGCTTTGCAGGACTAACAAATTAGCTACAGGATGAGAAATTACATTTTGGGGGTCATGCAGCCTCCAGCTCCAAGAGTCTGAACTTCCCCACATTGCTCCTGAGGATAACATCACTATTGTAAAACCTAAGATCCGTGCTTGAGATATTTTGCAGACCCTGCATTCAATGGATCAGCTGAGAAACTAGACTGGTAATCTGACTCAACCTGTTCTGCTGTCCCACCCAGGAACAGAAGACAGCAAGAAAAGCTCACTTTGATCCTCTCTGATTCCCTCTCCAATCTGACCAATCAGCACTCCCCACTTCCCAAGCCTTCCTATCTGCCAAATTATCTTTAAAAACTCTGATTTTAGTAATAATAGAGACTGACTTCAGTAATAATAAAACTCCCGGTCTCCCGCCCAGCTGGCTCTGCGTGAATTCCTCTTTCTCCATTGCAGTTCTCCTGTCTTGATAAACCGGCTCTGTCTAGGCAGCCAGCAAGGTGAACCCATTGGGCGGTTACACTGGGATTCACTGGAACCCCTCTGTGGCCTTGTCACTGTGCTGGGACACCGGACTTTCTGAAAGAACAGGTAAGGAGAGCTCTATTCAGCTCTCCGCACCCCACCCCCAACTGGGCTCCCCCGACCCCCTAGGGAAATGAGGGCCAGGCTCCCTCTGCTCTCAATCCCCTCAACCCACTCGCGGTCCTGCCACCTCCCAGGGCCTCAGTTAGGAGGCAGGACCCAGAACCCGCTTTTCACCTTTTTCCCTTCACCCAGCCCCAGGAACCTTAGCCTGGCTCAACTTCCTCTCTTTTGCTCCTGTTGTTTTCTCCTAGATCTTTTGTCCAAGGCCAAGTAACTTTCTGTTCCCCTATGGCTCTAGGAAGGCTTGGAAAACAAAAGCCAGGAAGCAACTCCTTTTTTCTGCTTTCTGCTCTCATACCTCTTCCCTGGGGCAAAGGACACAGCAGCTTAAATAGGGAGAAAAAAGGAATAAAGGGAAAAGGAGGTCGGAGGGATGGGGGAGGAATAACCTGCTGTTTCAGAACTACCAGGTCACCACACATTCCTGCCCTCCTGCCTCCACCTCTGTCCTTGGCTCTCTTGTCCCCAGGATCAGTCAGACCTGTGGCGAGTCAGAGAAGAGAAGGCTGTGAGCCTTTTAGGGACAGGGTCCTCCCTGTGGTCGCTAGCACAGGCCTGGCCTGAGGGAATTGCAAATGCATGCATGTAAAGATCTCAAAACAGCCAGAAAAAGCAAGGTTACCTATTCATGAAAGAGGCCGAGACAGCTGCGGAGAAAAACAAAGCCATGTGGATCTCCTAGGACAGAAATCTGCAGGAAAAACTGCCTTTAGTGAAGTGACACTTGCCTAGGAGCCAGGAGACCTACAAAATGGTGTTTCCATTTTACCATAGGCCAGGTCTTGTCATTGAATCTGGGAGGCAGAAGTAAAGAGAAAAGATCATGGCCTTTGCAGTTGATGCTGCCTTTTGAAACATGGCGCGATGGTGGGTGCAGCTGTGGGTAAGTTCTTAACCCTTAACCTTTCCATAAGTCTCATTTTTCTCATCTGCAAAGCAGACAATCTCCCCATTGCAGTGTTGTGAGGATTAAAGGAGAATATATATCAGAAGACCTAACATAGTACCTGTTTGGCGTATGGAGATGGGGCATTCTCTCCATGTGGACAAGCTCGAGTTGACCCTTGCTTTAAATGTCCCGGAAAGCCAAGGACAATGCCACGGGAACTCTCAGGCTCCCAACAAGAGTAAACTGAAAGAAACAATGATACTGGCCTCACCTTGAAAGTCACTGGCCTGCAGATTCCCATGGCACCCAGCTTCCTGCTTGTTCCCTCCCACGATCCATGCCCCAAGTACACCCACCTCTTGTTCCCATTCCTGTTTCCTGTTCCTTCTTTCTTTCTGTTTCCTTTTAATTGCATTTATTTTATGCTGAATTTATTCCAGAGCCATACGTTTTTGTTTCTTTAGTTTCTTCTGCGCTAACTTTTTCTTCTGGGCAACCTCCTCTTCTGGTTTAGGAACAATTTGTTCCTTTTCAGTAAGGATGATCTCGATGTGGCAGGGAGAGCTCATGTGTGGGTTAATCAACCATGAGCTCTCTAAGTCTGGAGGGGCATTTTACGTGCTTTATTCACCTGGATGTGCTCAATGACCAAAGAATCTACATCTAAACCCTTAAGTTCAGCATTGCTGTCTGCATTTTTAAGCTAGTGCAACAAAAACTCAGCACTCTTTTTGGACCACTGACCTTGTGTCCAGCCTCACTTCTTGGCCTGGGCACTACCAACTCCCCCACTGTAACATCAGAATGGCACTGATATGGTCTGGCTCTGTGTCCCCATCCAAATCTCATCTTGAATTGTAATCTGAATTGTAATCCCCATGTGTTGGGGGAGTGACCTCTTGGTGAGACAGCCAGGTGGGAGGGGGTCCCTGGAAAAACTTCAACCGGCTTGCACCCTGGGGTGGAGCCTTGGGAAATTCACTCCTTTTGCAGTGGGGAGGAGCCTGGCCCCTCCTCTTCCTGTGTGGAACCTGGGATTCTAGCTGCGGGTGGGAAGCACCCTAGTAGGGACTCTAGCCTAACAAGACAACGGAACCCTGTCTTACTCACCATTCAAATTGTCTGCAAGCCTGAATTTTCGTAGCTGTGGGACAAAGAGCCCTGTCTTTAGCTGAACTAAGGAAAAGTCCTGCCACAGTGGGAGGGGATTGGATCATGGGGGCGGTTCCCCCATGCCGTGCTTGTGATAGTGAGTGAATTCCCACGAGATCTGATGGTTTTATAAGGGGCTCTTCCCCCTTCGCTTGGCACTTCTCCTCCTGCCATCTTGTTGAATAAGTCCTTGCTTCCCCTTCGCCTTCTGCCATGAACGTAAGTTTCCTGAGTCTTCCCCAGCCATGCTGAACTGTGTGAGTCACTTTCCTTTATAAATTACCGAGTCTGGGGCAGTTGTTTATGGCAGTGTGAAAACGAACTAATACAGGTACACACTGTCTCTGTAAAGTCACATCGTTCAGACACTTCGTGGCTTTTCATATAAGCACACCCTTGATGACCTGGGCAGTTTCATGAGTGTCCTTTTTTTTGGTTTTGAGACAGAGTCTCACTCTGTCGCCGAAGCTGGAGTGCAGTGGCATCGTGTTGGCTCACTGCAACCTCCATCTCCTGGGTTCAAGCAATTCTCCTGCCTCAGCCTCCCAAGTAGCTGGGATTACAGGTGCCCACCACCACGCCTGGCTGATTGTTATATTTTTAGTAGAGACGGGGTTTCACCATGTTGGCCAGGCTGGTCTCGAACTCCTGACCTCAGGTGATCCACCCACTTCGGCCTCCCAAAGTACTGGGATCACAGGCGTGAGCCACCACGCCCAGTCTCACGAGTGTTCTTAAAGTGAACACAAAGATGGAAACACCTTGATTTGCAAGATTTAGTAGGGTTTTCTGGGTCAAATGAATAGCGAACCATTTTCACAGATCATCTCAAGCCACTTAGGAGAAGACCCCCATCTGCTGTTTCACTTCCATCCTAGGTTCCTCTTCACCCTGAAGTTTGGTCATTAGAACCAGTGAGCCAATAACTTGCCTCCTTACCTCCTGTTGTTCAGCCAGGATGTCTTGGCACCTGTGTGCAAGCTGCTGGGGCTCAGAAAATTATACCTCAAAGTATGGTGCTTCGGTGTGCTGAGCACTTTTAAATGAAAGGAAGTTGGAAGGCCTTAGAAGCGGTCTCAGAACCAAAGACTTTCTAGCCTTCTCTTGTTTCTTCCCCCACCTGTGCAGGGAGGGGATCTCTCTGAAGTTCCCTCCAGAAGGAACACTTTGACCCCCTTCCTAGGAATCTCATCAAATAACCGGAAAGATTAACCACGGGAGAAGAGAAAAGAATAAAAGTTGCTACCACACCCAGGCAGACTTTTCATCTGTTCTTCTGAGGGCCGCTCCAAAAGATTACCGGGGAGACTTTGCCTGCAAAATAAGGCAACCTCTGTTCACCGTGAAGTTCTGCCCCTCACCTTCCTGCAAGTTGGCATTGCCTCCCCTGGAGCTCAGAGGAACTTCATCCCAGGCTATTGTCTGTTTTTTAGGCTCATTCATTTCCCCTAAAAATAATTTATTATGCCTCAAAATTGCCTATGTTCCCCCACCTCCCTCTCCCCTATGAAGAGGGTGCTATTTAAGCTCCAGCCATCTGGCCCTTCTTTGAGCCTCATATTTTGTATGGCTCCTGTGCATACTTGCACATTCATACATTTGCATGCCTTTAATCTGTCTAGTATCGTTTCATTTCAGTGAACCTTCAGAGGGTGGAGGGGAAGCCCTCAGCGATGTTGCTGTGAAGAGGAGGGAGACAGAAAGCAAGGAATCCAGAGTGAGAGAGAGAGAGGAAGCTGAGGGAGCCACGACAGCACAGACAGAGGGGAGGGGTGAGGAATCGAGTAGTTTTCTGGGAAGGGGGGCCTGCAGTGCTTTAGGCAGAGGGAACAACATGTGCAAATATCTGGAGGTAAGAAAGAATAGCCTGGACTTCGTTTTGTTTTGTTTTGTTTTGTTTTGTTTCGAGATAGAGTCTCTCTGTTGCCCTGGCTGGAGTGCAGTGGCTCCATCTCAGCTCACTGTGACCTCCGCCTCCTAGGTTCAAGTGATTCTCCCGCCTCAGCCTCCTGAGCAGGCACACACCACCACGCCCAGGTAATTTTTATATTTTTAGTAGAGATGGGGTTTCACCATGTTGCCTGGGCTGATCTCAAATTCCTAGGCTCAAGTGACCCACAAGCCTTGGCCTCCCAAAGTGCTGGGATTGCAGGCATGAGCCACAGCACCTGACCAAATAGCCTGTACTTCTACAGAGCTGGATCCCTAAAGCAGGCACATGTGGAGACGGGAAGTGGAGGCAGACCCTGACCCTGCAGTCCTGTTTAGGAGTTTGGTTCCGTGTTTTGTTGTGGTTCAATTCAAGGCAAGTTGAGTGTGACCAGCACCTCTGGGAACTGTACCTTTGGATCTCCTGAGGAAGCCAAGGTGTGCTGGAACTGTCAGCACCAGCCTGCAGCTGGTCAGCCAGGTCTGTGTCTGGCCATGTGAGAATTTCCCCAGGGCAGGGTGCTTCCCTCAGAGACCGGAGTAGCTGGAGAGACAATGGATTTCAACAACAGAGTGAAGCTAGAACAAAAGCTTCCAGACAAAGGTGGGGAAACCCCTGTCCATCCTTCACAAGACCCTATACAATCTGGCCCCTTCCCCCACCTCCCTAACGTCATTTCCACTTCTCCCCTCCGACCTCCCTGCTCCAACTTCAAATGTGCCAGGCCCGCTCCTGCCTCAGGGCCTCTGCCCTTGTCTCCCCTCTGCCTGGAATGCTCTTTCCCCGGATTTCCACTTGGTTCACTTCCTCTTTGCTCCATCGTCACCTTCTCAGTGTAGGCTGTCCTTGGCCACACTGTTGAGAAATGCATCTGCCCCCTATACCCAGCCCTTCCCATCCCTTGTCCCACTGCTGCCCTGCTTATCATCCTGGATGCTCTATAATGACTTATTCCTTGTTTATTGGCTGTGCCTCTCACTAGAATATAAGAGCAGGCATTTTTATCCATTGTGATTTCTCTAGGGCCCAGAGCCTGGCACATAGCAGATGTTCAATAAATGTGTGCTAATAAATGAAGGGTTGGTGGTAGGGATGTGGCAGGTTTGTGTGAAGCACTGCCCCCACACCGTGGTCACCATGAGGTCCGCGACAAATGATAATACCAGCAACAGACCTTCTCCCCGGGTCTAGTCCTACTGGGGTTTACAGTACCCTCAATAATGACCTCAACAGCTGCCACCCAGCTACACTCTTCCCTTGGTTCTAGTTTAATCCCTGAGGACTGAGCTCTGCCCTCATGCTTTTGAACAGCTGGGATTTCTGAACACTGTCCCCATTCAGGCTGCCTATACCTCACTCATGCATTAATTCACTGCATGCCTCCGGGGCCAGGCCCTGTAGGATGGTCTGCAGCCACAGAGATGAGATGGTCACAGCCCCTTGCGCCGCTCCCTGGTCTGGCTCACCCCTGAGGTCTGAGCTTGCCCACAGACTCAGGGCAGCTGCACACCTTTTGTTGGGTAAATCAAACAGTCCTAGGTTTCAGGCCAGGCTGGGCCATGCTTGCAGTGGGCCCCTGCAGAGCCAGTCCCCTTCTTTTGCTGCTGAGGCTTCCCAAGACCACACAGCTGGATGGGGGCAATGCCAGGACTCAAAGCCAGATGCACAGTCAAGGCCACTGCCATTTGTGCTATACACCACATCAACTCTGTAAATCCACTCTCAAAAGAGGATCAACTGTGTACAATTTACTACCCCAGGGTGCTGTGAAGTTCAAAAAAATAACATATATGAGAGTGTTTACAAACTGATAAATATGTCTTACAAATCTGGACTTTTCCCCAGAGCCTTGCGCTGTGACTTGTACACAGCGGGTGCTCACAAAATGCTTTTGGGTTGGATTCTCAGCCCGCAGGCCGTCCTGCATGGTGCTTCCTCCCCACCTCTCTGCCCTTGCTCCATCTCCCATACCCCCCACCCACTCACCAGTCACTGAGCACTCCAGCGGACCAGGTGCCCAGCCAGGTGCCCAGGATGCAAGAAGGAAGGCCAGGCCCCGCCTGTGAGACATTCACAGCCCAGTTGGGAGAGACAGACAAGGAAGCAGACAAAATGCAGTGTGAAAAGTGCATGGCAGAGTATGCCAGGCTGCCATGGGAACAGAGGGGAGGGCTTGTAACCACAAGAATGAAAACAGCTCCTTACATCTGTGCATTGCTTTCTGCTTTTCAAAGGGCTGGGTGTGAAAGGTGGGGGAGGGATAGAGAATGAAGACATGGCGTTTTCCCAGTCCCATTTGTCCACATTCCGGGGCTGTCACCTTCGTTGAGCTTACGCTCTTTCAATGGAAAAAAAGGAAGGACATAGAGAGACTCTTTCCTACCCAGAAATGAAGGATTTTTAGCAGCTGTGTTGCACAATCATTGCCCGATGTTTGTTTTTCAGAAGGGCTTTGCCGTATCCGCTGACACTGAGCTGTAAAGATCCAAGCATTAAAAATGTGCAGCGCTGCCTCCCAGGAGCAGAATTCTCACCTCTGCTTAATGAGCCACTCCACACGTCCTTCTAGCTTAGTGCCCAAATGACATGAATTGTCCAAATAGAGTGAGTGAGCCCTTGTGGTGGTTTGGCTCCTAAGTGTGGCATATAAGCAGGCTGGGGTAGGTGATGCTGTGGTAGCAACCCCCAAATCTGGGCCTTAAAAGTACAGAGGCTTATTTATTGCCCTGCCACAGGCCCATGATGCAGTGGGCTCTGCTCCCCGCCACCCTCACCGGGGGCCCAAGGTCTGGGGCCCCATCAGGGGCATGTACGACAGAGAAGGGCACCTTGGCTCTCAAATGCTTTCGCGGGGAAGTGACCCTGCGCATATGAAATCCACCGGCCAGAGCAGTCATGTGGCCACACCTACCTTCAAAGGGGCCAGGAGGAGGATGGGGACAGTGCCCGGCCAACAGCACTGTTGCACACACAGGGTCCAGGGCAGAGCCCGCTCCTGCACTAAACTCCAGCCCTGCTGTCTCTGAGGGGCCCTAAGGCCCTACTAAGAGCTGACCCACTCTCCCCACACCTCTGCTTCAGATATGCTGAGAATCTGGTGGGGGCAGTGAGTTAACATCACCCTTATTTAGGCTGGACTTCCAAATGCTGCCTGAGGGGTGTGTGTGTGTGGGTGTGTGTGTGTGAGGTGTGAGGTGAGCGGTGTGTGTGGAGGTATAGTGTGTATGTGTGTGTGTGGGGTATACCACACAGGTGTAGTATGTTGCACATGTGTGGTAAGTGTGATGTGTATGTGGTATGTGTTTGTATTGTGTGTGCATGGTATGTTGTATGTGGTGTGTTTGTGTGTTGTGTGGCACGTTGCGTGTGTGTGGTATGTGCAATGTGCGTGGCATGTGGTGCATGTGGTATGTGTTTGTGTGTGCCGTGTGTGGTGTGTATGTTGTGTGTGTGGTTATGTGTGATGTGTGTGGTATGTGGTTTGTGTATGTGGTATGTGTGTGCTGTATGTGTGTGTGGTATGTTGCATGTGCGTGATGTGTGTGGTATGTGTCATGTGTGGTATGTGTAATGTGTATGTGGTATGTGGTGTGTGGTGTATGTGGTATGTGTGTGTGGTATGTTGCATGTGTGTGGTGTGTTTGTGTGTTGTGTGTGGGGTATGTGTGATGTGTGTGGTGTGTTTGTGTGTTGTCTGTGTGTGGGGTATGTTGTGTTTCTGTGGTGTTTGTGTTGTGCGTACAGTATGTTGCATGTGTGGTGTTTGTGTTTTATGTGTGTGTGCCATGTTGCATGTGTGTGGTATGTTTGTGTTGTGTGTATGGTATGTGTGATGTGTGTGGTATGTGTGATGTGTATGTGATATACATTGTGCATATGTGGTTATGTGGTATGTGTATGCAGTATGTGTTTGTGTGCTGTGTGTGTGGTATGTTGTGTGGTGTGTTTGTGTATGGTATGTGTGATGTGTGTGGTATGTGTAATGTGTATGTGGTGTGTGTTTGTGTGTCGTGTGTGTGTGGCTTGTGTGATGTGTGTGGCATGTGTGATGTGTATGTGATGTGTGGTGTATGTGGTATGTTTGTGTGTTGTGTTTGTGGCATGTGATGTGTGTGGTGTGATGTGTATGTGGTATGTTTGTGTGTGATATGTGTGATGTGTATGTGTGTCTTCTGTGACTGCAGCTGGTGGGCAGCGGTCATGTGGGTGGGTCACGTGGCACCCACAGGAGCCCTTTGCTTCAGGTGTGGCCGAGGCCTTTTTCCTCAGAAGGGGCTGCATGGGCTTGAGAGGCTCTGCCCCCAGGTATTTAGAGAATGTCAGCCTCAGTGTTGGCTTCCCTAAAAGTAGTGAATCTTGACCTCTAGGGCACACACGGGTCAGCTCAGAGAGAAGCTTGTGCAGACAGCAGCCTCTGGATCTTGCCTGTGGACAGTCTGAGTGGCTCCCAGGCCAGCCTGAAACTGCATTTAACAAGGGCCAGGTGGTGCAGATGCTCCTTCTCCAAAACCTGACCCAACTTCACTCCGCATCTTCCTCTCGGAGGAAGTTTTAGGAGAGACCGATCTTTAGCAGTGAGGCCTCCGGCCAGCTCTGTCATACGAGGACAGAACAGTGACCGCGTGACTGAGATGCCCATTCAGGGCTCCTGGGTGCCCTGTGTGCTACTGCGTCAAACCCACTCCCCAAAAGCACCCTACTACAGGGCGGGGCACCCCAGGGTCTCCAGGGGGCTTTGCTGCTCCACAAAAGGGTGCTGCTGTGGCCCCTACCTCCTCACTGCGGCCACGGCCTTGACCTGTGACCCCCTACCTCCTCACTGCAGCCACGGCCTTGACCTGGGACCCCCTACCTCCTCACTGCGGCCACGGCCTTGACCTGGGACCCCCTACCTCCTCACTGTGGACACAACCTGGACAGGGAAACAGCACAGGCTTTACGTGCGGATGCTACAGGTCCCCATGCCGGCCCCACTGCCTGCAGCTTTGTGTAGTGGACCTAACCTCTCTGAGCCACTGCTTTCCACAGGGACCTGGGGACAAATCCCTGCCTTTTTTTTTTTTTTTTTTGAGACAATCTCGCTTTGTCACTCAGGCTGGAGTGCAGTGGCGTGATCTCGGCTCACTGCAACCTCTGCCTCCCGGGTTCAAGCGATTCTCCCACCTCAGCCTTCAGAGTAGCTGGGATTACAGGTGCCACCACCACACCCGGCTAATTTTTGTACTTTTAGTAGAAATGGGGTTTCACCATGTTGGCCAGGCTGGCTCAAACTCTTGACCTCAAGTGATCCACCTGCCTTGGCCTCCCAAAGTGCTGGGATTACAGGTGTGAGCCACCATGCCCAGCCTACCTGCCTTTCTCTAAAGGATTCATGGTGGCTGAATGAGAAGGTGAGGAAACAGCCTGAGGCACTGTGTGGGAGCTGGGATGTTGTTCCCTGAAAGAAGCTCCAGCATGGAGCTGGGCAGAACAGGCCAAAGGGAAGCTTCACCTCAGGTGAGGCACCAAAAGCCAACTCTGCCACCTCTGTGGAGGGCCACCCCAGCGCCGACCTCGTCAGGGGTTGGTGGGAGCTGCTGTTCGCCTGGGGACATGGCCTGGGCTACACCTCACGGCTCCCTCCTCGGGCCACAGGCCTTCACGCTGGCTGGATCTCTCTAGCTGTATCCAGGCTTTCTTCCTCCTGCCCTTTGCTGGGCTGTCAGCTCAGCCTTCCCCAGGTTAATGCAACCTCTGAATAATTCAGCAAATCTCCTCTTGCTCAACTGAAGATCTTAGGAGGCAAAACAAAATCGATTCATATGGATGCAAGCATTTTCCCACCAGCTGCCACCAGCTCAGGCACAGATGGCTTCTGACACCCATTTGGCTGACAAGGAAAGCCTTAGGGCTGCATTCAAAATGGCTCCAACGGGAGTTGTTAGGAGGTAGAGGAAGTGAAGGGTCTCCAGGCTTAGGAGAGGGAGGCACTGACGGGACAGGATGGGAAGCTGTGGCCCAGCTCCCGAGTGGTCTTTGCACCTGTGACATCGGTTGTGCTTCCTCTGCAGGGGTGGAGTCCAGACTGCGAGGCTGGGCCATCTGCAGGGACCAGCACAGGACAATCAGGTGTCAGGACGTGGGCACGTGGCTCCGGACCTGGGGATCTGGGGCTGAGGGCAGCCTCCAGCTGCTGCCACAGCAATGTCACCAGGTGATGGGGACCTTTCAGAGGAGCCTAATCCAGAGGGGACAAGACTGGGGTCTGCAGGCCTCGCCGCAGCAGCCTCTCCCATGTGGCCCCCAGAGAAGTGTGTGCTGAGCTGACCTTGACGCGGCAGGACCTCTGGGGCCTCCCCACACGCCACACTCCCTTCCCTTCTCTCACACAGGTCATGTGTCCAGCAAACACTTCCTGAACAGCGACATGGTCCAGTACTGGGAAGAAGAGGTGCATGTGGCCCACTGCTGCCCCTTACAGAGGTCCCAGCTGGCAGGGGCGTCAGCAACATCAATAAAACCGTACTGGGGGCTTGAGAATGTTGTGTGAGGCAGTGCTGCCAACCCTGACTCACCTCCCTGCCACCTGAGACATCTCCAAAAGTATCACCCTGGGCCAGCTCTAATTCAGTCACTGCTTGACAACTGCACCTTGGGCAATGACTGGTGAATGGAAACTATGCTCCGTTTCCTCAGGCTTTAACTCTGTGCCAGGCACTGTCCAAGGTGCTTTAAAAATATTCACTCAAACCAACCCCAGGGGCTGGGCACTGTCATTATTCCCATTTACATATGAGGGAAGCTGAGGCACGGAGAAGCTCAGGAACATGCCCACAGCAGTGAGTTGCAGAGCCGGGATCTTAGCCCGGGTGGTCTGGCTCTGAGGCCAGACGCTGCCTGGAGAGGCGCCCACAGATTTGCCCCCCGGCAAGGGCACCTCAGTGGACTCCAGGCTTCCAGGACTCTGATTCCAGATCCTTCCTGCCTCAGAAAATCAACAAAGACATGTATGCTTCAGGCCTGCAGAGCTGCTCACAGCTATGGAACCAGAAGTGCCTTCCCAATCTGCTGTGCTTAACCCTGAAGTGGACCAGCCCAGGGACCTGGGAAAGTGAGGGTGTCCCTGCTGTGGGGGAAAAGGGCTAGGACTTTGGTCTTTCACAAGTGGATAAAATTAGGGAAAATTCAACACTGACGTTGATTTCAGGTCTTGGAAAACCAAGCCAGTGAGCTGAAAGTGTCCACCTGATGGGGATGGGTAAAAGCGAGCATAATTCCAGCCAGGCTGTGAGCTGTCCGTGCTTAACTAGCGAGCCAGCGTCAAGGGGTTAAGACTCTGGCAGGTCTCATTTGATGATGACAATGAAGTCTATAAACACGCAGGGTGTGATGATAGAGCAGTGACACTGCCGTCCATGTGGCATGTGGACGCCGGCTCCCTCCCTCTCTCCACGTGGGCTCTGCTCCTCAGTTTGCTCCTCAGGCCCAGGCCCCAGCTTAGGCCCTGCAGCCTTTGTAATGCTTTCAGGGTTTGGCATGAGCACCCTGTCCTCACAGCCTGCTGGGGAGAGGGTAGGAGAGGTATGGGGTAGGGGTGGGCTGTATTAGTTCATTCTCGCATTGTTATAAAGAACTACCTGAGACTGGGTAAATTTATAAATAAAAGAGGTTTAACTGGCTCATGGTTCCACAGGCTGTACAGGAAGCACGACGGCTTCTGGGGAGGCCTCGGGAAACTTACAAACATGGCGGAAGGTGAAGGGGAAGCAGGCACGTCCTACACGACTGGAGCAGGAAGGAGAGAGCGAAGGGGAAAGTGCCACATACTTTTAAATAACCAGATTTCGTGAGAACTCATGAGACAGCACCAGGGGGACAGTGCTAAACCATTAGAAGCCACCCCCACGATCCAATCACCTCCCACCAGGCCCCACCTCCAACACTGGGGATTACAATTCAACATGAGATTTGGTTGGGGACACAGATTCAAACCATGTCATGGGTAATAACAAGAGTCTGGGTCCATTGCTATGACTTACCTTTGACCTCTAGCGGGGAGCAAGGCTCTTTGGGGAGCAAGGTCTCTAGGGGGCTGAGACTGGAAGAAATCCAAAGCTAGGGTGGCTCTGAGTCCAGGTGGCTCTGGACTTCTTACAAGCCAGTCCTCATCACTCCAACCCTCTGTTGTTATAATAGTAATAATATTCCTTACAGAATAATAATCCTTTATATTAAATTCTCTCTGTTCACATTACAGTACGGTTTCAATCTCTTGGTTGGACCCTGATAAAGCCTACATAAACTATCGCATTCCTGGCTTGGTACAGGCTGTTCCCATGGCCAGTTTCACTTGCCTAAGTGAAGGTGGAGTGGTTAAGGGCACAGGCATTAGAGCCAGACTGCCTGGGTTCAGTTCCCAAGCCCAGCACTGGCTGGTGAGAAGCCATTCGACTTCTTTATGCCTTGATTTCCCTACCTGTAAGATGGGGATAATAGGATAGTTGTGGAAATTTTATGAGTTCTTATATGTAAAGCACTTGGCACAAAATAAGTGTTAAATAAGTGTTTGGTATTATTGTTGTTGACTTCCTTCCATTCACTCCTAGGGGTTTCAGCAACAGGGTCACCTCTCCTGGGAAGTCCTCCCTGACTACCTCCCATCCCAGCTGAGTTGGCTGCCCTCCTCCTATGCTCCCTCACACATCTTCACAGCACTGAACTCACATATTGTCACTGCAGGTGTACTTGTCAGACAGTCTCTTCTGTAGAACTCTGAGCTGGCTGAGGGTACTCACAGCAAGTGTCCCCAGGACCTCACACTGCACCTGACTGAGTGAGGGGTAACCGTGTTAGTGGAGGTGCTCTGAGAACCAGACACAAAGACAGGATTGCATGAGTCAGAGCCATATTGGGGGAACTGCCTGTGAAGGACAAAGAAGGAGGGGATAGAAGGCAGGGAGATCCTTCAGACCACAGTACAGGTGTGACACCCGTGGAGGAGTGGGGACGATGGGCCTCAGACTTCAGAGCAGTTCTGAGAAAGGCTTGCCCAGGCCACTGCGGAGTTCTCGAGCCACAGTCACCTACTGGAGGAGTCCCACGATCCACTTGCGGCAGTACTGTCCCCACGCTCCATCGCTGGTGGAAAGCAGCCTGTGGAGGCAAAGCACGGGTGGACGGAGAGAAACAGCAGCTGGGGCTGTCAGTCAAATCCGCTCTGCAGCAGGTCTGAGTGGCACATTTTCATGGGCACCACAGTAACCGACAGACAGAAGGCTGGCCGTGCCCCAAGAATGCAGGGCCAGAAGCAGGGATGCCAGAATCTGTCACCTTGATGCAGGGAGAGGGTGGAGGTCCAGGGTACCTCTGAGTAGGCCTTCATGCTTACACACAGTCACACGCTGCATGATGACATTCAGTCGGCGAGGAACCACGTATATGACAGTGTCCCATGAGATTAATACCACAGTGTTTTTACTTTTCTATGTTTTGATACACAAATCCTTACCATTGCGTTACAGCTGCCCACGGTATTCAGCACAACAACGTGCTTTACAGGTTTGGAGCCCACTAGCAAAGGTGACACCATCTAGCCTAGGTGTGTAGGAGGCTGTGCCATCTAGGTTTGTGTAAGTACACTATGATGTTCACACAAAGATGGAATTGCCTTCCAAGGCATTTCTCAGAACATATCCCTGTCGTTAAGTGATGTGTGACCGTAAATATATATAGTGCTAAGTCCTTATTATTTGAATTAATAAAATCACTTAAAATTCCCCTATAACACAACCACTTTAAATTTTGTGAATTTCCTCCTAGGTTTTATCATGTTTACATTATTGCAATCACCATGCAGATTGTACATTTGTAAAAAAAGATTTGATATTTATAACTAGTATTTCCCCATGCTTCTACTGTAGTCTTCATAATTATACTTTTTAATGGCTGAAAATGTTCAACAAGTAGATACCTCCAAAGTCACTGCTATTCAACATTTCCATTATTGTTATTTTGTTGTATTTCTATCTAATGCTTTTATGTACCTCTTTGGGCATGTAGTATTCAGTTTCTATGGATTACAGCCCTAGGAAATACATAGGTTTGAAATTACTGGGTCACAAGATAAACTTTTATGATTGTATCAAGTTTTGCCAAATTGCTTTCCAAAAACATTATGCCAATTAATAAAGAGTATGAGTTATCTATTTCTTCATACCAAGTTACCCCACCAAATGGCTTACTACAACACGGATTTATTGTCTTGTTGTTTCTGTGGGTCAGGAATCCAGGCACAGGTTAGCTGCTTCTCTGCTCCAGGGGCTCTCAAGGCTGCAGTGAAGGTGCTGGCTGAGGCTGGGGTGCTATGATTTGGCTTTGTGTCCCCACCCCCATCTCATCTTGAATTGTAATCCCATAATCCCTGTGTATCATGGGAGGGACCTGGTAGGAGGTAACTGAATCATGGGGATGGTTTCCCCATGCTGTTCTCATGATAGCGAGTGAGTTCTCAAGAGATCTGATGATTTTCTACTTCCATTTTCCCTGCTGACACTCATTCTCTCTCCTGTCGCCCTGTGAAAAGGTGCTTTCTGCCATGATTGTAAGTTTCCTGAGGCCTCCCCAGCCATGTGGAACTGTGAGTTAATTAAACCTCTTTTCTTTATAAATCACACAGTTTTGGGTATTTCTTCACAGCAGCATGAGAATGGATTAATACATGCGGTCTCATCTGAAAGCTTGAGTAGGGAAGGATTCTATTCCAGGCTCACACGGTTCTTGGTAGGATTCAGTGCCTTGTGGCCCGAGGGCCCCAGCTGTTAGCTGGCTGTTTGCTCAGAGGCTGCCTTTAGTTCCTCGCCATGTGGGTCTCTCCAACATGGCAACTTGCTTCAAGATAAAACATGTGAAGCCAAGAAGACAAGGGCCTCTTAGCAAGACAGAAGTCATAATCTGTTGTAATCTAATCACTGAGGTGATATCCCCTCAATGTTGCTGTATTCTATTGTTTAGAACCAAGAGGAGCAAGGGGAGTGGATTATGAACCAGGGCCAAAAATATTAGGACCAGGGATCATTAGGGTCATCTTAGAAGCTGCCTAACACAAATGTCACCAAGGGCATATGCTTGTATCAATTTTACCAGAACCTTACTAACACTGAATGCTTTAGTATTTTAAAATTACCAGTACGGGCCAGGTGAAGTGACTCACGCCTGTAATCCCAGCACTTTGGGAGGCTGAGGTGGGTGGATCTCTTGAGAACAGAAGTTCAAGACCAGCCTGGGTAACACAGTAAAACCCCATCTCTACAAAAAATAAAAAAAAAATTAGCTGGGCATGGTGGTGCACACCTGTATTCCCAGTACTAGGGGGGCTGAGGTGGGAGGGTTGATTGAGTCCAGGAGGCCAAGGCTGAGTAAGACTCTTCTCAAAAGAAAAAGAAAAGAAAAAAAGAAAGAAAGAAAGAGAGAAAGAAAAAGAAAAACATTCCCCGTAGAGTAGGTGTAAAGGACCACCTTCCATGCTAATGCCCTCTTCTCCAGCCTGGTGTTTTCTTCTCCAGCCTGGTGTTTCCCCCTAAGGCCACGTGTGTCCTCTGCTTTCAGCTGCTGCCAAGTACCTTCCAGAAGATGCCAACTGATAGCCACTTGAAAAATTGCCCTAACTGAACTGGGGCTTTGAAAAGCTTTAAAATAAAGCTGTATTAGGCAGCAGCGAGTTCTCTGGAAATTGCTGGTATTTGGGCAGCAACTCCAAGACCTGAACACCTTATGCCATTTAGGAGCACTAACATTTAGAAAATCAATCTTTTTTTAAAGCCTACTATATACCCTCACCAGGCTCCACATTTCGCAAACTTTCTTTCACTTTCATCATCAAAACAATCCTGAAAGATAGATAGGAATGCACCCATTTTACAGACAGGAAACTCAGGACCAGAAGTCACTTGTTCCAGATCGCCCTGTTAAAGTGGTAGGCCAGGATTTGAACCCATGGCTGGCTGCCCAGTCTGCTCTCTCCCTACCTCCTGAGATCCCCTTTCCTCAGCTGGTGCCTCCTAGAGCTCCATGACACCCTGCCCTTCCGTCCTGTTCCCCCTGCTGCACTAAACATGGTAGGCTGGTTGTCCCTTTCTCTTCAGTTAGCTGGAGGGGTCTCCTCGGAAGTTCTGCTCAGTGACTATTTTTTCCTAATAAAAATAGTGAGCCTGAAAAAGTTACTTCTAACCCAGCATGAGGAAAAGGGCTATGGAGTCCACAGTATAAGTCTGCACCATGAAACTTTCAGGCTAAATAGGACAGTATAAATTTAGTGTTTTAAGAATGATACCTGGAACCAGACTGCCAGCTTCAAATCCTTGTTCTGCCACTTACAAAGTTTTATGATTTAGGGCAAATTTCTTCACCTTTCTGTGACGTTCCCTTTCCTGTAAAATTGAAATAATAATATTACCAACCACATGCCCCAATTGGGAATAAATGAAAAAATGTCTCTGAACACCTAGCACAGTGTCTGGAGGATAATAAAGGCCCCATTATGTTACTATAGGGACATGGTGGGGAGGAGACAGGCAGGAGGCCTCGCCGGGTGAGGACCCATGCATTGATCTGGAACTCAGCCTGTGATCTACACACACATGGGGATCAGGTTTGTGTGTGTGTGCGCGCCCAGCTCCAGGCAAGGCTGAGTGGAACCTTGCATTGTGGACACTGGTGGGGACTGAGGCAGCAGGGCTAGGAGGGTCAGTGAAGAGCAGAGCCAGCATCAGCGCCATGACTCTGAGACTCCCCTCCCTGTATTCTGGCTGTGTCCAGATGTGCGTGTTTGTGTTTGTGTGTGTGTGTGTGTGTGCCTGCAAAGGGTGGGGGGCAGGCTGAGGAGGGGGAGTCTTTGTGTGTTGTAGTTTTCTGTAAGTCGGCCAAGTCCTGGGTCTGTTTATGATTGCTCTGGGATGTCGGGCATCTTTGCAAGTTCATACCCAGAGAACCATGAACCTGGGATGGGGAGAAGCGAGGCCTAAGCCAGGAGAACAATGTTCACAAGGGATCTAGGACAGAGTGCTAATGATTCCGGCACACAGCAGGCATGGGAGAAGGAAAAGTGCAGGGTGACAGTTACAAGGCAGCTGCCTACCACCCAACTTAGCGACAAAGCCCTAGAGCATGTTTCTTCACCTTTCTGAGATCAACCTCTGACCTGTGTGTAGGGACACAATATTATAAAAAAATCCTCCTAAAGCCAGGGTCCCTGGTGCCCTAGGTAGTAATCTGTGCCCTACAGGAAGTGACCCAGAAGTGTCCTGATTTCCCCACTGATGTCAGCAATCATGGATGACTAGGGCCAGGCTCTGTCCTTGGCAAGTCCCAAGGTGGGAAACAGGACAGGGTCGGATAGGATTCAGAATGGCCGCATACAAGGAACGCAACCAGCCTTGCTGTAATTGCTCAGAGGCTTTTAGGAAGCTGGGGCTGTGTCTGTTACAGCTTAGAGCCCTGTTCATTTATGAAAAAATATTGTTTCTAGTTACTGAAACTGCAAAAAATAAATATTATGGAGAGCCTCAATTTAGAGCTGTAAACAAGATACACGATCCTGCCACTGCAGATTTTACATTTCAGTGGAGGAGATGCTAAGCCGCTAGCTCCATGGTAACTTAATTAGTCAGCAGTAGGGCGAGGAAGGGGTATTGGGTGTACAAACGGGCATCTGACGTGAGACAGGGAGGCTTCCCTGGGAGAAGCAACGCGTGAGTGAACAGGTTCCCCTGGGCATTCCAGCAGGAGGAACACTAAATAACCGAGCACCGGGCAGGCTGTGAGACCGCAGCCCAGATCAAGGACACAGCGAACACGAAAGCTGTGTGGGGAGGAGGGGAGAGCAGTTCAGGAACCAAACTGCAGTGAGGCTAGGATCCAGAGCAAGGGGAAGTGGGACACGGATGGGCAGGAGATGCGGTTTTCGCCAGAAAGCACGGGGATGTTCCTAAAGGGCTTTAGGCAGGAGAGTCACCCAGTCAAACCTGCACTTCCAGGAGCTGGGAGAACTGGGAGAAGAGTCAGGAGGCCCAGTGGAGATGAAGAAAAGGGGATGGAGACGAGAGCTACTGGGAGGGAAAGCACCAAGGCTGGGTGCTGGGTGAGTCATGCAGTGGGAGGGTGGGAGGGGGAAGAAGGGACACGGAGCTCAGCCAACCTGCCAGGGGGGCTCTCCGTGGGAGGGCCTGAGGTGGCCTGAGCCAGGCAGTGGAGGACTGGAGGATGTGAACAGTGCAGCAAGGCGGAGCAATGCACGCACACACACACGCACACACATACACACGCACACACATACACACGGCTGGAGGATGTGTGCGCCAAGGTTGGAGGGTAGCATGTAAGGCTTGTGTGAGGACTGGGAACAGCCTGTGAGTGGAGACAAGGTCTGTGACTTGGAGCAGAGGGAGCTGAGTAAGCAGCCTTTTCTCCCCATCGTGGGGCTGCCTTCGCTAATGGTTCGGGCAGATCGGCAGGAATGCCTGAAACCATCATGGCTCCTGCAGTACTGAGAGCAGATGGGTTGGGGGTGGGAGTAGTGAGAAAGTGGAGCCCATCAAATCCAGGCCCCAGACCGTACTGCTCTGGAATGAGGTGGCCTCACATGGCCTTGTGGCCCTTTAAGTACAGCAGCAGCAGGTGGGTGACACCCCAAGGGGCCCCACGAAATGGTGTGTCCCTGAGTGAAGACTGGTTCACCCAGCCACTGCCTCATCTATCCACCTATGTATTCCAAGCCCGTGCCCAGTGCCGTCCTAGGCACCAGGGCCTGGGGAATGAGCAAGGATGTGCTGCCCTCAGGAACTCAGCCTGTTCAGGTCCAGTGTGAGGACCTGTGAGCTGGCCCAGCACACTGAGCTCCAGCCCACAGTGAGGGGCCCAGCAGGGAGGTGTGCCATTCCCACTGCATTCTGCAGCCCTCCTGGCTCACTCTCCTCTCCAGGTCTCCTGCCAGGAACTGCCACCACTGTGTTCAAATACTTTCCCAGGGAAAACCTCATCTCCAACTAAAAGATGTCATGAAGCCAAATTGCGTCTGGCTCCCTGATCACAACTCTCCTCACCTTGCCCTGCTGTGGTCCCCTGTCCAAGGATCTAACCCAGGGGCCCGGCTCCATCCACCACCGGAGGGCTCAAGGGAAATAAGCAGGGCAGGGCTGCAGTCTCCCCTGGGTCCTGAGTGGGACCAGGCCTAACCCACTGCCCACCTCCACCCCTCTGCTCTCCTTGCTGACCCCTACGAGCCAAGCTCACCCCCACCTTGCTGCCTCTCCTCTCCAAGCCCTGGCCACGCTGTGCCTGGGGAGGCTGACAGCTCTGGATGGCGCCAGTGGGCTCCCTCCCTGCAGGGCCTCAGTCTTACAATGGTTTGTTCCTTCCTCTACATTTGAGTGAAGCTCTTGCCAAGTCTCCCATGCCACAGATCTTGGAGTTCTGGAACACCTCCCCCCCCTCAGGTCCAGGGACTCTCCTGGCACATGCTGGTCTCCTTCTCCCTGAGTGTGCCATCTGCATCCACGGGACCTTGACTGACACAACACTCTTAAGGCCCCCTCACCTTAAAACAGCCTCTCAGGACCACACTAACTTCTCATCTTGGGTTCTCTAGTCTTTTAACCTCTAACAGAGTGGAGGAAAATTGGGATTCGACCACCACTTAAATTGAGGGGTGGTTCTTCACTGTAGGAAAGTGTTCACATAACTGCAAGTACCCTGGTGTTGAGGTGTGCCCTGACTCCCACAGCCTGGTGGCACTCAAGACCAAGAAGGAGGCTGGGCGAAGTGGCTCACGCCTGTAATTCCAGCACTTTGAGAGCCTGAGGAGGGTGGATCACTTGAGCCCAGGAGTTTGAGGCTGCAGTGAGCTATGGTCACCACTGCAGTCCATCCCGGGCAACAGAGTGAGATGCTCTCAAAAAAAAAAACCAAGGAGGGATGTCTGTTTATTTACAGCGCACCCTTTGCGCCAGGCCCTTATGTTCATGACCTTACCCAACTCTACAATCTTGCAAGGCAGTTTACATCATCTCCACTTTACAGTTCAAGAAACAAAGGCTCAGATTCATAGTCCCTGAATAGTCCCTCACAGTCCCTGAGTTCATAAGTAGTGGTTATAGTACAATCTAAGCTATTTAATTCCAAAGCCAGTGATTTTTCTGGCCTTGAGCTATAGGTCCAAAGGCTCCAACAGGGCCCTCCAGACTCAATGGCAGGGTGGTGTCTGCACAAGCTGGAAGTGTCCTTGTGATGAGCCCATCAGGAGCGGCCCGGATTGAGCATCACCCTCCACATCTGCAGCACAGAGTCCCGGCGGGTGGTGTAGGGTAAATGTTTGATTCGGAACAAGTGTCTGGGGACGATGTTCCCGCTGGGTGTATACAGCTTCTCCCCCTCTTTGCCCAAGAGACTGCGCAGGGCCAGGTTGCCCGACAGAAGCTTCTCATAGAACTCCACTCCACCACAGGCATAGGCTGCAGAGAGGGAGGCCGTGCGGCGGTCCAGCCAGGACTCCACGGCATGAGTGAGAGAATCCTGGGAGAAGGCGTAGGCCACAAAGCCTGCCACTGCTGCCACCAAGCTGAAGGCAGCCCGTAAATTCATGGGGCCTGCATGGAGCCCCAGGGTGTACTTGGCACCCACGCCCAGTGCCCAGGTCCCTGCCAGGCAAGCTGGGGCCAGCAGGGCCTGCACGGCAGTGGTACTGCTTTCCAGGTACACCACTTCCCTGGCCAAGGCGAACTTCTGAGCTTCACGGGACAGGGTCAGGGAAGCTCTCAGCCGGGCGCCTGCTGGGCTCCGCCAGTCCACTGTATGCCCATGTATGACCACGGGATGGTTAGTGTTGATCACTAGGTCTCCCAAGAAACTGGCAGGGATGCCCACCACAGCCCCAGCAGGGAGTCTTGGGAAGCCTGCACTCACAGGCTGGAAGGTGAAGGTGGTGAACGGCTTGTAGCAATGGCCTGAAGGAACACCTATGTCCTGTAGCACCTCTTGGAAGAGGCTCTGCAGCTGTGGAGGGAGCGGAGCTGGCTGGCCCTGAGGCCAGTACTGGTACAGCCATTGGACCACGGGATCCGGGAAGAGGTGGTACGAGATTGGAACTCCAAACAGGCCTGCACAGGAACCCACCAAGAGGCCTGTCCTGTGTCTCTGCACAAATGCTGCGGTCCGCCACAGGGGACCTGCCATGAGTGTAGTCACCGCGGACAATCTGGGCCAAGAAGAAGAGAAGTCAGCCAGTTTCCCTGGGTCAGCCTGCAGACTGAACATCCTCCAGGGTCCACACCACCTTTTTAAACCAAAGTAACACAGCATAGTGGTGAAGAGTGTGGGCTCTAGAGCCAGAGTGCCTGTGTGCAAATCCCAGCTCCGTCTCTGTGCGTCAATTTCCCCATGTGCCAAACAAGTGTGTCGTAATGGCCCACCTCTAGGGTGGCGGTGATGAGCACATGAATAAACATACATAAAACATTTAGTGTCTGGCACAGCAGCAGATATTCCTTATAATAATGGCTGTAATGACTTTTATTCCCATCGCTGGGCACAGCACTCCAACTGCCTCATTCCACTCATCCCACGGTAAAGCCCTATGATTACTAATTTATAAGGAAAAACGTGTTCAATTTATTGAGTTCTTACTATATGCTAGACTCAGTTCTGAGCACTCTAACGATTGAACCCTCACAACCCCATGACCTAATTACTACAGCTAACCCTATTCCAAAGCTGTGAAAACTTAAATGGCCAAAATCCTAAGCTAGTAAAGTGACAGTGTTATGGGCTGCACTGTGTCTCCTCCTCCTCCCCAGTTCATATATTTAAGTACTAACCCCCAGTACCTCAGACTGTGGCTTATTTGGAGACAGGGTCTTCAAGGAGATAATTAAGATAAAATGAGGCCATCAGTATGGATCCTAATCCAATTTGACTGGTGTACTTATAAGAAGAGATTAGGATGTAAACAGGCACAGCAGGAAGATCATGTGAGGATCCAGGGAAAAGGCTACCACCCACAAGCCAAGAAGGGAGGTCTCAGAAGACACCAACCCTGTTAACACCTTGGTCTTGAACTTCCAGCCTCCATAACTCCCAGAGGACAAATTTCTGCTGGTTGGGCCACCCAGTCTCCGGTACTTCGGCATGGCAGCTCTAGCAGGCTAACACAGGCATAGTATTTGAGCACAGGCTGTCAGGTGTCCACAGCAAACTTTTTGTTTTAGAAAACTTGTTATGCCAAATTACAAGCATATACCAAAGTAGACAAAATAGTACATCCATCAACTTCAATCCCATCAACTCATGGCCAATCTTGTTTGATTTCTCTTTCCACACACACCTCTGTCCAACTGGTTTATTTTGAAACATCCCCGGGCATCCTATCACTTCATCCGTGAATACGTCAGTAAAAATTCACAATTATTTAACTTTGATTGAAACTTACTGTATTCCTGTCCGTGAAAAGTGCTTAATGAGCAACGAATGAGTTGCCGCAAACAAAAACGCAGGGTACCGCTTGGCCTATCTTAATCAAGAACTCCTATAAGAATCATTATCATTCGGGCTTTTTTTTCCCAATGCGGAAAGTGAGGCTAAGAAAGGAAAGGTCTGGACCAAAGTCCAACGTCCCTAGGGCCATCGCGCTGCGGGGTGGGCCTAGAACACAGTACCATGCAGCCCGCCGGTGGCTGGGGGAGGAGGGGCTGCAGGAGCCCCGCAGAGGGGTCCTCGCTACGCTTCCACTCTGGGCCCCTAGGCTGCTCCGCAGTCTGAACGCGTTACCGGGTCGCATCAGGCCGGAGAAGGGTCCCTCCCGCTCGTCCGTGCGCTCACCTCTGCCGCCGCTCGGAACGCCTACATGTGCGCGCGGCAGGGCGGCCGCAAAGCACGCCGGCCGGGGATCTGGGGGCGGGGACTTCGGGAGGCGGAGCTCGCCGGCCCCGGATCTTGGGACGGAGACTAAAGGGGGCGGAGCTCGCTGGCCGGAGATCTCGGGGCGAGGATTTCAGGGAGGGGAGCTCGCTCGACGGGTCTGGGGGCGGGACTCTTGGGGGCGGGGCTGGGGGGCCTCAAGGGGATGTCCGTGGGGGGCTCCGGCCGCCGCAGAGGCTTCTTCTCTAACTGTGCACCTTGGAGTGGGTCCGCTAGCACTTCCTCCTCTGCGTTGAAATGCGTCTTTGATTAACACAAAAATTAGCTGGGCGTGGTGGCGGGCGCCTGTAGTCCCCAGCTGCTGAGGAGGCTGAGGCAGGAGAATCGCTTGAACCTGGGAGGCAGAGGTTGCAGTGAGCCGAGAATACGCCACTGCACTCCAACCTGGGCGACAGAGCGAGACTCCGTCACACACACACACACACACACACACCCCGGTGTCTTTGATCATGACACACACACACACACACACCCCGGTGTCTTTGATCGTGCCACACACACACACACACACCCCGGTGTCTTTGATCATGCCGTTGAACCCCCGAAGGAACGGCAGCCCCGCGTGGGTCACCAGGCGGCCTATGGCAGAGCCCCCATCAGAACCCATGCCCATCTGACTAGCCGGCTCGTGTACTTCTCCGTCTGGAAGCGCTCACCCTTGGCGGGGAGCTCTGAGCTTTATGTTTATTACCATGTTCGCTGCCCCCCAAGCTCCTCCCAGGTGCTTCACACTGTACAGTCCACAGAGCAGCGTGCCATCTGTCATTTCTCCTTTCCAGCCGCTCTGTGAGGTAGATGAGGGATCATCCAATCTGTGCACCAAATCCAGCTCTCCACCTGCTTTTGTAAATAAAGTTTTCTTGGAACACAGCCATGCCCAATCCTTTACAGAGGGTGAAAACAGACTGCCTAGGGTTAAAGCCGGGCTCCACCCCTTACTAGCTGTGTGATAAAATGAGTTGGTGTATATGTAACCTGTGCCTCACGGTTTGTGCCGCCTAGCCATTAGCTATTATTATTAAAGTCTGTTCTGTTTCTGAGACCACCCCCCCAATTTTGGCTGCTCAGTTGTTTGTATGTAAATAGTGCAATGTGACCTCAGCCAAAGCCAGAACGTGGGACATTCTACAGGGCAAATGACGTGGTTTATCCAACAAATCAATGGCATAAACAGGGAAGGAGGGGGACTCAAAAGAAAAGAGACTTGAGAGTCATTGCAGTTAAATGCAATATGTGACTTTTATTGGGATCCTCAACCAAATAAACTAACTGTAAAAAAGACACCTTGGGCTGGGCGCGGTGGCTTACGCCTGTAATCCTGGCACTTTGGGAGGCCAAGGAGGGCAGATCACCTGAGGTCAGGAGTTCAAGACCAGCCTGGCCAACATGGTGAAACTCCGTCTCTACTAAAATACAAAAATTAGCCAGGCATGGTGGCACGCGCCTGTAATCCTAGCTATTCAGGAGGCTGAGACGGGAGAATCGCTTGAACCTGGGAGATGGTGGTTGCAGTAAGCCGAGATTGTGCCACTGCACTCCAGCCTGCGTGGCTAAGCGAGACTCTGTCTCAAACAAACAAATGAACAAACAAACAAACAAAAGGCACCTTGGAGAAATTTGAATTTGGATTTGAATATTAGATGATATTAATGAATTATTGCTTATTTCATCAGATGGGATGATGACATGGAGTTTATATAAACCAAAAAATTCTTACTAGAGATGCATACTGAAGTGTTTACAGGTGAAATGACACAATGTCTACTATTTGATTCAAAATATTCCAACGAAACCAAATCCAAACAACAACAACAAAATAAAACAGGGGCACAGATGAAACAACATTGACAAAGTGTTAGTTATTGTGAAGCTGCATGACAGGTTCAGGGCTCTTCATCATACCATGCTCTACTTTTGTGTATGTTTGGAAATTTCCATAATAAAAAGTTTAAAAAAATTTTTTAAAGTAGGCTGGCCAGTTGGACTCCATCAAAATGAAAAACTTTTGTGCATGAAAAATACTATCAAGAAAAGTGGAAAGACAATCCACAATAGGAGAAAATATTTACAAATCATAGATCTGATAAGGGTGTAGTATCCAGAATATATAAAGAACTCTTAGCAACTCAACAAGCCAATTAATAAATGGGCAAATGACTTGAGTAGACATTTCTCAAAAATATATACAAATATATGCCAAAAAGCATATAAAAATGTGCTCACTAGTATCAGTCACTAGGGCTGATCACAGAGCGGCTAGGGAAATGCAAATCACCACAATGAGATACTATTCACAACCACTGGATTTCTATAAGAAAAAAAAAACCTAGAAAATAATATATGTTGGAGAGGATGTGGAGAAACTGAAACCCTCATACATTGCTGGTGGGAATGTAAAATGGTGCAGCCACTGTAGAAAACAGTTTAGAGCTTCCTCAAAAAGTTAACCTTAAGCTAAGCTAGGCTCAGTGGCTTGTGCCTGTAGTCCCAGCTACTCAGAAGGCCGAGGTGGATTGCTTGAGGCCAAGAGTTCGAGGCCAGCCTGGGGAACATAGTGAGACCCTGTTTTCTAAAAAAAAATAGTAATTTTTAAAAAAAGTTAAACTTAGAATTACCATATGAATCAGCTATCCACTCCTAGAAATATACCCAAAATAATTGAAAACAGGCACTCAAACAAATACTTGTACCTAAATGTTCATAGCAATGCTATTTACACTAGTGAAAATGTAGAAATCAAAATGTTCATCAACTGATGAATGGATAAACAAATTATGGCATAGTTCATGCAATGGAATATTAGTTAGTCATAAAAAAGAATAAATACTGAGCCATGCTACAACATGGATGACCTTACAAACATTATGCTAAGTGAAAGACGCCAGACACAAAAGGACAAAGACTGTATCATTCCATTTATATAAAATGTCCGGAATAGGCAAATCCACTGAGACAGAGAGCAGGTTAGTGGTTGCTAAGGGATGAGGGAGGGGTAAATGGGAGTGACTGCTAACAGGTACGGGGCTTCTTTTTGCAGTGATGAAATGCTTGTGTATTAGATAGTAGTGATGGTTGCACAACATTGTGAATAGACTAAAACCCGTAAATTTTTACCCTTTACAATGGTTAAAATGGTAAATTTTAAGTAATGTGAATTTAATCTCAAATTTAGAAATGCATTTATACGTAGGTTGGCCAATCCTACTGCAGAGCTGATAGAACATTTATCAACCGTTCAACTACAGCACCTGGGAGAGTTATTTTTCAGGAGTCAGGAGTGAGAACCCACGGAGTAGGCAGGTGTTTTGCCTGAAGTTGGGCTTCCCAATCAGAGTGTGTGGTCCTCCGCATCCCGTGCTTGCGGGTACAACCGTCTCCAGCAGCTCCTCCTTCATCGCTTTCTGGATATCTGAAACGCTCCCACTTACGTGTTCTTACACTTATTCATTCAGCTCCTACCCTGTGCCAAGTGATGGGGGCAAAACACCGATAAGAAAAAGTCACAGTCCTCCATAGCTCCCTGATCATTAAAGCAGACACATGAACCCCTGGGAGCAAAGAGTCCTCCCCTCTTCCCTCTGGTAGGGCCACAAAGGAGGTAACGGCCACTTCTCCACAGGGTGGTTCCCTGGTATCTGAACTCTAGAAGACTCTTTGGAATTTATGGGTGGTCAAAGGGGCAGGTTGGAGTGCTTTTCCTGTAGAGACTGGTGAGGTGAGAGCTGGTCCAATCCCAGCTCTCAGCCAGATCCTCTCCTGAGTGCAGAAGTGGATGGCATTGAGAAAGAAGCAGCCACAACGAAACGGGCAAGGCCCCAGAGGGAAGCACCTTGGGTGACTTTAGGTTTAGGAGGCAGGCTCTCAGAGCTGAAGCTTATATGGTTCCAAAACCTCCTTACAACCCTCTAGGTGAGGCCAGAGTGTTGCAAATGTCCAGCCCCGTCAGCGCAGGCTGCCCGGCTGCCCGGCTGCCAGCTGGGTGGGAGGCAGCACTGAGCTGCTGCTGTTTGTCGGGATTCAGGAATGGCTGTGACAGATCTCTTGTCCCTTCTCCTCCTCTGCTGGGATTCTCCTTTTCAGGAATGTCCTGCTCTAGGTCTGGGGCTGGCTGTGGTCTGCTCCTGCTGTGGAGCCCCTGTCTTCCCCCTGCCAGGTGGCCCTGGCTGGGGACAACACCCAGGAGTGCACTGCGGGGTTGTGAATTGGGCCCACAATTGTGCCCATAAATGGTGCTCCTGGGCTGCCAGCCAGCCAGGCATCTTAGCGGCAGAACCCACACACAGGCCCTGGTTCTGCTAGCTGGAGTCTGACTTCTTGCCCCCTCCTCTCTGCTACTTGTGGGTTTGGCCAAACTTCCCGTAAGTGTTTGCTCATTCGTTTATTTTATATTTTGTATTTATTCAGCACTTGCAAACATAAGAAAATAAGATATTTTACATTAGGGATAAAGTCTTATCTTTTTTTTTTTTTTTTTTTTTTTTTGAGACAGGGTCTCACGCGGTTACCCAGGCTGGAGTGCAGTGGTGCGATCTTGGCTCACTGAAGTTTCCAACTCCCAGATTCAAGCGATTCTCCTACCTCAGCCTCCCAAGTAGCTGGGATTACAGGCGAGCATCACCACACCTGGCTAATTTTTGTATTGTTAGTAGAGACAGGATTTCACCATGTTGGCCAGGTTGGTCTTGAACTCCTGACCTCAGGTGACCCGCCTGCCTCGGCCTTCCAAAGTGCTGGAATTACAGGTGTGAGCCACTGTGCCTGGCAGGGATAAAGACTTATCTTACCAGAGTCAAAAAAAAAAAAAAAAAAAAAGGTAGGGTAGGGGGTTCTTAGCTAAGGTGGTAAGGGAAGGCCTCTCTGAAAAGGGTATGTCTATGCTGAAACCTGAGTGAGGGGAAGCATGAGAGGGCTGTATGTGTGGAAAATGTCCTCAGCAGAGGAAATGGCCAGGTCCAAGGCCCAAGGGCAGGAATGGGATTGTGGGCCCAGGGGGCAGAAAGTCCAGTGTGGCTGGATGAGAGGGAAGCCTGAGGGGAAGGTGGGAGGGGACTTTGGGGAGGTGGGCAGGGGCTGGACTGCCACAGTCTTGTAAGCTGGAGTGAGGTCCTTGCATGTTATTCTAATGGCAATGGCAGGTCACTGGTGACCTAGATGAGAGCTGATCTGTGAGGTGAGCAGGAATGTTCGAATGGTTGAAGAGAGAATGGGCAGTGAGGAATATGGACCACTCTTCTGGCTGTGAAGAGGCGTAAAGATGGGGTGATGGTTCAAGGTGCACATGGGGTGCAAGGAGGGCTTCGTTTATTTTGTTTGTTGCCAGAGAGAGGGACCACTGCAGGAAGGTTCTCCAAGGGTAGGTAAGAGGGGATGGGTCTGGGGTAGGGAGGAGGAGGGGGTCAGGAGCACTTCCTCACTGTAACGGGAGGGAAGCTATGGTCAATGGGCCCGGGCTGGTGAAGTCGTGCTGGGAAGAGAGGTTGTCCTTATTGGATGCTGCTTCTTTTTCCCAGTGATCTATGGAGTGAGGTCATCAGCTGAAAGTGCAGTGGGGACAGAGTAGGGAGGGAGTGGTGAAGGTTTGAAGAAAGCAGAAGAGATGTAAATTTCTAGGTGAGGAAAAGAAAGACCTTTCTACCAGGAAAATGAAATGATTGTTGTGTACCGCTGAGTGCCCATTTGGGATCTGGGACAAAACCACAACTTTGGTGAGACAAGTTAGTATGGTTGTGTGATTCTTTCCAACAATGTTGGGATGCTCAGGTACAAGAATAAATAGATGGATAGTTGGGTTTAATTAGAGCTGGGTTTGCCAGTCAAGTACAAAGTGGAGAGAAAGGGGCAAGGTTGGTGAGGGTGTTTGCAAAGAAGTGATGACATAGTGATGGACCATGCACTCTCAGCCAGCAGGGAGGACAGTGAGGGCCTGTGGGGTGTCTGTTTTACTTAACACCTAAATGTTACACACCATGTGCCCTGCGCTGCTCCTAAGCACTTTGTTCCTAGACACTTTGCAGAAGGAAGAGATAGCGAGATCATTGGCCTGGTGGAACATAAGGAATGTTCTAATGGGGTCACCATAGTAAGCCAGGTAGAAGTATAAGGAGGTGAGTACAGGGTGGGTGGGAGTCTTGAAATGGACCTTTCACAGGTGGTATCCATATTGGTGATGACAAGGTCAAGGGCATGTCTGCGGGAGCTGAGGTGGGGTGGAAGAGAAGATGATTAAAAGTTAGGGGGTATATTAATCATTTTTATTTTCTATATTTTATGAAGCTTTGACATCTGGGAGGCCTTACTAATCCTGGAAAGACTGCCCCTCCCAGGGCACTGGTTCCTAGTGATGGCGAATGACTCTCCCATGAGCACGCCTTTCATATGCAAACCAACCAATGCACAGCCCATACCCCAACCACCTCTTTCATTTACTTTTCACACTCCAAGTCAGTATTCTCCTGGCTCTAAATATCCCCAGGATTAGGTACTGGACAACTGGAGAATACCCCTATCCTCCACAGCCCACTGAAAGCATCTTAACTACCCAATCCTACACTTGCTTCAGTGTGACTACCCTGCCTTGCCTATTCCTTCAAAAAACCACAATGAAGCCTCTGGGCCATGCCTTCCCCTGGCTCCTTCTGCCTCCCTCCTGACTGACCTGGTGTTTCCCCAGGTGGGTGGCTCTGTGTGGCATGGTGTGCCTCCCTCCTCTCAGGAACTGCAAGTAATAAACTATTCTTTCAATGGCATTGGCCACTGGGGAAAGGGGGAGTGGTAAAGAATCAGGGATCACACCACAGCACTGAAACAATTCAAGAATGAGAGGAAGCAACCAGGAAGCTGGTAGATAGCAGCAAGGATGGGGGGTACTGGAATGGTCTGGTGGCATGCGTTTCAAAGGAGCTGGGGTATGTATAGGAGGAAATGGCTGTGGGGAGAAAAGGGAACATTCATTCTGCCCTGATTTCAGGGGAATATGGGGAAGAAAGTGACTTCACTGGAGAGGGCTGTGGTGTCCTCAGCAAAGACAGCCAAGCTTTGGAGAGAGCAAGCAAACGAGAGGAGGTGGGGCGGGGGTTTACTGATGATGGACCAAGCCTGCCAAAGTCACAGTGAAACGGCCCTGGGAGGCCTGCAAGGGTGAGTGACTGGGGCTAGATTAGGGGATAAACAGGAAATGAATACATGGATAAGCCCCCAGGAAATCATGGTTGACACAGCATAAGATGGGTTTAAAAAATTTCTCGGGGGGCTTTTGGACATAAAAGGAATACTTAAGAGTTACTAACATTTTCAGTACTGTATTAAAGCAGTAAGTTTGAATACCCTGTCTCTTAAACCTAAAGTGTCAATTTACAAATATTGTCATCTTATTAATAAGTCCAGTAATTTTTGTATAAAACATGGGAATTTTTTCTACTTGTCCTTGATTAACATTCAGTTAATTCCTAGGGTTTACAGATTAAATCTTTCTTAATTATACTGTACCACTTCTGTACTTAATTGATCAAATTTCCTTAGACATTTCAAACCACACTTTCAAATTTAATTTAGCTGATTCTCTTAAATATGTTAACCTGCTGTATTAGTCAGGGTTCTCCAGAGAAACAGAACCAGTAGAATATGTGTGCATGCACACGGGTGTGTGTGTGTGAGTGTGTGTGTGTGCGTGCAAATGTTTATTTAAAGAGACATTATAAGGAATTGGCTCATGCAATTATGGACACTGAGAAGACTCAAGATTTGCAGCTGGCAAGCTGGAAACCCAAGAGGGCTGATGGTGTAGTTCCAGTCTGAGTCCAAAGTGCTAAAAAGGCAGGAGAGCCAAGGCTGAGGCTGAGTCAGAAGGCAGGAGAAGACTGATGTCCCAGTTCTAAGACAGTCAGGCAGAGCAGGAGAATTCCTTCTCACTGTGCCTTTGGTTCTATTCCGGCCTTCAATGGACTGGAGGAGGTGCACCTACACTGGGGAAGGCAACCTGCTTTGCAAAGTCCACCAATTCAAATGTTAACCTCATCCAAAACACCCTCACAGTCACACTCAGAATGTTTAACCAAATATTTGGGTGTCTCTTGGCCCAGTCAAGTTGACACATAAAACTAGCCATCGAGTCTCCCACAGAAAGTAGTGTTTCAAATTTAATAAGTAAAATCTTCCTAAGCCTTAAAGCAACTCTCAAAAATCCAAAAAAAAAAAAAAAAAAATAGACACAGAAATGTAACAGTTAAGATTCTCTCTCTCTCTTTTTTTTTTTTTTTTTTTGAGGCAGGGTCTTGCTTTGTCACCTAGGCTAGAATGCAGTGGCACTAAGACAGCTCACTACAGCCTTGACCTCCAAGGCTCCAGGGATCCTCCACTTCAGCCTCCTGACTACAGATACCTGCTACCATACCCAGATAAATTGTTCTGTTTTGTTTTGTTCTGTTTTTTTGTTAGAGACGGGGTTTCACCATGTTGCTCAGGCTGGTCTCGGACTCCTGGGCTCAAGTGATCCACCTGCCTCAGCCTCCCAAAGTGCTGGGATTACAGGTGTGAGCCACCGTGCCAGGCCAGATTCTCTTAACTGTTTCAAACATCTTAAAACTGAAGTACATATGAAATGGTGGAATGATTACAGAACTCCTTATTACAGATAACCTAACCAGCATAAATGTATCAATGGAAAATTTGAATAGATTCTTTTATTCTTCCTGGGGTTACAGACATACTCTCCTAACCCAAGTTCACAGAGCCATCATCTCAGGCCGCTTCATGCTGAGGCGCAGTAAGCTGAGCTGCTGGGGGGTCCTCGTGCGCAGGACAGGGGGCCAGAAAGGCTTCCAGGAGATTCATCATAAGCTGGGGTCTATTAGGCTGGGTATCTGTGGGGAGAATTAGACTATCCAAGACTATTTATCTTTTCTGTTATAGTAGGATCCTCCATAAATTTTCTTTGCCTGAGTAGAGCTGTTAAGATTCTGGACCCCCTACCAGGATTGCAATGAATCTTTTAACTGCTTGATTTGCAATAATGAAATTGTGAAGTTGACCAAAACTTGAGTACTTGAATATAGCATGCGTGTAGTTCAGCTTGGTCAATCAACTGTAAACATCATTAAAATATTGTACATGCCTTTCTTCTTCTTTATTTCTTTTCTCTTTCTTTTTGTTTCCTTTAACATGCCTCATACGGCTCTGCAGAGAACTATTGCTTTCTTTCAAATGCGAAAACCATCATACTTTGCTGATTGAGAGTCCCTTTAAGCCGACTTCTTTAGCCTTTAAAACTGCTCTGGATAGTTTTGGAAGAATACTTTCTTTCTGGCAGCAAATTGATGCTTCAGACCCATCTTAATTATCCTTGCTCTAGGATGTAAATTATCCTTGCTCAGATACTTTTCAAGGAACCCTCGTTCCTTTTACTGGGGAACTGCATTTGAGACCAAAATTCCTTTTACTGGGGAACTGCATTTGAGACCAAAATCTGGGTGCTTTGGGCACATGTGAGGTCACTCTATTTGATGCTGGGAGTGAGTGACAGCACAGTAGGCCACATGAGAGGCAGACCCAGAAAAAAAAAATATATATATATATAAATTTATCTTTATTTTTATTATTTTTTTTTTGAGACAGAGTCTTGCTGTATCACCCAGGCTGGAGTGCAGTGGCGTGATCTCAGCTCACTGTAACCTCCGCCTCCTGGGTTCAAACAATTCTCCTCCCTCAGCCTCCCAAGTAACTGGGACTACAAGCATGTGCTACCATGCCCAGCTAATTTTTCATATTTTTAGTAGAGATGGGGTTTCACTATATCGGCCAGGCTGGTCTTGAACTCCTGACCTCGTGATCTGCCCACCTCGGCCTCCCAAAGTGCTGGGATTACCGGCGTGAGCCACCGCACCTGGCCCAAGATATATTTTTTAAATGTCAAGGGATCATATCATTGTTTTCAGTTTAACTCAACTGATAATTCAAACCTGTTCAAATATATAAAGATTTTCATTTTTCTGGTCTTCTCTGAGATACCAGCTTCTCTTATAGCCAAGTAGACAATATCCTTTTACTAACTGCAACCTGCCATGCTCTATATTGTGACCCTCAGAGACCGAATCCAGTCCTGGATTCCTTGCTGGCCTGCGCTGTACCTCCACTTCACCCTCTTGCTCCTTATTTTTCCGTCAGCTATCATTCCTTAGTATCTTTTTGACATCAGAAGCTGGGAATTCTGGTGATGACTGTAGTGTGAATTGTTTGCGTAAAACCGACTCATTGAGTGATAAATAAAATGACTTTTTTCCCCTGTGAACCTCATCTGACTGGAGAAATGACTTTATTTTTCCAGCGATTGCTGTAAACTGCCAGATGTCCAGCTTACTAGCAGCTTTCCTCAATGATGCAGTCTGTAATTTGTTAGTCAATATCAGTTACTAACACAGTCCGATTTTGGTTAAAACTCAGTCTTATTGTCTGCTTTAAAACTTCACTCTCATATTTCACCCAGGGCTGCCCCTACCACATCAGCTCCTCACTCCCAGGGTAGACTAAACTTGCTGTTCCAATGGCTTGGAGCCAGGGGTGGGATTGGGGTGCTCTCTCACCGATTGCTCTTTTCCTAGGGCTTCTTTTTTTTTATTTCTTCTAAAAAAAAAAACGGGATACATGTGCAGAATGTGCAGGTTTGTTACATAGGTCTATGTGTCACGGTGGTTTGCTGCACCTATTAACCTGTCCTCTAAGTTCCCTCCCCTCACCCGCCACCCCCCAACAGGCCCTGGTGTGTGTTGTTCCCCTCTCTGTGGCCATGTGTTCTCATTGTTCAACTCCCACTTATGAGTGAGAACATGGAGTATTTGGTTTTCTGTTCCTGTGTTAGTTTGCTGAGGATGATGGCTTCCAGATTCATCCATGTCCCTGCACAGGACATGATCTTATTCCTTTTTATGGCTGCAGAGTATTCCGTGGTGTATAGTACCACATTTTCTTTATTCAATCTATCATTTATGGGCATTTAAGTTGGTTTCACGTCTTTGCTATTGTAAACAGTGCCGCAATAAAAATACGTGTGCATGTGTCTTTATAGTAGAATGATTTATATTCCTTTGGGTATATACCCAGTAATGGGATTGCTGGGTCAAATGGTATTTCTGGTTCTATATCCTTGCAGAATCACCACACTGTCTTCCATATTGGTTGAACTAATTTACTTTCCCACTAACAGTGTAAAAGCATTCCCATTTCTCCACAGCCTTGTCAGCATCTATTGTTTCCTGACTTTTAATAATCGCCATTCTGATTGGTGTGAGATGGTATCTCATTGTGGTTTTGATTTGCATTTCTCTGATGATAAGTGATGTTGAGCTCTTTTTCATGTTTGTTGGCTGCATAAATGTCTTCTTTTGATAAGTGTCTGTTCATATCCTTTGCTCACTTTTTGATGGGGTCATTTGTTTATTTTCCTGTAAATTTAAGTTCCTTGTAAATTCTGGATATTAGACCTTTGTCAGATGGGTAGATTGTAAACATTTTCTCCCATTCTGTAGGTTGTTCACACTGACGATAGTTTCTTTTGCTGTGTAGAAGCTCTTTAGTTTAATTAGATCCCATTTGTCAATTTTGGCTTTTGTTGCAATTGCTTTTGGTGTTTTAGTCATGAAGTCTTTGCCCATGCCTATGTCCTGAATGGTATTGCCTAGGTTTTCTTCCAGGGTTTTTGGGTTTTACATTTAAGTCTTTAATCCATCTTGAATTAATTTTTGTATAAGGTGTAAGGAAGGGGTCCAGTTTCAATCTTCTGCATATGGCTAGCCAGTTTTCCCAACACCATTTACTGAATAGGCGATCCTTTCCCCATGGCTTGTTTTTGTCAGGTTTGTCAAAGATCAGATGGTTGTAGATGTGTGGTGTTATTTCTGAGGTTTCTGTTCTGCTCCATTGGTTTTTATATATCTGTTTTGGTACCAGTACCATGCCGTCTTGGTTACTGTAGCCTTGTAGTATAGTTTGAAGTCAGGTAGCGTGATGCCTCCAGCTTTGTTCTTTTTGCTTAGACTTGTCTTGGCTATACAGGGTCTTCTTTGATTCCATATGAAATTTAAAATAGTTTTTTTCTAATTCTGTGAAGAATGTCAATGGTAGTTCCATAGGAATAGCATTAAATCTATAAATTACTTTGGGTAGCATGATCGTTTTCACGATATTGATTCTTCCTACCCATGAGGATGGAATGTTTTTCCATTTGTTTGTGTCCTCTCTTATTTCCTTGAGAAGTGGTTTGTAGTTCTCCTTGAAGAAGTCCTTCAAGTCCCTTGTTGGCTGTATTCCTAGGTATTTTCTTCTCTTTGTAGCGACTGTGAATGGGAGTTCATTCATGATTTGGCTCTCTGCTTGTCTATTGCTGGTGTAAAGGAATGCTTGTGATTTTTACACATTGATTTTGTATCCTGAGACTTTGCTGAAGTTGCTTATCAGTTTAAGGAGTTTCAGGCTGAGATGACAGGGTTTTCTAAGTATAACATCATGTCATCTGCAAACAGAGACAATTTGACTTCCTCTCTTCCTATTTGAATACTCTTTATTTCTTTCTCTTGCTTGATTGCCCTGGCCAGAACTTCCAATACTATGTTGAATAGGAGTGGTTGAGAGAGGGCATCCTTGTCACATTCTGGTTTTCTTTCTTTCTTTTTCTTTTCTTTTCTTTTCTTTTTTTTTTTTTTGAGACCGCGTTTCACTCTTGTTGCCCAAGCTGGAGTGCAAATGATACAGTCTCGGCTCACTGCAACCTCCGCCTCCCAAATTCAAGCAATTCTCCTGTCTTAGCCTCATGAGTAGCTGGGATTACAGGCATGTGCCACCACACCTGGCTCATTTTGTATTTTTAGTAGAGACAGGGTTTCTGCATGTTGGTCAGGCTTGTCTTGAACTCCCAACCTCAGGTGATCCACCCGCCTCAGCCTCCCAAAGTGTTGGGATTACAGGCATGAACCACTGCAACCGGCCTTGTGCCGGTTTTCAAAAGGGATGCTTCCAGCTTTTGCCCATTCAATATGATGTTGGCTGTGGGTTTGTCATAAATAGCTCTGATTATTTTGAGATATGTTCCATCAATACCTAGTTTATTGAGAGTTTTTAGCATGAAGGGATGTTGAATTTTATCAAAGGCGTTTTCTGCATCTATTGAGATAATCATGGAGTTTCTGTCTTTGGTTCTGTTTATGTGATGGATTATGTTTATTGATTTGTGTATGTTGAACAAGCCTTGCATCCCAGGGATGAAACCGATTTGATCGTGCGGATAAGTTTTTTGATGTGCTGCTGGATTCGGTTTGCCAGTATTTCACTGAGGATATTCACATCGATGTTCATCAGGGATATTGGCCTGAAGTTTTCTTTTTTTGTTGTGTCTTTCCCTGGTTTTGGTATCAGGATGATGCAGGCTTCACAAAATGAGTTAGGCAGGAGTCCCTCCTTTTCAATTGTTTGGAATAGTTTCAGAAGGAATGATGGTACCAGCTCCTCTTTGTATTTCTGGTAGAATACAGCTGTGAATCCATCTGGTCCTGGGCTTTTTTTGATTGGTAGGCTATTAATTACTGCCTTACTTTTAGAACTTGTTATTGGTCTATTCAAGGATTCGACTTCTTCCTAGTGTAGTCTTGGGAGAGTGTATGTGTCCAGGAATTTATCCATTTCTTCCAGATTTTCTAGTTTATTTGTGTGGAGGTGTTTATAGTATTCTCTGATGGTAGTTTGTATTTCTGTGGGGTCAGTGGTGATATTCCCTTTGTAGTTTTTTATTGTGTCTATTTGATTCTTCTCTCTTTTCTTCTTTGTTAGTCTAAAGTGGTCTATTTTGTTAATTAAAAAAAACAGTTACTGGATTCATTTATTTTTTGGAGGGTTTTTCATGTCTCTATCTCCTTCAATTTTTCTCCGATCTTAGTTATTTCTTGTCTTATGCTAGCTTTTGGATTAATTTGTTCTTGCCTCTCTAGCTCTTTTAATTGTGATATTAGGGTGTCAATTTGAGATATTTCAACCTTTCTGATGTGAGCATTTAGTGCTATAAATTTCCCTCTTCACACTGCTTTAGCTGTGTCCCAGAGAAGCTGGTATGTTGTCTCTTTGTTCTCGTTGGTTTCAAAGAAATTCTTGATATCTGCCTTAATTTCATGATTCACCCAGGAGTCATTCAGGAGCAGGTTGTTCAATCTCCAGGTAATTGTGTGGTTTTGAGTGAGTTTCTTAATCCTGGGTTCTAATTTGATTGCCCTGTGGCCTGAGAGACTGTTTGTTATGATTTCAGTTCTTTTGCATTTGCTGAGGAGGGTTTTACTTCCAGTTATGTGGTCGATTTTAGAATAAGTGCCATGTGGCACGGAGAAGAATGTATATTCTGTTGATTTGAGTAGAGAGTTCTGTAGATGTCTACTAGGTCCACTTGATCCAAAGCTGAGTTCAAGTCCTGATTAGCCTTGTTAATTTTCTGTCTCATAGATCTGTCTAGTACTGACAGTGAGATGTTAATGTCTCCCCCTATTATTGCGTGGGAGTCTAAGTCTCTTCACAGGTCTCTAAGAACTTGTTTTATGAATCTGGGTGCTCCTGTATTGGGTGCATATATATTTAGAATAGCTAGCTCTTCTTGTTGAAGAAGAAGGGCACCTCAGCCTGAAGCAGGGGTGAGGACTTCTGGAAGGTGGGGGGTGGGGAGGTTTGGGTGCATAACAGATCCATTGGCACCCCAAGGATGGCCAGCTTGGAGCTCCAGGCAATGGTGACCTTGGGAGTAGCCTGTCCCTAGATTCAGCCTCAAATGAGGTCAACTTCCACCACCAGGGACAGTAAGCACAAAAAAAGCACCCCACATTTGGTGGGCCTCTACCTTTTGAGATATTGACAGCTGGACCTGAGACAGGGCACACACTCTGTGTGTGTATATGTATTTGTGTGTGTGTGTGTGTATGTGTAAAGCTTGCACTATTGGTTATGGGGGTGTGTGGGAGGGATAAGCATTCTTTGACTACCTTATATATACACCTCAAAGTGCATTGCTTCCTTGAAAAGTCTTTTCACAGTGGTTTTAACAAACTTCCTGTAAACAGAGTATCAGAAATGAAATACTTTTCTAAGAACACACCACTTTTAGAGAATGCGTCACCAGACCCCTGGGTCCATGCCTTGGCCAAGATCTGATCAGGCTTTTTGGTGGTAAGAAGCAGAGTCACTTAAGCTTTTTCAGGACAGAGGTGGTTTTCAGGTTGGGCCCTGTTCCAGCGGCTGGCTGGGAATGGGGGCAGGAACTCAGCAATGGGTGTGCTTGGGTTCTATCCCAGCTTGCTTCTTGCTATCTCTTGGTGCATCTACTTTTTTCCTCGTGTTTTCCAAACACCAAAAACCCACTTCTTCTTTGCCTACAACTTCAGTCACTCATGGCCCATCGCAGCTGCCCCACCCAATTTCTCCATTTCATAACTGTCCAGCTTCTGTCCTTGTTGCTAACTTGCTTGGTCTCTCTCTACTTCCTGGTCTAAATTCCTGAAAGAAGGGATAAGGTAAGCTCAGCCTGTCTTGTAATGCCAGACTATCAGTTTCTGGCCTGCCTGGCTTGCTCTGATGGGGCTCACGGTGAGGAGGAAGGGGAGGGGTGCTGTGGCTCTCCCTCACGGTAAGGGGCTGCCCATTTTCTTGGTGCTCCCAGGCCTCCTGCAAGATTTCCTCCAGGAGAGGTAGGTCTCCTTGCCTTCATGTTGAAACGCCTCTCTGTGATGCCATCCAGTGAGAGAGAGCAGGAGGCCAGTGGTCTTAATCCAAAAGGGAAGGCTGCATGGTTTGGGCAAAGAGACCTGAGAGGGATGTCTCCATATCTTTGGAAGAGACATGAGTAGCCCTGGGCCAAGTCCACTCCCCTACCTTCAGGGAGTCCATACTCTAATCATCTCCACTCTTTAAACATTTACCGAAACCCATCCTCAAAATCCTGCTGGAAGAGAGAGACTTTGTGTGTGTGTGTGTGTGTGTGTGTGTGTGTGTTTTGAGAAAGAGTCTAACTCTGTCACCCAGGCTAGAGTGCAGTGGTGCGGCGATAATGGCTCACTGCAGCCTTGACCTCGTGAGTTCAAGCAATTTTTCTACTTCAGCCTCTTGGGTAGCTGGGACTGCAAGCACGTGCCACCATGCTTGGCTAATTAATTTTTTTGTAGAGATGAAGTCTCACTATGTTGCCCAGGCTGGTCTCAAACTCCTGGGCTCAAGCGATGCTCCTGCCTTAGCCTCCCGAAGTGCTAAGGCACTTCAGACTGTGAGCCACCGCGCCTGGCCTAGTGTTCTCTAGTGCAGTGCTCCATCTCCTTCACCATCTGGAGAGTTCTCTTTCATGCATAGATCCCAACATAGCTATTGGAGCACAGGAGATGAATGGGTGGAGGGAAGAAAGGATAACTGAAGAAGATGCAGTGGTGAGTGAGGACTCAGCTTCACTCCCTTAACAAATAAATATTGTGATCCTAATAACAGCTAATATTTATTGTGTATTTATTGTGCATTGTGCTACCAGGATGATCTCATTTAACCTCACAACAATTCTATGACGTCAATACTGTTACTTCCCCTTCTTTAATAAAAAGCAAGGAAACTGCATGGACTTGATAAATTTACAGAGATTCCACCAATACTTACCAGGGTGGGGCTAGACGACATTCCATGTCCTTCCATCTCTGATGTTCTGGATTCTAAATTTTATCTATTAGAACCAACTTCCTATATTTTTTATAGCAAACAGACTCTATGAACATACATGTCCATGAAAATGTAAATGAATATTAGATACATAGTTTTCACATTTCTTTTATATTCCTTAATTCAACAAACATTATTGCTATTTTTTTGAGACAGGGTCTTGCTCTGTTGCTCAGGCTGGAGTGCAGTGGCACAATCTTGGCTCACTGCAGCCTCAGCCTCCTGGGGTCAAGTGATCCTTCCATCTTACCCTCCCCAGTAGCTGGGACCACAGATGTGCACCAACACACCTGGCTAATCTTTTTTGTATTTTTTGTAGAGATGGGGTTTTGCCATGTTGCCCAGGCTGGTCTTGAATGCCTGAGCTCTAGCAATCCGTCCATCTCGGTCTCCTAAGGTGCTGGGATTACAGACATGAGCCACTGCACCTGGCCAATTTTTAAAAAATTGAGACAGGGTCTTGCTCTGTTGCCCAGGCTGAAGTGTGGTGGCATAATGTCGGCTTACTGCAGCCTTGACCTCTCAGGCTCAAGTGATCCTTCCACCTCAGCTTCCTAAGTAGCTGGGCATGGGCCACCATGCCCAGCCAATTTTTGTGTTTTTTGTAGAGGCAGGTTTTCACCATGTTGCCCAGGGTGGTCTTGAACTCCTGGGCTCAAGGGATCTACCTGCCTCAGCCTCCCAAAGTGCTGGGACTACAGGTGTGAGCCACCATACCTGGCCTCAAAAAACATTTATTGAGAGCCTGCATTGTGCCAAACATCTTGCTGCATGCTGGGGATACAAAAATGAGTAAGACATGGCTGCTGCTGGGTGGGGCAAACTTGCCAGCTGATTTCTTTAGAGCAAAGGACATTTGCTAATTTGTATTTTTTTCTATATTACATGTTTTAAAGAATAAATAATTAAGTAAAATACAAATATCATCACATAATATCTTTACTCTTAGAGACTCCAAAGCTGAAAGTTTAAATAAAAAGTTAAAAAATCTAAATCTGTAGTATTTTCATTGATTACCATGTAGTAGAGAGAAGAGTGGACTGGGTACCAGGATCATGGCTCACTGCAGCCTTGACTACCTGGGCTCAGGTGAGCCTCCCACCCCAGCCCCCCAGGTAGCTGGGACTACAGGTGCACACCACCACGCCTGGCTAGGCAACGAAACCTTTGCAGGAAACCAAGATCCTGCCCAAACCTGGCTCTTCTGCTAATTGGGTAAGTCCATGAAGCTTTCTGGGCCTGAGTTTCTGCATAAAATCACACTAATAACAGCTACTTTATGTCTTAGAATGTTTTGAGGATCATTGAGAAAATACTTCACAAACCGGAAGTTCTAGAAAGGAAAGCAATAATAATCACTTCTAAAATGAAGCTACTTGGCCAGGCACGGTGGCTCATGCCTGTAATCCCAGCACTTTGAGAGGCTGAGGCGGGTGGATCACTTGAAGTCAGGAGTTTGAGACAAGCCTGGCCAATATGGTGAAACCCCATCTCTACTAAAAATAGAAAAATTAGCCGGGCGTGGTGGCGGGTCCCTGTAATCCCAGCTACTTGAGAGGCTGAGGCAGGAGAATCGCTGGAACCTGGGGGGCAGAGGTTGCAGTGAGCCGAGAGTGTGCCACCGCACTCCAGCCTAGGTGACAGAGCAAGACTCTGCCTCAAAAGGAAAAAAAATGAAGTGACTGCAGTGAAGTATCCCGATTCTTCGGTTACAGGTATCTTTGGCCTTAGAAGGAGAATGGCATGATAACCTGAGTTAATGCAAGACAGGGGGAACTGGCAGGTCTCCAGAGACAGCTGTTGAACCCAGGGATACTCATTCCCTTGGCCAGCCCCTGATTATGGCCATGGTCTCTAAGGAACCCGGATGATTGATCCTATAGGGAGTCCCCAAACATCACGTGGTCAACGATTTCACCGAAGGAACTTTTTCTGATGGACTGATTATGGAAGAAAATACATATAAGCCTTCTTTGCCTTTTCCACCTAAAAGTGGTCTGAAACAAGGAAGAAAAGCACAGACGATGATCTGTTAAATATTATTTGGAAGTCGATTTTGTGGGAACGGGTTACAACTTGGGAGTCAGGAGAGGCCTTTCTTGTGGCATCCACCAGGTGGCACCAGACCCCCAACACAGTCAATACAATCTTTCCAAGGGGCCACGACCTTTTCAACCTGGGGAGAGCAGGGAAATAAGAGAAATTGGCTCTTGTTTATAGGTGGGGAAACTGAAATGGACATAAGTACATGCACTGACATGGGAACAGGCTCAAAGTCTGGAGCCAGAAAGTTCACACCAAGCCTGGAGCCAGAAAGTTCACACCAACAATGCAATGTGGGGCACCCAGCAAGAAAGGGAGATTGGGTAGGTGGAATTAGCCAGGGATTCAGTGGCTGCCGGTTGGATGTTGGTGAACGAAGCGATGTGCACAGCATGGTGTTAAACGTGGATGCTGAGGGAAGCAATTCCCTGAACAAACATTGCCTGGGCCCTTCCTCTCCACAGAAGCAGGGACTAGGTAGGCCTTGCCTCAGAGGTCAGTACAGGGGCCAAGGGGCAGAGGCCTGGGGAAACCTTAGGTGAGAAGGACACTAAGCAAGAAGGTGGTGAGGTCATAGGGAATAGCATGTGCAGAGGCCCAGGGGTGCAGACGAGTGGGTTATGCTTCGGAAACTGCTAGTAGGTCAGGCCAGTGACCGGTTAATGTGGAGGAGGAATGCAGAGGAGCACATGGGAGCCCTTGGGGGCCTTAAAAATTACCCACAAGAAGGATAAACCAGAAACTAAAGAGATGGTTGCCCACAGTGGGAAGGGTGGGTACCCATGGGGCAGCAAGATGGCGGAATGGAGACGGATTGGGAATGAGAAGGAATGGATACTTCTCTGGGTATCTTTGTATTTAGAGCCATCGTAATGTTCCACGTACCCTGAAATAAATAATTAAACCCAACTAGCGTGTAGGGGAACCCAAGATGAAATACAAACAGTAACACATGAACCTAACTCATATGAAAACACAACCACACTGATGGGAGTAGGAGACAAAGAAAGCAACAGAACCAGCCCAGGCAATTCGGGAACCAGTATTTTAACTGGACTCTATAAAGCCAAAGTAAAAAGGACACCAATACTGTAATGTAGTTAGTAAATGTGTTTCTCGCAAGGAGATGTGTTAGCAAATGGGATGTTACTTTACGGATACACCAAGCAACACATAAGGTAATACATCGTAGATGACGGGAGCTAAGCTGCTCACTGTAGGGGAAAGAAGTTACAAGTAAGGAAAGGAGGAAGGCCAAAACAAACCCCAGGTGTTGGACTGGAATTGGAAGCATCAGTATCAATGTGGTTTTTTTTTTCTTTTTTCTTTTTTTTCTTTTTTTTTGAGACAGGCTCTCATTCTGTCACCAGGGCTGGAGTGCAGTGGTGTGATCATGGCTCACTGCAGCCTCGACTTCCTGGGCTCAGGTGATCTTTCCACCTCAGCCTCCCAGGTAGCTGGGACTACAGGTGTTTGCCACCATGCCTGGCTAAATTTTCTGTATTTTTGTATTTTTAGTAGAGATGAGGTTTTGTCATGTTGCCCAGGCTGGTCTCAAACTCCTAGGCTCAAGCGATCTGCTCGCCTTGGCCTTACAAAGTGCTAGCATTACAGGCGTGAGCCACCACACCTGGCCATAATTCATGTTTTTTGATATATATACAAGACATAAAGATAGAGAGATGAAAATGTGTGTGTGTGTGTGCGTGTTGAGGGGGCTCAGTATAAATACTTGTATTCTAGCTCTGGCCACTGAGAGGGCTCAGAAGCAATTGGACCACAGTAGCAACAAGTACCAGTTGCTGTAGCAGGTCTTGATTTCTAAATGCCATTCTCCAATTAAAGGAACCCGGGCTCCTTGGAGAAATGGTTGATTCCAGGGCTGACGTGGGAAAGATACAGATGAGTCTGGAATATACTGTGATGCTGGAAAGTAAAGATGTGCTTAGGAAAGGTCGAGGATGCACTGAAAGGTCAGAGGTGTAACCTGAGGGGCTCCCAATGGCCAGAGCTGGAACAATTTGAGAACAAAATAAACAACGGTAGTGTTGGATTATAACCTATATAATAAAATAAATGTCCATGATTCCATGCTGATATAAAAATCTACTGAATAAAGAAGTAACTAAATGACGGTGAGGAACAGCTCATGGACATTATCATTAAGTGGACATCATGGTAATGGTTGTGGCAGACAAGACCCACTCACCAATGGATGCTAAAGTGGGAATTCATATAAAGATACGTAGATACAGAGTGGGAAAAAAGCTGAGGAGAAACAGGATGTTTGCATAATCTCAAAGTCTCTCCCCATGATTATATTAATGTTCCAGTGGAGAAACTTGGGAGACACCACTTTAGCCAAGCAACCAAGGTAAACATCACCAGTAAGAAGACATATCGACATCACAAGCCCCTTGATAAGATGCACCAAGAAGGACATAACGCTTCTGTGGAATTCTTGCAAAAATGCATAACCTCACCCTAGTCTTGGGAAAGCATTAGACCCACACACACTCTGAAGGCCAGTCTACAAAACAACTGTCAAAGGTGTCAAGGTCACAAATGATGAGAAAAGACTGAGGGACTGTCACAGATGAGGAGAAGAAGGGGACACGTTGACCAACCGCAGTGTGGACTCCTGGAACACTGAACGGACATTACTCAATAAAGCTGCACCGATTGTAATTTCCTGTTTCTGATCATTGTCACGCAGGAGACGTTAATGTTAGAGGAATCTGAGTAAAATAGAGATGGCAACTTTCTGTACTATTTTGCAAGTTTTCCTTTAGTTTAAAAATATTTCTAAATAAAAAATTTTTAAAAAATGACTGATGCTTATGTCCTGCCCTGTGAGTGAAGGGAAACTTTCATGTTTGAGCTCTTGTTTTATGCCAGGTATACTCTGCACATTTCCTAATTGAATCCTCACAACCCCATGTAAGGTGAGCACTTGTCTTTGCATGAGGGGAAAATGAAGTTCGGAAATGTTAAGAAGTCCACATAGTGAGTAAGAGCAGGACTGGGATTCAGAATCAATGAGTTAATGAAGACTACAAACATACAGTCTGATACCAGCTATTTAAATGTATTCATAGAAAAATGAGTGGAGGGAATACATCCAAATATATTTGGATAATTATGGGTTATTATAACACAACCCAAATGTCATCAGCCTTCCCGGCCTGTGCATATGAAGGCAGTCATGTTCACAAACACAATACTGAGGCCTGGTTTTTACTGACATGTGTTCACTGGAACTCCTGGCTCCCTTGCAGTGACCTCCTGCTCCAGGTGCTTCTGTGAGTTCCCAGGAGGATGCTTCCTCCTGGGAAACTGGTGCAAGCTCTAGTCACCTCACAGTGTCCTCTCCAGGTCCAGGTCCCCTGCCACTGTCTGCCACCTGCACAGCTATGTGGGGAGCCAGCATTCATACCAGTATTGCTCTTCCAAAGCCAAATCTAGTGATGCCCCGGGGATGGAAGGGCTGCTTCTGCAGAGGTGGGAGAGCATCCCCTCCCCAAAGCCAGTCTCCCACCACACCACACCTCCAAAAGACCCCCAGAAACAGCTGCCAGTGCCCGGCTCTTAGTCTCTCATCACATGTTGCTCAGAAGCATTCCGGCACTAAACACCGCACCAAGAAGCTAACAACGCTGTCATCATCCTAACTCCATTTTATTTTTAAATATAAGATTTATAATTATCACTTAAAAGATATATACATCCTCTACATTTCATTTTTTTATCCAGAAACTTTAATTGCAGAGATGGCTGGCATGTAAATGGACGCAAGGGGCCACAGTGGCCCGCAGAAAGCAAATGGAAGGGACTGACCTACTGGTGACTTTCATTCTAGAATCAGGTATGTGTTGAGTGCTTTGCCCCGCAGGTTCCTCATCTCCTCGAGCAGCTTCTCTCCGGCCTTCTCTGCTGGTTGTGCTTGATCTTTCACTTCTCTGAGTATCAAAAAACCCAAGAAGGAAACATGAGGACACTTAATAAAACCACGCAAATCACCCCCCGCCAGCAGTGCTGGTGAAGGTCGGAGGAGCATTTCGTTTAATATACAAAGAAGGTTTTCACCACAGTTATGAAAACACTCAGCTTATGAATGATTCAAACCTCGCTTCTGGCCTCAGCTGCATCAGTTTCTGAGCACGGGCAAGTTACCTAAGAATCCACAGCCCCTGTTTCCTGATGTGCGAATGGTGTAATTCCCATCTCCCAGCATTGTAGCGAAGGTGAAGTGAGATCTTATTCACAGAGATCCTGGTGTGAGGTCTTCTAAGTGCTCAGTCAACACTGGCTGGTTTTTCATCTTTATGAATGAGGTAGATACACACTATTTCTGACTCTGGCAATGGCTCCAGAAGAGTGAGCACCTCAGGGAGGGTTGTGCAGCTGGACCAAGTAGTGGCTGATGTGGAGCCGAGGCTGATGTGGGTGTGGCGGGGGTTGCTGGGTAGAACTTTGACTGGACATGGTGTAAAATGAGGCTATCAATTGATGGGTGCAGTGGGAGTAGACAAAGGGCTGAGAGATGGGGAGGACCTGGGCTTCTTAGGGGCCAGCTTGCCTCTTGGTGGGCTGGGGCCAAGGGTTAAGATGGAGACTCGGCTCAGAGACTGTCATGGTGCTCACCAGCATCCAGATATGCGGGAGGAAATGATGAGTGTTTCGGTTAAAAGGCCATATGTCTTGTTCAAAGACTGTGAACTCAGCTATATAATCTGCTTGGGCAATATAAATCCAAGATAAAATAAAGTGCTTCTGAGACATTTTTTAAAAGAGGGTGACATGTTTGGCAAATGGCTGACAGTTTTGGAAAACCAGAAATACCTGAAAATGGAGAATTAAGATGTTCCCTAATGCACAAAATTAAAGAAATTAATTGGTACCATTTTATGGAATCATGTCTAAAAATATATAGATCCTGTCTCCCCTTAGAGATACTAATGATTGAGTAGTACTGTGTTGATCTAAGGAGTGCTGAAAAATGTGTCAGCAACTAAAGTCACAGTCTCACAGTTCCTTGAACATTTTATGGGGAATGTGATTCCCCTGTGGGCCTTGAAAGGGCCGAGACCGCTGTCCAGGCAGCAGAGAATCTCTCTGGTGAATTTCAGCCATTGAGTGAAAGCAGATGATTCTTTGCATCCATGAAAATAAACGTTTGCCAGAAACCAAATAAAGAACAGTCTTCAGGGGGAAATGGGACACTGTTGATGTGTTCTTTTTGTTCCGTCCCTGTCTGTCCAGGCTCTGGGTGTCTGGCAGGGAGGACTCTGTTGGCTTCTGGCTGGAGAGAAGGAGGTGAGGAAGAGGAAAAAGTAGGAACAGAGAGGGAAAAACTGAGCACAGGATTAGGCTTGATGTGAGCTGAGGAGAGTTTCTGAACCAAATCACTTTTGAAAATGGTCTGTGGGATATCAACTTGCTGAAATACTATGCAGCCAATAAAATGATAATTATGTTGACAATTTTCGTTCACAAAAAATGTACATATAATAATTTTACCTGCCAAAGAGGTAAATTAAAAATGTCATGGAAATGTTTATTGCAAATGTGTGAAATGTATGTATGTTTTTTGAAAAAATTAGAAGCTGACTTGGTGTGCAGAAAATGTTTATAGTTCATCGTTAGTTTATTTTTTTGTAAAGTACTAAAAATACGTAAAAAATGATATACCACTTTGAGTGAATATGTAAAGTAATAAATTCTATTTCGTTTAATGATAATTTGATAACCAAATGCCATTCAACATTAGCTCCATGGTATGAAGAGTGAAGACTCATGTAAAAGAGCGAGTGAGTAGATAGGTATTGAATATTACCTTGCTCCTGGGGCAAGCCATTCTATGTCCAGAGGTAATATTTGAAGTAGAAAAAAAAAAAGGTTTTCATTTAAAACCCTATGTCAGTTTTTTGAAACTTGAAGCAAAACACAAAGTGCATCTATGTGTTGAGGGGCAAGAGGTTTTATGTGCTGGGTAGCAGAACACAATATTCTATTAATTAACTAATTAATTAATTAACTGATCAAAACAGATGCTTACTGGAATTCCATTTAAAATTTTGTTTCTTACATTTTCTTTTACCAGAAACTGCCAATCTGTTTTCTGAGCAGTGTTGGCTGCTGCAGGTCTCTGGAACTATCACAGACAAACCAGAGAGACCTCATACTGCTCTAAGAAATGTGAGCATTCCTTTCAGAAAAGGCAGGCCCCCCACAACAAAGCAGACGACAAACTGAGAAAATAAATTTGCAGCATATATAAGAAAGGGTAATTATTTTTAATAAACAAGGGACTCTTGCAAATAAGGAAGAAATATAGGCAAAATAGGCAAAACAAGTCCCTCATAAAAGAAGAGAAATGGTTGAAAAGCATAGATAAGTTTTTAGTATAACTTGTAAACAAAGAATTAAAATAATGAGATGGTCTTTTAAAAAGTTCTGTCTCATTGATAAAGATGAAAAAAAAAGATGACACTATTCCATGTTGTCCAGGGCATTTGAATGCAGGCAGCTCTAACCTCTACCAGTAGGAGAGATGGTAACACACTATCTGGATGGTCATTAAGCAATATATATTAAAACCTTAAAATGCTCATTGATCTAGAATTTAGCCTAAGAAAACAGTCTGATAAGTTTGAAAGGAATTATAGCACAAGGATGTTTGTTGCAGAACTATTGATAACGGAAAACACTGCAAAGAGTTTACACGTTCATTGGCAGATTGTTGATTAAATAAATTATGGTACATCTACTCGGAAATATAATTCATATGTATATTTATAAGTATGTGCTTATGATATGTTGTTAAATAAAAGTGCAGAAGATAAAACAATATGTATAATATGATTGAATTTTGTTAAAACCATATGTATTTATATTTTATTTATTTATTTTTTTGAGATGGAGTTTTGCTCTTGTCACCCAGCTGGAGTGCAATGGCGCGATCTTGGCTCACTGAAACCTTTGCCTCCCAGGTTCAAGCGATTCTCCTGCCTCAGCCTCCCTAACACCTGGGATTATAGGCACCTGCCACCACGCCCAGTTAATTTTTGTATTTTTAGTAGAGATGGGGTTTCACCATTTTGGCCAGGCTGGTCTCTAACTGCTGACCTCAGGTGATCCACCCGCCCCAGCCTCCCAAAGTGCTGGGATTACAGGCATGAGCCACCACGCCCGGTATTTATATTTTAAACCACATATGATGGTTTCCATATATATGGAAAATATATATTTAACTATATATATTTATATATATTTAACTATATATATTTATATATATTTAACTATATATATTTATATATATTTAACTATATATATTTATATATATTTAACCATATAATATATATTTAAACCATATACATGGTTTAAAATATAAGTACATATATAAATACATAATATAAATATATAAATATAAATATATATCCATATTTTTGGAGGACCACACAACAAAATGTATGTTACTACCTTTGGGTGGTTGTTTTTATCATATTTAAAATTTTTTATATTTTCTAATTTTTAACATAATATAAAGGCATTTTTCAAAGAAAAAGAATAAAAATAAACTTTATACATGGAATTTCAAACTTATAAAGCATATGAACTATAGGTGGTTTACATTAAAAAGTATTCTTCAAAATTTTTGTTTTAATTTGTATTTCTTTCATTACAATGAGAAGGAACACATTTTATATGTTTATTACTGTGTTTTTGAAACCAATTTTTCAAGGGATGATGCTTGCTTGGCTAGTTAGCCCCTGATGGAGAGGAGGAGAGAACATTTACTGAGCTCTGGTTCACATCAGGCAACTGGCTAGGTGCTTCCATGGCTGGCATCTCATTTCATCCTTACATTTGCCCTGTGACAGGGAGATTTTATTTTCTGCATGCTACAGATGAGGAAACTGAGGCTCAGAGTTGATAAGGACAATAACTTGGCTTGAGATTTTCTATGTATAAACGGTGCAGCTCCAGATGGTCTGGCTCCAGAGCCAGTTCTTTATACAGAATGAAACTCAATCAGCTATTAATAAGAAACAAACACATCCTGAAATTGATTGATAAGCACATGGAAAATTGATTTCAGTTTTTAAAGGCTTACTTGATAACAAGATTTCAGGGAGTGTAATTGTGCCTAAAATAAAATACACATCTAAATATATGAAGCACCAGAAATGTGTCTCTTTCAAAGACTGAGCTATTTAGACTCAGACAACATGACACTTTTGTACTTTATGCAGAACAAATTTCATCCAAGATTACCTTTTAATAAGGCATAAAAGCATCCACTTACTTCTCCTTCCTGATGTCCTTGTAGTTCAACATAGGGAATTCCACTTTGATCATTTCTGGAGTCAACATAACTTCTACATTCTGCTCACAGAGCTCACTGCAAAGTAATAAGATGTTTAGTGGGCACTGCTTTTCCTTCCCAGTGTAAAAATAGGAATGAAATATTGTGATCATTTAGGAGTTATGCAATTCTTGTGGTATTCAACTTTAGTTCCATCTACTTTTGTTGTTTACATTAAAAGAAGCATAAGGTTGATAAATTGCTGTCCACCAACAAACAATGGTAGGCATAATGGTAGTTATTTATAACCAGAGAATAAAAAGTAATTTTTAAAAATGGGGGTTACAGAATTCACATTCTTTTCCAGTGCACATGGAACATTTACCAAAATTGACCATCTCTTGGGCTATAAAGAAAGCCTGAAAGATTTCAAAAGACCAAAATTAGTCGGAATATGTTGTCTCTCCACAATGGAATTAGAATAGAAATCACCAGCAAAGAAGACAACTAGAAAGCCCACAATGGCTTTAAAATTAAACACTATATTGCTAAATAGTCTAGTTTTTTTTTTTTTCAATCTTTTTGTGGTCTGCTATCCCTTAGAGCCAGGGGTCAGTAAACTTTTTCTCTAGAGACTTAATGGGTCATATGGTCTTTGTTACAACTACACAACTTTTTTTTTTCTTGGCTGTTGTAGCAAGAGAGAAATCATAGAAAAATACGTAAGTGAATGGGTGTGGTTGTGTTGCAATAATGCTTTATTTACAAATACAGGTGGTGGGCCACATTTGGTTCTGAGCTATAGTCTGCTGACCTCTGGCCTAGAGCTTTGTTGTTTGATGGTTCAAGCTGGGCCACTGCATGTTTGGGTTTCAGCTGGAGCAAAGCAGGGAGGGATGGTGTGCAGGAGACACACTCACTCTGTTAAGAGCTGACCTCAGGAGTGGACTGTATCTTGTCTGCTAACATTCCATCAGCAAACACTTAGTAAAATGGATAACTTAACTGCAAGGGAGGCTGGGAAACTTAGCCTCTAGTTTCAGTGATTCTAGGACTTTAGAAGAACAGGACAACGAATTTTTTGACAGCACCCATCTCCACCACACTCAATTAGAGAAATGCTTCCAAGATCATCAAAGGGCAACAAAGGCTTCAGAAGTCTGGAATTACAAACAGGGACACTTTACTCAGCAGTGACATATGTAAAAAGAGGTGGGCATGACAATTTTCTATTAAGAAAAATACCCTTGAAATCTGCAAAAGTTGTTCTAGCCTCATTAGATTGAAAGCTAATATTTACTGAGTAGCTGCTATATGCAAATCACTATGCTGGTGCTTTGCAAACATTATCTTCCCATTAGCAGTTTCTTTGTCTCAAAGGTGGGCATAATAATAAGAGCTCATGATAAGGATTAAATGAGACTGTTTGCAAAGCACTCCCTGGCACACATTTAATGCTCAGTGAGTGTTGGTTATTATAATTACTATTCTCATCAGCATCAGCATCTCCTTTAATTCTGACAACCCTCTATGAAGTAGATACAACTATTCCCATTTCAAAGATGAGGAAACGGAGTCAAAATAGTGTGCACATCAGTGCTGAATGGAGGAGGAGTTGGGTATGTTTGTATCTGCTGAACATCTCCCCAGTGGGCCTGGCGGAAAGAAGCTGAAGCAAATATGAATCACCCCACCCTGGCTGCAGTCCTCTCAAGAAATGCTGTCATGCAGTGATTTGAGTAGATGGCAAATCAACATTCCTTTTCGGAACTGAAGTCCAAGCTTTAGAAGCTCAGGTATTGTCAAGTATCATTGCATGTGGGCAGGTCTTATTTGCCTCACATATTTAGGATTCCACTAATTGATTACTTACTTGTAAAAATGTACTTAAACTATCAATATAGTATGTGTTTATAAAAGAAAAAATAGAAACCGTAATCAACAAATACTTATTTTTGAGTATATATGGTGTGAAAGATGCTGTAGTCTCATGTGTAATAAACCATTTCCTGCAATCACAAGCAGGCTGGCAGTGATCCTAGTCTGATCATGACAGTGATAATTTGCTATCAATGCTTATCAGAATTTCTTTGCTTTATCACAGCTGATGGTGTAATTTAGAATGCAAAAGTTTTTATGTGTTAAGAATGAAAACATTTTTGAACAATGGCGCTAAGGAGTGCAGATCAGTAGGGTTGCTACAGGAGGCCAGGTCCTCAGATGGCCTCGGTCAACCCAGCTCTTCCCCCTCTTTCTTGCAATTCTTCGACAAGGATGTACTGAGAATGCAACATCCTAAGATAAACAACAGGGCTGTGTCCTTGTTCCTCTCAGAACAGAAAGTTCTGTAATGCTTAGGCTCAGCGATCCCTGTGACACTCAGGGAATAAAACCCAAAGTAAAGTGCTTTTGGGGTCCCTCAGCTGTGATGCAATGTGGGAGACATGCAGACGAGACTGCATCTACGCTGGGCAGCTTCACTAAGCCTTGGTGGACTGGCTCACCCTGGATCCTAGGCTTCTGTTTATTCTTGCTGCCTATCTATGAGTCATACATCTGCTTTGCCTGACTAACTGTTCTTGCATTCTGTCTCACTGTTCTTGCGTTCTGTCTCACTAAACTACACCTAAGAACCTTTGCAGATGTCAAAGAAACAGAAAAATATGTTGATAAATATGGACGCTCCTTGACTTACAATGAGGTTAGGTCCCATTAGACCCATCATGAGTTGTAAATATCGTGAGTTGAAAGTGCATTTTTGACTTATGATAATTTCTACTCATAATGGGCTTATCTGGATAGAACCTCATCGTAAGTCGAGGAGTGTACTGGATGAGAATCACTTTCACACCACTGTAAAGCTGAAAAATCATAAGTCAAACCAATGTAAGCCAGGTACCATCTGCAGTTTCCATAATATTTTGATAAGTGACAGGAGTTAAATACTGAGAGCTTCATTCGCGAAGTGAGAAAGCAAAGACCACGTATAGGCACAATTCATTCATGAGCCGCATCTCAAATAAAAATGAAGATACCCATCTCACCACAGAAATATACTTCAGAACACTTCCTTCACTCACTTCAAGGCAATGCAGTCCCAGGTAGCTGCTACCAGCGCAGGAGTCAGAGCCAAATGCAGAATGATCAGGCAGGCACAGGGCTCGGCGCTTTGCCTGAACAGTGATCACAGCCCAGACCTTTCATGCCAGTACTTCACGCCAGGCAAACAGAAGCACGCAGGAGCATCTGGCTTTTGGTAAAGCAGCTAAGCTGGCCTCTTGTGTTTCCAGCTTTTCACTAGTGCCCTCCTCGTGTTTTCCCAGAACTCCCCACTGGACCAGGAGTCTTCTCATTCCCATCACCTCTCCTGCCACTGACCCTCAAGCCTGAACTCTAAAAACGCTCTGGTGATTTTATACTGAGTTATAAGTGAGACTTAAACTGTTCCCTCCCCAGAGGTAGTTTAATAGAAACAAAGCGCAAAGCTAAAGGAATGGGTCTTCAGTAACAGGAGTTCAGGAAATAGCGGGTAGGGAGGAACTCTGGGACCAAGAGTCTTCCTAATGTGCCGGAGCTCTTGTCATGCAGGGCTGGTGGCCTTCTTTGTGCTATACCCCGACTCTGTCGTCACAGATACAGCAGCAGATCCAGGTGCTCCTTTATACCCCCAAAGACATGAAAAATCAAAATTTAAAAATATCAGAAATATGTATTCATCTTTGACACTTGAGACATAACACTGGATGGAGGAAAACCTCTTGGGACATGAATACCTCTTCATCTGATGTTTTGGAAATCTAACCATGTATCTTCTCTTATTCTTATTTTCTCACAATGTTACTATGGGGTGATACAACTTCATTCTAAAGTGAGCTGTTGCTTGCCTACCAAGTGTCAGATACCGGGCTAGGGGTTTGGAATACCAGGGTCATTAATGGTAGTATATCTAATTATCAAAACCTTACTATGTGTGAGGCACTGAACTAAACATTGGACATGTAGTAATTCATTTGCTTTTCATAGCCACCCAGGAGATGGGTCCTGGGATCATTCCATTTGAAGATGAGGACATTGGGGCCCTGAGAGGTGAAGTCAGTGGCCCAAGGTGTACTGTGAGTGAGTGGCGGTGGTGGGGGTGGTGGTGTTGAACCCACAGCCTACCCCTTCATCACACTATTCTATACAACATTTCGGGTGCTCTATAATCTTCTAATGGAATCTAATTTTAATGAGAGATGAGTTTGTATACAACCTTATGCTATGTTGGTTAATTAAACTAGAAAACTTAAATGAATTTTACTTTTGCCTGGTAGAAAGTATCTGCTTTAAAACATATGGAACTTCTAATTTTCTCCCTGAAATTATGTGGTGATATAATAAGTAGCTAAGTATATTTTTAAAAAAGAGGAAGTAATGACTCAGATCTAGAGGCATTTGCAAATGGGGCAATGCCAGGTGAGCCAGCTGGAAACACGTGTGAGCTGGACGTACGAATGCTGTATGCTGTGGTGCTCATGATGGAGAAGCTGCCCTGGGACAAGGGCACAGGCTCTGCTTGGCTGAGGTTTCCCATTCTCAGCTCTGCTGCTGTGTCTGTAGCCATCAATTGTAAATGAGCATACGGATAGGAGATTCAAAACCATTTCACTGGCTGTTGCGTGCTGATCAGTAAAATCAAATGTAAGTGCCTTACTTCTGGACTTGTATTTCTTTATGCCCATCCAAGTCCTACCTATCTTTCACATACTAACCCAAGTCCATGTCACCACTGAAGCCTTCCAAGGCCATTTGGCACCACCTCAGATCTCTCCCTTGAGCTCCTGGAAGAGCTAAAGATCAGGAAGCCATAGAGCTTAGAGACTGTCGATTCTCCACCACGAATTTAACATCTGATCTAGGTGATGGTACAGATGGGTGTTAGCCTTGTCTTCTCATTTGAGTTGCAAGCTCAGGAACTGTGTGCTGTTCTGAAGTTCCTCACAGCACCTCACATATTTTTGGAAAACAGACCACATTAGAGGCCAAAGATTAAAAAAAAAAAAATACCGTTCTACTGTTTCTAGTCTGTCCTCTTCTGGTAAGGCATCAAGAATGGCAGGGACGTCTATCGGAAGCATAAATGAATTGAAGGAATCGCAGCTGTGGAAAAACCACAAAAGCAGTCAAAGATAGAGTCACACTAGAAGTCTTGGGGTCTTTACATAATTTTCTAAAGAATTTTTATTTTACCGCTGGCGAGGCCTCTACTACTCTGTCCTTCCTCACTCTTGAAAAGCCATTTATAGTTCCCAGAGGCAAAGGCAGGGGATGCAATAGGCCCCAGGCAAACCTGGGAGAATGTTGCCAAGTAAGACACTTCCTGGAGTTTAAAAAGAGAATCATAGAATTTTTCAGTTTGTAGTGTTTAAAATTGTATTATCTCCTGGGGTGAGTGTAGTTAGATACTGATATGGTTTGGTCCTGTCCCCAGCAAGTCTCAGGTTGAATAGTAGTCCCCAGTGTTGGAGGTGGAGCCTGGTGGGAGGTGATTGGATCATGGGGGTGGAGTTCTCAGGAATGGGTTAGCACCATCCCCTTGGTGCTGTTCTCATGATGGTGAGTGAGTGAGTTATCTTGAGATCTGGTTGTTTAAAAGTGTGTGGCACCTCCTCGTCACTCTTCCTCCTGCTCTGGCCATGTGAGGTGCTGGCTTCCCCTTTGCCTTCCGCCATGATTGTAAGTCTCCAGAGGCCTCCGCAGAAGCCGAGCAGAAGCTGTCCTGCTTCCTGTACAGCTTATGGAACCATGAGCCAATTAAACCTCTTTTCTTTATAAATTAGTCAGTTTCAGGCATTTGTTTATAGCAATGAGAGAACAGGCTAATACAGGTAGTTTACTTTTGGTCCTAGGATTTTCCCTCCACCTTTATACTCCTTCTTAGACATTCTATTCCATTTCATAGCTTCCTCCCCACCTCCTTGTGTATTGTTTAGTATTATAACTTTAGAGCTTTATATAAAAATTCCTGGCTATTGAGAATGTTACAGGAATTGAGATAGGGTGGAAAATACATTGTTATTTTTAAACTTGGCAGCAGCTCTTTGTTTCAAGTGGATGGAATGAGCACTTTTTTGGGGTCTCGACTCCTTCCATACACACATTTCAGATGATATAGAAGGAATAAAAACGGAACACACAACAGCAAAGAGAACAACAGAAAAGACATCAGTGGATAAAAGTTTTCAATCATTTTCTGGAATAAATTTCTAGAACCCTAGAGAATGCTGTCTCATGAAAAACAGCGAAGAATGACAGAGCCTGGAGCCCACTCGGAAGGAAACAGACCTCCTCACAGATGCTGGAAAGGCTGAGGCTGAAGGTAGGGCAGGAGGCAGCAATGGAAAGCAGGGATTAACTGATGGCTCCTTTGTGTGTGCACATATGTCTTTGTGATAAGATTCTTATCTTTGTTTTGTTATTGTGCAAAAATGCACCCCCTTGCCAAGTATGAAGACTGGCTGGAAAAAAAATTATAGCACCATGGTTTTGACTAATGGGAAGTGAATGAGGAAAGCATCTGTGAGCTGATATAGAATGACTTTCTGGAGATAGTAAGTGAAAAAAACAAATGCAGAAAAGCATATCTAGAATGCCACTTTTTGTATAAGACAGAAGGGAAAAAAAGAAAAATGTATATATTCTGCTTACCATTATAAAGAGAAACACAGGAAGGATACATTAGAAGACCAAGCTGGCTACCTGCCAGGGGCTGGAGGGAGATGGGAGGGAGTGACACTTCCCTGAATATGCCTTTAATGTAGTTTTGAGTTTGGAAAACGTTAATGTTCAACATATTGAAAAAATAAAATTAAATCAATAAGAAAGTGAAATAAAAAACAAAGGCTGAAAGCAAACTGAAACAAATCATAATACTTCACAGAAATTCCATAAACACACTGGAAGGAAAGAAAGACAGAGAGAGAGAGAGACAGACAGAGAGAGACAGAGAGAGAGAGAGCTAAAGGAATGAGAAAAGAAAGAGAAAAGAAAAAGAAATTACCCAAGTAACTTACTACAAGTTATTTGACTACATACCCAAAGACTTGGGTGGGAGGGGGTGGGGGGGGGGGACCTGGAAACCAATCTGAACTTATTTTGCATGTTTATTAAGGTGGTTATGGATCAAGCAATTCTGAAATGATTTTTGATGTATTATAAGATTGAGTAAGTAAATGTATTAGAAGCCAGGGTTCTCACAGTGGAAGAAGGGAGATACAAATATGGAATGGTGGAAAGCAAGCAATAACTCTATGGATATGGACTGGAACTGTAGGCATTGGTGTGAATTCATGCTTTCTAAAATATGGATATGTATGAGTATATGTGTGTTTATATGCACATACATTACATATATATGTATGTTGCATATATCTTTGTGTGTACATTGTGTGTGCGTGTGTGTATCCCTGACTTTGTCTGCTGAATAGGCCAAGAAGCAAACCCCGCCCCACCCCAGAAGCAATGTGTATACATAGCACCCAGATTTTGGTCTTTAATCCCATTTCCCACCAAAACAAACCTGGGCCCGGAGACATAGAGCTTATCCTTGTTAGTAACTGACTTCATGATAAAGAATCCAGGTTCTATTAGAAAATTCTACCAAAACTTTACTTTAGAACATGTATAGTCAGAGGGAATTCCCACTAAGAAGAGGGACTGAGAAGTTCAGGGTCTGGGCCGCTCGCCAGCGACCAGGCTGGTCTAGCACAATGGAATGGCAGCAACCAAGAGCTTTTCATGAAGCAAAACTTACCCAGTTTTTAAATTCTGAGACCAGTTCCTCTCACTTTTTTTGTGTGTGTTAAATATATTCATTTAAAATTGAAATAGTGATGACAGTAGATGGTGGTGGTTGGGCATTTTTAAAATTTGTTTTGCTTTTATTTATTTTTTAAATTTTTGTTTATTTTCTTTTGAGATGGAGTCTTGTTTCGCTGCCCAGGCGGGAGTGCAGTGGCATAATATTGGTTCACTGCAAGCTCTGCCTCCCGGGTTGAAGCAATTCTCCTGCTTCAGCCTCCTGAATAGCTGGGATTACAGGCGCCCGCCACCATACCTAACTAATTTTTGTATTTTTAGTAGAGACGAGGTTTCACCATGTTGTCCAGGCTGGTCTTGAACTCCTGACCTCAAGTGATCCTCCTGCCTTGGCCTCCCAAAGTGCTGGGATTATAGGCATAAACCAATGTTTCTGGCTGTTGCTTTGTTTAATTTTAATGTCCTGGCCAGTCACGGTGGCTCACGCCTGTAATCCCAGCACTTTGGGAGGCTAAGGTGGGCGGATTGCTTGAGGTCAGGAGTTCGAGACCAACCTGGCCAACATGGTGAAACCCTGTCTCTACTAAAAATACAAAAAATTAGCCGGGTGTGGTGGCCCACGCCCGTAGTCCTAGCTACTCAGGAGGCTGAGGCAGAGAATCACTTGAACCTGGGAGGCGGAGGTTGCAGTGAGCTGAGATCGTGCCACTGCACTCCAGCCTGGGTGACAGAGTGAGACTCCATCTAAAAATATATATATATATTTAATGTCCTTACTTGACAAAGTAAAACCCTGACAACGCCAAGACAGTTCTCAAAGTTCTTCTGGACATTTCACTCATCTATGAAATCAGAAAGTCTGGGAACTATTGGGTTAGATAATTTCTTCAGTTGTCACTGACTCTCTGATTTTATGGAAGTCCAAAGAGATTTAACAAGTTATCTCTGAATTTACTGAAGAGTAAAGAAATAAATGAGCTGCTTCGATTATTACGAATACAAAAATGACTTGGAATAAATAAACACTAACTATATTGCATGGTTTAACAACAAACAGTTGTCAGGGGCAAAAGATACAAGGCAAACCTCATAAGTAATAGGAGCTAATTTATTCAAGCAAAATGGCTGCAAAGTTGGAATATCATTAATGGATTTATAGGAAGTTGCTATGGACTGAATTTTGTGTTGTCCCCAAATTCATGTTGAAACATAACTCCCAGGCCAGGTGCAGTGCCTCACACCCGTAATCCCAACACTTTGGGAGGCCGAGATGGGAGGATCACTTGAGGCCAGGAGTTTGAGATCAGCCCGGGCAACATAGCAAGACCCTATCCCTATTTACATTAAAAATAACAAGAACTTAACCCCCAATGTGATGGTATTTGGAGATGGAGCCTTTGGGAGGTGGGTTAGGTCACAGGGGTGGAGCCCTCATGAATAGGATTAGTGCCTATCAAAGAGGCCTGAGAAGCTGGGTGCAGTGGCTCCACTTCTGTAATCCCAGCACTTTGGGAGGCTGAGGTGGGAGGATTGCTTGAGGCCAGGAGTTCAACACCAGCCTGGGCAATGTAGCAAAACCATATCTCTACAATAAATAAATAAAATTGGCTGAGCATGATGATGCACACCTATAATCCCAGCTACTTGGGCGGTTGAGGAAGGATAATCAGTTGAGCCCAGGAGTTTGAAGCTGCAGTGAGCTATGATTATGCCACTGCACTCCAGCGTGGAAGATAGTGATATCTCATCTAAAAAAAAAAAAAAAAAAAAGGCCTGAGAGCTCCCTTCCCCTTTCTGCCATGTTTGGACACAGTGAGAAGACAACCATGTAGGAACCAGGAAGCTGGCCCTCACCAGACACCAAGTCTACTGGCACCTTGATCTCGGACTTCCCAGTCTCCAGAACTGAGAAATAAATCTCAGTTGTTCATAAATTACATCTATGGTATTTTATTATAGCTGCCCAAACGAACTAAGACAGAACTTAAAAAAGGAATTACACTTCTTATTTTGTACCTGTTTTCAGAAATAAAAACATGACCTAGAGTCTTACATCCCGTGGAAATCCATGCTAAGAAGATAGATACAGAATCCTCCCTTGATTTTATGAGCTGTTATGCAACTGCAGTTTATTTAGAAACAAACTGGCCCAACAAGAGCACTCAGGCACATAAGCTGAAAGTAACAACTCATGGTTCGAGAGTTTTCTTTAATTCATGGAGAGTTCATGTTTAATTCATGGTTATTCAAGCCCAAGGTAACTGCATTCTCACTGCTTGTTGAAAGAACAGCCTCGGGAGATTTTTTTCCAAGGACATTGCTTTGGAAAGAAAATAGGATGCTTTTTCTTGATTCTCAAGAACGGTACACGCTGACAACGGGTGGACATGGTCAGCGGGTCGCCACTTCTCACCATTCCTCATTTTTCTTATTCAGTGTCCTGACAGCACCCCAAACCCGGTTTACTGACTGCATAGGTCAGTTCTGAAGCATCCTCACCCCGCAGCAAAATGAGGCAGTCTGTCAATGTGGTGACGGACTATCGCCATCTGGTGGCGATGGAGTGACTGCGACGCTTAGTGGGCGGGGAAGGAGGGTAGAAGTGAGAGAAGAGTTACTAAGCACGCACCAGGCATGATGCTAGACGTTTCACAAGATCATTGCATTTTTATCCTCACACACACACAAATGTGAGGATGCCATCACTGCCTCTCCCTCAGAGAGGAGGAGATTATTGCTCGAAGGGCTTCATTAGTACGTAGCTCGCCCAAGGACTGAACTGGTGATACATCCAGTGTACAATGGAGGCAGGTCTCTCCCATGCCAAAGCTTTCCTTCTCTCTTCCATGCCATTGTTCCCGCCAGTTCTGGAGATTTGACATTCTAGAAATATGCTAAAAATGTAGAACAAGGATGCTGGTTTTCAGATGGCAATAGGGTGGATGAGGAATGGATGAAGTATAATAATTGGAAAGAAACATATTTTTGAGCTCTTGCCATGTCCCAAATCCTATACTGGGTGCTTTTTGTTTACCGCATGCTAATCTTCAGGCAAAGGAGAGGAGTAGAGAAGCCCTAAGGAAGTGACCCCAAGGGGACGGCACATGGGAAAGCCTTGACATAGATGACGCACAGCTGCATTTGGCTTAGTTCAGGAAGAGCTTACCAATGAAGCCCTTCAATGAAGATGATGAAGGAGGAAGCCAAATTCAGTGTTCTGGGGTCACAACCCAGATTCCAACTATCTCCTCAAATACCTGGGGAGGCGTGGGTGGATGTGGGTGGATGGGACGGCTGCACTTGTACACTACAAGTTGGGTGAGCTCTTGTACTCTTACTAAAATTAAACCATCAATGCTGAGAATGGCCTTTGCAACAAGTCCAATCCCCTTGTCTTACTGACAAGAGGACTGGGCCCAGAGAGTTGGCCAAGGGGCATGGCTGAGGTCACATGACTCCTGGAGGTCATGTAGCCTCCCTGGTGAGTTTCTGAGTCAGAGGATCCAGGTTACCCGAGTGGGAGCTGGGGTGTGTGTAAAGATCACCTACTGATCTTGGTTGGTGGCAGAGCTCAGGTTTCTTGGCCACTCTTGGAGCCATGCCAGGGCTCTGCCACCTTGGGGTGGGCCTCATTCTGGATCAGAGGATTGGAACTTTGTTTGACAGCTGATGATAATCATTTTGGGACACCAGTCACATCTGTTCACCAATCACTCACTTAGCTGTATTTATAAGGATAGGGAACTGAAGAAGCAAATTCAAGGGCTCAGGAGTGAGCAATTGGCCAGGCAGAGTCTAATGAAAAGGCACCAGGCTACTTCTTTGATATCTTATGGTTTTGAAGAGCTATTAAATAAGCAAATTAGCAAAAAGGTAGTCACTCTAAGTTTCTTCTTTCATCATCCAACAATATTCTGATCTACCCATTGTGTATCTGGAGCAGGGCTGTTTTCTGTGTGGGGATTGCCACGGTCTCACAGTGAATGCCAGCCTGTGGCACAAGAGGGCCATGGATCCTTTGGAACTGGATACAGAGACTGCGGAAGGCTAATCTTGGCAATTTATGATTTTTTTTCCTTTTTTTTTGTTTTGAGATGGAGTCTCTCTCTGTCGCCCAGGCCGCAATTTATGAATTTTAAAAAGATTGACCATGAATATTTCAGTTGAATTATATGGAATGGTTGTCTACTTGTACTCAAGCATTGCCAATTCGTCACCTAGGACATTACTTTTCAAGCAAATGTATCTCAAGATAAATTCCAAATATGAAAATCAGTTACACATCATCAAATTTCTTTGACTAGCAAACTTCTCTCATGCTTTAAAAGTATGGTTTGACATATTATTGGCACTTAACTTTTGGGGATCATTGCCTCTGTAATACATGGGGCACACATACTCGTGAGCAAACAGATGAGCCGTGCTTACCTCTTTGTGGTCTCCATCTTGGAGGGGTCCGGCAGGGAGGAGAGAACCAGGGACTGGAAGCTTTTCCAGTGCATTATTCCGGGAATAATGTCCTGTAAGGAAAGTCAGCACACGGAAAGCAACTGTTTGGTGAGGTAAAGTTTCTGAAGGACTTTTGTTTTATTCAACTATTTTTCAGTCTTAAAAGGCTAAGCACCAAAATCTGTAATTTCATTCAGTTTGAATTTTTCTGAAGCAAAAAGGCAATTGCTTCAGCAAAGCACATTAAACAGTGCAACACAGAATTAGAGACAAAGGCGAGGTTTGCTTCCCTTGCTTCATTAGGCACTTGCACAAGCAACATGTCCTCGGGATGGAGGGCAGCTGCGGCCTTAGAATCTATTTTGTTTATTGTGAATGTGATGCTAATGCAACACTTGGAGAGGATGGCAGTTCATCCAGCAGCACTCCAGGCAGGAGAGCTGCACACGCGCGCCACGTGGGAGGCGAGCGCTGCAAGGAGACCCCCGGCTGGGCCGAGTGCAGGGTGCATGATAGAGGCAGAAGGGAATGTGGCTGGAGAGCCAGGCAGGTCACAAGGGCATTGTGGGCCAAGCTAATGAGCTTGGAGCTGCTACAGCAGGCAGCGGGGACCCACGGAGGGCTTTCGAGCAGGAAATGACAGGATCAACTCGTGCCTAAGGAAGATTTCTCTGAAGGGAAGGCTGACTGCAGCAGCAGTGGGCCAAGGGCTAGACTAGAGGGAGGTCTGCAAATCTGTTTGCCGTGTCAGTGGCACACTGGTGCCCGGCCCCCCCGCCCCCCCGGGGTGGTTAGATGAGGGGAATGGGGGAGAAGGAGGGAAAGGATCTCATGGGTAACTACACAAAGTCCATAAAACAGAAAGGCAAGTAGGTGACACAGGAAGAGGAGGCAGTTGAGGGTGTGGCTGGTAGAAGTGGGGAGAGAGCTCATAATCTGAGTTAAGGGTTAATTGAGCTTGAAGGGCCTGAGGATAATCCTCAAGGGGTGTCAGGGGATATTCAGGTCAGGGTGGTTCCCTGGGGGGGAAGTAATTCCTTGGAGCCACTTCTTTGCATGTGTCACACCACGACTTTGTCCATTCTGGTTTCTACACTTGGGGCCAAAGAGAGAGGAGGTCAGACAACGGTTGTGCATACCGTGTGGCTGTTTTTACATGATTGAAATATGAACACGTGAACATTAGGTGCAGCCTTCCAGAGGAATGTTGACAAAGGGTAGCAGGCAGCCCGAGAGGCAGGTGTGGTCAGGACAAGGCGGTGCGGGGTCTCCACCTGTACCCCTTTAGGGCTGGCGGTATGAGGGGCGGTGTTACCATCCTTGTTCTGCAGTTGTGGCGGCAAACCTTTGTCGCAATTCCAGCTGTGACCCTGTCCTCGTCCCCTGCCCCTCCCTGCAGCCCAGGGTCACTCTGCCAGTGAGCCTGGTGATGACATTACCGTGTGATGGAGAAACTGCTTTTGGGTGACAGGAATGCTGGACCCGTGGCGGGACTCTTTGGTGAATTTGTACTTGGGGTGAGAGCATAGATGGTAATCTATCAACGTTTCTGCGTAGGTCAGAGGATGCATTACAGCAAATAATCCTGGGTTGGGATTCTGCCGAAGACAGGGAAAAAATATTCTTTTCTGTTTACCAGTTTCTAAGCCAGGCATAGGACAGGCATCAGCTAATGCTGTCTGTGGCTCCCACTAGCACTAACACTCTGTGACTCCATGTCAGCTTGTCTGGAAAAGAGAAGCAGGAGAGCAGAGGTGTCTTCAAGTCGACAGCATTTAAAAAATCATAGTTATTCATAAATGTCACTTTTCTGGCTTAAGAGCTTCATTACAAACCATATGGGTTTACTAAACTCCCATGAAAATAAGTACAACTGAAATCACAGCTTAAAACAGCTTTGAGTATTTGTTGCTAATGCTGATGAATTAGGGGGAGTTATTAAATGAGAACACTGGTTTAAAAAAGCAAATAAGCTTCTGGTTTTGAAAACAAAAATAGGCTTTTAAAAGCTACTTTAAAGAGATGACAAAAAAGAGGATGACATTCGATGTATCAGGAAATGTCAACATTTAACATTGTTTTGGTAATGTGTTTAATTCAGGAAGGCTCCATTTGGAAGTAGTATCTGGTTTTAAGGGAGATCCTGTTTTTTTATTAATTTTCCAGCAGAACTAATGGAGGCACAGAGCAATTATATCAAAATACTAAAATATAGAGCCTTTTACTGTTCTCTCAGAGGCTCGTAAAACAAAAACCCTATTCTTGTCCCAAACAACAACGTAGCGCCCCTCCCTGCCAGCTGTTTAACCTCAGATGTTTGATGTTTAATAACCACTACACTGAGATTCTGTTGTTTGTTTGTCTAACTTTTAAAAACAAGTTAAAAACGCCCCACAAAACCACTTAGCTTATGGAAACTCAATCTCACTGCCAAGAAACAAATGTCCCCCCAAACTTAAGTGACATGCAGCTAGACCTGAATGCATTCCGGCACCCAGATGCAAGGTAGGGGAGGGCCCAGCAGTGGTGAGTCAAGAAGGCTGGAAAGGAGGTAAGCGTTGGTGCAGAGGCTGCTATGCCACTTGAGGGCCAGGATGAGGGCCTGGGGCAAAGGTAGGGAGAGGGCTCGGGGCTCATCTCCTGGATATAAAGGAGTGGGGAGGGCAGGGAGGCAATGATGACCACTGAGGGGGTCTGAGATGCCCACAGTAATGTGGAAACAAGCATACACCTTGGTAAGCACTTGTGGTTGAGGCAGGATTTAGGGAGGCAGTGTGATGGGGAGTGGGGCTGGGCCCACCCTATGGGGATAGTGTGAGGGCAAAGGTACACAACACCAGGGGAGGGGAAATGACCTGTGTGGGCTTCAGGAGTGTCTTCTACTCTGGTTGATTGAGGGCATGTGAAGCTGCCATGTGGCTGGCTCTCTTGGTCTGCCTTGGGCCAGGCGTCATGAATGCAGTCTTTTTGGAAATGGCAATGGCACTGTCTCCCATAGTTGTCATCCTTCAGATCCCCATTGCTCCCAGAGTAACTGGTCTCAGTGGTCACCCCATGATGCTTTTAATTTTAATTTTCCTAAACTAACACATGCATATGGTAGCGACTCACCTCGGCTGCAAGGATTTGTGAGGAAAAGCAGTGGTTCCGCAGGCCCTTCCTGTTCCCAGGCCCACATCCCAGAGGCTGCTTCTTTCCCTTGTTTCTGGCTTTTGTGACTCTGGTGGTCACCACCCTAACTCTAAACATCATGCTTATTCTTCCACTTCTTGATTGTCAACCTCAGGCAGTATCTACTGACTCATTACTATGCAAGACAAGGACTTCGCTTAGGTACACAAATGCCCCTTCCAAACTTCTTTCCTATTTTGAAGATTACATTATTCTGCTTTTGCTCACCATTGTGACTTGCAATGGTATACACACATACCCCTATTTCTTGTACATCATCTTTAGTTGAGTATTTCAACTCCCCTTCAGGTGAAATCAAAACATCATTCTTCTGCTTTTCTGTACCTTTTCTTCTTGCTTTCACAATTTTCCTTTGATATTGTTGAGATTCTTAACATTTGCCTTCCGGAACTACAGCCAAGACCTTCATGCTTTGCTCATGGGTTGTCTCTAAAAGTTGAAAACTAATAAGTAGCATTTACTTTCTCTCAGCTATGTAAATATGTTTCTCTTCCAGGCCAAGTAGAGGCTTGGATTACGGGTTTGGCTTATTTACTTATTTATATTTTGGCTAAAGGTTCAATATCATGACCTGTGGGCCACTGTTAGAGAAGAGTTGTGGTATCAAGGCCAAATGGATTATATTTTTAGATTTTTCCATCAGCTCTTAAAAATCATGTCAAATTTCAGTTTGGTTTCCTATTTGGAGCACATACTGATGTTCAGTTGATTTCCCCCGTTGTAGATTATAATTGCTTCTTCTTTTCTTGATGTGCCTTTATGCAATCCTTGAGTCTTCGAGACTCTCAACTGCACTGTTAGTGCTTGGAGCCTACCCTTTCCTAGACACCTCTTTCTCAGAGCCCTTTACCCTCCCTCCTCCAGACTGAATGACCAGAGATCAGCCCAAGACTTCACTATAATGCTTCACCGGTTGTAACCACTACAGTATTTATTTTCCTTCCTTAGGGTCTCCTAATTCCTACTTTTACTGCTGTACTGATGTATAGTTGATGTGTATATTTAAACACATTTAAATTACATAGTTTGATATGTTTTAACATTTGTTTCACCTGCAAAACCATTGCCGTCATAAACATAATGAACATTTCCATCACCCCCAAGAGTTATTTCATGCCCTTCATCATTCCCCCATCCTCACTTCCTGCCCCTCCACACCATCCACCCAACCCATCCACAGGCAGCCACCAACCTTTCTGTCTCTGTAGATTACTTCAGATGTTCTAGACTTTTAACTAAATTGAACAAAACAGCATGTAATCCTTTTTGTCTGATTTCTTTTACCCAAGATTTATATGTTTGGGAACATATAAATCTGCTATGAATATTCTTGCACAAGTTTAATGCTTCTATTTATCTTGGGTGAATAGCTAGGAATGGAATGGTTGGACATATGGTGGGTGTATGTTAACTGCTAACTTTGTAAGAAACTGCCAAACAGTTTTCCAAAGTAGTTGTACCATTTTACATTCCCACCGGCAGTTTTTCAAATTGTAGGTGTTCTAACAGAGAGATCTCATTGCCGTTTTAATTTGCATTGTTAATGATGTATTATTCTCTGCATCTTTTCGTGTGCATATTTGCCATCTGTATATCTTCTTTGGTGAAGTATCTGTTCAAATCTTTTGGCCCATTTTAAAATTGGATTGTTTGCTTTCTTATTATTGAGTTCTGATAATTCTTTTAAAAATTATTTATTATATGGTGGTAACAACACTTACCATGAGAACTACCCTTTTAACAAATTTTTAAATGTGCATTATTGGCTATAAGTGCGATGTTGTACCGCAGATTGTGAGAGCAGATTTGTCTTTCTTGACTGCAACTTTATGCCTATTGCCTAGTAACTCCCCGTTTTCCCCTCAGCCTCTGATAATCATCATTCACTCTTGATTCTGTCAATCTGGCTATTATCAATATCTCATATAAGCAGAATCATACAGTATTTGTCTTTCTGTGGCTGGCTTATTTAGCTTAGCATAATGTCCTCAAGGTTTATCAATGCTGTTGCATATTACAGAATTTCCTTCCTTTTTTAAGGCTGAATAGTATTCCATTGTCTGAATATGCCACTTTTTTTATTCCATTCATCTGTTGATAGATTTTTAGATTGTTTCCACTTCTTAGCTATTGTGAATAGTGCTGCAATGAACATAGGAGTGTTAATATCTCTTTGATATCCTGTTTTCTTTCTCTCTATTTTTTGAAACACGGTCTTGTTTTGTCACCCAGGCCGGAGTGCGGTGGTGCCATCATGGCTCACTGCAACCTCGACCTCCTGGGCTCGAATGATCCTCCCACCTCAGCCTCCCAAATAGCTGGGACTACAGGCTTCTGCCATCACACCTGGCTAATTTTTTGTAGAAACAGTGTCTTGTTATGTTGCCTAGGCTGGTCTCAAACTCCTGGGCTCAAGTGATCCTCCTGCCTTAGCCTCCCAAAGTGTTAAGAGTACAGGCATGAACTACCATGCCTAGCCCTGATTTTAATACTTCTGGAAACATATCCGGAAGTGGGATTGCTGGATCACATTATTATTATTATTACTGTTATTATTATTATTATTCGAGACAGGGTCTCACTCTGTTGCCCAGGCAGAAGTGCAGTAGTGAAATCACAGCTTACTGCAGCCTTGAACTCCTGAACTCAAGAGGTCCTCCTGCCTCAGCCTCCCAAGTAGCTAGGACTATAGGCATGTGCCACCACACCCAGCAGATTGCTGGATCATATGGCAGTTCTATATTTAATTTTTTGAGGAACCTCCATACTATTTTCTACAGTGGATGCACCATTTTGGATTTCTACCAACAGTGTGTAAGGATTCCAATTTCTCTACATTTTCCTTAACACTTACTGTGTTTTATTTTTTTGATAATAGCCTTCTTAACAGATGTTAGGTAATATCTCATTGTGGCTTTCATTTTTTTTCTGAGGATTAGTGGTGAGTATTTTTTTCATATAGCTGTTGGCCATTTATAAGTCTTCTTTGGAGAAATGTCTATTCAAGTTTTAACCCACTTTTTAAATTGAGTTATTAGTTTTTTTTTTTACTATTGATTTGTAGAAGTTTCTTATATATTTTGGTATTAACTCCTTATCAAATATATAGTTTGCTGACTATATATTTATTTATTCTGTAGGTCACTTTTTCATTCTGTTGACTGTTTCCTTTGTGAGTTTTGACAGTTCCTTATATATTCTGGATACAAGTTCTTATCAGATATGCAATTTCCAAATATTTTCTCCAAGTCTGTAATTTATATTTTTATTTTCTTAACATTAACAGAAATTCTTAATTTGGACAAAGTCCAATTAATCCATTTTTTTTTTCATTTATGGATTGTGGTTTTTTGGTGTTTTATCTAAGAAATCTTTGTCTAATTGAAGATCACAAAGATTTTCTATGTGTTTTCTAGTAGTTTTATAGTTTCAGGTTTTCTATTTAGGTCTATGATCCATGTTGTATTAATTTATGTAGATGGTGTGAGGTACTAATTGAAATTTTTATTTTTGTTTTTGGTAAATAGATATCCAAATGTTCTAACATTATTTGTTGAAAGATTATCTTTTCTCTAATGAATTATCTCTGACCTTTGTCAAAAATCAGTTGACCATAATGTATGAATGAATATATTTCTGGATCCTCTATTCTGTTCCATTAATCTGTTTATTTCTCCATTTATTTAGGCTTTCTTTGAGTTCTCTCAGTAAAGTTTTATAATTTTCAGTGTACTGGTCTTATACATTTTTGTCATATTTATCTCTAAATATTTCATGTTTTGATGCTATTGTTAAATGATATGGCTTTTGAAACTTAAGTTTCAGAATGTTTGTTGCTAGTATACAGAAATATAATTGATTTTTATATGGTGATTCTGCATCCTGCAATCTTGTTAAATTCCCTTATTAATTTTAGTAGTTTTTTTTGTAGATTTCATTGTATTTTCTAGATAGACAATCTTTTTTTTTTTTTTTTTGTAAATAAAGACAGCTTTATGTCTTCTTTTCAAATCTGGGTACCTTTTATTTATTTTTCTTGTCTTGTTACCTTGGCTATACTTATAATCCTGAATAGAATTAGTGAGAGCAGACATCCTTGCCTTATACTTGATCTTAGGAGGAAGGCATTCAGTGATTTACTACTCAGTTTGATGTTGGCTCTAGGTTTTAAATAGATGACCATTATTTGGTTGAGGAAGTTCCCTTCTATCCCGCACTTGCTGATAGTGTTCATCAGGAATGGATGTTAGATAATTTTTCTGTTACTATTGAGATGTTTTTCCTTTTTGGTGTGTTATATGTAAACTACAGTGAGTTTGTAATGTTAAATTAATCTTGTATTCCTCGTTCAAGCCCCTATTTGGTTATGATACATTATCCTTTTTATATAGCAATTAATTTGATTTATCAAAATTTTGTTTAAAATATTTTCATCTATGTTCATCAAGGATATTGATCTTTTCTTTTTTTTCCTGTAATATCTCTGTCTGGCTTTGGTATCAGAGTAATACTAGCCTCCAGAATGATTTGGGAATTAGTCTCTTCTCTTCCATTTCCTGGAAGAGCTTGTGTAGATTTTGTATTATTCCTTCCTTAAATATTTGGCAGAATTCCCTAGTGAAGGCCTCTGGGCCTGGAGGTTTCTTTGTAGGAAAGTTTTCAACCAAAAATTCAATTTCTTTAACAGATATAAAGCTATTTTGGCTATTTATCTCCTCTTAAATAAGATTTTACAGTTTGTGCCTTTTAATGAATTTGCACATTTAACTTAAGTCATCAAATTTACTGGCATAAAGTTTTTCATAATATTAACTTCTTATCTTTTTAAAATCTGTAGAATATGTAGTGATGTCACCTTCTTCATTCCTGACATTGGTAATTTGTGCCTTTTGCCTTTTTTCCTGATCAGTTAGGTTACAGGTTTATTCATTTTATTGATCTTCTCAAAGGACCAGTTTTTCTCTCTATTGTTTTTCTGCTTTATATTTCATTTGATTTTCTTTTGAGATGGAGTCTTGCTCTGTTACCCAGGCTGGAGTGCACTGGTGTGATCTCAGCTCACTGCAACCTCCTCCTCCTGGGTTCAAGCAATTCTCCTGCCTCAGCCTCCTGAATAGCTGGGATTATAGGCAGGTGCCACCGCATTTGGCTAATTTTTTTGTACTTTTAGTAGAGACAGGGTTTCACCATGTTGGCCAGGCTGGTCTCAAACTCCTGACCTCAAATGATCTGCCGGCTTGGCTTCCTAAAGTGTTGGGATTACAGGCATGAGCCACTGTGCCCGGCCTATTTCATTGATTTTCAATCTGACCTTTATTATTTCTTTTTTCTGCTTAGTTTGGTTTCATCTGCCCTCCTTTTTCTAATTTTTAAAGGGGTAGCTTAGGACATTAACTTGAAACTTTTCTTCTTTTCCAATCTAGGTGTGTAGTGCTGTTAATTTCCCACAGATTTTTTGTTTGTTTTCATTTTCATTCACTTAAAAATACTTGCTAATTTCTTTTTCAATTTCTTCTTTGGCCTATATGTACATATTATAGATATTTAGAAAAGATCATAAAATTATTTTCATTAAAAATGCAGGAATTGCTAAAAGACGGAATCACTGATATTCTCCAAAAAATAAAGGTTGGCAAACAATTTTAAAGGTCAGATATTGTTTAACACTTGAAATTCCAAAGAGGAAAAATATTCCCAATGAGTGCTCTGTTTCCTATAGAGTAACTGCTGAAATAAAGGAACACAGAAAACAAGGCTTCTGCCAGTTGTCACTTACAAAAACATACAGAGGATCATAATCTAGAGACATGGCTAAGGCCTCAGGTGGTTTCATGCTCAAGATTGATGTCTTGCCAGAGAGCTGAGTTGTGGAGTCCTGTTTCGGAAGGGCTATGATGGTGGTGACTTCATCCTAACAAGGAGCAAGGACAGCACGTTAGTTTTGATGCCAGGATAAGAGGGAAAAGATGAGAGAGATTCTGGAAGATGGGGGTGTGTTACCTCAGCTCCTTGCTTTAGGGCTCGGGCAAGCTTTTGAGGTCTGTAACTTGTTGAAGACTTGTGGACAGAGAATGGCTGATATCTCTTAATTTTGTACAGTTGAGGAACCTGAAGGTGAAAGAAGATTGAAAATCCTTAAAAACCTGTTACCATTTGGTGGGATCTACTTCTCAACAACAGCATTTCCGAGCTTCCTGGTGGTAAAAGTAAGACAAGCACCATGTTGTAGTCATCGGATTGTGGCTATTGTTGGTTTGGACCAGACTGCACAGACTTTAGTGAAAGTCCTGAGCCCTGTTCTGGGTTTCAGCACACATGAGTGTTCATGATTACTCAACCATACTACACAGCTTAAGTGTAGAAGCACACCAAAATATTTTCATTTTAAAAAACAGAAGTGGTCATATACCTCAAGAAAGGCTGACTAATTTTTGCTCACTTTATCTTATATTTTTTCTTGAAGTTTCTAACATATGTAGTTCAGATAGCTTCATATATGCATGATATAGGTATATCCACAGAGTAGAAATCCTGGTTTGCCTAAGCCACACTATGAGAAAAGAATCTGCTGTACCTCCCATATGCCATCCAATAACAGCACAGTGTGCCACACAGTGTAATCTACCATAAAGCAAAACTATAAAACACTGCAATTCAAATTCAAGAATATTTTGTTTACTTAATAAGAAACTCAATTAATTAATTTATGTGACAGGTCTGACCTGCAGACTGAAGAAGGAATAACTCTGCTTGATTTGAACTTCTGAAGACTTAATTGGGACCAGTCCAAGGCCATCAGGAGCCTAAAATGTGAAAGGAAAAAAAAAGAGAACAATCACCACTGAGCAAGAGTGGCTACGCTTCTGTTTCCACTACATTTTGAAACATTAGTGACCAGTTCTACTCTCAGAGCAACTCCTCCTGCAACCACAGTTGCCACTTGATCTGTAGGGCAGGAAGGCAGCCCTGATCACCCCCTCCTCCATGTCTCCTAGTGGATGTGAGTCTCTTATTTTCTGTGGTTGTGGAGGCTGCAATGTGTCACTCAGAAACTTCCTCAGGCTTGAAGGACTCAGGCTTGAAGGACTCAGTCCCTAGCTGCCAGGAGTGTAGGGATAGAAACACCTCTTGGGGGCAGGGGAGCCCTCTTCAGGGGCTGCCTCATCTGAAGGGCACTGCCTCAGTCAGAGTCAAGCGCTCCTCCCAGGCAGCTCACCTCCATGGCAGGTTGAAGCCACGGGAAACATGCTGTGTCCTCTCACCCTGTGCCAGCCTCAGAGTTCTCACAGGCCCAGCTGAGGCCTTTGTTGAGGTGGACCCCAGTCCTACTTCTCTCTCCACCCAATCCTGTCCCCTCTATCTGCCTTCCACAGGTGTGAACCCCCGAAGAACTGCCTAATACACTTCCTGCATGCTAGTCTGCCTCAAACACCCAGAGGATCTGGATGGTGCCTGAATATGACAGGCACTCAAAAAATAGCATACAACCCCTAATCTAATACACCATCACTAAACTAATATGATGAAACGTTAATATGCCACAATGACACCATTTCCCAATTTTGAGATGCTAAATATAAGAAAAAGGCATCTTACAATTGATGAAATACAGTATTTATAAAATAAATTAATTCATTCTTTTTTATAGACAGGAATGCTGAGCGCTCTATTTTTCAATAACCCTGAGCAGCAGAGAAGTCTTTGTAGCACTAAAATATCAAATGAAACATATCAGCTTCAAATTATTCAAAAATAATGAGGGGGGCTCCACTGCACAGTGAGGATCTCTTTCCACCCCATCAACCTCTTCACCCCATTAATTATCGAGTGTCAGACATTTATTGTTGCTTGAAAATCACAGGATTTTTATTCTTTAGGAACTAATTATTCTGCTCTTTTAAGTCACACAATTATCAAAAGCAGAAAACATGTGGAATTTCTAAATTCAGTCCCGTAATTCTTGAGTAGATTACCTGCAATGCTTAACAAATATTTTAGAATGTGAATGACAAGTTTATTCTTTGAAATTGACAAAATATTTTGCACATGCACTTGCAATATTGATTTGAGTATACTTTTTATTACTAACGATGTGAACTCGAGCAACAGTTTGTTACTGGCTATGTGAATATGTGCTTCAGTTTCCTCATTTGAAAAATGGTAAACCTATCATGTAGATTTGTTGAAGATTAAATGAGGTGAACCGGAAGGACTTAAGACACTGCCTGATGTATAGTAAATACAACCTAAGGGTTAATTCTCACTTTTTCAATAATGCACCATTGTGCCCGAAGGGAAGAAGTATGAGCCATTATACCTCCTGCTACCCCAAGAGAGAAAGATACACACACACACACACACACACACACACACACACACACACACACCCCCCCCAGAGAGAGAGAGAGAGAGATGTGGGTTGTGAGTCTGATGGGTTAGATTGTCAGTTTCTGGGGCCACATTCCCTTCTTATGAGGTCAGGCCCAGACTTGAGGGCTGCCCTTCCCTGACTTCTACCATTTGCCCAGGCAGCAGAAGGGCCCAGCTGAGCAGAGCCTGCCTCCCTGGGCCAGGTGGGGCCCTCTCGGTTCCTCTCTCTGCCCTTCTGCACTCAGGCCCAGTTCCAGGGCAGTTGGGCGGGGGTCAGTGCTCATGCTGCATTTCAGGCTGGGAAGGACCCAGCCCAGGTTACCAGGGAGCTCTGTGCAGGTGTATCAGGAGCAAGGCAGATGGCAGGAGATGATCCCTGGTTTTCCACTGGTAATACTCTCCTCATCTACCTTTGGAGCCTCTGGGAGGAGGTGAAGGGACTGAGACTGAGGTAGGGCTTGCCTTGTATCTGCCCAACACGATCATGATCATGTCCACTCCCCGCCCCCAAGCCTGACGGCACCTACCAACTCGTTGGAGTCCTGGGGTGGGCTGCAGTCTGGGAAAGCGAAGGGCAGCACCTCCTTGGGCGACACAGAGAACCGGCTGGTATAATCATCCTGACTGATCCGCCTCAGGAAAAATTTGAAGAAATTCGCCTCTATGGGTGAAAAAAAGGGCACTTTTAGGGGGTACTAAAGGTATTTTTATGGGAACTCACCATATATATTTGCATATTTTCCATATACCAATTAGTGGGTGTGTGTGTATATATATATATCCACTTTCACTGTCCCATTGGTTCCTTACCTCAACCTCCTTTCTGGTTAAAAAATTTTATCTTTATTTCCAAAAAACTATAATTCATAATTAAAATATCTCTGATGAATTAAGCAAAGAAAAAGATTAAAGAAGTAAATGAAGACATTTTCTACACAGACCCATGGAATTCACAAGTAAATTTTATAATTTTTTAGAAAAAAGAGTTTCTTTATTAGAAACTTCAACACCAGAGATAAAAAATAATATAGGAGGAAGAAAGAGAATCATTAAAATGTTGTACAATATTTTGAAAAACAAAATACACATTTGGGTCTCAGTGGAGTGGCAGATGGGAGTGTGGTTGTGCCTAGGGAGGATGGGGAAGGCTGAGCCAGGCTCAGAGGCTCAGGCCAGGAAGGGAGGAAGAGTCTGGAAAGATTAGGGCCTGCTTGTGGGCTGGCAAACAAACTGTGGATTGGGAATATATGTATTGGGAGAAGATGGTGATATGGTGTTTGGGCTCCCAGAAGCTACCGAGAGTGGGCCTCCAACAGTCCCAGCCAAGCTGGGCATCAGAGGATTGGAATTCCTTTCTTTTTTTTTTTTCAGAGACAGGGTCTTGCTCTATCACCTGGGCTTGAGTGCAGTGGCGCGATCATAGCTTACTGCAACCTTGAACTCCTGGGCTTAGCTGATCCTCCCACCTCAGCTTCCTGAGTAGCTGGGACTACAGGCATATGCTACCAGTCCTGGATAATTTTTAATTATCCAGGGGTCTCACTATGTATGTTGCCCAGGCTTGTCTCGAACTCCTGGGCTCAAGTGATCCTCCCACCTTGGACTCTCAAAGTATTGGGATTACAGGCATGTACTACAGTGGCCACGGTGGCCAGCATGGAAATTTCCTTAACTTAGGGAAAGACAATACAAGATTAAAAGGCTTAATGTGCAAATGCTAGGTTGAGAAAATCCAAATTCAGCCAGTCAACCAGCAAGTATAAATGATGACTACCCTAGTCTCTGGTGACAAGAAGTAGCAGAGGGCACAAAACAGGAGGTCTAGTCACAGCCAAACTTCACAGACATTACAACTTGGTATGGGGTTGGGGGACCTTGTTCATTATCAAGTGGGTAGGTATTTCAGCCAAACCTGGCACAGAGATCCACTTTATATCATGAGATAGGCTGAATAATGGCACTCAGAGGTACCCACATCCCATTCCCAGGGGCCTGTGAATGTGTTATCTTCCATGGTAAAAGGCACTCTGCAGATGGGGCTCTGGGATGGGGGATTATTCTGCACTAGACAGGTGGGCCTTATGTAATCAGAGTCTGCATAGGAAGGAAACACGGGAGTCAGACTCACACAAGGAGATGTGAGGACAGAAGCAAGAGGTTAGAGTCATGTGGGGAAGGGGCCATAAGCCAAGGAATGCAGGTGGACTCCAGGAGCTGGAAAAGGCAATGACTTGGGCTCCCCTGAAACCCCTGGGGGGAGCACAGCCCTACCAGCACCTTGGTTTTAGACTTCTGACCTCCAGAACTGTGAGATGATAAATTTGCATTGTTTTAAGCCATTAAGTTTAAAAGGCTTAATGTGTAAATGCTAGGTTGAGAAAATATCATATTCAGCCAGTCAATCAGCAAGTATAAATGATGACTAACCTAGTCTCTGGTGACAAGAGGAAGCAGAAGGCACAAGTGATTTGTTATAGCAAGGATAGGAAACTAATATTTGTGACTGGTGAAAATTTTTTATTTGCATAGAGCTAACTTCATTCTAAGGAAAGTTCACGCTCAGAGGCATGATCAGTCTCGGCATCTCTGTGCTTTGCAGCCGTACTTCACCTTGTGCTATCGATTGTTTTGCTTGGCCAATCTTTCTCAGTATACTCTCTTTGTCCATTTCACGAACAGCACTCAGCATATTGAATAATCGTCCCTGAATCATGACCTGAAATTGGAGTGGATAATGATTTCAAATTATTAATAAACACATGCTCATTTTGGCATTCAACCTAATTCACTTTCCCCAACCACACTAAGAGCTGAGACTGCCACTGTAAGAGTCCACAGGGAGCGTGGCATGCTACTCTCCCTAGACTGCGGCCACAGGGACTTCAAAGTCTGGGCAATACTGACTTGCCTGAATACAAAAAAGACCAAGTTGTCATCTGGCCTTGTCCCACCCAATTTATGAGCCTTGATTTTCTCATATTTCCAGTGTGGAAAGAATGACTAGTTCTTTGTTGTTTCTTCTGGATATGTCTGAATAGTAATGCTACCACTGTGCTATTTTCAGAGTTGAAGGACAAATGGCACGGGTGATTCTGCAGCAATAGCACTGTGGGTTACGGGCAATGCTAACTGCCTACCAATGAGCTTTGCCTTCAGAGCTGATGCTACTGCAGGTGAGTGCTACCTGAGCCCAGAGCTGTGGCTGAGGGGATTGTTCATTCCATAATTTACATCACTTTCCATTCTGTAAGCAGCTCTTTTTTTTTTTTTAATATATACTGTAAGTTCTGGGATACATGTGCAGAACATGCAGGTTTGTTACATAAGTATACACGTGCCATGGTAGTTTGCTACACCTATCAACCCGCCATCTACATTAGGTATTTCTCCTAATGATATCCCTCCCCTAGTCACCCACCCTCCGACAGGCCCTGGTGTGTGATGTTCCCCTCCCTGTGTCCATGTGTTCTCATTCTTCAACTCCCACTTACAAGGGAGAACATGCGGTGTTTGGTTTTCTGTTCCTGTGTTAGTTTGCTAAGAATGATGATTTCTAGCTTCATCCATGCCCCTGCAAAGGACATGAACTCATCCTTTCTTATGGCTGCCTAGTATTCCATGGTGTATAAGTGCCACATTTTCTTTATTCAGTCTATCATTGATGGGCATTTGGGTTGGTTCCAAGTCTTTGCTATTGTGAATAGTGCTGCAATAAACATACATGTGCATGTGTCTTTATAGTAGAATGATTTATAATCCTTTGGGTATATACCCAGTAATGGGACTGCTGGGTCAAATGGTATTTCTGGTTCCAGATCCTTGAGGAATTGCCACACTGTCTTCCACAATGGTTGAACTAATTTACAGGCCCACCAACAGTGTAAAAGCTTTCCTATTTCTCCACATCCTCTCCAACATCTGTTGTTTCCTGACTTTTTAATGATTGCCATTCTAACTGGCGTGAGATGGTATCTCATTGTGGTTTTGATTTGCATTTCCCTAATGACCAGTGATGATGAGCTGTTTTTCATATGTTTGTTGGCCACATAAACGTCTTCTTTTGAGAATTGTCCGTTCATATACTTCACCCATTTTTTGATGGGGTTGTTTGTTTTGTTCTTATAAATTTGTTTGAGTTCCTTGTATATTCTGGATATTAGCCTTTTGTCAAATGGATAGATTGCAAAAATCTTCTCCCATTCTATAGGTTGCCTGTTCACTCTGATGATAGTTTCTTTTGCTGTGCAGAAGCTCTTTAGTTTAATTAGATCCCATTTGTCAATTTTGTCTTTTGTTGCCATTGCTTTTGGTGTTTTAGTCATGAAGTCTTTGCCTGTGCCTAGGTCCTGAATGGTATTGCCTAGGTTTTCTTCTAGGGTTTTTATGGTTTTAGGTCTAACATTTAAGTCTTTAATCCATCTTGAGTTAATGTTTGTATAAAGTGTTAAGGAAGGGGTCCAGTTTCAGTTTTCTGCATATGGCTAGCCAGTTTTCCCAACACCATTTATTAAATAGAGAATCCTTTCCCCATTGCTTGTTTTTGCCAGGTTTGTCAAATATCAGATGGTTGTAGATGTGTGGCATAATTTCTGAGGCTTCTGTTCTGTTCCATTGGCTTATATATGTGTTTTGGTACCAGTACCATGCTGTTTTGGTTACTGTAGCCTTGTAGTATAGTTTGAAGTCAGGCAGCATGATGCCTCCAGCTTTGTTCTTTTTGCTTAGGATTGTCTTGGCGATACCAGCTCTTTTTTGGTTCCAAATGAAATTTAAAGTAGTTTTTTTCTAATTCTGTGAAGAAAGTCAATGGTAGCTTGATGGGAATAGCATTGAATCTATAAATTACTTTGGGCAGTATGGCCATTTTCACAATATTGATTCTTCCTATCCATGAGCATGGAATGTTTTTCCATTTGTTTGTGTCCTCTCTTATTTCCTTGAGCAGTGGTTTGTAGTTCTCCTTGAAGAGGTCCTTCATATCCCTTGTAAGTTGTATTCCTAGGTATTTTATTCTCTTTGTTGCAACTGTGAATGGGAGTTCACTCATGATTTGTTTCTCTGTTTGTCTATTATTGGTGTATAGGAATGCTTGTGATTTTTGCATATTGATTTTGTATCCTGAGACTTTGGTGAAGTTGCTTATCAGCTTAAGGAGATTTGGGGCTGAGACAATGGGGTTTTCTAAATATACAATCATGTCATCTGCAAAGAGACAATTTTACTTCCTCTCTTCCTATTTGAATACCCTTTCTTTCTTTCTCTTGTGTGATTGCCCTGGCCAGAACTTCCAACACTATGTTGAATAGGAGTGGTGAGAGAGGGCATCCTTGTCTTGTGCCAGTTTTCAAAGAGAATGCTTCCAGCTTTTGCCCATTCAGTATGATATTCGCTGTGGGTTTGTCATAAATAGTTCTTATTATTCTGAGATACGTTCCATCAATACCTAGTTTATTGAGAGTTTTGAGCATGAAGGGGTGTTCAATTTTATCAAAGGCTTTTTCTGCATCTATTAAGACAATCATGTGGTTTTTGTCATTGGTTCTGTTTATGTGACGGATTATGTTTATTGATTTGCATATGTTGAAGCAGCCTTGCATCCCAGGGATGAAGCTGACTTGATCGTGATGGATAACCTTTTTGATGTGCTCCTGGATTTGGTTTGCCAGTATTTTATTGAGGATTTTTGAATCAATATTCATCAGGGATATTGGCCTGAAATTTTCTTTTTTTGTTGTGTCTCTGTCAGGTTTTGGTATCAGGATGATGCTGTCCTCATAAAATGAGTTAGGGAGGAGTCCCTCTTTTTCTATGGTTTGGAATAGTTTCAGAAGGAATGGTACCAGCTCCTCTTTGTAACTCTGGTATAATTCGGCTGTGAATCTGTCTGGTCCTGGGCTTTTTTTTGGTTGGTAGGCTATTAATTACTGTCTCAATTTCAGAACTTGTTATTGGTCTATTCAGGGATTTGGCTTCTTCCTGATTTAGTCTTGGGAGGGTGTATGTGTCCAGGAATTTATCCATTTATTCTAGATTTTCTAGTTTATTTGCATAGAGATGTTTATAGTATTCTCTGATGGTAGTTTGTATTTCTGTGGGATCAGTGGTGATAACCTCTTTATAATTTTTTATTGTGTCTATTTGATTCTTCTCTCTTTTCTTCTGTGTTAGTCCGGCTAGCAGTCTATCTATTTTGTTAACCTTTTCAAAAAACCAGCTCTTGGATTCATTGATTTTTTGAAGGGTTCTTTGTGTCTCTATCTCCTTCAGTTCTGCTCCGATCTTAGTTATTTTTTTGTCTGCTGCTAGCTTCTCTAGTTCTTTTCACTGTACTGTTAGGGTGTCGATTTTAGTTCTTTCCTGCTTTCTCCTGTGGGCATCTAGTGCTATAAATTTCCCACTAAACATTACTTCAGCTGTGTCCCAGAGATTCTGGTATGTTGTGTCTTTGTTCTCATTGGTGTCAAATAACTTATTTATTTCTGTCTTCATTTCGTTATTTACCCAGTAGTCATTCAGGAGCAGGTTGTTCAGTTTCCATGTAGTTGTGTGGTTTTGAGTAAGTTTCTTAATCCTGAGTTCTAATTTGATTGCACTGTCGTCTGAGAGACTGTTATGATTTCTGTTCTTTTGCATTTGCTGAGGAGTGTTTTACTCCCAATTATGTGGTCACTTTTAGAATAAGTGCAATGTGGTGCTGAGAAGAATGTGTATTTTGTTGATTTGGGGTGGAGACTTCCGTAGATGTTTATTAGGTCCACTTGGTCCAGAGCTGAGTTCAAATCCTGAATATCCTTGTTAATTTTCTGTCCCACTGATCTTTCTAATATTGAAAATGGGGCGTTAAAGTCTCCCACTATTATTGTGTGGGAGTCTGAGTCACTTTGTAGGTCTCTGAGAACTTGCTTTATGAATCTGTGTGCTCCTGTATTGGGTGCATATATATTTAGGATGGTTAACTCTTCTTGTTGTGTTGATCCCTTTACCATGCCCTTCTTTGTCTTTTTTGATCTTTGTTGGTTTAAAGTCTGTTTTATCAGAGCCTAGGATTGCAACCCCTACTTTTTTCTTTTTTTTTTTCTTTTGACAGAGTTTCACTCTTGTTGCCCAGGCTGGAGTGCGATGGCACGATCTCAGCTCACCACAGTCTCCGCCTCCTGGGTTCAAGCGATTTTCTTGCCTCAGCCTCCCGAGTAGCTGGGATTCCAGGCATGCACAAGCACACCCGGCTAATTTTTGAATTTTTAGTAGAGATGGGGTTTCTCCATGTTGGTCAGAGTGGTCTCGAACTCCCGACCTCAGGTGATCCGCCTGCCTTGACCTCCCAATGTGCTGGGATTACAGGCATGAGCCACCATGCCCAGCCAACCCCTGCTTTTTTTTTTTTTAACTTTCCATTTGCTGGGTAAATATTCCTCCATCCCTTTATTTTGAGCCTATGTGTGTCTCTGCATGTGAGATGGGTCTCCTGAATACAGCACACTGATGGGTCTTGACTCTCTACCCAATTTGCCAGTCTGTATCTTTTAATTGGGGCACTTAACCTGTTTACATTTAAGATTAATATTGTTATGTGTGAATTGGATCCTGTCATTATAATGCTAGCTGGTTGTTTTGCCCATTAATTGATGCAGTTTCCTCATAGTGTTGATGGTCTTTACAATTTGGTATGTTTTTTGCAGTGGCTGTTACCGGATTTTCCTTTCCAAATTTAGTACTTCCTTCAGGAGCTCTTGTAAGGCTGGCCTGGTGGTGACAAAATCTCTCAGCATTTGCTTGTCTGTAAAGGATTTTATTTCTCCTTCACTTATGAAGCTTAGTTTGGCTGGATATGAAATTGTGGGTTGAAAATGCTTTTCTGTGAGAATGTTGAATATTGGCCCCCACTCTCTTCTGTCTTGTAGGGTTTCTGCAGAGAGGTCCGCTGTTGATCTGATGGGCTTTCCTTTGTGGGTAACATGACCTTTCTCTCTGGCTACCCTTAACATTTTTTCCTTCATTTCAACCTTGGTGAATCTGATGATTACGTGTCTTGGGGTTGCTCTTCTCGAGGAGTATCTTTGTGGTGTTCTCTGTATTTCCTGAATTTGAATATTGGCCTGTCTTGCTAGGTTGGGGAAGTTCTCCTAGATAATATCCTGAAGAGTGTTTTCCAACTTGGTTCCATTCTCCCCATCACTTTTAGGTACACCACTCAAATGTAGGTTTGGTCTTTTCATATAGTCCCACATTTCTTGGGGGCTTTGTTCATTCCTTTTCATTCTTTTTTCTCTAATCTTGTCTTCACGCTTTATTTCATCAAGTTGATCTTCAATCTCTGATATCCTTTCTTCCACTTGATCGATTTGGCTCTTGATAGTTGTGTATTCTTCATGAAGTTCTCGTGCTGTGTTTTTCAGCTCTATCAGGTTATTTATGTTCTTCTCTAAACTGGTTATTCTAATTAGCAATTCCTCTAACCTTTTTTCAAGGTTCTTAGCTTTCTTTCATTGGGTTGGTACATGCTCCTTTAGCTTGGAGGAGTTTGTTATTACCCACCTTCTGAGGCCTAATTCTGTCAATTTGTCAAACTCATTCTCCATCCAGTTTTGTTCCCTTGCTGTCGAGGAATTGTGATCCTTTGGAGGAGAAGAGGTATTCTGGTTTTTGGAATTTTCAGCCTTTTTGCACTGGTTTTTCCTCATCTTCGTGGATTTATCTACCTTTGGTCTTGGATGTTGGTGACCTTCGGATGGGGTTATTGTTTGGAAATCCTTCTTGTTGATGTTGATGCTATTCCTTTCTGTTTGTTAGTTTTCCTTCTAATAGTCAGGCCCCTCTGCTGCAGGTCTGCTGGAGTTTGCTGGAGGTCCACTCCAGACCCTGTTTGCCTGGGTATCACCAGCAGAGGCTGCAGAACAGCAAAGATTGCTGCCTGTTTCTTCCTCTGGAAGCTTCATCCCAGAGGGGCACCCACCAGATGCCAGCTGGAGCTCTCCCGTATGAGGTATCTGTAGACCCCTGCTGGGAGGTGTCTCCCAGTCAGGAGGCACAGGGATCAGAGACCCACTTGAGGAGGCAGTCTGTCCCTTAGCAGAGCTTGAGCACTGTGCTGGGAGATTTGCTGCTCTCTTCAGAGCCAGCAGGCAGGAATGTTTAAGTCTGCTGAAGCTGCACCAAAGCTGCCCCTTTCCCCAGGTGCTCTGTCCCAGGGAGTGGGAGTCTTATCTGTAAGGCCCTGACTGGGGCTGCTGCCTTTCTTTCAGAGATGCCCTGCCCAGAGAGGAGGAATCTAGAGAGGCAGTCTGGCTACCGTGGTTTTGCGGAGCTACAGTGGGCTCCGCCCATTTTGAACTTGCTGGTGGCTTTGTTTACACTGTGAGGGGAAAATCGCCTACTCAAGCCTCAGTAATGGCAGACGCCCCTCCCCCCACCAAGCTCAAGTGTCCCTGGTGGACTTCAGACTGCTGTGCTGGCAGCGAGAATTTCAAGCCAATGGATCTTAGCTTGCTGGGCTCCATGGGGGTGGGATTCGCCGAGCTAGATGACTTGGCTCCCTGGCTTCAGTCCCCTTTCCAGGGGAGTGAGTGGTTCTGTCTCACTGGCATTCTAGGCACCACTGGGGTATGAAAAAAACTTCTGCAGCTGGCTTGGTGTCTGCCCAAATGGCCACCCAGTTTTGTGCTTGAAACCTAGAGCTCTGGTGGTGTAGGCACCCGAAGGAATCTCCTGGTCTGCGGGTTGTGAAGACCATGGGAAAAGTGTAGTATCCGGGCTGGAGTGCACCGTTCCTCATGGCACAGTCCCTCATGGCTTCCCTTGGCTAGGGGAGGGAGTTCCCCAACCCCTTGCATTTCCTGGGTGAGGTGATGCCCCACCCTGCTTCGGCTCACCCTCCATGGGCTGTACCCACTGTCTAAACAGTCCCAGTGAGATGGGCCAAATATCTCAGTTGGAAATGCAGAAATCACCTGCCTTCTGCATTGGTCTCACTGGGAGCTGCAGACAGGAGCAGTTCCTATTCGGCCATATTGCCAGCCCAAATGGCTCTTTTATTTAACAAATATTATAAAGTGGCTACTCAGTGCCCTGTCCTGTGCAAGGCACTGGAGATACAGTAAGGAGCAAATAAATGTCCTGCCCACAAGGAGCTGATATTCCACGTGTGTATAGGAGGCAAAGTGGGATGACAATAAATACCAAGAGAAAAAACCAAGATAAATACCCTGAAGAAAATAAGAGGATAATGCCTGAGGCCATGACCGGAGGGGCTGGAGGTGGGATGCCTGCCCACTTATGCAAGGATAATGAGGGAAGGCCTCTGCAGAGGTGAGATGTGATGCAAGGCTTGAATGGTGAGAGGACAACAATGGAAAGATGTTGGCAAGAGAGTTCTGAGCAGAGGAGGTAGCCAGTGCAGAGGTCCTGATGCCGGAACAAAGGAGACATGTTTAAAGGACAGAGAAATCCAATGTGACCTGGTAGCCTTGATAAAAATTGTGTATTTTATTTCAACGGTTACAGAACATCTTCGGAGGGTTTCAGCAGGGGAGAGACACTGTCACCTTTTAGTTTTGCAAACATAACTCTGGCTGCCACGTGGCACTGGATGTAGGGGAGCCTGTGGCCATGGTCCAGGCGAGAGATGCTGGGAGCCTGGTCTGTGGCTGTAGTTGAGGAGATTAGGCAAAGCATTGGCTGGCGACACATTGGCACATAGAACTGACAGGGCTTGCTTTGGAACTGGCTGAGCCATCACTCAGAACAAAGCCCATCATTGCTGATACCCTTTTTCAGGCTGGAAGGCTCAGTGCAGAAGGACCAAGGTGGTCCCATTAGCAACAAGCCAGTCTGGCCAGTCTCTTGCTGTTGTTTTTCTATTGTCAATGGCTGTGCTTTCCTCCCTGGGAGCACAGCTTTGTGCTGCCTCTTCTTACCACTGTCCTCCCTGCCCTGAGCATGTCATGGTGGACTCTGTTTGCACATATGCAGAGACCACCCAGGGAAAGCCTTACCAGGGACACTGGCTCTTGGGCCTTGGAGGCTGGTAAATAGGTGAGGGTCATGGGGCCTTGGAAGCTGGTGAGTAGGTCCCCAAGGCAGTGATCTCTGCCTTCCTCTACCTAGACTGCCACAAGTCCAGGCTGAGAAGACTGCCAGGAAGACAAGCTGTAACACAACGTTTGAAGTCCCTTATATATATTCATTCATTTGATCCTCACAACAACACTTTGAGACAGGTCTCATTATTCTCCTCAGTGTTCAGGTGAGGAAACTAAGGCACAGTGGTTATATAACTTGTCCAGGATCAGAAAGTGCAAGGAAGCAGCACCAGGAATTAGTGCAGGCAGTCTGCTCCACAGCCCAGGCTTTATCCACTGCTCTCCCTGGCTTCAAGTGTGGCCCTGCCCACCAGGGAAGTCACACACAAGTGACAGAGATGAGAGATTTACAGGCAGCACAAGAAGCACATGGCACCGAGGAGATCCCTAAATACTAAAGTGCACAAAGACAGCCTCTTGTAGGAAAAGTGGACTCAGGCTGGCCCAAAGGACAGGTGCAGTCCCATGGAGCAGAGCTGGGGAGGCACTATAGTCAGAGCTGAGAGCAGGTTCACAGGGGTAGTAGCAGGGAATGAGTACGATGTGTGTGGCAGACCAGACTGGGACAACGAGAGGACAGTGGCTGCTAGAGGGGTGTGGCTGTGGCCAGAGCAGGGGTCACATGACACCCTTTACTGGCATATGAGGCTCAGAAGTCTTCGTTTTATCCTGGTAACAGGAAGCCACTGGAGGACCAGCATGAGGGTGAGGAAGCCACAGAAGGGAGATGGCAACTCTGAAAGGCATGCATTAAGCCTGGATGCTAGAGGTACGATCCCTCAGACATTCTCAATTGTTCTCCCTAGAAGTAACTGATCAATATCCCATTTTTACTCATAATAGCCAAAAGGTGAAAACAACTGAAACTTTCATCAACTGATGAATGGGTAAAGAAAATGTGGTCTATCCATACAATGGAATATTATTCAGCCATAAAAAGAATGAAGTATTGATACATGCTAAAATATGTACAAGCCTACGAAATAAGTTATATGAAAGAAGCAGTTACCAAAAGCCATGTATTGAATGTTTAAAGTGATGGATATGGTAATTATCTTGATTTGATTCTTATATAATGTATACATGCATTGAAACATTACACTGTGCCCCACAAATATGTACAACTATTATGTGTCAATTATAAATTTATAAATTGATTTTTTAAAAGGCTGCATATTGTATGATTCCATTTATATGAAATGCCCAGAAAAGGCAAATCCGTAGAGACAGAAAGTAGATTATTGGTTGCCAGGGGCTGTGGGGAGGAGGGAGTGGAGAGTGACTGAAAATGGCACCAAGTTTCCTTTTGAGGTGATAAAAATGTTCTAAAATTAGACAGGGGTGATGGCTGCCCAGCTCTATAAATATACTAAAAATGACTGACGTATATTTTACAAGGGTGAATTTTATGGTGTGTAAATCGTATCTCAATAAAGGTGTTATCAAACCACCATTGCTTGATTTCCTTATGCTGATGAGTAAACAAATCAACATTTCCAGCTGGTGCTGAGACTTACCTTGCGTGCTACTTGTTGAAACCGTTTTTGTGCCCTGGACCTGCTGAGCCAAGTGTTATTAATGAGTGGATCAAAAGTAGGATGAAATTCCTTGATTTTCTGTGAATATAAAATATAGGCACATCTTACATTTAAATTTTAACTCCTGTCATAAACATCTAATAAAAACATTTTCGAGTTTGATCCCAAATCAAGTTGTTACTTATTTGTTGTATTGCTTAGTGAGCAAAAGTGCTTATTTATTAAGCACTTTTAGTGTACACAGCATTATAAGGAACACTTCTTGAGTTGGGGGCCGAAAGTGGAAGACAAGATTAGGGTTTTAAGAAACTTATAGTCTAGTTAGGAAAGCTCAAGCAAACACATGTGACTTTGAGGAAGAATAAAGTCACCAATCCCATGTGGTGGTGCTGACAGTGCATCCAGAATTGAAAGGCGTGGGCTGTGAGATCCCCTGGCTGGGAAGGACTACTTTACTCAGCCCTGCATGCCCAGCGCTGACACATGTATTGTCCCACATGTGCCTGCATGTCCTGGGCACCAGTGTATCTAAGTTAGTAAATGAATAAGGAGGAAAGAGTGTCTGCGGGTATAGTGAGGCTGGCCAGAGTCTGAGGCACTGTAGGTTCTTGAATAAGGAAATTATATAAAAAGAGACAGCAGAAGGGAATCAGTCTTACTTTGGCTTATGCCATGAGCTGCAGAGGAGAGGGAAGAAGATCAGTTATACAGACAGAAAAACCTGTTGGATTAGTCATGGGGGACACCCAAAGGTTGGACTCTGATATGGCCCATGGAAGAGCCATTGGCAAGACTTTGTGGCCAGAATAAACCTAGTGAGGAGGAGGGCAGGGAGAAATGTGGTAAAAATAATTCAGATATGGCAAACCTAGCAAAGAAAAGTGAGAATGATGGAGGTGGGAGATTAGAATTTTATCATCGTTAAAATTAAAAGTTGGACTTTTAACCAGTGATATGGTTTGGCTGTGTCCCCACCCAAATCTCATCTTGAATTGTAGTTCTAATTATCCCCAGGTGTTGTGGGAGGGATCAGATAGAGATAATTGAATCATGAGGGCAGTTTTCCCCATCCTGTTCTCGTGATAGTGAGTTAGTTCTCAAGAGACCTGATGGTTTTTGTAAGGGGCTTCTCCCTTCACTTGGTTCTCATTCTTCTTGCTTCTGCAGCCATGAGAAGAAGGATGTGTTTGTGTCTCCTTCTGCTATGATTGTAAGTTTCCTGAGGCCTCCCCAGCCATGTGGAACTGTGAGTCAATTAAACCTCTTTCCTTTATAAATTACCCAGCCTCAGGTATTTCTTCATAGCAGAGTGAAAACTAATTAATACACTAAATTGGTACCAGGAGTGGGGTGCTACTATAAAAATACTCGAAAATGTGGAAGCAACTTTGGAACTGGGTAACAAGCAGAGATTGGAACAGTTTGCAGGGCTCAGAAGAAGAAGGAAAATGTGGGAAAGTTTGGAGCTTCCTAGAGACTTGTTGAATGGCTTTGCCCAAAATGCTGATTGTAATATGGACAATGAAGTCCAGGCTGAGGTGGTCTCAGGTGGAGATGAGGAACTTGTTGGGAACTGGAATGAAGGTGACTCTTTCTTTGTTTTAGCAAAGAGACTGGGGGCATTTTGCCCCTGCCCTAGAGATCTGTGGAACTTTGAACTTGAGAGAGATGATTTAGGTATCTGGCAGAAGTAATTTCTAAAGAGCAGAGTGTTCAAGAGGTGACTTGGGTGCTGTCAAAAGCATTCAGTTTTATGTATTCACGAAGATATGGTTTGGAATTGAACTTATGCTTAAAAGGGAAGCAGAGCATAAAAGTTTGGAAAATTAGCAGCATGATGATGTAATAGAAAAGAAAAATCCATTTTCTGAGAAGAAATTCAAGCCAGCTGCAGAAATTTACATAAGTAATGAGGTGCCAAATGTTAATCACTAAGACAATGGGGAAAATGTCTCCAGGACATGTCAGAGGTCTTCATGGCAGCCCCTCCCATCACAGGTCTAGAGACCTAGGAGGGAAAAATGGTTTTGTGGGCTGGGCCCAGGGCCTTGCTGCTTTATGCAGTCTTGGGATTCAGTGCCCTGTGTCCCAGCCATAACTAAAAGGGGCCAAGGTACAGCTCAGGCCATGGCTGCAGAGGGTGAAAGCCCCAAACCTTGGCAGCTTCCACATGGTGTTGAGCCTGTGGGTGCACAGAAGTCCAGAAATGAGGTTTGGGAAACTCTGTCTGGATTTCAGAGGATGTATGGAAACACCTGGATGTGCAGGCAGAAGTTCGTTGCAGGAGTAGAGCCCTCATGTAGAACCTCTGCTAGAGCAGTACAAAGGGAAATGTAGGGTTGGAGCCCCCACACGGAATCCCCACTGGGGCACTGCCTACTGGAGCTGTAAGAAGAGGGCCACCATCCTCCAGACCCCAGACTGGTAGATCCACTGACAGCTTGCACTGTGCACCTGGGAAAGCCACAGACACTCAATGCCAGTCTGTGAAAGCAGCTGGGAGGGAGGCTGTACCCTGCAAAGCCACAGGAGCAAAGCAGTCCAAGGCTATGGGAGCCCATCCCTTGCATCAGCATGACGTGGATGTGAGACATGGAGTCAAAGGAGATAATTTTGGATCTTTAAGGTTTAATGACTGCCCTATTGAATTTCTGACTTGCATGGGGCCTGTAGCCCCTTTGTTTTGGCCAATTTCTCCCATTTGGAATGGGTATATTTACCCAATGCCTGTACCCCCATTGTATCTAGGAAGTAACTAACTTGCTTTTGATTTTACAGGCTCATAGGTGGAAGGGACTTGCCCTGTCTCAGATAGGACTTTGGACTGAGACTTTTGAGTTAATGCTGGAATAAGTTAAGGCTTTGGGGGACTGTTGGAAGGGCATGATTGTGTTTTAAATTGTGAGGACATGAGATTTGGGGGACCAGTGGTGGAATGATATGGTTTGGCTGTGTTCCCACCCAAATCCAGTCTTGAATTGTAGTTTCCATAATTCAAGACATGACCCTCATAGAAGGGCATGATTGTGTTTTAAATTGTGAGGACATGAGACTTGGGAGGGGCCAGGGGCAGAATGATATGGTTTGGCCATGTCCCCATCTAAATCTCATCTTGAATTGTAGTTCCCATAATCCCCATGTCATGGGAGGGACCAGGTAGAGATAACTGAATCATGGGGGCAGTTTCCCCCATCCTGTTCTCATGATAGTGACTTAGTTTTCACAAGATCTGATGGTTTTATAAGGAGCTTCCCCCTTGGCTTGGTTTTCATTCTCCTCATTCCTGCCACCATGTAAAGAAGGAAGTATTTGCTTCTTCTTCTGCCATGATTGTAAGTTTCCTGAGGCTTCTCCAGCCATTCAGAACTATGAGTCAATTAAACCTTTTTCCTTTATAAATTACCAAGCCTTGGGTATTTCTTCATAGCAGTGTGACAATGAACTAATATTACAAGACAGAGATAATCAGGTGGATGGGGCCACAGTACTCATTTTAGATTTGAGAACAGTAAGGCACCACAGCCAAGAGGCTTGCCAAGGTCCCAAATCTGTCATAGAGTTGTAACTAGGACTCTGGCTTCTGACTTCTGACTTTGTATCCTTTCTACCAAGGGAAGGAGGATAATGAATAGAGGCCAAGGGACCCACCTTGCGGACCTGTGAACAGGGGCTTGGAGAATGAAGGAAAACCAAAAAGGAGATCTAAAATGAGAAAGTAGTGGGATGAAAAGGAGTGGCCAAAGTATGTAGTGCTGTTCATTTCAAGAGAAACATGAATTACAAGTTTTGATGCTTTACTTGCAAAAACATGGTAACATTCTGAAAATGTATGCAAATTAAAAAGTATTAAATATCTCTTGGTAAAGGATTTCTATAAAATTGTTTAGCATTTAAAAAAATAAGCATTTAAAGAGCTGCCAATAATCAGATTCTAAATAAAGGAAAGTTACCCACCTCTTCTTGATTGCGAACGACCCGTTTATGGCTAACTTCTGTTTTAAGTCGCTGAAATTCCTCATCCAAAATAGGATCTCCTCTGTCTAGCTGGGTTTTTAATCATCAAAATAATTTAAGTTGAATATAAATGCGTAAAACAATTTGTCTTTAAAACTTGTAGAAACCCATTAAGCAATTGGCCAAATCCACCCATGACGTTCCCATTGGAAGTGGTGAAACACAAGTGGGTAAAAAAGATCAGTATGATTACACTGTTTAAACATAGGGAGCTCTTATCGAAGCACAGATTCGATACCTTCTTTTTTTTTTTTTTTTGACGGTGTCTCGCTCTGTCACCCAGGCTGGAGTGCAGTGGCACAATCTCGGCTCACTGCAAGCTCCGCCTCCCGGGTTCACGCCATTCTCCTGCCTCAGCCTCCCAAGTAGATACCTTCTTTTTATAACTAAAAGATAGTGTCTTTGGAAATTATTTCCAAGACACTTAACATTCATAGAAAGAATTTTAGGACACTGTAACTATGGGACTATACAAATTTCATTAAAAAGACATTTAACATCCCTGTAAAGTTTTAAGCTCCTCAGAGTCGATTATCCAGGTGTCAGGTTTTAAGGAAGGCATGTGGGGATTCCTCCCTTCTCCTGGGTGGTGGAAGCTGACAGGTCTTCCTGGGCTGGAAAGCAACCTGCGGTTCCCTGGAGGTGAGTGACCCCAGACTGCTCTCCTTCCTTCACCTGCCTGCTTCCCTGATGACGCCTGGGCCCTTTTTCTTATTCCCAGGAGCCAACAGTGACTCCTGGGGTAGGCTGGCTGGGCTGGGTTCAGTGTCTATATGTGTCTGCCCAGGTGGGAAAGGGGACTGCGTACTCCGCAGATGGTGTTAGTTTTTGCCTATCTGTGTGTTCTATTAATTGCTTGTTGGGTAACTTCAAAAACCAGCTTGGCTCTTAAGTATACTGTTTATAAAAATTTTAAAAGACTTATTTGGAATAAATCTATTCTGATCATCACATTAACACCCTACTCAGAAATAAGAGAGGTGTGTTATTGTCACCAGGGTGGTGAGCTGCCTAGCTCTGATTGGCACATATTGGGAAGTTGAGTTTGAGACTGAACACATTAAGTTCAAAGTACAGATTTCATGGGGAGACCCAGACCCCCACCAGCATTAGGAGTAAAATAAAATAGGCAATATAAAGAAGGGACTGGCAAATAGATCACTAGCTAGAATAATGGCAAGGGAGATTTATTATATCTTTATTGAGACACTGCTGACTTGATGATGAGTAAAAGCTCATCATCCTTGAGGGCTGTGCCATCTCACTCTGAGGCCAACTCCTTCCTTCCCCCATCATTTCTCCTCTTTGTTTCCACCACATGCCTGGGGCCTCCAGGAGTTCCGTGCCACTGGGTCACCTGCCAGGACTCAGCTCTCAGATAAAATCCCCTGGACACACAGAATGGGGTCCCTGAGACGTTTGATCTCCCATATTCCAGGGCGTCTGGGCTGCCTGCTCATCCTCCTTGCCCCAGGAGCCATGCTAAGGATGGGACTGCTCCTTGGCTGTCACTGCCCGCAGCCACAGCCTCAATGCCCACAATGACTGATCTGGGCATGTCTGTGCCAACTTCACCTTTAAAAAGGTTAGAAAACAGCATTCCACTGTTGGGTTGACAGACAATACTTGATGTTTTGTTTTTAAGAAAGCATGCAAAGAATCTGACCACGTGGAACTAAATTTAAATGCACATCTAATATGTGCTTTTCCTAAATGCAAAGATTTACCAATGTAATGATTTTATATTCTTTTGTTTGTCTTATGAAAAATGAAGAAAAATAAGACAAATTTATTTAAATATCTAGTTGGACTCCAAATCTAGAAAGAAAAGTACATTCTCTATGAGAAACATATTCATATCTGACACAAAATGTTTTTCCCCAATCCCTCCCATCCACTGCTGCCAAGTCAGTCTACCTGAACCTCACATTCCCCAGCTCAAAAATCTGTGTTATGGGTTGAATTGTGTCCCTTCGAAATTCCTGTATTGAAGCCTTAACCCCTAGAACTCAGCATGTGATGGTATTTAGAAATGGAGTCTTTAAAGAAGTGACCAAGTTAAAATGAGGCTGTGAGAGTCGGTCTTAATCCAAAATGACTGGTGTCCTTATATCAGAGGAGATTAGGACACAGACAAGAGGAAGACCACATGAAGATATGAGGAGAAGGTGGCCACCGATAAGCCAAGGAGAGAGGTCTGGAATGGATCCTTCACTCATGGCTCTCAGAAGGAATCAACCATGCTGAGAACTTGATTTTGGACTTCCAGCCTCCAGAACTATGAGAAGATAAATTTCTGCTGTGTTAAGCCACCCAGCCTGTGGTACTTTGTTATGGCAGTCTGAGCCAATTAATATAATATGTGATCATTCTGCAAGTCCTACCAATTAAATTCAGACACAGAGCCCCAGCAGACTCCTGTCTCCTCTGGCCCATGTGTATCCTGTGTTTTAGCCACTGTGGACTTGTCCTCAGTGTTCTCTGCACCTGTGTGTAGGTAACAACCATCTTCAAAGCATGGTGAGGCCATGGGTGCTGCACAGTCCCACAGTTCCCATCCCTGAACCTACAGGGGCTATCTTGGCACCCCAGGTGTGGTCCCACTCCCCTCAGCCCACTTTCCCTTTTTCTGCTCAGCCCCTTTGAGGGTCTCTGACTTGGGACTATCATTTGCATCTGTCTCTGATGTGGGTCCTGGTTACCAACTTTGGGTCTCTTTTGTCTTCATGCTCTGTAGATCATGGGACAGGGGACCCCAACCCAAAATTCCAGCTCGAATTTGAGCCATTCCCTCCATGTGAATGCCTTTGTCCTCTTTGCTACTTTTCAAAAAATTATACAATGTCTTCCAGGAAGCATCCCAATCAGATGAATTCTCTCTCCTCTCTGGCTTCTGAATCCCCACAAAACTTAGTATAGGTCTCTGGTGACATTTATAGCCAGTCTTGATTTATGGTTGACAATTTACTTGTCATCAGCCTTTCCCACTCCCAGCTTAACTGTGGGTTTTCCTCCACCTGGCATCTTGCATATAGTAGGAATTTAAAAACATCTAGCGAAACAAATGATAGCAAATTAGCAGTAACTCTGACCTTATACTTGGCACATGCTTTTTGCCACTCTTCAGTAAGCTCTTTTTTAAGTTTAAAAGACATAGGATCTTTACCAAGGTGCACCTGCCTGGGGAGAAAAAAAAAAACAACTGTGTCCAGAACCCATCAGAATACCAGAGTCAACTTTAGGATGGAATATTTCACTATATTCCAAAACTGAAAAGGAACCCTGAGATGCTGGAGGAGACACATGCGATAGAGAAGTTATAGAGGCTTCAGCAACATAACTAAGATGAATAATGTGTTCTACAAAGTTAAGCTTATCTTAAATAGTTATGAATAACAACATCTGGATGCTCAACCTTCTAAATCATTAGGGAAATACAAATCAAAGCCACAACAATACACCCCTTTACACCCACTGGGATGGCTATGATGATGATGATGATGATAATGGAAAATAACAGGTATTGCTGAGCAAGTGGAGAAACCTTCATATGTTGCTAGTGGGAATGTAAAATGGTTTGGCCACCATGGAAAACAGTTTGGTGGCACCACAAAAAGTTAAACATAGAGTTACCATATGACCCAGCAGTTCCACTCCTAGGTATGTACCTAAGAGAACTGAAAAGATATGGTCACATAAAAAAGTGCATATAAATGTTCATAGCAGCATTATTCATAATAGTCAAAAAGTGGAAACTACTGAAATGTCCAGTAACTGATGAATGAACAAGCAAAATGTTGCATATCCATTCAATGAGATTATTCAGCCATAAAAAGGAATGCAGTACTAACACATGTTATGATGTGGATGAATCTTAAAAACATGTTAAGTGGAGGAAGCCAGTCACAAAAGACTATGTATTCTGTGATTCCCTTTATATGAAATGTCCAGAGTGGGCAAATCCATAGAGACTGAAAGTAGATTGTGGTTGCCAGGGGCTCCAGGGGGTGGGGAGTGGGGAGTGATTGATAATGGGTATGAGGTTTCTTTTTCTAGTGATGCCTATGTTCTGGGATTGAGTAGTGGTGATGGTCATGCAACATTGTGGATTTACTAAAAACCTCTGCACAATATACTTTAAACTGGTTAAAATGATGAATTTTATCACAATTTAAAGAAACGAATATGCAATGTATTCATCACGAAACCCAGCACATATCTTAAATAAATAATAGTTATGATTTTTAAAGTGGAGGTGGAAGGATGTTCTAGAGAACTGTTTTAGGTTAGAGGAGACTAAAGGGACATGAAAGCTAAATACAAATGGTATGATCTTTGACTGGACTCCAGATACCTCTCTTCAAAAACAAAACAAAAACAAACCAGGTACGGGCCGGGTGTGGTGACTCACACTTGTAATCCCAGCACTTTGGAGGCCAGGGCTAGTGGATTGCTTGAGGTCAGGAGTTTGAGACCAGCCTGGGCAATGTGGCAAAACCCTGTCTCTATTTTATTTTTATAAAATTTAAAATAAATACTTTTAAAAAGACTAGGTATACAGTACATTTTGGGACAACTGGCTAAATTTGCCCATAAGACTGATTATTAGATAATATTATTCTATCAGTGTGAAATCTCTTGGAAGTGATTATAACAATGTTGGAGAATGTCTTTGTTCTTAGGAGCTACATACTGAAGTATTTTGGGGTGAAGCTCCCTGATATTTGCAATTTATCTGTAAATGGCTCAGGGGAAAAAGGTGCATGCAGGTGTGTGTGTGCATGCGTGTGGAGTGAGGGGAAGTGTATGTGTCATAATGTCAACAATTAGTGAACCGAGGTCAAGTGTATGTCAGTTTAAGATCTTTCAACATAAAAAGTTGGGAAAAATATTAAAGGAACAACACAGCATTCAGAAAGGGATTTGGGATGTGACTTCAAGTCTGATACAGAGATGCACAGAAAGAACAAAAACACCAGTACTGACAGTGGTCACTGGTCACTGTTGACTGGGGGCATCACCGTGATTTTTTTTTCCTTCTCTATATGTAAAAAAACATGTTTTCAGGTTTCCTACAATGATGACCTACCTGTTTTTCATAATAGGGAAAAGGTGTTTATAAACATAAAATTTTCAGTTCCTTGGAGTACTTCCCGTTAACTGAGGCGGGACCATAACTATAGACTTAAGCTGAGGCAGAAGGGATTTCTGATGGAAACAAGGGCTATTCCCCAGAGACAGGGGAGCAGCCCAGTGGGCACCTTCAGAGGGCTTCAGGTGAGGGCGTGTTCTCATGTGTCGGGAAGGGTGGAGCCTGGGTCATGGAGTAGGCAGCCTCTCAATGACACTCTCCAAGAGTCTCTTTTTCAGCCCAGTTTACTTTAGCTCAGGCATGGGGACTCGTACCTGTAATCTCAGCACTTTGGGAGGTCAAGCAGGAGAATACTTGAGCCCAGGGGTTTGGGTCCCACCTGGGCAACATAGTGAGACCCTATCTCTAAAAAAAAAAAAAAAATTGCTGGGCATGGTGGCATGCACCTGTGCTCCCAGCTACTTGGGAGGCTGAAGAGGGAGGATCACTTTAGGCTGGGAGGCTGGGGGTGCAGCCGGCCATGATGTGACACTGAAATATGCAACACTGAAATATGCAAATGTTGCATAACCATAACCTTAGATATGCAACATTTTGCTTGTTCATTTATCAGTTACTGGACATTTCAGTAGTTTCCACTTTTTGACTATTATGAATAATGCTGCTATGAACATTTATATGCACTTTTTTATGTGACCATATCTTTTTTATGTGACCACTCCAGCTGGGGTGACAGAGTGACACCCTTTCTCAAAAAAAAGAGTTTACTTTTCAGCTAAATCTGTACATATCTGATCTGGTAAAAAAAAAAATTGTGAACCAGTTTCTAATTTGGGCACAGAAGCACAAGAATTCTCACATCTCAGTTTAAAAACCTCCATTAGGAGCCCCCCAGAGCCTCACCCCACTGGGCTACCCAGAAGGCCTCTGGGGCACACAGCCCAAGGCACAGGGGCTCCTGGTGAGGTGGAGGATGATGGGGGTGAGATTGGGGGTGCCCAAGGCACCCAGATCTGTCCTGGGGTGAGGGGGTGCCAGCAGCAGTGGCCAGCAGGAGCAGGGAGCATCTCCCACAATTCACTCTGGTCCTGCCACTGGTCACACTTGGGAAACAGCGTGGTTTGGTCACATATATTTATTCCTAATAGAAGCTTCCTACTGAAGGACCACTGGCAGCGAAACAATCATTAAACTCTCCAAAGTACCTAAAAGGTTATTACGTTTTACCGTCTCTCATTTATAAAAGATCATCACCTAAAAATAACTGTACTGTCACTTGATACAAATAATTGCTCAATATTTACCACTTAAGATGATTTTCCATCTCTTCGTGAATGTCCTGTCTGACTTTCTGTTCAAAGAGTGCCTCCTTCATCTGTCTCGTTTTTGAAATTTCAGTGCCCTGGTCCAAAACTGAAGGCAGGAGCAGACAATGTTTATACCAGTAATCAGATTAAAATCATGGGCAGAGAGAAAAACACATGTCTAATGGCGGGGCTTAACAGCAATCTAACTGAATTTTGTTGTTCATAGGTAATCAGTGTGACCAGCAATAACTCTTTCATATTCTGCTCAGGGGCTGCTTTATGGCCAATCAACTGGTTACCTTCTCTTAATTCTTTAATCTTCAATTTTCCTGGTTCTTGGTTTAAAACAGTTGCCACAGCAAATGGATTCGATAAATCTACTGGAAATCTGAGGTTCTGGTACTCAATTTCCTAAGAGACCAAATCAATAGGGAAATCAGTTAGTCTGCCGCTCTGTCACCCTTTCGTCGCACCAAGGACAAGGCCCACCGTACCTTCAACTTCTGAGGCTTCGGCTTCGCTGGCGGTCGGTGAAAATTTATATGCATCATTGCTTTTTCTGGAGGAACGTTTACTTTCTTAGAAAGGGTATTCAACCTTTCAAACTCTTCTAATCTATAGGTTAAAACAAGTGTTAGATTAGTAAATAAGCCATTAACTCAAGGTTCCTAATGTTTTATGTTCCTTCTGATAACACCACAACTTGAAGTCCCTTATTATACCTAAACTGAAAATAAATGTGTGCCCCAACAGTGGTCTACTAAAATAAATGTGACGTCCGTGCATTAGAGTATAATCAGCGATATCAAAATTGCCCACCAACGGTTTTTTTTGCCTTACATTCTTTTTTTTTTTTTTTTTTTTGGAGATGGAGTGTCACTCTGTTGCCAGGCTGGAGTGCAGTGGCATGATCATGACTTACTGCAACCTCTGCCTCCCAGGTTCAAGTGATTCTCCTGCCTCAGCCTCCCGCATACCTGGGACTACACGTGTGCACCACCACACCCAGCTAATTTTTGTATTTTTAGTAGAGACGGGGTTTCACCATGTTGGCCAGGATGGTCTCGATCTCTTGACCTTGTGATCCACCGGCCTCTGCCTCCCAAAGTGCTGGGATTACATTGCCTTACATTCTTAAAGAACATACTGACAGAAAACATGACATGCTGAAAAATGCTCTCAAGGTCTAGCACAATCAATTTCTAGCCTGTTGGTTTTCAATAGCTAGATTTATTACATTTAAAAAAATCTTACCTTGATTTATCTTCCTAGTAAAAGAATGATTATGCCAATTGTTTGTAGCAAGATGTTTCAAAAAGAGACTCAGACTAATGTTTGGGATCTTTTCTGTAATTAGAAACTGACTTTGGACATGGGTAGTTAGAGATAGTGCAGCTAATAGCCCGCAGAAGCTATTCAGGTTATCTGTTATGAGATGCAGTAGAACTGTGTTCTATTCAGAAATGCTACCTTTGAAGCATTTCTTTTTTCTTTTTTTAGAAATTATTTTTATCTAAATAGTTATATTTTTCTGCAACATAAGGCAAAGTTATGATTTTGAAAATAACCATTTTAAAATTTATTTGTTCGGTACCAATTTGGCATAATAGCTTAGGGGAAGCATTTCTTTAAGCAACGATGTGTGGACAATTGTTTTATAGGATAAACACTTGTTTTCCATGACAGTACAAAAATAAGATAAAAAGAGGTGAACATTCACTCACTCTGACAGTTAATATGTATTTGCTGACCACCCACTGAACAGGCCTGGTTGCATTGTATGGAACTTATGTTAGCAACCTCAAATTTAACGTCTCTCATGTAAGAGCATCCTTACAACCCAGGGCATGGGAGAACCTGTCCCTTGGTAAGACTCACACCCACCGACATGCTCTGATGTGCAGGGTGAGGTGTTTAGCCAGGTAGCGAACTGAGGTTCAGCATCCCTGTCTCAGCGGAGCCTTGACAGCACCTCTGCTGTTAAATATTGGGGAGCAACTAAACCTGGGGGCGTTAAAAAGCAGCCTCCTAAACAATATCCTCAACGTCGATGACGGAAATGAAGAGGTCTAAGAAAATGATAAATCAGTTACATGTGGAATTTGGCAGTGCCAAATTTAGACATGAGTAAGTCTATCACACACCCTATAATGAAATGAAGAAAGCAATCTATGAAAATTTCAGAGAGCACTACAGCCAGTATTTTTTCCTGTTCAGAAACTACAGCTAGTTTTTTTCCCTTCATGATAGAATTTATATGTTATAATATTATTTGCAGTTCGGAGAGACATGCAGATCTTAAGACATAGTCCTTGACAATGTCAAGAGTATACCAGATAAGATAACATAATAATTTAGAAATAGCGTACACCTGCATTTGTATGGTGCTTCTGTCATACAATGCTGTCGTGCATGTAAAAGCACAGCCATGGAAGGATATACAAATAAAAATCGCACTCACGTTATGTCTTTAAGAAAGTCATTTGAGTATTGTAGCACCTGATGTGAAGTGGCAAACACCATTTTGCTCACCTGCTTATTTGCCACCAGAAAAATCAGCAGTTTTAAAATTTGTGTTCAGTTCTACTTGTTTGTTGCCGAGTGATTTCAACGATGGTTATTTGCAGGATTTGGGTTCAGCAGGCCACACTAATATCCTACAGTTGACTTAGGCTGCTTTGAATTTTTAGGAAGAAAAATCATGATATAAATATCTAAGATATCATGGAGTGAGTTCATATTTTGATATAAGGTTGCTACTCCACTTGTAATATGCTTAATGATGTCAATATGTGATGTGTATCCATGCGCAAAGAAGAGGAAAACCAAGATATTTCCCCATCATTTTCAAAATAATTGTCAGAATCTTCTAAGATTGGTATTTATACTGTGACAACTTTTTTGTTTGTTTGTTTGAGATGATGTCTCGCTCTGGCACCCAGGCTGGAGTGCAGTGGCGTGATCTCGGCTCACTGCAACCTCTGCCGCCCAGGTTCAAGCGATTCTCCTGCTTCAGCCTCCCAAGTAGCTGGGATTACAGACACGCCGCCACGCCCAGGTAATTTTTGTATTTTTAGTAGAGACAGGGTTTCCCCATGTTGGCCAGGCTGGTCTTGAAAGCCTGACCTCAGGTGATCTACCCGCCTCAGCCTCCCAAAGTGCTGGGATTACAGGCGTGAGTCACCATACCCAGCAACTTTTAACATTTATATAAAAATCTCGGGTATAAGAAAAAAATCATGATGTTAACCAGAGGTACTGACATATAAAAGTACAAGCTCATATTCAAATGGAAATGGAAGTTCAGAAAGGATTTGTTATGAAGCACAACTTAATCCCATTTCACATCTTTACTCTGACTTGAAGTCTGATGGTGCTTTGAAAAACCTCCTGTGTTTTTCAAACATTTCTGTTTTTCAGACATTTCTGTCACTGCCTCATGTGAAATCACTTGTTATATGACTCATTTTGGTCTCTTGAGGTTGTGGGCCATTTCCCACTGAGCTTTGCAATGGGCACTGCAAACAGCAGGGACTCAATTAATTAAAATGCTATATGGAAACCTTAAAAACAGTTATGTTGTTCTGGCCCTATTGTTTACATTTTTGACTAGGCAATAAGACACGCATATGGTAAAAAAAATTCCAACAGTGCACCAGTAGTGATCAGTGAAAAAACATGTCCTTCAAAAATCCCTTTTTCTTGTTTCTTCCCTTCTTGTCAGAAGCAACTCCTGCTACTAGCATAGATATGTTCTATATTTCTGTTATGTTTTAAAGTATATCTTATGTTGGCTCATCATTTTAAATAAGTTTTTGATGACATTCTTTTACAAGAAAGACAGAATGGAAGAAAGGAAGACTTGGATTTTCAAAAAAGGGTTAAAAATAAACAAAAACACTGCAAAGACGCCATACGGTAAGGCCATGTTGGGATAGCACGTTCCGGTGAAGACACATTCGTATGGTTGAGAGTTGAACTGCGAAATCCATAACTGCATTTTTATTTGTGCAGTCCCATACTGAAAGGGTGTAAACTTAATAGTCACAGTCATCTTCCCATTAGCCGGAATTATTCCTGAGAGGAAAGAAATGAGAAAATGTGATACCCTCTCTTCTTGCCAAGTCCAGTCACAGGCTGACACACACACAAATATGGCTGACCCTCTGACAACACGGAGATTAGGGGCACTGACTCCCCACACAGTTGAAAATCCACACATAACTTTTGGCTTCCCAAAAACTTAACTAATAGCCTACAGTTGACTAGAAGCCTTAAAGATAACATAAACAGTCAATTAACACATATTGTATATGTTATATGTATTTTTACTATAAACCAGATAAAAGAAAATGTCATTATGGAAATGATAAGGAAGAGAAAATATATTTGTTATTCATTAAGTGGAAGTGGATCATCACAGAGGTCTTCATTCTCTTTGTCTTCGTGTTGAATAGGCTGAGGAGGAGGAAGAGGAGGGATTGATCTTGCTGTCTCAAGGGTGGTAGAGGCAGAAGAGGTGGAAGAGGTGGAAGAAGAGGCAGGCACACTCGGTTTAACTTTTACTGAAAAAAGTCTGAATATAAGTGGGCCCATGCAATTCAAATCCATGCTGTTCAAGGGTCAACTGTACATTCTTCCCATGCTAAGCACAAGCACAGTATTTCTATTATCCTTATGTAGCTTTTTCATTAAATACATGTGAATCAACTTCTGCATGTTTACATTGATCTTATTTATTAATTACTATATTAATCCTTTACAATAATTATTTGATTGTGTCACTTCTACAAATACATACACATCAATCTGCATTAGCGATTCAGACATGAATTCCCAGAACTATCATCTGTAAGCAAATTACCAGATGTCAATATTAATGCTGTAAGCAACAGGAAAAGCTAGGAACGCACATACAAGTTTGTGTTCAAATAATTCAGTTCTTTCTTTGTATAATTTGATTCTTTCTTTTCAAATCTTTAGGATGGACTGTTATTCTCCCCAGAGTCAAATATCACACTGTGCCTAATTCCTCTTTTGTATCTCTGGTGCCAACAGGGCTTGGAACATAGTAAGTGCTAACAAATGTGGAGAGAAAAAGCGAAGAAAGGGAGGATCAATGTTATTTATTTATTTACTTATTGCTGTCCCCAACTAGAATGTAAACTGGAGGACGAATGTTCTGACTTCCACTGAAGGCTCTTAGGTTTGCTTTCTAGATGAGACTGTCTGCCCTTGTGCATCTGGTCCTCCCACTGTCCCTGCAGAGGCCTCGCACAGTCCCCCCAAACATGCCCTCCTTTGCATCCATCCACTTCCTGAATCTTGTGCTACCCTCCCTTCTCCCTGTGCCCAACCACATGGGCCTTTCCTTCACCCATTCATGTGCTTATTAAGTGCTTACTTAATAAGCACTTAATAAGTGTGCCAGGCACTGTTTTAAGCACTAAAGTTAGAGCAATAAACAAAACAAATCCCAGATCTCACAGTTTACATTCTAGTGGGGGACAGCAAAACGTAAATAAATAAACAAATGAACATAAAATACAAAGTCAAGACATGAATACCAACAGGCAGGAGGAAGCAAGTGGGTGGAAAGGAAAGGCCCCCCTTGTGAGGAGAGGTGGGAGCAGGAGTATGAGAACGAAAGGGCCTTGGCTCTAATCCCTTTTCGTTGGCTCCTGCTGGCTCTGCACTGTGCACTGGCTCAGCACTTGCAATTCCCTAGGCCTGAAGAACTCTCTCCAGATTTTCTTTTAGCTTCATCCTACTCCCGGAAATTATTGCATTTACCATCTGCCTTCTCCTAGTTAGAGTGTAAATTTTAGGAAAGCAGGCACCTGCTCATTATTGCATTCCCAGCACAATAAATTCTCGTTGAATGAGTGAATGAACCCAAACTTAAAAGCCTATATCAACCTATATATTACACCAAACTCCCTATGCCTCTCCCTCCACAGGAACCTTCAGTCAGCCCTACTGAACTCGTTCCCTTGATGTGTTACCTTTCAAAATTTCCCTGTCTCCCAACTAGGTATCAAGCTCATAAGGCAGACACCAGCCCCATACCTTTTATATCTTCCTGGATCCCCAGCACAGTGCTTTAGAAATAGGTCTTCGTCAATTTCCTGAGAGCAGAAGTCAAACTCTTTCAATGATACCCACTAGTGACCCTAGAATCCACTGCAGGGAGGAGGGAATCAGCAAAAGACCTTGGGTCCATCAGCCAACCTAAGACCAGCTGGATAGAAACTGTGACTCTCCATCATGTGTGGGGCTTCAATACTTTGACCACCCACTTGGTCAGAAAATAACCCCCTTTAACCCATAAATTGACCCGGGGCTCTAAAATAAAAGCATTCTATTGCTTCTGCTCTAGCTCATTAACTTAAAAAAATAAAGACAAGCTCTGGAAGCAAGGATTAATGTTTGCCTTGACCCGGCTGATTTATTTTTAAGTGCTGCCAGCTCAGACCTAATACATAAAGCACACTGTGAAGGTGTAGTCTAGGCAACCAGAGTACACTGCTTTTTCCATTAACAGGGATGCCAGTTAACACAGGGAGCAGCAGATCGTCAAATGTTAGCAGCTGTAAAAGGCGTGCCAAGGAGTTACAGCTTACTGCTCAGCCAAAACTAACAGTGGCACAAAGGAGAGTATGTTTCATGCTTTTAAAGTGAGAAGGGCACCCCCCACCCCAAATTGCTCTCTTATGCTCCAGGCCAATTTCATCTGGTCAATTTCAGATCACCACCCTTAACATAACCAGGGGTAATGTGGAATCACAGGACATGGAGGGTGGTGAGCAGAGACAGAGAGAAGAGGAAAAAACTCAGAAATCAACTGAAGGCTAAGAACACCCTAGTTTATCAATACGATGGGTATCATAAAGAAAAAGTAACAGCACTGAAAAATAATACAGTGAAATAAATGAAGTCATGAGGAAATACCACTGTGTCTTCACTTGGACTACAATTATATAAAGCATGTGCAAAAGTATGAAAAGTTATTAAAAGGAGACAGAAAAACAAAAGCACATTACTTGTTATGGCAGTGAGGCCCAGGATGGGGAACAGTAAAAAAAATTTCTTCTTTCCCATGTCCAGACAGTGTTACTATAACACTGTACTAACGCTGTAAAATTATTTAATTTTAAAATAATTTTTTCTTCAAAGATCTCAAAAAGTACAGATCACTCTCCCTAAATTGTCATAGAGCCATTCGAGCCACATACTTAAGGTGTTATTGAGGCAGAAAAGAGTCTGGAGACAAGGAACCTAAGGCTGATTCATGCTGACCTCCTAGAACTAAATCAGAAAGAAAAACCCAACTCTCCACACCTAAGCAACAAAAGGACTGGAGGCTACTCCCTTTGTAAAACCCCCCACATTTTCTGCGCGGCAGATGGAAAATTGAAAGTATCTCTGATTGATTGCAGAAAGCAACCAAAGCATAGGAGTCTAAGTTTGTAACTTCACTTCAGCCTCTGATTGGGGGTTACTCCTTCATTTACATAGGGTGCACATCAAGTAACCAATGGGAAACCTCTAGAGGGTATTTAAACCCCAGAAAATTCTATAACAGAGCTCTTGAGGCCCTATGCTCACTGGCTCCCACCCTGTGGAGTACACTTTCGTTTTTCGGTAAATTTCTGCTTTTCTTGGCTCTTTCCTTGCTTTGTGTATTTTGTCCAATTCCTTGTTCAAAACGCCAAGAACCTGGACACCCTCTACTGGTAACATTATAAGTATTGGTTTTAATATTCCAAGATTTAGGGTTCCTCTAGCTTGATGACTTTGGGTAAACTACTCGATCTCTCAAAGCTAATGTTGGGAAATTAATAGCTATTTAGCTTTAAAATCATCCACATTCTAACAATGCTTTCGATTCACTGGATTACAGAAAGGAGGGCTACCATCCCACTCACAGTGGCAACACTCCACAGCCTCTGCTGCGGCCCAGGGAGTGTGGGCAAGAGAGAGGCCCCAGGACCACACAGACCCTGACTTAGACCTTGCTTGATTATACATGAATTGTGTAACTCCGCTTGGCTACCTTAGCTGAGGCTCAGTTTTCTCATCTGTAAAATGAGACAAGGCTTAAAGGAGAAAATAATGTACAGGGTCTGGGATAGTGCTTGGTACGTAGTGTGTGTCCTATAAATGTGGCCTTCTCAATCCTTATGCTAAATAAAACAAGAAACAATTTATTGTGTATTAAATTGTCTTTAAAATATCAGAAAGAAGAAATATTTCTTTGAAAAACTTACACTTGACCCGCTTGAGTTCTTACACAGGAAGAGGCAATTGCCTCACGATGCCAAATCACTGGGATGAGGGTCCCAAAGCACTAGGTCTTCCTTTTGCGCCACAAAAGTGCCAAGTGCAGGCGATCCACAGCTCAGAAGACAAGGACTCAGCGGCCTCTACAAGGTCTATTTTAAAACATAGGCCTGGACACTTATCATGAAGAGGTGAAAGAGAAGCCCTGAGGGCTTTTGGATACCGTTCATGTCTAAATTTCCCGGGAAGAACAAGCCCTGCTCAGCCATAGCAGATGAAGACACGTGTGGTGCACATACTGAGACGCTAACAATCCCTAGTACTTATTTTAATCTTTTATTCCTTTCTCCCTCCTGCAAGCTTTTTTGACTGGAACTAGAAATAAGTGGTAAAATTAAGTCTTTTGGAATCCACTAACTTTCTGTTTCATCCCTGTTCATCAAATATCCAAAATGCAGACCTCGGCTGCAACACCAGACAACCTGAGGGCTGTGCCTGTACTGATGGGGGGATGTGGAGAAGGAGTCTGAGTGGAGGATGCTGGGGAGGATGCCAGGCCAGGAATTCCTTTTCCATCAAGTATATAAGCTGCTGGCCAGGAGCAATGTGTGCAGCACACAGGCATTGGTGCCTATGATCGCGGAGACAGCACCCATGGAGGGCAGGGCGACTGGAGGGGCTTCAGAGCCTGCTCTAGGAGCTGCAGGAAGTGCAGCGCACCCCCCAGCCACCCACTGCTGGAGCCCATTCACTCCATCATCTGTCCCTCACCATCTCCAAGGTCACCACCCATCTGAGCCAACCTCAGCTCCTTCCTGAGGGGAAGGCCTGTGCCCACCTTGTGCTACTCCAACATGCATTCCCCTCAGGAGCCAAAGAGACTTTTTAAAATATGCATCAGGCCATGTCACCCTCTGCTTCAAACTCTCCAGTAGACTCCCATCCCACTCAGAACCCAATCCTAATACCTACCCTCCTCGAACCCCTGCAGGCCTCTCCAATAGGCCTTGCACACTGCTCCCCTCGCTCGCACACCCTGGCCACAATGGGCTCTCGTCTTTCCCTTGAATGTGACCATTGCCGAGCCTGTTCCAGCCTTGCAGCCCTGTGTGGGTTGCTTCCTCTGCTTGAAACCCTCTTCCCAAGTCTGGTGCCTTTCTGTTAACTGGGTCTAAGCCGACATGACTTTTCCTCCAAGAAGCTCTTCTCGACCACCAAGTTGAGAGCAGTCACCTGGTCACATCGCCATGTCTTATTTTTCTCACCACCATTTTTACTCTGGACAATGTCTTTTGTTTGCAGGCCTGCCTGTCTCCCCCGACTGGCATCTCTGCTCCAACACAGCAGGGACCAGGTCTGTCTTGCTCTCTTCAGTACCCAATGCCTATACCAGTGTCTGATGCCCAGCAGGCGCTCAGTAGTTACTTATGGAATGAATGGACAGATGAAGTATGTAAGACCACAGGGAGGAGGTGAGCCTGGCAGAAACCAAGCGCAGAGCATTTCTGGCAAAAGATAGTGAAGTAAAGCTTCAGCTCAACTACCCTTCTTCAAAATCACAAAACAATAAGGAAAAGAAGGGTAAAAATGGTAAGGAAAAAAAATCTATTAAATAGGGAAGTGGCTATAATCCTAAAGCACAAACAAAAAGCCTGACTACCAAGTCCTGTAAACTGAGACATGGGAGCATGCCGAGAACCAAGAGGGGCAGATTTCTCCTAAAGTAAGAGTCACGGCCCTGGAAAAGTCTCTAACTACTCTTTGGTTAAAGTGACAAAATGTAGGAGTCTGCCTGGGCCTTGAGCAGGGACAGAGATAAAAGAGACCAAACCCCAGCATCACAGACCAGCAGGGGAGGGGGCTGAAGAAGCAGCTAGGCTGCCACACCATGCCCACTGTCTGTGACCTTGGACCCAGTTCAGAAGGCGCTGAAAGTGACCTGGCAGGGAGGGAGGAGAGTCGTGACCACTGTACAGCAGCACACAGGACAGGTGACTCTCCTGGGAGCCACCAGCCCTTGTGACCACTGAGCAGAGATGGGAGACGTTCTCTCAGAGGGCTTGAATACACAGACTGTGGGGCTGGGTTCTCTGCATTGCAACCCCAGCTCTGCTGCTTCCCAAATTTGTGCCCTCATGTAACCTACATAACACTCCATGCCTCAGCTTCCTCATCAGCAAAGTGGACAGAATAATGGAATCTACTTCATAAGAGTTGCTGGGGTATTAAATGAGTTTATGCATCCGGTGTAGTGTCTGGCACATGGTAAGCACGATGTAAGCATTAGCTATTCAAATTATTATCCCTTCTTCCACATTATTCTTTTGCTGCTGGCAGGCTGTATTCAACATTGAGTAGAGTGCTGAATAGAACACCACAGGTGCTGTGCATATAAACTGCAAAACTAAAAATTAATACTTTTTGAAGGAGGAGAGGAACAGAAAGAAAATCACATAAAGAATACACATGATGACCGGGTGCGGTGGCTCACACCTGTAATCCCAGCACTTTGGGAGGCTGAGGAGGGTGGATCACGAGGTCAGAAGTTCAAGACCAGCCTGAACAATATGGTGAAACCCCATCTCTACTAAATATACATAACAAAAAAAAATTAGCCGGGCGTGTTGGTGCACACCTGTAGTCTCAGCTACTCAGGGGGCTGAGGCAGGAGGATCGCTTGAACCTGGGAGGCAGAGGTTGCAGTGAGCCAAGATCATGCCACTGCACTCCAGCCTGGCAACAGAGCGAGACTCTGTTTCAAAAAAAAAAAATACACATGATAAGAGGACAACCTCAGGACACAAGTAGTTCATGAGAGTCTTAAAGAAAACAGACAGTATGGCCTCATCACAGGAACAGTCACCAGAATTCAAGAAAGCAATGTAAGAACACACTCAAAGGAGACGAAAAGAGAACTGGTGGAGCTCAGGAGACACATGGAAAAAGAAAAGGAACTGTATGTTATGGTTTGGATGTTTGTCCCCTGCAAATCTCATGTTGAAATGTGGTTCCCACTGTTGGAGGTGGGGCCTGCTGGAAGGTGTTGGGTCATGTGGGTGGATGCCTTATGAATGGCTGAGCACCATCTCTTGCTGATGAGTGAGTTCCTGCACTGAGTTCACATGAGAGCTGGTGGGGTTTTTGTTGTTGTTGTTATTGTTTCGTTTTGTTTTTTTTTTGAGACAGAGTCTCGCTCTGTTGCCCAGGCAGGAGTGCAGTGGTGCCATCTCAGCTCACTGCAAGCTCCGCCTCCCAGGTTCACGCCATTCTCCTGCCTCAGCCTCCCGGTAGCTGGGACTATAAGCGCCCGTCACTACGCCTGGCTAATTTTTTGTATTTTTAGTAGAGACAGGGTTTCACTGTGTTAGCCAGGATGGTCTCGATCTCCTGACCTCGTGATCCGCCCTCCTCGGCCTCCCAAAGTGCTGGGATTACAGGCGTAAGCCACCATGCCCGGCCAAGAGAGCTGGTGTTTAAAGAACCTGGCACCTCCCCACCTCTCTCTTGCTCCCTCTCTCACCATCTGATACCGCCTACTCTCCCTTTGCCTTCTACCATAGTTGGAAGCTTCCTGAGGCCTCACTAGGAGCAGATGCCAGCACCATGCTTCCTGTACATCCTACAGACCCAATTAAACCTCTTTTTTTAAAATAAATTACCAAGCTTCAGATATTCCTTTATAGCAACACACAGACTAACACAAGCACTGAGGTGGAAACATCAGCAAAGGAACAACAATAAACACACACTCATATGTATACACCACACTCATGCAAATACCACATACATGCACACACATACACACACACTGAAAACACAGGTAAGGATGTGGCAGGTAGGAATGAGAAATCCACACAAAATGAAATTATTTTAAAGCAGATAATAGATACTGAAGGCAAAGGAGAACCAACATACACACATAATTGGTATTCCTGAGGAAGAGAACAAAGCAAATAGAACATGAAAACATTCAAGGTTTTACTAGTTGAAACATTTCCCAAAATAACAAGTCATTTTTCTCCAGATCAAAAGGATATGCCATTTTCCAGGGGACAAAAATGATGCAGAACAACACCAATACATATCCTGGTGAACTGCTTAACCTCAAGACTAAAAAGAAAATTTCTGAGGGCATCCAGAATTCACCTTCAATGGGGAACAACTCAGCCCAGCCTCCAAATTCCTAGCAAAGCCAAAGCCGGGGACGATCAGCAAGGTCTACTAAGTTCTGAGATAGACCAAGTTGGAAACCAAGACTGTTAGACCTCAACAGGTTGTCTTTCAAGATTGCAGACAGCAGAGAGACACTGTCAAACATGCGAGCACGGAGGCATGCGGCCCCAGGAGCCTCTGGTTAACAAGCCACTAGGTGACAGCATCCAGACAGCCAGAAAAACTGAAGTGAAGAATTTGTGAATGTAGGGAACATGGAATAAAGAATAGAGGTGAAATCTGTGGCTCCATTTCAATAGGAACTAAATAGCTACAGCATTCATGGTCACAAAAGAGAATATAAATGCTATAGACAACATAGAAGGGTACGACAAAGCCAGGAGTTCTAAGAGGGGAGGGAGAAAGTACATGCATGCTGTTTCCCATTTTCCATGGCCAAGATTCCAGCTGAAGGTGAGGCACACAGTTGAAGAAGACAGTGGCTCTGACCTCTTAATGCCTTCATTATCTCTTTTCTTAATTTTAGCAACAAATTTTAGGAATGAATATTGCATATACCAAGGAAGTTCACCAATTCCTTTTAGCTTCACTTGTTTTTCTTCAGTCAGTATCAAGTAACATCATTTTTACATATCATATGATCCAAGTTTTCTTGTAGTTTTCCGTGTCTCTGCATCATTGTATGCCTCCAGCCTCCCTCTTTCTCCTCTTTGTACATAGGCACAGAGAGGTGTCTGCAGGGATAAATGTCCATGATGTTTCTGGAGTGATGAGATTCTCGGTAATGTTTTTTCAACTTGGATTTGGTACTTTTCTTCAGTGTTTTAATTTTTATATAATAAACACATTTCATTTTTTATAAAGCCATTTTTAAAGAAATATTTTTATTTGCTGAACCTCATTTCTTCTATACTTTACACCTGGAGTGGCTCTTTTTTTCCCATTGTTGCTGTTGCCTGTTTTCTGGCACGGCACCTACCCCAGACCAGTGTTGTGGGACCCGCAGAAGTGCCTGCTGTCTATCACAAAAGCCACATTCTCTTCCAGCCTCCTGGAAGACTGGCTTTCCCAGCAGGGTGAGAGGCTGGGCCAAACCATCTGACTTCTTCCTGGCCTTGCTGGAACAAGCACTTCTGTATGGGCAGTAGAGGTGTGAGGTAAGAGTTTCATTAAGATACAGGCATTGTCCTCTGGGTCAAGTTCACTGACTGCTGCTGTGGTCAACTGAGCTCAAGCAGCCCAGAATGACAGCCCATCAAATGGTCCTCTTGGACAGGGTCATAGAATTCAATGAGATGGTGCATGTGATGTGCTTAGCACAGCACCTGGCATGCGGCTAACAATTAGTAAATAGAAGCAATTATGAACATCATGCCAGCCACGCTGTGTGCAACCACTGCCACCCATCAAGGGTATATTGAGCACCAGGTAAAACAGACCATTGCTACCAATGTGACAGAAAATTGCCACCTGTCTGTCCAGCTTTTCCTGACTTCTTCAGTGTGTCATTATTAATTACCTACGTCCTCTAAAAGCTAGGGAACTCATTTGCATCTCATATATTAACTATCCCTAATTATTCTCCCTTCCTCACTATTGGGTTTGGTGCTTTGGAAAATCTTTTAAAGGTTTCATCTCTCTATTTTACCTCTCGTAAGGACTCTTTTCCAACCCTGCATATGGCCCCCGGCTGTTCCTCCATTTGCTGACCTGGAAGGTTATCATTATCAGAGGCCCTCTGCTGGTTATCTCACTAATTTCCATCACTTGTTGGAAGTGAACCTTGCCAAAGACCTGCATGTTTTCACTTCTGTAAGCAGTCATATAGCCACTATGTGTTTTCTGAGATAAGGCTGTTCATCATGGTCCTAACTACCAGCAAGAAGCATTTTATGGGGGCCTGCGCTGTGTGCTGGAGATCTGGTCTCACCCTCCCCTTGACAATCCTGATCTGTACCCTGCACAGTTTGTGCTGGGATTTGGGGGTCTTCTGTCTCACCTGTCCGCAGGAGTACAGTGAGGCAGGGAGGAGAAGTAGGGGAAACTTCCCCTCATTATTTTCCCTTGTGGATGTAATGGCTCTGCTCTGGAATCCCAAAGGCTGCTGGACCCTGCAGGTAGGGCTTATTATGTGATAAACTACCTCAGCCAGGGGCCAAGGGGCCTTTGGAGAAAAAAGAGGCAAAAAGGAACCAGCACATGCTCCCTTTTGAAATGTAAGTGGGTAAATGCTGGTGTGTGGACAGCACAGTGGCAGGTATGGCCAAGAGTATGGCTGAGCCCAGCTGAGATGACATGATTGGACTAGCGGCAAGTCCAGACAGGCTGCCCAGAGCAGGTGCTGCATGAAAGTGCCTTGAACCTCAACAGGCAGGGTACAGGGCTCTTGGTGTCCTTGTGCTCATGCTGGAGGATGGGGATTCATTCTTTGCTAGAAGCTGCTTCCTGCTGGATTGGTGGCCCCCAGGTAATGTCTAGAACCAAAAAGTGGTTTGAGGCCAAGGCAAGGGCAGAGGCTCTGGGTTTACTCCCAAACTGATATAAAGTTGTAAAAAATGTGCATTTCAGAAGAAAATGCAAAATATAAAATTATTTGTAAGTGGCTTATATTTTTCTTATAATTAAAAAAAGAGAATGAACTTATTGAAACTTTATATAAGAACTCTAAGCAACAGCCCCCAAGGAACTCTTGCTTAGCCAGCCACTTAATGCTATAATTTACCATTTATATGAGTTAGATGCATTCTTCCCTAGCATTTGTGACAACAAGGGAATGTCCAGGATCACAAAATAGTGACAAGTAGACAAGTTCAACAATTTTTTTGTGGCATTTGCCTGATCTCCGATGCTAATAAGATCTTGGTCAATACTTCTCTTCAGAGTTCACGGAAAAAAAAATATCTTGGCCAAAGTCGTGTATTGCTGGCTCTTCCAAAATTATCAACAGAGTGTTCTTGAAGTTTTGGTTGCATATGATTTCTTGTCAGCAGTACAGGAAGGTCATAAAATCCTTTATTCATTTTCTCCAGCCTCAGAAATATCTTGGCCCCCAACAACAGCAGGTCCAGCTTTTGACGGCTACAGAGTCCACCTGCATCTTAAGGATGGCCAGTTGAGTTAAAGTTGAGGGCATACCTTATAAATAGAATTATTAATAGCTTGATTCAAATTGTTTTTTCATTTGGCAAACTTGAGCATAAAATGCCTGGAAGGTGTGCGTAGATGATGCTTCTAGTTCCTAGAGAAGATACGGCTTCATAACCTAACAGACTAGGGATGTCCCAAGTCTTTTAGAAATAAGTTACCAAACACGTGCTTGAAACAGTGTCTACAAATACACATGCTAACTGTGTAAAATTAGCCCAGTTTCTTAGTCTATCTGAATCCAGTTTGTAAAACGGAGGCAATAATGCCTTGTGGCCAAAAAGCCATCCAAGACTGTCCAGCTGTATGGCCTCCGAGTCAAGCCAGATGCCTGGCAAGTCAGGAGACCAGTAAGCACAAAGATTGCCTGAGCTGCACTCACTCTCCATGCAGCCAAGGCTTTCTTCACTGCAGGTGGAATTCTGGAACCTCAAAAGTATAACAGCCAACAATGTACTGATACACCATCAAAGTGGGAAACCAAACCAAGAACGTTCCTGAGACTTGTGGAGCAACGATGACCTGAGATTCACAAAATAGCTACCGAGGAGGCTGAAGGGCAGAGCCCATGAGACCAGTTTGGAATGCCACATCTGCAACACCATCCACACAATGCAGGTCATTCAAACCAGCAAAAGACAGGTCCCAAAGTCCAAGAGCCCTGGCTTGCCGGGCTTCCCTCTCTCCTTCATTCTCTTCTTTTGCACTGCACTTGCCTGATTTTCTTCCTTGGTCTTTCTTTGTTCCTGGATCCACTTCCCCTTGCTGTCCTCTGAGTGTGTGAGTGGCCCTCGGTCCACTTCTCTATCCACGCTCACTCCCAAGGTGACCTCATGTCCAGTCCCATGGCTGTACAAACGTACAACACCCAGTGACATCCAAGTGTATGTCCCTAGCACTCCCCTCTCTCTCAACTCCAAACTGGTATATTCAATTTAATTTCACTTAAAGGACAAATTTAACATATTAAGTAATAAACAAAGTACCAAAACAACCACAATCTCTTACCTGATGAATCAGACAAAGTATCTCATGTATCATGCATTTGTCTGAATTATGTGGCCCTGCATTTTATAATCTGAGCACTGGGGGAAAGGCCTGCATGATTTCTTTAAGTGTGTCATACATAGTTGTCAGTCAATTCTGCTTAATGCTGTATTTTATTATCTATGTAGTACCCTGATTTTGAATAGGTTGTGTTTCAAAACCCTCTGGGTAAATTAATATTCTGAGTCTTAGGTCACAGTTTTTTAGGGAAGTATGGCTAGGCCATAAGCTATTGAGCTTTTCTTCCTTTTCCTGGCTACTGATGTCAGCTCATTTCAAGATCTCAAGTCCCATGTGAGTTCATTCCAACACTACGAATTCCTGGACTCCTGTCTGTACCCACCTCAGTCATACCTGTAAACCTGCACGCTGACCTGTCTAAAACAGCTCCCATCATGACTGCTCAGAAATTGTAGTGGTCCCTTCTGCCCATGGAACTTAATAGAATTAGGGACCATCAGAGGGGCAGGGACCCACAGAAAGACCGACTGTGAGAATATCAACTATACTTAACATCTGAAATATTATCTTGTTTAGTATAATTTTAGTGACCATTTATTTTCCCTTCTTTTTTAGGCCCACACAGCTGAAAACAATAAACCTCTTCTCTCTGAAAAGAGAATCAAGCCCTGTTTTTTGCAATATAAACAGTGGTTACCTTGTATTTTACAAAATCTCAGAATGGCCCCTGGTCCTCTAGAAAATAATCTAAGTACATTTCATCATTTAGAATTAATTCACAGTTTCTGCTCTAAACACTCATTTGTTGGACAAAATATGTACTTGCAGAACTGAAAGAGTTGTAAACAAATGAATACCCGGACTTAAAACCATTTTAGCAATTGTTAAATTGTTTAAATTTAGCAATTTTAAATATCTGTCCACAGTAGACCACAGTAGACCACTGTGGACAGATACTTAAATCCCAAACCTAAATATCAAGAGACAGGAACTGGGAAGCAGAGATTACTTTAGGTGTAAAATCTCACTTTCAAATGTCCTTAGCAGCCTAGTGATCTATGTCCTCTGGGGCATGCAAAAACATACTGTCCACACCACCAATGAGACAAATTCATCAGACCCTTCGCTAAGATTCTGAAAGCTCTGGAAGAAAGAAGATTCCTATTTTATCTGAAATTGAATTATAAGGTGGATACAAAACCAAGGATGTACCAGGAGCCAAACTTAGCATTGGAATGGATCAATTTCTGATTTCAAGTTTCGATCATGGACGAAACTTACCTGAACATTATTAAAAATTATCTGCATGATACAAATGATCCCAAAGTGTCATTATTCTGACGTGTCCAATTCCATTTTACATCATGTCAGTTATGTGTAAAATTCATCACTGTTATGTGTTTGAAAATATAACATTCGAATGCAGCTTATTCTTGTTTTTAGAACTTGAAATCTTGACACTCCTTACCTGATGTTGGCTCAATAGCAAAGGCTTGATGAGACTGAATCAAAGTGATGTAAAACTCAAAATCTACAGGGCAGCTGCACTGCAAAGGAATAACATAAGTTTTGCTGCAAAACAAACAAAAAAGAAAATAAAAATATTATTTTTCTTTATAACTGGTTCTTTTGGTAGCAAGGAATGGAGACTCAAGTTATGTAATAAACAGTGATGACTGCCAATGCTGATCTGGCACTTCCTGTGTGCCAGGAGTAACCCCATGCATTTCCCATGTATTAACTATTTTAATCCTATGAGGTGGTGCCGTGATTATCCCCACTTACAGAAGAGGAAACTGAGGCACAAGAGAGGGTAAGTGTTCCACACAAGGTGACGTAGTTAGTTAGTGGCAGAACCATGATTTAATGTAGTTGATTGTGCTGGGTATCCATACTCCTCACCCCACTGTCCTTGCTACCTCTCGAGTACTGTTAGGTTTATTTTCCAGAGTTGCAGCAGTAGGGAAAAGGCAGTCTCTACCACACAGCTCGGCCTCACTGAACCAAGGAAAGGCCAAATAGATGGGCTTATAGAAAGCCTGGGAGACCCCTGGCCTTTCACAGAGCCTGGACGGGACAGTGTGGAAGAAACCACACTTTGGGCTGTGTTTGATTGAAATAGGCTAGGTACTCTTTATTTGGTCAGAAGTCCAGCAACCATTAGAGAACGTGGAGGAGGTCTATGTATTCAGAAATGGTCTGTCACCCCAAGACAAGGCGGACCTCTAAGCTAGCTTGAAGCTGTTGCTTACAGCACCCCAGGAGCTGTGGCAGCAGTGGCATTTCTTGGAGTGCCCCATGCTTCCCATAATGTCCTCTCCTTCAATCAGGGCAATCCAAGTCAGCCAGAGTTGACTGCCTGGGGGAGCAGAGCTCTCCAGGGTAATTCTACATCCTATGCAGTGCTGGGGGCAGGTTATCGGGTCCCCTTGCAGCAGTAGGAAGTCAAGTGCTTCCTTTCAAGTGACCCAGCCACTCCCTGCATTCCTGATTTTTTTGCACCCCCTCCCTTCTCGTTAAGCCACCAGCCAGCTTCATCTTTGACTCTGTACATCTCTTCTCTACCCCATACCTTCTGAGCCCTCACCCCATCACAGCCCTCCTGCCTCGAGGCTGGCCCTGCCTCGAGGCTGACCCTGCCTCTTATCCTCTTAGCTTCTGGTCTCCCTGCCAACAGCCCATCCCCTCTCATTTTCCAGTTCATATTCCCAGGAGAACACAGTTGTAATCTGGTTTGAGCAGAGCTGCCAGACCAGCTGGGCTCTACCTTCTGGGCAGGACCCATCCGAACCCATCTGTCTGTGGACTTCTCCAATAATCACAGGCTTCCCTACCTGCCCAGTGTCTGTCTTCCCTGGAGATTCAGAGTCCTATGAAGGCAAAGACCAAGTCCATTTGGGTCTCCAGTGTATCTCAGAGTGTCGCATGGACCAAAGGCTCAACAAATATTTGTTGGTGTGAAGCGAAATAACCCTTTTTTCAGTAGCAATTTTGGGGATATGACATAACTCACATGTGGCTTTTAAAATTATGCCCAAAACATTTTTATTTGACTTTAAAATTCATTATCTTTAAAAAATCTGTGAAATATTTCAAATATAAAGAAAAATGTAAAGAACAATAAAATAACGACCCCTTTATCTACTACTGAGCTCTAACAAATCTTTTGCTTTGGGTATATCAGCATTATGTTTTTAAAGAAATAAAACATTGCAAAAGAGTTGAAGCTCCCTGTAGCTCCTTCCCCAATTCTCTCCCTCTTCCTCCCTGCTTTAAGATAGTCAGGTTTATCAACCTTTATTTTGGAGAAAATTGAAATCTGTTCCAAACTATGAACACGGCATGTCTCTAATTTATTCAAGTTTAATTTTATGTCCTCAATCACATTTTATAAGTGACCCCTACCCTGTATTCACTGTTCTACCATTCTCATGCATTCTAGTAATATTACTACTTACATATGTATGCATAAAAATATGTGGTATGTATACAATATATAGTACGTTGTTTGTTTTTTAACAATATTGCTCTGAAACTTGCTATTTTTGCTCAAACTATGTTTTTGAGATTTATCCATGGATATATGTAAAGGTCTGTGCATTCATTTTAACGAGTGAAGAGTATTCCGTTATATAATTATACCACACTTTATTCAGCCACTCTCCTGTTGATGGGCATTTAGGTTGTTTGCATTTTTTCACTATTGCAATGTGGCAGTGAAGATCCTACTTCATGACTCCACCTGCACCTGCAGTAGAGCTACTTTAGGAATAACCCCAAATGGGACTTCTGGTTAGTAGCAAAGTAAAAATATTAAATTTACTAGATACGACTAAAATATTTTTCAAAGCCCTTTACCAATTTACACCTTTACTAGCAGAATAGGAGAGTTTCTATTGCTTACCAACATTTAGGATTCTCAGGCATTTTAACTTCTGTCAACCTGATGGAGGTGAAATGGCATCTCATTTCACTTTCATTCTCATTCTTTTGAGGTTGAGTTTCTATTCCTGTGTATTCATTTGGGTTCCCTCTCCTGCGAATTGCCTGTGCATATCCTTTGCCCATTTCTCTATTCATTGGTTTTGTTCTCTTATTCATTTGTAAATTCTTTTTTTTTTTTGAGACACAGTCTCACTTTGTCACCCAGTCTGGGGTGCAGTGGCATAATCATAGCTCACTGCAGCCTTGATGTTCTGGGCTGAAGTGATCCTCCCACCTCAGTCTCCTGAGTAGCTGGGACCACGGGTGTGCATCACCATACCTAGCTAGTTTTTAAATTTTTTGTAGAGATGAGTTCCCACTATGTTGCCCAGGCTTGTCTCAAACTCCTGGGCTCAAGTGATCCTCTTGCCTTGGCCTCCCAAAGTGTTGGGATTACATGCATGAGACATCATGACTGGCCTCATTTGTAAATTCTAATATTAATTTAGTTAATTATATGCATTGCAAGTATCTTTTCCAAGCCATAGTTTATTTTTTGATTTATTTATGGTGTTTTTTGTTGGACATAAATTTTTAATTTTAAGGTAGTCAGTTTTATCAATCATTGTTTTGGAGAAAATGGAAATCTGCTCTAAACTATAAACGTGGTATGTCTCTAATTTATTAAGGTTTAATTTTATGTCCTCAATCAAATTTTATAAGTGTCTCCATAATGAGCTTGTACATTTTGGTTAAGTTTTTCCCTAGGTGTTTTGGTATGTTTGGGTTGCTGTCACAGAATACCACAGACTGGGTGGCTTATGAACAACAGAAATTTATTCCTCACAGTTCTGGAGGCTGGAAAGTCCAAGATCAAGGTGCTGGCAGATTTGGTGTCTGGTGCAGGCCCACTTCCTGGTTCATAGATGACCATCTTTTCACTGTGTCTTCGCATAATGGAAGGGGCTACGAAGCTCTCCAGATCTCTTTTATAAGGACACTAATCCTGTTCATGAGGGCTTTACCCTCATGGCCTCATCACCTCCCAAAGGCCCCACCTCCTAATAGATCACCTTGGGGGTTAGATTTAAACACATACATTTTGAGGGGGAAACAAACATTCAGACCATAGCACCAGGTATCTTATAGCTTCTGTATCATAGTGAATGGAATGTTTGTCTTTTACAATTCATTATTACTAGTGTATTGCAATGCTACTTTTGGATTTTGATCTAAAACCCTGCTAAAGTCTTTTATGGGTTGTAAAAGTTTATCTGTAGATTTCCTTAGATTTTCTATGTAGAAAATTATACAGTGTAGGCCAGGCACAGTGGCTTGCGCCTATAATCCCAGTGTGAGTCATAAAATCTAAAAAGAAAAAAAAAAAAAAAGAGACTATTTCCTATTTACTTTCCCAACTGTTATAATTCATGTATTTTTTTCTGATCATTGCATTGATGACTTCTAGTATAATACTGAATGGAAGTGAAGAGAGCATCTTTTTCTTATTTTGACTTTACTGGAAATACTTTAATTTTTTACCACTAAGAATGATGTTTCTAGAAAGTTTGTGATAGCCTTTATCAGGTCAAGGAAATTTTTGTCTATTTCTAAGCTTTTTTTTCCCACTTAATGAGTTTTCTTTTCGTTAAAATTTGCTTGGTATACATACCTCTTTCATTCCTTCATTTTCAAGCTTCCTGAAAAGTTTTATTTTAGGTGTGTCTCCAGAAAGCAGGATATAGCTGGATTAAAAAATGTTTAGCAGGTAGGATAATCTTTTCCTTTTAATAGGTGAGTTTAATAGGTTTTCATTTGTTACAATTAATAATAGATATATTTGAACTTATTTCTACCACCTTGTTTTGTGTTTTCTAAAAAACAACTTTGCTTCATTTTTGTTCTTTTGCCTCTTGCTGGACTGATTGCTTCTATATTTCTACTTTTTTTCCTCCTATGACTTGGCAGCTATAGATTGCATTTCTATAATTTTAATTATTACTCTAAATTTTTTAAAGATATGTCTTATTGACAGCTGGGTGCTGTGGCTCACGCCTGTAATCCAAGCACTTTGGGAGGCCGAGGCGGGCAGACCACTTGAGCTTAGGACTTCAAGACCAGCCTGGGCAATGTAACAAAACCCCATCTCTACAAAAAATACAAAAATTAGCTGGGCACAGTTGCGTGTGCCTGTAGTCCCAGCTGCTCGGGAGGCTGAGATGGGCTGATGGCTGGAGCCTGGAACGCAGAGGTTCTAGTGAGCCGAGAGCGCATCACTGCACTCCAGCCTGGGTGACAGAGCACAGGCCCTGTCAAAAAAAAAAAAAAGATATGTCTTACTTATTGAAAATTCCCAACAAAGTCTAAACATACCTAGTATTTCTATCCTCCCAAATACAGTGTGGTCAGCCCTACCTGCCTATTGAAGACTCTTTCTTACCCCTCCATCTTGTATATGCTATGTTGAGTTGTAGTTTTAGCTTAAACAACAAAAAGTACTGACTTTTAAAAATGGTTAATTAGTTAAATTCACCAACATATGTAACTAATTTTGGTGTTTGCCATTCTCCTTCCATTCCCATGGCTATTTTCTGAATATGTTTTTCTTCTTGCTGGCATATGCCTCTTAAATTTTCTTTTAGTGAGGATTGTGTGTGGGAAATTCTTATGTAAATAAACTTATTTTTTATTTTCTTCCTTGGGGAAAATTTTAGGTTGACGGTTTATTTTCCCTTGGCATTTTGAAAATATTTACTCCACATCTTTCCTTAATTGTTTGTTGCTGATGAAGAACTGTTGTCACTTTTTTGTAGATTATCACTCTTTTCTCTCTGGCAGCTTTTTAAGGTTTCTCTTTTTTTTTCTTATTTATTTATTCATTTTTTATAGAGATGGGATCTCACTTTGTTTCCCAGGCTGGTCTCAAACTCCTGGGTTCAAGTGATTCTCCTGCCTTGGCCTCCCAGAGTGCTGGAATTACAGGCAAGATTTCTCGTTATTCTTGATGCTCTGCAGCTTGACTCTTACGTGTCTAGGTAGAAATTTATCTTTATCCTGCTAGATATTCATATTTGAATGCACTTACCAAATCTTCATAATTATCTTTAATTCTGAAAAGCTTGGTATTATTCTGTACCATTCCCTCCACTCTCTCCTGACAGAACTCCAATTTATTAGACACATATATCTTGGAGCTTTTCAGTCTAGCTTCCATACCCCCTAATTTCCCTTCATGTAAAATGTAACCTCTATGTACTCTATACTGGGTGAATTCCTGTATTATTACTATCTTCCAATCTATTAATATTTTCTTCAATTGTGTCCAGTATAGAGTTTATTCAGTCTATTGAGATTTAAGTTTTCGGTGGCTATATTTTGAATTTTTAAGATTTCTAAATGTTTCTTTTTATCTACCTGATCTTTAAAACAATGTCCATCTATTTTTGTTTCATAATTTCTTGACATTTTAAAATGGAAGTTTGCCTCAATCATCTCATTGAGAATCCTAAGTGTATCTATTTTAAAGTTTTATTAAACTGTTTTTAATAATTAATGTCATTCAATTATATTCTGATTGTTGGGTTTTGGCTTTCTTAGCACAAGATTTATTCGTGTGTTTTGGAATTTGGATTTGCAGGCTCATTTTGAGTAAAAGGATTTAATCTATATTCAATTTTATAATTGCATATTGGGGTTCCTGCCAGCCAGCTATTTGAGTGCTACAGTGAACTCAGTCACTGGGCCAGCAGGTAACATGGCTCACCTCTGCACCACAAGCTGGTTAGTACTGTCCCTTACACCGTCCTCTGTCCACAACCAGGGACAAGGCCCCAGGCCCAGGCAACAGGTCAGCAGAGGGTTTCCAGCTTCCTTTCGTGGGAAGTGCAAAGGTGGGGCAGCTTACCTCTTCTCCTGGCTGAAGGCCAAGTGCGGATCCCCTGAATCAGTGAGACACTTGCAGTCTCCTTTACCCCATGGAGTGGTCTCCAACACTGCCTGACTGCTTCAAAACCTGGAGCCTGCAAATCTGTGGCTCCATCCTGCAACCCACTCAGCATTTCTATGCTGTTCCTGCTCTGTGGAGTTGTTCGGCTTGTTTCTGAGCCTGAGTGTGTCTTTTTGGAGGTCTCTTTATATTTTGTCACTAACTAGTAATTTTGCACAAAAAAGGTTCATTGCAGTTTGAGCACACTGCTTCATCCTGACCAGATGTCTCTCACTGTACTTTTGAGAGATCTACACTCTGAATGCAGAGTTCCTAACGTCAGGCAGTGCCCTGTTTCTAATTAATTTGCACTGGTACTTGTTTTTAAAACATTGTTCCTTAGCTATGACGTCTCTTTGAGAGGAGCGTAGCTGTACTGTGAGCACATGAGATCCCCAACAGGGTATAGGCCTGCATCAGACTTTATATACTCATGTTCAGGGGCCCTAGGTTTCTGATAAAAATTCTGAATAAGGGTCACTGTACAGAGTATGGTCTTCAGTCAACAGTAAAATGAAAACTTCATAGGATTGTCTACCAAACTCACAAATCCTGTCTTAAATCAGGCTCTGTTAGAGGTATGCAGTCAATCTTCACTCTGTGAGATGTTTCCTAATTCTGAAAAACAGAATATATGAAGGTAAGGCAATTCATGCTAATAGGTGCTCAGGCCCCACTGAGTGTCAGCTATTCTACCAGCGCTGGGTAGATAAAACTAACATTACAAGTTAGTTACACATGCGTGTGAGGTATTTCTGACCCTCAGAACCTAAGCAGGCCTTGGGTAATGTGCAATGTGAAGTGTTAAAAGGCCCAAATATGGTCTTTGAAGATGACGCCAGTGGACTCACACAGCCACACAGGCTGTGTTGCCCTAGGTCAGTAACCCAGGGGTCTGCTCAAAGCTGTCCCGGCAAAGCAAAGTCTGATACTCAGGGCTCCTCTGCTAAAAGCTGCATGTTTGCATTTTCCTGAATTGAAACAAACAAAAACTCCTGGGGCTTTTCCCATTTGTTACATATACTCAATTTTCAATTAATTTCACAGCTCTGATAAGTCCCATAGAAAAGGTGTCAGGGTATTTGTTTAATAATAATTATTTGAAGCCAAGTTCCTGATGCATTAGCCAGTCTGGAAAAACAAACAGTTCCTTAAGGGCACAAAATTCCAAGTACCATAATTCAGAAGCAGATATAGCAGTGCAAGTAGTACAGTTTTCAGTGGAATTGCTGAACGTTTGCTTTCACTACTGCTGTGCATATTATGCATGTCAAATTAGTTTGCATGGCCACCATAATCATAAATCAAAGACAGTCCAGATGAATTTGAGTCAAAAGGAATTTTGGCTAATATGAAGTTTATTTAGAAGTTCTTCATATTTAAAGAGACAGAATCCTATTACAGTCTGGGTGGAATTTTACATTTTAAACTAAATTCTCATTGTTAAATACCATTAAATCTGATATACAATGAAGAAACATATATATATGTATATATATATATCTCGTGCCTGTTATTTCTGAGAAGTGAGTAGGATACTGAATTAGAGCTCTTTTGTAACTTACAGGAATCAGGCAACTAAAATATTAAGGCAAGTACATGTTAGTGCTTTTGGAAGTAGCTACAACTTTTATCCCTCTTACCTTATTATTTAAACATTTTATCAATTATGCTAAGGCTATACATAAAAATATATTAAGTACTTTAAAATAATTATCCCTTATTTGAATAAAATTGAACTCAAACCTTTTAAATGGTAGACTTTTATATTACAATCATGTGGAAATTTTATGCCTATTAGAAGAGAGCAAAATTTGCCTTACAGAAAGTAAATATAATAAAATGACTTAATAGAAATTCAAATTTCTTTCTTGTCCTTTCTCTAGAACAAATGATCTTGAACTTACTTAACATAAAATCAAATATACTGTCTAATTAAAAATATACTCTAACTAAAAAATCCCGATATCTAGAGAGGAGAGTGAAGAGGCTAGTTTACCATAATAGGATTTGGCTTCTTTTCTGGAAAAAGAAGGTTAACTGACAACAAGCATGACAAATGCTAACTTTTTCCATGATGACTAGGTTCAGAGGGCACAATACATTAACCATTAGTTATTATACTTGTATGAAATTTGAGGGAAACATCAAGATAAAAGAAAGCCTTCACATAGAGACGTATGGATAAGGTAAGCTATAACATAGACAATAACATGTGGTGGTATCACTACCAAGTGAAGCTTGGAGTTAATAGGCCCAGTGATCTCATTTTAGGGTTAAGTCAATTTAGTAGGACTTTTCCATTGTCAACTGCTCGTTGATACGAGAATCATTCATAGATCAAAGGATGTGGACAACAATGATATATCGTGTGCCATTCTTTCCCCTCCGAAGGTACAGAAGACTCAGGAAATAATCCAGAGCCTGGGCAAGCTTTGGGGTTACCTGTTGTGGCAGGTTTCAAATAAGTCTACAAACTCTTCAACACTCTTTCCACTTAGAGGTGGAGTCTATGTGTTCTTCCTTGATTCTGGGCTCTAGGACTACTTAACTAATAGAATACAGTGGAAATGATGCTGTACCTGTTTCTTAAGGCCAAGGCCTAAGCAACTGGTATCTTCCATTTCTCTTGGGATGCTCATTCTAGAGCCTTGTCACCATGTTGTAAGGAAGCCCAAGTAGCCTGTGGAGAGACCTACCAGGACAGAACCAGACTTCCAGCCCTCAGGCCATCTGACCTCCCAGATAATAGCCAGTATTTGAGTGGACCATCTTGAGAGTGGGTCTTTCAGCTCCCAGTTGAGCAGCCCTAGCTGGCTGTGCATGGAGCAGAGAGGAGCACTCCCCATCAGGCCATGCCCAAGTTGTAGATCCATGAGCAAAATAAATGACTGTTGTTATAATATATTAAGCTACTACCTTTGGGGTGGTTTTTATACAGAAAAAGGAAACCAAAGAACATTCTCTTTCCTGCTTCATTTCTCCTTCAGCGAATGATTATCTTACCCCATTTCTGGATGCCATCTTAATTTGGCAATCTTAAAGTCTTTGTTTTGGTACTATCTCTTAATATGTACCAGCTGTTGTGCTTATATGTCATCTAACTCTCTTAACAACCCTACGAGGTAAGTACTATTATTATCCTCATTTTATAGATACATAAACTGATCTATAGAGAGGTCCAAGGTCACATGGTTAATAAATGGTGAAGTGGAGTTTTCAAGCCAGGTCTCTATAACCTGAGCTCTTACCTGCTGTACTATAGCCCCTCTTGTAGGTCTCTAATATTACAGAAAAGCTCCTGGCATTGCGTTGTTTACATTGCAGTCCCCTTCCCTCCTGCTGCTCTCTTTGAAACTGATCCCTCTGTGCCTTGTTTGTTAAGCTTTTTAGAGGGCATTTCTTCTAATAAGCAACCATCAAAAAAGGACTATAACATCCCGCTATGGACTGTTTGTGTCTCCTCAAAATTCATATGTGGAAGTCCCAATTCCCATGATGGAGGTGGGGACTTAGGAAGGTGATTTGGTTGAGATGAGGTCATGAGGGTGGCACCCTGTGATGGGATTAGTGTCCTTTTAGGAAGAGGAAGGGACTGGAGCCCCTCCCCACCACCTCATGTGAGGAAAGCTGGAAGAGGGCCCCCACCAGAGCTCAGCCATGCTGGCCCCTGATCTCACAATTCTCAGTCTAGATATGTGAGAAATGTCTGTTCTTTAAGCCTCCCAGTCTATGGGAATTTGCTATAGCAGCTGGAGCTGAGGCAAATGCGAAGACCTTTTATAAAATGTTACCAACCTCCTCTCAAGGACCGGCATACACATAGAGAGAAGGAAGAAAGTCAGGGAACTCGCCAGTTATTTTCATTTAAGCTTTAGATATAAATTGCTATATTCAGAATGTGATCAACAAAAACAGAAGGAAATAAGGCACGATATTAGCTGTCTGATTAAACCCTAATCCCCAAAGAAACGGGCAACAATTTGAAGAGCTATAAAGAGCTGAGGATAAAATAGGTTTCAACTTTCAAATAATGCTCTTTTATCTAAGATAATTTATGTTCTTTTGAACTTTCCTGTGTTGCTTATCTTGTTTTCAAAGACACAATCAATCTCACTGGGATTGGAGCCTCAGACCAGAAGTACGGTAGCCCCACAAAATTTAATGATATAATCAAATAAAGATAAACACAAATTTACATAAAGAAACGTTTAAGTAACAAGCATTTACTTATTTTTTACACCTAGAGAATTAAACACCACCCTCATTTTAGATTAAACTTAGACCAATATTAGAGGTAAAGGGAATCAAATAGCAAACTAATGCAGAAACAGAAAACCAAATACCGCATGTTTTCACTTATAAGTGAGAGCTGAATGATGAGAACACATGAACACATAGAGGTAAACAACACACCCTGGGGCCTACTGGAGTGTGGAGGGTGAGAGGAGGGAGAGGGGCAGAAAAAATAACTACTGGCTATTAGGTACTAGGCATAGTACCTGGGTAATGAAATGATCTGTAAAATAAACCCCTGTGAAATGGGTTTACCTGTGTAACAAATATGTGCATGTATCCCCGAACCTAAAATAAAAGTTGAAGGAAAAGAAATGAAGTTAAAATTCCCAAATAAAACTTTAGTTTAAGGTTAAAAGAAAAAAGTGAGTGGAATGGAAGAGTCAAGGGGGCTTGATGGTTTCTCTCCTGGCCTGACCTTTGACTTCCTAGCCCTTAGTTCAGTTCCCTCTTCAACCTGACTTAGTCCCATCTATTGGTAAAGCTGCTCCCACCCCTCCACCTTCACCTCTGTCCCAGCAATTTAAGAAAAGGAAGAATTCTGAAGACACTAGGGAACAAACTGAATTAAATAAGGCCACCTCTTCATACTTGGTAAACGAAGTGAAGGCATTTCTCTGGAAGCTAACTTGAATTCAGAACAAGTTAGAGGTGACCAGATGATATGATATCTGTCATCTGCAGAGATCATATGTACCCTATTCATATTTCAAAAACACAGGTTTTTAAAACAAATGTGGTAAAATGTACCTAATATAAAATGTACTATTTTAACCATTTTAAGTGTACCATTCAGTGGCATTAAGTACAGCCATGCTATTGTGAAACTATTACCACTGTCTGCCCACAAAACTTTTTCATCTTGCAAAACTGAAATGCTATATTCATTAAACACCAACTCCCCATTCTGCTTCCCCACAGCCCCGGGCAACCACCATTTTATTTTGTCTCTGTGAATCCGACTACTCTAAATACTTCATATGAGTGAAATCGTACAGTATAAAATACTGATTAAAAATTAAATATTAACTGCACTTAAGATGAAAGTATTAATATAATTAACACATTTGACAATAGCTCTTTGCACCTCACCAGAGTTGCAGATAACATGGAGGAAGGTGGGGTGAGGAAGGAGATTCAGGAGGGCCGACTGGAGGTGGGAGCAGGGCCTGTGGCTGGGGCCCGAGAACAGGGCGAGCTGGCATCAGGAGCGAAAGCCATGGTCGAGGGGAGGAAGGCAGCTAAGATGGATGTGAAGGGACATGAAAAGCATCCTGCAGACTAATTTCTTTTTGTTGAGAAAACTATAGCATTTATTGGGGAAAGATAAGAGGACACACTAAAAACTGCTGCTAGCCTTTTCTCTTAGAGTAGGCAGCAGAAGAAACCACACACTGACCATCTTCAAACCACACTTCCTCAGAGCTAAATGACCCATAATAACGTTTGGCCTGAAACAGCTGGCAGGATCCCCAGCTGCCAGTTTACTGGTCCCAATACCTTACCCACCAGCAATAATTAAAACAAGAAGCTCACTTGGTGCTGGAGTAAGAAATCCATTTTTAAAAAACAAAGCAACTTAAATTCAAATACTTGTGGTTTTGAAATTGCAGTATATAAGAATCTGGGGTGAGAAATTTGGGGCAGATTTAATTTAAAAAATTATTTAAGAAATTATAGTCAGTTCAGTGAATGGGTTGGTAGTTACTCTATTCTAAATATTTTGACAAGCATTACATAATCACATGCTAGAAACTACATTAGAAGTGCATGTATGTGAGTGTGTGTGTGTGTGCATGCATGTGTGTGCAGATACTACAAACCTGGGCTGCTGCAGCAGAAGCAGTGGCCAAAGGTGGCTACTTGTGCAGTGTTCAGGTGTCAGGTTTGACAGCTGTATTAATCAGGCAAGGAGGAAGAGAACCCAGAGAGCACTCTCAATGTAGGGGTGTCTCTCCAGGGCCAAAAACCATCCACAACTGTCACCTTTGCTCCTTCCAGGAAGGTACTGTGGCGCAGACTCTGAAATTCCCTATGTTATATTCTTAAATATTCGTGGGAATTCATCCATGAACACTTTTTCTAATAGTAGTTTAAAGTTTCTTACTTCTCAGTACTGATACTAGCTTGGTAGTTTCACAGAAGCCACAATGTGTACATGCTGTTGAATGTAATGAATCATTCCAAGAGTTTATACAGACTAGACAGAAAACCCTAAACAAGAAAAAGGTTCCACCTGTAACCACTGCCCCTGGTACATACAATCATCTGCTCTAGACATTGTTCCCAAATTTGTACCACTCCACCCCTTGGCCTCATGCAAACCAATTGACCCATTTGCACAAAGTCTAGGGGAGGAGAGCAGAGTATCACCATTTTCAAGGTAGGCTTTTATAAGGTCAACACTGGCTTTCTTCATCTTAGGTTTTTCAGTCTATCATTTGCTTTCTCTAGGAACCACAAGTCTAGAATTTAACATTTTGTGAGAAAATTTTGAAAAGAATAACCCAAGTCTTCCACTGAAAGTTCCCTTTGTTGACTATATCAAGGTGGCGCCCACTTCGGTAAATGAAAGGAAGAAATATGTACGCCCTTTTATTATTGCATTACAGATCCCTATAGTTTAGAGGTTGGATGATTTTCTTTTCTTGCTAAAATTCATAAAAGAGACTGGGTCAAGATGAGTAACTAGACTGACATTAGGTCAGCAAAGGTATATTAAATTAAAGAAGTTTTACACAACAATGTATGGAAGAACTTTTCCTATAATAAACATTTAGGCTTTTTAAAAATTCTTTACTTCTTAGTGATGAGGTCTCGCTCTGTTGCAGGCTAGAGTGCAGTGGCACCATCAGAGCTCACTACATCCTCGAACTCCTGGGCTCAAGTGATCCTCCTGCCTCAGCCTCCTGAGTAGCTGAGACTACAGGTGCACCCAGCTAGGCTGTTGTTAAATGACAAGAATTGTTTTATGCAAATATCAATTTGCAATAAAAGCTCACTGTGGATTCTACACCCAAATAGGGGTGAAAGTAAAGAACGACTATGTCGTGAGCTCATCACCCTGGTCAGATGCTTTCATAAAATGCTGCTGCTCCTTTCCATCAACTTCAAGCTTGGGGCACATAAAATGAGTCACTCATATGAGTAAACAGTGTTTCCCTTGACAAGCTGAAAAAAGTGAATTTTTTCTCTCCGAGTAGGGAGGGCTTCAAAAAACACTTGTGAACATCAATTTGATCGTCTTCTCCTGACATCTGCATTTTAACCCAGTTACAGCTGGTTCTCAGCCCCCTCTCCTAGAGACTCTTTATTGGCACAATGCAAGACTGGGGGCTGCCTATGTGGGGGCAAACTCTCACCATCAATCTTCCTTCTTAGCACTAGCTTAAGAGTGCACATTCCCATGTGGCCCAGATGCTTTAAGCTCCAGTGGCAGTAGGAGAATTTGGTTACACTCAAACATCATATTCTGACCTTGGTTGTTCCCACGCTTTCTAAAAGGAGCCATAAGATTCACTAAGTAAGGAAAAGCATCCTTTGGTAAATTTCTGACCTTATGACATAAAAGTTCAAGAAGCTAAAGTATCCTGGCTTTGGAATGGAGTCACCAGGAGCCTCTTCTGTGAATGTTGTTAATGTGGCCCTGCAGGCTACAGAGCCTCTATAGCCTTGAGATGAGTACATGGTCCACTTGCTGCAGGAGCCCATGGCGGCCCTGCTCATGGCATCATTTTACCAGATCTTCAGCCACCAGATCCACAGTGGATCCTCTCCTGGATTTGTCATCACTTCCCCAGGTGAGTTTCAGGCAGGTTTGTCTAGAGCACGCTAATCAATTGATTAAAGTCAGCTTGGTGCAAGGAAAATGAGTTGATGGGAGAGCAACTGGTCAACCAACTGGACCTGCTCCAAGTTTCAACTAGTTATCTGGTACCAGGAAGACGCTGTTGGGTAAACTACAGAGCATGATGAATTAACATGAATCTTTTTAGAACCATGGGAATGGAAAAATATAAAATTTCTGTATCTAATATAAGCATATCCATATTTACTTATTATAGGAAGATTGAAATTGTATTTTATCTATAATACTGTTTAAGATATTGAATAATTACAAATTTTAACCAGCCATAATGGTTAGGATATCTAGTTATAAAGCACAGTTTCAACCTACAGAAGGGAAAGAGAACTGAAAGTCCTCTGTACCCCACAGATGCTGTGTTTGACTTGGAAATGTTGGACAGAAACTGGAATGCAACTTTCTGTTATTTACAGAGGCTGTCAAAATACATTTTACCAGACCTCAAGCCACCAAAGTTGTTTATAGGTGGCTGGCAAGTGCCCACATAGAATTTTATCTCAGTAAGGAAAATTTATAACCATCAAATCCAGCCACTGAAAATGCATCTGACGAATACATACCAGCCCAATTCAGGACCTTGGGGAAAATGTGCTGAGGTCTCATCCTACCCTAAGAGAGGCTCTCCCCAGACTGCAAAAGCAGCCCCAAAGTAAGGGGCAACCCCAAAGTAAGAAAGCAGAATTAGTGGTATTAAACACAAATCCTACAACCTCTGACAATTCTGTCCCAATTGATTCTATGTGAAAGGGAAAACATACCCTTCTGAATTCACCTTTTGCTGAATTTATGGTCTCCCATCAGCTTTGTGCTTTCTCATCATGTACAGTATTTCTTTTTTAGCTGTGAAAGTAGTTGTTAGGCTGGGTGTGGTGACTCACGCCTGTAATCCCAGCACTTTGGGAGGCCGAGACAGGTGGATCTCTTGAGCTCAGGAGTTCAAGACCAGCCTGGCCAACATGGTGAAATCCCATCTCCACCAAAAAATACAAAAAAGTTAGTTAGGTGTGGTGGTGCATGTCTGTGGTCCAAGCTACTCAGGAGGCTGAGGTGGGAGGATTGTTTGAGCCTGGAAGGCAGAGGTTGCAGTGAGCCGAGATCCTGACACTTCCCTCTAGCCTGGGTGACAGAGTGAAACTCTGTCTCAAGAAAAAAAGCTTGAAAAAAAAAGTGGTTGTTGGCCAGGTGTGGTGGCTCATGCCTGTAATCCCAGCACTCTGGGAGGCCGAGGTGGGTGGATCATCTGAGGTCAGGAATTCGAGACCAGACTGACCAACAGGGCAAAACCCCGTCTCTACTAAAAATACAAAAATTAGTTGGGTGTGGTGTCGCACACCTGTAGTCCCAGCTACTTGGGAGACTGAGGCAAGACAATTACTTGAACCCGGGAGGCGGAGGTTGAGTGAGCCGAGATTGCACCACTGCACTCTAGCCTGGGCGACAAGAGTGAAACTCCAGCTCAAAAAAAAAAAAAAAAAAAAAGGGGGGTTATTATACTAATTTAACGGTGTAACCACACCTAGCTAACTTTTTTGTATTTTTTGGTGGAGATGGGATTTCACCATGTTGGCCAGGCTGGTCTTGAACTCCTGAGCTCAAGAGATCCACCTTCATACATTGCTGGTGGAAATGTAAATGGTACAGCCACTTTGCAAAACAGTCTGGCAGTTCTTAAAATATTAAACATAGATTTACCATATGACCTAACAATTCCACTTCTAGGTATTTACCAAGAGAAATGAAAATATGTATCCTCATAAAAACATATACACAAATGTTCATAGCACCATTATTCATAATTGCCCCAAAGTAGAAACAACCCATATGTTTATCAACTGATGAATGGATAAATAAAATGTGTTATATCCATTAAATGAAATGTTATTCAGCAATGAAAAAGAATGAAGTAGTGATTTGAATTGGATAAGCTACAAGTTGATGGCCTTTGAAAACATGATTGCAAAGTGAAAGAAATCAGTCACACTAGACCTCATGTTGTATGGTTCCATTTATAAAAAATGTCCAGAACAGGCAAATTTATAGAGATGGAAAGTAAAATCGGCTTTGGCTGAGGCTGGAAAGTTTGAGAGTGGGATATAGGTGTTGGTATGGGTTTTTCTGGGGGGGTTATAAAAATGTTCTAAACTTGCATGTGGTGATAGTTGCATATACTAAAAAAGAGTGAATCGTACATTTTAAATTAGGAAATTTTATAATATGTGAATTATACCTGAATAAGACTTTTTTGGAAAGTATAAGTGTGTCTTTGTTCATGCTGTGAAATCAGAAAGAGAAATACCCAGTTCTAGCTAGCTCTAGTCTTCACATGGGAGAATGAAAAGACTTAGCTCCAGCCCACTAGCCATTCTGTCTCACCTAAGCAGGTGGGGGACAACTAAGAAGTACTTGTGAAGTTCACAGTCCAGAGGCACAGGCTCACTAAAAGACTGAGACTTAATCACAGGATTGTAGAATACCCTCCTGCTGTGACTTTACCAACACATTACAGAAGTCTGCTTACAGCAGTTCCTTTTACCCAGTACATGATGTCTGGCTATCAAGGAAAAATTACAAGACATACTAAAAGGCAAAAAACAGTTTGAAGAGACAAAGGAAGCATCAGAACCAGAAATGGCAGAAATGCTAAAATTATCAGACAGGGAATTTAAAACAACTATAATTAATATGCTAAGGGCTCTATGGATAAGTAGACAGCATGCAAGAACAAATGGGAAGTGTAAGCAGAGAGATGGAAATCCTAAAGAAGAACCAAAAAGAAATTCTAGTGATCAAAAACATAATAACAGAAATGAAGAATGCCTTTGATAGGCTTATTAGCAGGTTGGACACAGCTAAGGAGAGAATCTCTGAGCTTGAGGATATATCAATAGAAACTTCTAAAACAGAAAAATAAAGAGGAAAAAAGACTGAAAAACAAAAACAGAATATCCAAAAACTGTGGGACAACTACAAAAGGTATAATATACATGTAATGGGAATGCCAGATGGAGAAGAAAGAAAAAAAATAGAAGAAATATTTAAAACAATGCCTAATAATTTTCATAAATGAATGTCATACATCAAACCACTGAGGATAAATGCAAAAGAAAAGAAAAAAAGGCAAACAACCCTACACTTAGGCATACTGTCTTCAAACTACAGAGAACCAGAGAGAAAAAAAAATATTGAAAGAAGGCCGGGTGCGGTGGCTCACACCTGTAATCCCAGCACTTTGGGAGGCCGAGGTGGGCGGATCACGAGGTCAGGAGATCAAGGCCATCCTGGCTAACACGGTGAAACCCCATCTCTACTAAAAATACAAAAAATTAGCTGGGTGTGGTGGTGGGTGTCTGTAGTCCCTGAGGTAGGAGAATGGTGTGAACCCAGGAGAGAGAGGTTGCAATGAGCCAAGATTGTGCCACTGCACTCCAGCCTGGGTGACAGAGCGAGACTCCATCTCAAAAATAAATAAATAAATAAATAAATAAATAAATTGAAAGAAGTCAGAGGGAAAAAAAATTTCCCAGTAGAGAAACAAAGATAAGAATTACATCAGACTTATCCTCAGAAACCATGGAAGCAAGAAGAGAGTGGAGTGAAATATTTAAAGTGTTAAGAGGAAAAAAAACCACCGACTCAGAATTCTGTGCCCTGTGAAATTATCCTTCAAAAGTGAAGGGGAAATAAAAACTTTCTCGGACAAAAATGACCAAGGGAATTTGTTGCCAGTGGACCTGCCTTGCGAGAAACGTTAAAAGAAGTTCTTTAGAGAAAATTAATATAACATGGGTCAAAACTTGAACTTCCATAAAGAAAGAACAATCGTTGCAGCACTATTCACAATAACAAAGACATGGAATCAACCCAAATGCCCATCAATGATAGGCTGGATAAAGACAATGTGGTACATATACACCATGGAATACTATCCAGCCATAAAAAGGAATGAAATAATGTCCTTTGCAGGAACATGGATGGATCTGGAAGCCATTATCCTCAGCCAACTAACACAGGAACAGAAAATCAAACACTGCATGTTCTCACATATAAGTGGGAACTGAACAATGAAAACACACGGACACAGGGAGGGGAACAACACACACTGGGGCCTGTCGGGAGGTGGGGGGCACGGGGAGGGAGAGCATTAGGAAAAATAGCTAATGCATGCTGGGCTTAATACCTAGGTGATGGGTTGATAGGTACAGCAAACCACCATGGCACACATTTACCTATGTAACAAACCTGCACATCCTGCACATGTATCCCAGAACTTAAAATAAAAATAAAGGAAGAACACTGAAGAAGAAAAAAATGAAGGTAAAATTAAAACTTTTATTTTTTATTTTTAATTGATCTAACAGCTAACCGTTTGTTCAGGATAATAGCAACAATGACTTCAATTATGTGTTCTTATGTATATATCTTATATGTTCAAATAGTCACAGACATGTGTATACATAATGCTAATGTATACTTACATATAAGTGAAATGAGTGACAGCAATTATACATGAGAGGAGAGGAAGAAATTAGGATTATTTTGCTATCTTAAGGTACTCAAACTATCTGTGAAGCAGTACAGTGTTATTTGAAAGTGGCTTGGATTAGTTGTAAATACATTTTGCAAACTCTAGGGCAACCACTAAAAAAAGGAAACAAAGAAATATAACTGATATGCTAAAAGAAAAGAGAGAAAATGGAATCACATAAAATACATGGTTAAAACCACAGGAAGATAAATAGTGGAAGATAAAAAGAGAACCAAAGTACAAGGGCAACAATTACAAAACTAACAAATATGGTAGATATTAATAGAACTATATCAGTAATCACTGTGAACATCAGTAGTCTAACTGCACCAATTAAAAGAAATCATCAGAGTAGATCACTGTAGACACTTTGGGAGATAGTTTGGTAGTTTCTTTTAAAACTAAACATACTCTTACCATACAATCCAATAATCATGTTCTTTGGTATCTACCCAAAGGAATTGAAAACTTACATCCACACAAAAACCTGCATATGGATGTTTAATGCAGTTTTATTCATAATTACCAAAACTTAGAAGCTGCCAAGATGCCATTCAGTAGGTGGATGAATAAACTGTAGTACATCTAGACTATGGAATATTATACAGCACTGAAAATAAATCAGCTACCAAGCCCTGAAAAGATATGGAGGAAACTTAAATGCATATTTTAAGTGAAAGCACCCAATCAGAAAAAGACTAAATACTATATGATTCCAACTATATGACATTCTGAAAAACTATGGTGACAGTAAAAAAAAAAAAAAACAGTGGTTGCCAGGGGTTGTGGGGGTTGGAGGAGGAATGAATAGGAGAAGCATGGGATTTTTAGAGCAGTGAAAATACTCTGTATGATACTACAATGGTGGACACATGCCACACATTTGTCCAGACCCATAGGCTATACAGCACCAAGAGTGAACCCTAAACTATGGACTTTGGGTGATAATGATGTGTCAATGTAGGTTCATTGATTGTAACAAATACGGCACTTGGGTGGGGCTTGTTGATAAGGAGAAGCTCTGCATGCCTGGGGCAGGGAGATATGGGAAATCTCTGTACATTCCTTTCAATTTTGCTATGAATTAAAAACTGCTATAAGAATATAAAGTCTTCAAAAATCTCCAGGCCCTATTATGGTAAGATAAATAGTCGTAAAAATGGTTAAGATGGTAAATTTTATGCTACATATATTTTGATACAATACAATAAAAATAAAATCTAAAACTTAGAAGGAAAAAAAAAAAAACCCTGCAAGCATGGTCAGAGGTCCCATCTCTGAAAGACACCATGACAAGTAGACGGTTAAGCCAAAAGAGGCACTGACCCAGGAGTTGCCTCTGAGTGGGGTGTGCGGGTAGGAAAGACCAGTGAGGTAGGGCTCAGAAGCTGCCAGGTAGCTGGGACACGTGCCAAGAGGCAGCACTCAGAGGTGCACATTTCTAGGCCCATAATCCAATGACAAACTGCCCCTGCAGAAAGGAATGGAGCCACGTTGAGGGTGCTCATGTCTGTAGGGGATGGGGTGTGCTCATGCTAAGGCAGAGAAGGACCAAGGCTGGACCGCAGTCAGCACAGAGTAGGATGGCTCGATGGGTCTCCCAGGAAACAAAGTGCTGTGACACGAACAAAAATGAGAGTGGCAAGCTAGGAGACCAAAGGTGAGATTGGCATTTAAGGAGATAGCTTCTCATGCATCAGAGGCGGTGGCTGGGAGCAAGTCCACCCTTGCAGGAGGAGTATTTTTATCACTGGCAATATTCAGAATTGTTAGTGCATGGTAACATGCAAAAGCCGACTCACTTTTAGTAGAGTTGATTGCTTTAATATTTTCTACAGATGATGATTCCTGGAACACCCCCTCTTCTTTTCTACTCCACACCCTCCTTTTGCTGGCTCATTTCTAGTCAAATTTCCAAACTCAGCTCAGGCATGTCCTCCTCCTGGAAGTGTTGCCTGAGCTCCTCATGCTACCTGCCCCCAACTGACCTCAACCAAGCCGGGTCATCCCTTTTCAGCATACGCTGCATTAGGAATGGAAACTGTCTATTTAGTCATGGTACCAGGTCTTGATCATCTCTGCATCCTCAGAACCTAACACTGCCTGGCACATGGAAGGCATTCAATAAAGGTTTGTTAACTGACTGAATGAATACTGAATAAAGAGCCCACCCAAATGATACCTTCAACCCCAGGGTAGCCTAGGATTAATAGAAAACACTTTAGCTGAAAACATTTTCCAGTAGTCGCCCCCTGTCCTGTTACCACACATTTTGGATTGAATGTAGCATAGGACAGTTTGAGTAGTTAAAAGTTGATTATAAGCCATTATGTTAAGGGCATGAAGTCTTGGAAGGCTATGCCTGCTGCCAGAATGCCTGGAGGAAAACAGTAGCGTGCTTATCTTTTGAAAGATTTTTTAAAAATATCACATCATTATATACAATAACACAGTTAAATAAACTGTTTAGCTGAAATTTTCATTCTGGTTACAAATGAATGGTGTTATATACAAAGTAGCTTGGGAACAGCCTCTAGGGAGGTTGGTAGATTTTTGTATTAAGAGCCCAAGGATGATGTCTGCATTATTAGGCATATTATTTTCACCAGTTTTATAAATCATTGTTCTCAACTCATAAGCCTGGCTTATGATCCAAACAAAAAGTAATTTATAGAGGGGAAAAAAGAAGAAAATAAAAAAGAATTAATGAACTAGGGAGTTAGTTGTTTTCTGCCACTTCAACTTTGATAAAAATTGCTACATTTGCCCACTCAAAGGAAATATCTGTTCTCAAAATTCAGAGAGTGAGTGGACCCTGCAAGGAAGGATTCACCTTTTTAAACTCTTGGGGTCCCTGTACAGACCATTTAATACTGAGGAGGAGCGAGCGAACACAGGAAGGGTTGGTGAGTGGGAAGGAGGAAATACTGTGGTGGAGTTCTTGCAGAATTTTTTGGGGAAAATAAAGAGAGAATGGAAGAGCACGGGGCGAAGAATGTAAAAGTCACCAAAAATGCAGAAGTCTGATAGTTCCCATTGTTAGCAACAATGTAGGAGAAACAGAAATCCTCACACAATGCAGGTGGGTGTGTAAAGGCCTACAACCATTTTAGAAAACAGACTGCCATTACATAGTAACCCAACCTGTGCTGTGACCTGCAATTCCCCATTTAGGTATATACCCTGGAGAAGCTCTAGAACATGTGTACAGGAGCCATGTACTTTACAAGGATATATGCCAGCAATGTTCAGCATAGCAAAAACAAAACAAAACAAAACAAAATAGTGGAAACTACCCATTGGTCCATCAGCAGTGGAGTGGATAAAAAACTGTGGTGAATTCATACAGTGGACAGTATATAGCAGTGAGCTACAACTGTGTATAATAATGTGGCTGAACCACAAAAACATAATGTTGAATGAAAAATGCAGGTTACAAAATAACTTGCACAGTAGGAGTCCATCTACGTAAAGATCAAAAACTGGCAAAGCTAAACAATGTATGATTTAGGGGTGCATGTGCATGCATCAAAACTACTAAAGTAAACCCAGGGAATGGTTACTACAAGATTCAGAAGAGTGATTGCAAAGGTAATGGTCATATTTCATGCCTTAAAACCAGTATTCATTGTTATTATTATTATTCAAACTGTGCAAATTATTATAGATTCTTTTATATGTATTATTTATTTTACAATTTTTAAAGAGCTTTATAAAAACAAAAGTAAGCAGAGAGAGTGAGTGAGAAGCTTACTGTCTCACTCTGGAGGGGGCAGAGAGGAGGGCCACACATCAGCTGAACCAAGGAAATTGTTCCAGATCTAAACTTTGGAGTTCCACTCAAGGACAGCAGGTTGTACTGAAAAAGAAGGGCCTCAAAGCTCATATGCACGGTCCATAAGCCTCCACCACCACTAAAAGGGTTCTGTGGCTGCTCTTTCTAACTTGATCCACCCGGTCATCAGCAGCTTACAGTCCCCTGCTCAGTGCTGCCTGCAGGCTCTTTAGGCCTTGCTTTCCCCTCCATAAGCCTGCTGAAGCCCACAGTCTTTATCTACCTGCTGGCCCTATATCTAGAGGGATTTGGCATTTACCAGCTACTGAGTGGATTAAAATCTCCCAGTGGCCATTCATCACCTGCAAGATGGAGTCCATGCTCTCTGCTGCCATCACGCCTTTGCAGAGGCTCTTTCTCTGCCTGCGGTGCCATCCTCTTGTCCCCAGCCCATGGCATCCTTGGAGGATAACCCAGCTGTCACCTCCTGTATGAGTTGTTCTTAGCAACTGGAGTGATTAATTGATGACATGGTCCTATCCCCATTAGACTCTGAGGCCTCCGGAACTGGAGCCTTTATTTAGTCTTCTTTTCACCATGAGTGATATTCAAAATATCAACCCATCAGCACTTCACAGACAGCAATCAATCAGAGTGAATACTGTAGAAAGCTGGAACCAGGTCCTGCAGATGTCCTCCTCCACTCCTAAATTGCTAGGTATTAACCCCTTAGTTGCTGCATCAATGGGGAGGAGGCAGGTGGGGGCAGGGGAGGGTCCAGGTAGGTGGGGTGGAGGGATAGGGGACTCAGGACAGTATATATTTTCCAACCAGTACAGAAGTATTTAAATATTTTAACAACTGGCATGGCCATTATACACTCGGCCCTCTGCATTTGAGGGTTCCATATCCATGGATTTAACCAACCACAGATCAAAAATATATGAAAAAGCAGTGGATGGCTATCTCTGTACTGAACATGTATAGACTTTTTGCCTTGTCATTATTCCCTAAACTATACAGTATGACAACTATTTACATAGTGTTTACATTGTAGTAGCATTATAAGTAATCTAGAGATGATTTGAAGTATACAGGAGAATGTGCATAGGTTATATGTAAATACTATGCCATTTTATTTTTTATTTTTTAGAGACAGGATCTCACTCTGTCACCCAGGCTGGAGTGTAGTGGTGTGATCACAGCCCATTGCAGCCTCAAACTCCTGGGCTCTAGCAATCCTCCTGCCTCAGCCTCCCAAGTAGCTGGGACTACAGGCACACACCACCATACCTGGCTAACTTCTAAATTTTTATTTTGTAGAGATGGGGTCTTTTTTGTTGTTCAGGCTGGTCTCAAAGTCCTGGGCTCAAGACATCCTCTGCCTCGGCCTCCTACAGTGTTGGGATTACAAGCGTGAGCCACCAGGCCCACTCTATGCCATTTGACATAAGGGACTAGAGCATCCATGGACCCTGTGGGAGGTCCTGGAACCAATCAATCCTCTATGGATATTGAAGGGCAACTATATATCAATATCTATCAGCTCAATATCCATCTAGGGACAGACATTTAGTATTTACTGAAAGAACAGGACATTCCTTAAATTACATTGGAATCATTCACCAAAAAAAGGAGAGAATCTGAGCATTGGCTCCTATAGTGAAATTCTGTTGTCTTTGCCTTTGTCTCAAAAACAGATTGGTTAATGGATGGGTATATGAGGTCTGATAAGCCTCAGTCCTGGGGTTTTGCTTGGATGCCCCCAACACCTCCACCCTCTCCAATCACCTCATCCCCAGGCTAATGTCTGGAGCTACTGGAGGCTGTCTTGCCCCCATGAAGAGGACCTGTTGAGAATGAAGCACAAGATGGTGGAACTAAGATATGGGGAGAGTCAGGCTCCTGCAACCGGATTTAAATCCCTAGATCCAGAGGCACCTGAAGATCCACCCGGACTGCACCTTTCAGTTAATTGACCCAATAAATTCCCTTTCTTGCTTATGATCTTTTGACGCATGTTTGGTTTTTGCTTTTGCTTTTTTTTTTTTTGCCTTTTACAATGACAAGTCCAGTCTATTTCAGGTGGAAGGATGAACTTCCATTAGGAAAAACAAAAGTCTAAGGTTTTGTATGAGTGTCTCTTAGTTTTTCACATCCTATACATTTTGTTGACATTTTGGTAACTCACCTTTCACCAAGTAGAACATTTGACAGATTTATAAATGAAGGAAAGTCTAGTGAGTTCATGACCGGATAGGCATGAATAGGAACAAGCAAAGTGTCATCTCCCTAAAATTAACCAGAAAAAGTCAAGTTTAACATTCTGAAGACTACAACTTTTAGACAAACTTGTAGATGCTTTATTTCTTATCTTGTTTTCATCGTTAAAAAATATTTCCTTTAGAAACTTCAGCGCTTAACTACAACATTAGACATACTGAGTTTTCTTAGCCATAAACAAAGCGTAGAAAATTTTAAGTACTCTCTATCGAAATGATGTTCGCTATTATCCAAGGAAGCTAAAGATAATGACGCCTCATAGAGATATGAAGACAGTAATCTATCTGCTTCTATTTCAGAAAATTATAAAGAAACACAATCTTTAGTGGCCCAAGAAAAAGAGAAACCAGCACAGAATCGTCTGATTCAGACAGCACAGAATAGAAAACAATGTATTGGCAAGAGGGCACAGAAACTTGCTTCTTGTCTCATATGACGTTAACCTTCAGAAGGACTTTTAACCTCTCCAGGCATAGTTTCTTTCTTTGCAAAATGGAGATAATCACATTTTTCCTTAAAGGCATTTTTAAGAATTAAAGCAGATGATGGCATTAAAATGTCAAAAGTACTGCATAAAAGTGAGGTATTATTATTAGCATTATTTGGTAGTAACAGGAAATGTGTCCTGGCATTTTATACAACACCTGTTCTAGGCATTCTTCTTCTGTTCAATGCAGAATATTCCATCTGAAAGCAATATTCTGGTTTTGTTTTTATTTTTTTATTTTTTTTTTGAGATGGAGTCTCGCTTCGTTGCGCAGGCTGGAGTGCAGTGGTGCAACCTTGGCTCACCGCAACCTCCACCTCCTGGGTTCAAGTGATTCTCCTGCCTCAGCCTCCTGAGTAGCTGGGACTACAGGTGCATGCCACTAGGCCTGGCTAATTTTTTGTATTTTTAGTAGAGATGGGGTTTCACCATGTTGGCCAGGCTAGTCTTAAACTCCTGACCTCAGGTGATCCACTCGCCTTGGCCTCCCAAAGTGCAGGGATTACACACATGAGCCATCGCGCCTGGCCATTTTTATTTTTTTTAATTGAAACTCCAAAAAAATAATAATGGTCTACCATATTCTTAAGGAAATGTGCTTCTTGATCTAAAATACTATTGTGGGTATGTTGGGTCTAAGGTTCTTTCCCTCCCCCTATGGAAATGCATCTCTAATATGACGAAGTGAGTCAGAGACAACACTAACAATTTATAAAAGTTAACTCTGCAAATTTTTATAACTTTTTTGGAAAGAAAAAGTGAAATGCTTTCACGGCAAGTCACCTTATTGTACAGATTGTAGGAAATTTGCTTGAAAAGAAAAAAAGTAGAAACTCATTTGTTACTAATGTATACTCTTCTGTTTTGGTTTTGAAACATCAATAATTTAGCTAACCTAACGGCTTCTCAAGCTGAAGACTGGGGTCTGGACTATAGAGCAAAGGGAGGGGCAGAGGGGACAGTTTTAAGAGAAGGAATGACGGCAGCTCTGGCTGGAGGCCAAAGGATGAATTAGGTGACCTAGGAAAGGCTCAGAAGAACTCAAACAGTCCCCACCTCCCGAAACCACCCCCATCCCCTGCACCAGGGCTGCCTCTGCAGACATTCCCAGGCATAGGCCAGTGGCTGGTGTTTATAATCATAACTTGGATGGTTGTTAATTTTTCAACCTAGCATTTAAGGGAGTATGTTGAAGTTATTTGAAAAGGCTTCGGCAACTGCCAGCACCACATGATAGATGAAGCTTTAGGCACAGGGCAGTGGGAAGCCTGCAGCAAACCGCGTCTCCTGACTCTGTCCAGGTCCTCTGCAGCCTAACACTTTCCCATCTTGGGCCATGTCACTGGGCAACAAGCTTTGCACGCCAGTCACACTGGTGACCTGGGGAACACCCGGTACTGGGCCAAGAAAGCTCTCAGTGGTCATTCCACCTCTCTTTCTGCCACCCTTGAGAATGTAAGTTTTAACGCACCATCAAAAAAAAAAAAAAAAGCAATTTTAAGAGACCTACCTTACAGTGAACACGGATGCAGTCATAATAGTATCGCCACTCATCTGGAGAAAATGTAACGGTGACCGTGAGGGACAAGCCAGGGACCAGGTGGTGTTCCTGGAAGACAGGTGGGATCTTGTCGGGACAAGCCCCGGACTGCACAGAGAGCAGCACCGGGGGTGACAACACACCACACACCCACCCCACACAGGCCTGAGATGCAGACAGCCACACCGTGGGAGAACAGGTAAACCAATGACGCTTACCTTCCTTACATAATTGATCTCAAAGTATTTGGTTTGCGGGGGTAAAATATGAACACGTGTGTCTTCATTGGAAACATTGACCAGATGCTGGGAGAGAAAAAGAAGTATTTAGAGGAAATACACGGCTTTATTTATTTGCATATTCACCTCATTTATGTAGACTTCATCTCTTCCTAAAAGAATGTGAGGAGATATCCTATATTTAACTTTTCAAAATATTTGAAATACATCATACACCATTTAAAGAATAATAAACATAACACACACCATTTCAAGAATTATAAAACGAGCCCCATGTCCCCACTTTCCCCCTTAGGAACAATACCTGCAGTACCCTCCCACCCCAGCCCGAGACTTAGCATCCTTTAGGGCCCCCTCCCCACAGTCCTGAATGTTACTGCAAGTGCTTTTTGTTTAATTCAATTTAGTCCTGTGATTCAATCGAGCTAAGTCAGGCACCAATTCCTAAAGGTTCTCTAATTACATGCCACTGGTTTAGGGGCCCAGAGGACCATCAGAAAGTCAGGAAAAAGAACGTGACTAAGACAGCCTCCAATCCACGCCCGGGCAGATGAAAAGGAAGTCAAGGGTGGGAATTCTCTGACAGTGACAGGAGAAGGCCATCCCTGTGAGGCAGGATCATCTGGTGGATATGTCAGCTGGGTCTCTGAGGAAAGGTGTTTTTCCTTCCTTTGTTTGAAAGGGACACAAGAATTTTGAATTCTGGGGATCTGGGCTTTGCCTGGGCCAGGAGAAGGTTAAGAGACCTTTGGTTTCTGAAGTCTAGGCCAGACGCTGGGTCTGTCCCAGGGGCTTGGAAGTCCCATTGCTTGAGGACTGACATTCTTCAATGCCCTAAATTAGACTTTAGACATTCTCTCCTGATGAGGGTACACTGTGTTTGCCTGTGTTTTGTTGTTGTTGTTGTTGGTTTTTTGTTTTTTATTTTTGAGACAGGGTCTTTCTGCGTTGCTTATGCTGCAGTGCAGTGGCACAATCATAGCTCACTGAAGCCTCGAACTCCTGGGTTCAAGCAAACCTCCTGCATTTGCTCCTGAGTAGCTGGGATTATAGGCATGCACCACCATGCCCAGCTAATTTTTATTTTTTATTTTTTGTAGAGATGGGGTCTCATTATGTTGTCCAGGCTGGTCTCGAACTCCTGGGCTCAAAGGGTCTTCTCACGTTGGCCTCTGAAAGTGCTGGGATTACAGGTGTAAGCCACTGTGTCTGGTCATGCATGTGTTTAAAAAGTTCTTACTTGTTACATGTGAACATTCTTAAAGCACTACAATTTTTGTGACCCTGTTTTGGTGTATCTTCCCTTTCTTACAAAACTTGTTAAAAGCCCAAACAAAAAGTTTCCCAGGCTTCTCTTGGCCTCCAAGGGGCCCTGCACATGGGCAGTCTTGGTGAAGATATGAGTTCCCAGGGGCCAGACTCATGAGAGCAGCCCTTTTGAGAGAGACTGGGAGGAGAGGTTTGCTGAGTCCATCACACTCAGAGTCCTGGGATGACAGGGCCCACCTGAGGATGGAGAGGGGCCACTCAGCCCCAGGCCTGGAATCTTAACAAAGAGCTCTGTCCCCATGCTTCTCATTGGGGGAGGGCTGCGAAGTCCTCAAGCTGGAGTCCAGGAAGAGCTGGAAGTGGAAGTGGTTCTATCATCTGTTATTACTTAAAAATAATTCAGTAAGAACACTGCAACAAACAAGGGTGCATAAGCTGGTTTTAATATGTACCCTGGGAGTGGTTAAGCTTAGAGGAAATCAGCAATCTGCACTCTAGGGGTGCTTTTTTTTTTTTTTTTTGAGACGGAGTCTTGCTCTGTTGCCCAGGCTGGAGTGCAGTGGCGCAATCTTCGCTCACTGCAGCCTCTGCCTCCTGGGTTCAAGTGATTCTCCTGGCCCAGCTAACTTTTGTATTTTTAGTAGAGACAGATGGGGTTTCACCATGTTGGTCAGGCTGGTCTCGAACTCCTGACCTCATGATCCACCCACCTCGGACTCCCAGAGTGCTGGGATTACAGGTGTAAGCCACCGTGCCTGGCTTCTAGGAGTGCTTTGTGAGCACTGAAGGATCCTAACCCAGCATCTACACTCCAGAGGCAGCCATCAGAGTGTTTAAATTATGCCACCTAAATCCATTCTGGAGAGTCTTCTATAGTAGCAGAAAGGATACTCAGAATCTATGGATTAACTAGAAATATTATCCAGGCATTTCCACGCTCAAACAAAAGGGGTATGAGAATCTGGTGAGTGCAAAAGACCAATATCTTTTAGAATGACATTCAAGGGCCCCAGACTCCCTTAGTCCCCCCATGCTCTGCACTTTACTAAAGTATTCGGTCAGCCAGTTGTCATACCTGTGGCCATCAAAGCCTCCCCACTAGGAACTGCAGCTGGGACTTCGTGAGATTACAAACACAATGATCTTTTTGCCTGCTTGCTAGTAAGTGTTCATATGTGTTGCAGAGTGTCTTCTCAGACCTGTTCGCTACAGCAGACCACCTGTAGCAAGGCTGCTGAGGAGTGGACCTATGACTCCCACATGCTGTCAGGGTCAGACTCTCAATATCTGCCTGACAATTAGAAATAAGCTCACTGGCTTAGATCAGTTTCCAACAAGCGACATTATGGGCAGAAGACCAGAACAGAGATCTGTCCTCAAAGCTGCTGGGTCCGCTCCATTTTTCTAGTATTCCTGAATGGTCCCAAGGAAGACAGGAACCTAAACTCCCAAGACTGGAGATCCAGCCAGCACCTATGGACAAATAAAGAGACTTGACCTTTCCTCCAACATGAGTATGTCAGAGCAAATCCAAATCTACCCACTACCCATTTGAACATGAAGGGGGCATGCTAGAATTCATGACATAATATCTATATTGTCAAGTGAGTAAAAAATTTGCAATAGGAGGGCTGGGCACAGTGGCTCACACCTGTAATCCCAGCACTTTGGGAGGTCAAGGCAGGTGGATCACCTGAGGTCAGGAGTTTGAGACCAGTCTGGCCAACATGGTAAAACTCCATCTCTACTAATAATACAAAAATAGCTGGGCGTGGTGGTGGGAGCCTGTAATCCCAGCTACTCGGGAGGCTGAGGCAGGAGAATCGCTTGAACTGGGAGGTGGAGGTTGCAGTGAGCTGAGATCGCGCCATTGCACTCCAACCTGGGTGACAAGAGTGAAACTCCGTCTCAAAAAAAAAAAAAAGAAAAAAAATTTAGCAATAAGAAAATACTAGATGATTTTCTTAGAGAATAAAACAACATAGATCCAATTTGTGATAATAAAAGATACATTATTTGACTATAGTTTCCCATGTCCACCTTTAAAAGATTCTTGAACTGGTATTGTTCATTTGGATCAACAGAGAAATAAGAAACAACAGACTCAAACAAAAGTGTAGATATTTAGTTAATAGGAGCTCAGAAACAGGAAGAAAATGTTCAGCTTCTGCTTAAGATCTGAAGTGAAATGGAGACTAGTGGAGACTGAAGGCCTGGACAGCTGGGTGCAGTGGCTCACACCTGTAGTCCCAGCTACTTGGGAGGCGGAGGTGGGAGGATCACTTGAGCCCAGAAGTTTGAGGCAGCAGTGAGCTGTGATCCACGTGGCGGATGGCAGAGAAGGCAGTCAGCAGACATAGTGATGGTGCGGGCAGGGATATTTCAACCAAATAATGCCTAAGACAATTCCAGGGGACATCGTGCCAATGAGCTTTTTCAGTGAACTTAAAACAACAACAAAACATGACAAATTACAGCAAAAACGAACAGCTTATTTTCTACACTTTAGAAAACAAAGTCAACATCCAAAAGACTGACTTCCAAAATAGGAAGATTTTATTAATTCTGCAGTTCTCAATTTTTGGTTGCAAATACTCATTGCTTCCCATAATCATCCATGTTCTTTGTCCTATCAAAGATTTGTCTGAGCCCAGGAAGACTGCAGAGGCCATTTTGTGCAATGTCCTTATTTCATGAAGACACAGTGACCTGGTACTGTCCATGCCACAGGGTGAGTGCAAGACCTGGGCCTAGAACCTGGTCTCCAGCTCTGGGCTAGGGCTCTTTCCACTACATCCTACCGTCTCATGGCTCAGCACATCTCAGTGCCCAGCCTGCATTTCCTGTCTTTTTTTTTATACTTTATCAGCAGATCAGCTTTATTTTTAGATCGTTATAAATAATATCCCTTCAGGGATACAATGGCAGTCCTGCCTTTCCATTTATAACTAAAACTGGGGAAAATAATAATCATTCAAAGGAAAAACAAACCTTAGGAAAATGAATAAAGTGCTTAGAAAGTGTATGTTAAATTAATATGAAGAGTTTATTTGAAAACATAACAAAACACAAGTAATCCAGCGTTACCCTTAGGCAACATAAAATTGCCTAAAATCCTACCCTGTGTTTCAATTTTTGGTCAGTAGACCTCCTAGTCCCTCCGGAATCTCTGTTCCCCTGGGAGCTGACCTTCTGCTGGCCCGGGGGTCCCTGTTTCCTTGGTGCTGTCTCCACAGGGCACCATATTTACTCCAAAGTGAAATTCAGCTCCTTCTAGAGTTTTTCAGAACCGCTTTCCACTCCACAAAAACCCCACAAAAACCATCAACCACACATCGAATAGTCGTAAGTTTAACAGCCATTACTCCGGATTTATAGGAATTTCCCCAAGAGGGCTCACAGCTCTCTTCACCCCCAATCCCATGCTGCTTCAGGCTCCCTTCTGTGTCTCCTCAAGGGAGTCTATTCTCCTTCTAGAGGGAATGGCAGAACCTGCCCTCCAGTGAAGTCTTGGCTTGGAGTGGGTCCCGACCCTTCAAACACAACCTTCAAACACAACACTTTGGCCTGCAAGTTCAGTGGCACAGCTTCTCAAAGAAGGTTCATATTTAATGTAAGGGATCCGAGGACAAATTCAAGCAGCCTTATAAGTTCTTTAAAGTGTTTTATTTTAAAATGCATCTTGGTCATGCATTTACTCTAAAATTTTGCTCTATATTGCATTTCTCCAAAATGTAAGAGTAAAATTGATGCTCTAGAAAGACGTACTATGTTTATACTGTGGCTTCAATTCCCCCATCCCCACACACTGAGAAGCCAATGCGATTCATGGCCCTGATTTTGAGATGCAAGATCTTCAGGGTCTCTAAGGCTGTAATAGAATAGGTCTCTAATGTAAACTGATGTAAAAACAAATATTATTTGACAAAGCCCGAAGAAACTGTTCATTTATTTAAGATAAGACTTTTTAGGCTAACAATTTTGTTTTGGGCTGGCAATAGCAACACTGGTTGTCTTAAAGGAAAATTGATGGATTATTTACTTAATAATTTCCAGGACCAAATCACTCCACAAAGGTAAAAACAAATTTAAGGGGTCTTGGTTTTGAGAAAACCAGGGACCATTATTTCAAATTTTAAAGTAAATTGAAACACTGATTTCAACATGAATGCAAGCAAAATGTTTCAGATCCTTTAGCCAGATCTGGATTGATCTGAAATGTTAATGAACAATTTATTTGTGGTTTTAAATACACATTCAGTCATTCCATTCTTGGGCAATTTGCATAGTTTGCTGTAGTAAAACCAAGATAAAAGCAGTTGTTAGATTTTCCACCTTGTTTGGCAAGAATTTCAAGGTAACTGCCTTAAGCTTCCGCTTCACTTTGCCGTGGAAACAGGGGGCTGGCTCTCCCAAGATTTCCGAGAATGTTATTAAGATGAAATCACTTTACTTTTATCTATTTGTTTGATTTAATGTCTGATCGAAGCAGTATGACCACCTAGACTTTACATTGTATTTACTTGGAATTAATGAGCCTCTGCCACTCTTCTAATAACCTCACAACTCTTACAATAAAGTGAGTTCCACATCCTTCACTCACAAGGGCTTGTTGGGTGCCTTCTGCATGTCAGGCACTGCACAAGGTGCTGGGGAAGCAGCAATATGAAAGACAGACATGGTCTCCATTCTGCAGCAGAATGACGCCGAGCTGAGGCTTCATATCTTTTTCAATAACTAAACCATACTCCCTTGCTCCCCACGAATTCTCAGTGGGGGTGAAATTACCCACAAGGGAAGGAAGTGAAAACTGATTCTTGGGAGGACAAAGGAATCTTAGACATTGTGATGGCTACAACCTTCCAAAGCTCAATCCTACCTGACAAAATCTTATTCCTTAGTATTTAGTTTCCCTCATTCATGTCTCCCTAAGGGATGCTAATGAAAGAAAAGGTGGAGAACCACATTATCCTCTAAAATTCCACTAGGTTGATCTTCCTCAAATGCATCATAACCCTGCTCAAAAATACTTCCTTAACTTCCTGCTGCTTTCTGAATCACATGCACATTCCTTACGTTGATATTCTTGTCCCAACCCACATGTCCCACCTTCTCCATTACCCGCTCCAAAGCCCTACCATCCAGGCAAACCAGCCTCCAAATACGCCGTTTGTTGGCTCAACTCAAGCCCCTGCATGTCTTTCTCTGGGCCCCGAATCCCTTCTCCCCACTTCCTACTTGGCTTTTGGGCTACCCCCAATGGCCTCTCCTCCACACGCCTCCAACACCCTCTTACAGAGGTGAAACGGTGCCTTTTCTCCACAGAACATTTTCTTTGGACTTCCTCATGCCACCTTGCTTGCCTGGTCTCATGTTTGAGTTATTTGGTGGTTTTGAAACACTTTCTGCTACTTGGAAAACTCCTTGATTTTATTTATCTTAGCATTTCCCATAATGCTTCAACACTTTGTTTGTCATGTAATGGGGACTCTCACCAACTGTGGGTGAAATTAAACAGAAGAAAATCCTTAACTCTATTAGAAACAAGGTAACATCAACCAGAGAGTACAACTTCGTTAGAGATAACAAAATAATATGCTGTTTCTTATCTATTTATTTATTTCTTATTAAAGAAAGAAATATTTCTATTTATTTCTTATTAAAGAAATATTTCTATTTATTTCTTATTAAAAAAGAAATATTTCTATTTATTTCTTATTAAAAAAGAAATATTTCTATTTATTTCTTATTAAAGAAAGAAATATTTCTATTTATTTCTTATTAAAGAAAGAAATATTTCTATTTATTTCTTATTAAAGAAAGAAATATTTCTATTTATTTCTTATTAAAGAAAGAAATATTTCTATTTATTTCTTATTAAAGAAAGAAATATTTCTATTTATTTCTTATTAAAGAAAGAAATATTTCTATTTATTTCTTATTAAAGAAAGAAATATTTCTATTTATTTCTTATTAAAGAAATATTTCTATTTCTTATTAAAGAAAAATATTTCTATTTCTTATGAAAGAAAGAAATATTTCTATTTCTTATGAAAGAAAGAAATATTTCTATTTCTTTCTTATGAAAGAAATAGAAATATTTCTATTTCTTTCTTATGAAAGAAAGAAATATTTCTATTTCTTTCTTATGAAAGAAATAAATAGTAAAGTGTACAATAATATGATTAAAATTATGAGGAGGCTGAAATATTTTTAAGTTTAGTAACATTATTGGAATCACTAACATTATACTAAGCAAAAAAAAAAAAAAAAAAAAAAAGCCAGTTTTAAAAAGCTATGTTGTGACCCAAAAGTGTTATGTTGTTAATTTTTTTGGTATAGCAACTTTTAACTTACCAGTTCATTATTAACTCTAATAGTTGCCATCATTTAAAAAATGTAAATATTTCTTGAAACTACAGGACCCTTAGCAAGCTAATTATAACTATGTAATTCTGAGGAAAGTCTATTTTAAGGAAGGTGAGCCCTCCTCTTCCGAACCCACACAGGTGGAAAATATCCTAGGGCTAGTGACAAAAGTTACGAGACATTTATTATAAAAAAGAATTGTGACTTAATATTCTTAAGGTTGCAATATTCCCCAAATTGATCTACAGATTCAATGCAATTCCCATCAAAAACCCAAAAGTATTCTTGCAGAAATTGAAAAGCTGATCCTAAAATTCATTTGGAATTGCAAGGAACCCAGAATAGCCAACATGGTCTTGAAAAAGAACAAAACTGGAGGACTCGCACTTCCTGATTTCAAAATTTACCACAAGCTACAGTAATTAAGGGTGGTACTTCCATCAGTGTAGGCATACAGGTCAATGGAGTAGAACCGGGGGTTCAGAAATAAACTCTTACATTTACAGTAAATTGATTTTCAGCAAGAGGGCCAAGACCATTCAATGGGGAAAGAATAGTCCTTTCAACAAATAATGGTAGAACATGCAAAAGATTGAAGTTGAACCCCTACCTCACATAATACATAAAAATTAACTCAAAATAAACTATAGGTCTAAATATGAAAGCTAAAACTATAAAACTCTTAGAAGAAAACACAGGAGTAAGTCTTTATGACTTTGTTAGTTGTTTCTTTAATACCCTAAATTTGTGGTATGGCAGCCACAGGAAGCTAACAAACCATATAACCCAATAATGCTCCTCCTATGTATATCTCCAAGGGAATGGTAAATATGTCCACAAAAGCAAGCCCATGAATGTTCATAGCAGCATCATTCATGATAGCCCCAATGTGGAAACAATCCAACATCCATCAGCTGATAAGTGGATAAACCAAATGTGATCTATCCACACAATGGAATGCTGTTCAGCCATAAAAGGGGATAAAGTACTGCTACATGCTATGACTTGGATAAGCCTGGAAAACACTATGCTAAGTAAAAGAAGTCAGTCACAAGAGACCAGGTATTGTATGATTGCGTTCATATGAAATGTCCAGGAAGAGGCAAATCTATAGACAGAAACTGGATGAGTGATTTCCTAGGGTGGGAGTGGGATGGGAATACGGGATAAGGAGTGACTGAAAGTGGGTGTGGGGTTTCTTCTTCAAGTGATAAAAATGTTCTCAACTTAGATTGTGGCAATGGTTGCACAACTCTGAGAATACACTAAAAATTATTGAATTGTATACGTACTGTAAATGGGTAAATTTATGGTAATAAATGATCACTCAATAAAGCAGTAAGAAAAGAAAGAAAGCATAAGGAGCAAGTAATAAAATTTTATCTTAGCCTTTGGCATATATTTCATTTATAAACAATTAGTAATTATGAATCATAATTATTTTAGATCTATCCTACCACAGCATAGACAGCAAACCTTATAACCAGGAACAGTAGGCTTCAAAGTGAATCATTAACTTTGGTCTTTGATGCTGTGTTGTAAGAAATGTGACCTTGGAGGTTGATGGGTGAAGTTCCTAATAAGAGTTTCAAATCCTAATCCTTTTCCTAAGAGGAAATACTTGGCACCTAACAGGTTCCCCTCCTCATCTATTCTCGCTACTCACTTCATTGTATAAGGATTCATGGAAACTGTGTTCTCCTCTGTTCTTTGGGGTCTTCCTGACGGAAATTTCCTTCCCGATACCTTTACTATTTGTCAGTTTCCTCCAGTGTTTTGCCTCACTCTAAACAATCGAACGTGATAGAACTTTCTTAAAATAATCTACCTTAAGATACGGCTTCTAAGAATGCGTACATCTAAAAGTAGTCTTGTGGTGGCTGCAGACAGGGCCACAGGAGGGACATCACACACAAAGGCAGAGTCTCAGAGGGCGCATGTGCAAAGAGCCCACCTCCGCCCCTCCCCAACAACACATGGGGCCAGTTTGGCCTGGATCTAGGGCCGAACTGGAGTAGTTCTGAGAAGTTCTGCCAGGCATGACTAGGGGATCATGGTGAAGTCACTGAAGTTGTTCAGGTCCATTTACACACAGGATGCTTAGGTGGGATGCTGAAGTAAGGCAGAGCCCACCCTAGTCAACATCCAGGTCAATGAAGGGGACCCAGCAAGGGTTGGGCCTCAGTGTGGCTCTGTGCTAAACAGCAGTTGCTATAGGCTTTGGCTCCTTTGCAGTCCAGCCCTTCAGCTGTCTCTTCAGGAGCCTGTTCAGTGGGGCTGACCCCTGCCTCCCTGGACCTAGACAGATTCTCTCTGGCCAGAGTGACTGATTTGGCATGGGCATCTGACCCAAGCAGGTAAAAGGAAGCCCTGGCTGGAGCTTCGTAGGAAAGGGACACCCCTCTTCCTGGTGCTACAGGCCTGGAGCAAGAGTGATCTGGAGAAAGGCAGCCCAGGAGCCAAATTCTGCCTCTGACACTTAGCAGCTCTATGTCCTTGAATAAATTATTTAACCTTTTGGAGTCTCTGTTTCCTCATCTATATATATAATGAGAGGAATAATGCAGCCTCCACAGAGCTAGCATAAGGATTAAATTAAATCATGTAAATCATGAAGCACAGCACCTGGCCCCTGTGAGTCACTCAGCAATGACACCTATCTGGAAAGAGTGCAAGGGGAGCCTTTGGCAAAAGGAAAGTAACTTGTCCAAGACATTGATGCAACCTTAAAGTTTCTCATCATAGAACTACCTTTCTGGCCCAATTTACTCTTGCACTACGGCTGATTATGCTGTGCTTTAGATAAGTGAATAATATAAATTCAGAACATTTTTGTCACTTCATTATGATGATTAATTATCCCATTTAAAAAGTACCTACCAGAATCTGTTGGTGTTGTTTTTCTACTTGATAGCCTCCAAAATGTATTATGCCAGGTCTTGCCTGTATGACCTTATTATTCACAAGTTTTGCATAAACCTCTATAAAAACAATGTAGATAAGCACATCATGAGACATCAAAGAAAATATTAAATTAAAGTTGATCCTTATTAACATAGCTTTCTTTAATTTAGGGCATTTTAAGCATATGAAAATTGCAGACATTGGATCCAGCTGTCAACAAGATTAATTACCTGTTCTAAATAAACTGAACTCCTTCTCCCTCTCTATTTTTAAACATCACTTGGGAGATACTATCATTACAATACAAAGTCAGGTAGATTGTCTGTTACCTAGTAAAAGAATTTGCTCTTCACACATTTTGTACACATCTTTGTCATAAATCACCAGCTCATAAAGAGCACATGGCCTGTCTTTGCTCTGCCTAGCACTGAGATTACTTATTACATAATGAATACCCAGCTCAAAGTATCCAAACACCGCACACTTAATTTTATTACTATGTATTTAACTTTTATTATTTGATTTCCTCTGATTAGAATTACAATGTGATGTAGAGTAATATTAAAACTTAAAGCTCTGAAAAGTTATCACTTGGAACAGTAAGTCTCAAACTGCTTTTGGTGTCATGTGAATGTCCCTTTTAAACGGCTGAGCTCACAAAAGTGTCCAGGTCTACGAAAATTTTCCCAGCTCTTTATTTAGGCAGGAGCAGATGTGTGGAGAAGGTGCTGAGAACCCACTCTGTGTAAGTGCTTTGTGCCAGGCAGTGCTATGCATACATTTGTTTATAATCCTCACTCCAGCCCTTTGAGGTAGGTATTATTTCTACTTTACAGATGAAGGAGGTAAGACTTAGCAAGGTTAAGAAACTTGCCCACAGCTGGTAATCAAAAATAAAAGGTAGGCATGTTGGCTCACACCTGTAATCCCAGCATTTTGGGAGGCTGAGACAGGAGGATCGCTTGAGCCCAGGAGTTAGAGACCAGCCTGGGCAACACAGTGAGACCATGTCTCTGCAAAAAATTTTAAAATTAGCTGGGTGTGGTAGTGTGCGCTTGTGATCCCAGCTACATGGGAGGCTGAGGTGCAAGGATCACTTGAGCCCAGAAGATTGAGGCTGCAGTGAGCTGTGATTGTACCACTGCTCTCCAGCCTGGACAACAGAACAACACTGTCTCAAAAAAACAAAAAACAAACAAACAAACAAATCAACCCCAGGTCTGTCTGATTCCAACCAGTAATCTGCCTTCCTCATGAATGTACTGCCCACCTTCTTACAAATAATAACATTTGACTTTGACTGCATCCAAATCTTATGAGGCACAGACACCTTCACCCCATCCCTTTGATCATCATAATTCTAGGATACATCTGAAGTGGGTGTGAAACATTTGATGTTTTTTTCTTCTCACCAGGTGAGCTGTCACTGTCATCCACTTGGGCCAAACTGAACAGCTACAGTGGGTTAAGGCTGGTGTGGTAGGGGAACTGACGATCTCTGTAGGTTATTATTTGGTCATTTTTAAGCACTGAAATTACCATATTCCGTAATTTTTAAATTTATTTATATTTATTTTTATTGATTGATTATCTTTTTTTGAGAGGGAGGGAGTCTCGCTCTGTTGCCCAGACTGGAGTGCAGTGGCGCCATCTTGGCTCACTGCAACCTCTGCCTCCTGGGTTCAAGTGATTGTCCTGCCTCAGCCTCCCAAGTAGCTGAGATTACAGGCGCCTGCCACCACACACAGCTAATTTTTGTATTTTAGTAGAGTTGGGGTTTCACCATGTTGTTCAGGCTGGTCTCAAACTCCTGACCTCAAATGATCCAACCGCCTTGGCCTCCCAAAGTGCTGGGATTATAGGAGTGAGCCACCGCACCTGGCCTATTCTATGATTTTTTTAATGTTGAAAGATTTTATTTTAGATCCACGAAGTAGATATAAAACTGGCATTTTTCTTCTAATGCCCAGAAATGGTCAAGTATATCAATTTTCACTTGACAAGTTCTACAGTGACAAAAGAAGCATATCCAAGTACAGTATTATGTCCTCACATTTGAGATGGGCTTTAAAAGATGAGTGGTGGGTAACCAAGCACGTTAACAGCTAGACCCAGGGCTCTGGTGGCTGAACACCAGCTCTCCACTTACCAGGTGTGCCATGTTGGGGAAATAATGTGGTCTCTTTGAGTTTCACCTTCTCCAAGAGTAAAACGTAAATAGATCCTACCTCATGATGTATTGTTGTGTGGATTGAATGGGAAAAATGTAGGCAAAATGATTATCCTTTTCCATAATAGCTATAGGATTTCCCAGGCTTTCCAGACACAGGATATGTACATGAAAAGGCAAAAAGGTCTAAAATGCCTGTGGTCTGAAGGACAGGAGGGAACCTCACGTAGCCAGAGCTGGAAATGAGTGGGGCATGGCGATGGGGATGGTGCTGGGTGGACAGGTTCAGATCAGACAGTGAAGGGGGCCAAGCAAAGGAATTGTGACTTTATTCTGTATGCAAGGGGGACTGTTGGGAGTTTGAGCAGATTAGGGATAAAAGCCAGCCAGGATTTTAGAAAGCAAACTGACAGGAGGAGAATGTGGTGGGGGAGGAGTCCCAGCGGCCCGCTGAACATGAGAAACAAGATAAGGGGAGCAGATAGGAAAGACATTAGAAGAAGTAGAAGCAACAGAACTTGATTAATTTACATACCCCACAAAAACCTATCAGTTAAGCAGATGGATCTAAATAGAACTACTGTTCTTAGTAATAAAAATTAGTATAAGCCTATAAAATGATATAGATAAATCAGCACTAAAAGTCCCATTATGCTCTCTGGACTTTGGCTCGCCTGGGAAGATGTGAGCTGTAAAGCAAATCTGTCTTCTAGCCACTTACTTGATTCTAGGAGGTGATTAGGTACTTCTTTTCTTTTTTTCGGTTCCTCCACTAGGTTCTTCAAGAGATGGGGTGATGCATTATTAAAGGGTTCTTTAGCATTCTTTAGTCCTCTGCTGGGGGTTTTCACCGCTGCCATTTTATCATGAAAAATGGAGTCTTCTTTTTAGAGCCAAAGGTCATGTCCTGGGGAGGAAAGAGCAGCAGTATAATCATCCATGAGAAACCACGTGCATTTTTTTCTCTTTCTTTGATAAATGTACCTCGTCTCTGTGTGGTTTACTGTGGTTCATGCCCTCCCTGGCTCTCCTCTCTGCGGGCCACTCCATTCCCACACATGGCTGTCCCATTAATCTTCTTACATAACCCATCGCAACCCAATGTCATGCCATTGCTCCAAACCCTTCTGTGGTCCTTGATTCTCCCCAGGAGCTCTTCCTGAAATGTACTTCTGAGATGCTTCTTGAGCTCATTGCAGGGGCCCGAGAAGGGAAAAATAAAGGCTCTCAGTCAAACAAGTTTGGAAAGTATTGATGTAAACAGTTAAATAAGACTTCCAAATAAGACTCTTCTTTCAGAGATTTCTCCAAATGAGTTTCTTAGAGTATTTGACTATGGAAGCCTTTAACATTTGGAGGCACTGTTTACAGGACACTGGCATTTCAGAGTCACCCTCCTCCATCCCTCTGCTAACAGGGTGATGAGGAGGGGGTGATGAGGAGGTGGTGAAACCTACGGCCAGCCAGGTGCCAGACATGGGGGTATTCCAGCTCTGTGGATCTTGATTCATGTCGAACCCTGTGTCCGATTTGCCTTCCCTTAACACACTCATTTTAAGTTCCACTTTCTTCATGAAGTTCACAGTGATCCCAACACACTTTAACATTCTTTAGCAATCACTGCTTCTATTACTCATTTGGTGTTAATAATTTATAACCCTGTAACAACATTTTACAAATCTCACATTCCCTTATACATTGCACAACTAAACCTCTTAACTTGGGGCCCTTGCGCAGGCCATGGGGCTGGTCGGTGAAGCCTCTGAAATGGAATGTTAATTAGTGTGGATCTTTGTGTGTTTTTTCGGTTTTGTTTTTTCTGGAGAAGACCCATAGCTTCGGACTCCTGAGACGGACAACATCAAGCGACACTCAGTGAATCTATGAAGGGAGGCGCTACAATAACTTTCAGAAAGAAGTTCTCCCCCTCCCCTCCCCTCTTCTCCCCTCCCCTCGCACCACCTCTCATAGCATCGCTGAAGGCTGCATGGCCCCCTCCTCACCTGCTTCCCTTCCCTCCTGCCCTTCAACGCCAGCCCTAGGATCAGCCTGCAGCCCGTCTCCTCCCGGAGCCTCACATCCCCAGTGCTTCAGGCAGGCCCAGGAGCCAGGCGGTCTCCACGCCGCCCACACGCCGGCTCGCCCACCGCCCCGGTAGGCCTGGCTCCGGGTCTCACCGCCGCACCCTCGTTCCCTCGCCCCATTCTCTACCGGGCAGGCCCTCTCACTCACCCCGGGCAGGCCCTCTCACCCCGGCCAAGCGCCTCCTCCCCTCCGCGACCTTTCATTCCACACCTGCTAAGGGTCAGGGTCGCCCCAGGCCCGCGCACCGCTCCCCCCACCATCCTCATGTCACCCTCTGGGCCCGACTCTACTCGGACCCAAGCCGCGGCCGACTTGCGGCTGGACACCACCCGGGGCTCGGTCGCCTCAGCAGCTAGGCTGCGGCGCCCCAGCGGCCGACCCTGGGCCACCCGGGCCCCAGGTCCCTGGCCGCTCACCCTGGAGGTGGTTCCCGGGCCGGATTCGGCCGGCGCCGGCGCCCGCTCGGAGCGTCGCCATGACGACACGGACGCGCTCCCAGGGCTGGCGGCCGGGCGCGACCAAACGCCCCAGGGCGGGGGAGCCGGGCTGCTGCGGGCCACGACCGGAGGCGGCGGGTGATTCCTGGGAGCTCGGAGCAGTTTGCCGGGCCTGGTCAAGAATAGACAGCGCGACTTATGGCATGGGATACGAATGGATTCCCGAGGGGACATGAGAAAGTTGGAAACACCACACACTGGAACCCTTCAAGAGCGGAGCGCGGGAGAGAAGACGGACGGGGCGGAGCCGCCCGAGTCAGTGGGCGGGGCTTCACCTGACAGGCATCACTCATGACGCCCACTTTCTTGTAGTTTGTTTTACATTTTCTGTTACGGTAAATTTCAAACATACACAAAGGCAGACCGAAGGGTAAAATAGATCTTCAACACCCAGCTGCAACGATGATCAAATCCTAGCCAATCCTGTTTCATCCGTATCTTTCCCTGACTCCTTGTATTATTTTGAAGAAAATCCCAGATATTTCATCCATAAATATTTCAAAATATACCTCCAAAAGATAAGGATTCTTAAAAAAAACCACAATAACTTAAAAATTATAATTTATTAACATCTTCAAATTATCTCATGTCATATTTATTTTTAGAGTTTGAATCAGAATTCAAATACAATTTGCAAATTGGAATAGATTGATGTGTCTTTTAGGTCTGTTTTCATCAACAGATTCCTCTTTCATCTCTTTGTTAGTTGTTGCAATTTATTCATTGAAGAAACTGTTTCTGTCCTTGATACTGATATTTAGGTGTTGTAAACATGAAACCGTGCCCGCTCCTCTGACCTCCTGCCCTGTCCATTCCACCCTGCTCATCCATGAATATTATTTTTTTTCAAAGACAGCTCAAGCTTCTCTTTTCCCAGGAACTGTCCTTGTCTCACTCCCTCCTTGTGTGGCTTTGATACTTGCTTGATGTTACTTATGGCTTCATGTTGACGAGAGGCTATAGTAAGAGTCCAGTGAGGGTACCTGTCTTGCCTACATTGCCACTTGTGCTGGATGCGTATATTCCCTCCCTGCTCTTTCCCAATGGGAAATGTTCATTTTTTTCCATCTTCCCATTCTCCAATTCCTCTCTGTCCCCTACCATTATTACTTACTAAAAATCTCCCCATCTTTCAAGGCTAGCTGTAGATAAGGTCTCCTCTCCTCCCCACCCTCCTTCTAACCCACCAGTCCGGAAAGACCCTTTTCCTCCTCTGGGCTTCCATAACCCTTTGTTCCACTATCTTTATATTGCACCCAACATGATTCATGTCTGTGACTTAAACTGCAGAATTCTTGGGGGAGGGAACTGTACCTTGTCTTAGGATCTCCCAAAGCCCTTGACACAGTTTTTTTTTTTTTTTTTTTTTTCTTGAGACAGAGTTTTGCCTTGTTGCCCAGGCTGGAATGCAATGGCCCAATCTTGGCTCACTGCAACCTCTGCCTCCCGGGTTCAAGAGACTCTCTTGCCTCAGCCTCCCGAGTAGCTGGGATTATAGGCGCCTGCCACCACGACCAGCTAATTGTTTGCATTTTTAGTAGAGACGGGGTTTCGCCTTGTTGGCCAGGCTGGTCTCAAACTCCTGACCTCAGGTGATCCACCGGCCTCGGTTCCCAAAGTGCTGGGATTACAGGCATGAGCCACGGCGCCCGGCCACCTTGACACAGTTCTTTGTCCATATTGATTACTCAGTAACTGTTGGCCAAGGGGGTGTAACAATTCATTTATTTATAGAGTAGGTTGCTTTAGTTCTTTCTGTTTTGTTGGTACAAAGCTGTAGATTTCAGAACAGGTACTATGCTTCCCACCGTCCCAGACCTCTCCATCCAGCACAAATCATGAGATATTTGTTTTCATATACTTCTTTATTTTTAATTTTTTGTAGGGGTGGGGGTCTTGCTGTGTTACCAAGGCTTGGTTTGAAATCCTGGCCTCAAGCAATTTTTCTGCCTTAGACTCCATATGCTTTTTAATGGATATTGGGTAACACTTTTTAATTGGTACTTAACTTTTTTAAGAAAAATCACCAAAGTTCCTATTAGATATATGGATAACCCATAGGTCTCTATATAAGCAGTAAACCCATTTGAATTTTATAGTGTAGTGGACACTGCTGGTTGCCTCCTTCCACTTTCTTTCTAATGGAACCACAGCTTTCCTGAAGTTTCTCCCCAGTCCCCAATTCTAACAGTAGACCTTGATTAATCTAGGCCAGGCCAGGCATGGTGGCTCATGCCTGTAATCCCCAGCACTTTGGGATACTGAGGTGGGAGGATCACTTGAGCCCAGGAGTTTGAGAGGAGGCAGGGCAACATAGTGAAACCTCATCTCTACAAAAAATTTTATAAATTAGCCCAATGTGGTGGCTCACACCTGTAGTTTCAGCTGCACAGGAGGCTGAGGTGGGATGATTGCTTGAGCACAGGAGTTGGAGGCTGCAGTGAGCTATGATCATGACACTGCACTGTAGCCTGGGTGACAGAGACCCTGTCTCAAAACAAAACAAAACAATGCAATCCAGGCCAAGTATGGAATTCCTGATCCCCTTGCCGACATTGCCCATGATTTAGTTAGGGTTGGATATGTAGCCCCATTCTGGCCACAGGGACAGGAAAAGGGTTCTGGGGACCTCTGGAAAAGACTTTCTTTCTCCTAAGAAGATATACATAGATACAATATCTTTCTTCTTCTTGACTTCTTAGTGTCAGGAAATGATCCCGGAACTGCAGCTGCCATCAGAGGCCATGAGGGGCCCAAGTGTTAAAGAGGTGACAAGGACAGGAGAACAAGGAGACAGAGAGACCCTGGGGCTGGATGATGTCACTTCACTTCTATTTGTTTGGTCCTTGCATTCCATTTTCTCTTTCTTCCCACTGAAAACAACTGACATATAATGACTTCTGGACACTTACTTCTCAAGGTGTAAACTGTGGCACAGGAGCTTGTTAGGAATGCAGAGTTTTGGGCTATACCAGACTTTGGTTCAGGCTACTGGACCAAAACCTGCATTTTAATAAGATGCCCCAGAAGATTCATAGGCACATTAAAGTTTGAGAATAATTAAACTGATGGAGCCCTATAATTATAGCTATATTAGATAATCAATTATTTAATCCATTTATTTATGTAGTCCACATTTATTTATTTCAATGAGTGAACACAATTCACTCATTGAATTTAAATTCACTCATAGAATTTACAATGAGTGGAACACAAAGGTGTCCCAGCATCTGCCATATGAGTGCAATAAGACAAGCGTGATAAAAGGCTTGGAAGCTATAAGCTTCAGTAATACGTGGGGAGCCATTAATTTCCTTGCTTAAAACCCCTTGGTGGCTTCAAATTGTACAGAAGAGAAAATTCAACATCCTTAACACTCTTTCCCCGCCACCCAACAGAAACAGGGTCTCGCCGTGTTGCCCAGGCTGGAGTGCAGTGGCGCCATCATAGCTCACTACAGCCTTGAACTCCTGGGCTCAGGTGAGCCTCCCAGAATAGCTAGGACTATAGGTGCATGACACCATGCCTGGCTAATTTTTTTTTTAACTTTTTGTACAGACAGAGTCTCACTGTGTTGCCCAGGCTGGTCTTGAACTCCCGGACTTAAGTGATCCTGCCTTAGCTTCCCAATATGCTAGGATTATAAGTGCAAGCCACAGTGGCTGGCAAAAAAAATCCTTAACAGTCTTTTAGGGCTTTGTAGGACCTGGCTGCTGGCCCCTTGATTTGCCTCCTCCTCGCCCTGCTTCATTGTGTTTCCCCACCTCCCCTTTGCCTGGTATAGAGAGTGAAAGCTGGCTGCAAATTCTTTGCCACTGCTCCCATGAAGAGGTGGGGTCCCTGTCCCCTCCCCTTGAGTCTGGGTGGGTCTATGACTGCTTTAACTGCCCAGTGGCGTCCTACCTGAATTCTTGACACCAGAATTTGTGAGATATAATAAAATGATGTTGTTTCATGCCTTTGAGTTTTGGGATAGTAGGTTATTCTGTAGCAATAAATAACCAGAAACTTGGCTGATTCCTACTCAGCCTAAGGGTTTCTTCCTCAGTGGGGCTTTTCCTGGCTTTCTTTCTGTATCAGGTCCTGCACCTTGGTGCTGTCTCCAGTACTGTGTTCTTTCCCTTCATAGCTGTCTTAGTCCATTCTGGCTGCTGTAGCAAAACCCCTTAGACTGGGTTCCTTACAAACAACAGAAATGTATTTCTCATGGTTCTGCAGGCTGGGAAGTCCAAGATCAAGGCACCAGCACATTTAGTGTCTGCTGAGGGACCACTTTCTGGTTCATAGATGGAGACTTCTGGCTATGTCCTCACGTGGTGGAAGGGGTAAATGAGCTCCCTTATGCCTGTTTCATAAGCCCATTTCACTTATGCCAGTTTCATTCAGCCCATTCACGAGGGCTTCACCTTCATAATCTAACACGTTCCAAAAGGCTTAACTTCTGAATACCATCACCTTGTGGGTTAGGTTTCAACAAAGGAATTTTGGGAGACACATTCAGACCATAGCTGCTGGGTTTACCTCTTTGACATCTGCCTTCTTGGACTATAAGTTCAGTGAAGGCTGACTAGTTCACCACAGTGTATGCAGTGCCTTGCACACTACCTGGCACATCCTGGGACCTCAAAAATATTTGTAGAAGTAACTAATTAATGAGTTATGCCAAGTGATTTCTAAAGCTTAAATTATACATATCTTTGGAATATGGGTAATATAGTCATGTGGTTCAAAATTCAAGAAGTGAAAAATCTCTCTCCTTCTTCTGCCTTTTGCCATCAAGTTCTCTCTCCCGGAGGTAACTCATGTTACCAGATCTGAATTTATCTTTACAGGAATATATTATACATATCAAAGCAATTGTGTATATGCTTATATTTGTAAGAAGTTTATCTCTCGTTTATTTTATTTATATGTTTTTGAGACAGAGTCTTCTTTGTCGCCCAGGCTGGAGTGCAATGGTGTGATCATGGCTCACTGCAGCCTTGACTTCCCAGGCTCAGGTGATTCTCTTGCTTCAGCCTTTTGAGTAGCTGGGACCACAGGCATGCACCACCATGCCTGCATAATTTTTTTGTAGAGACAAGGTTTGGTCATGTTGCCCAGGCTGGTCTGGAACTCCTGGGCTCAAGTGTTGAGGGAGGCCTACCTCGGCCTCCCAAAGTGCTGGGATTACAGGTGTGAGCCACCGTGCCTGGCCTTACCCATTGTTTAAAAAGCCCAAATTGCTTACTTTTCTGTCTCCCTTTTCTTCACTTAAAAATATATCTGAATGATTATACCATATCTGTACATGAAGTACCTCCTCGTTCTTTTTTATAACTACGTAACATTCCATATTTCTTTAACTAGTTCCCCATTGTTGGATATTTAGGTTGTTCCTGAACTTTTGCTATTATAAGCAATGTTTTCATTATTTTTATAGATGTGTACATCACTTCTACAGACACATATATATCCATTCATATACATATGAGTGTATCTGTAGGAAAAGTTTCCAAAGTTGAATTGCCAAGTCAAAAAATCTGTGCATTTGTAATATTGACAACTATTGCTAAATTGTCTTGCATGGGTGTTGTATTAATTTCTACTCCTATTTGTAATGCATAGGAGTGCTTGTTTCTTTACAGCCTCACTGAGTGTATTATAAAACTTTTACATTTTCGTCAATCTGATGGTAAAAAATTGTATTTCAGTGAGGTTTTATTTTGCATTTCTCTAATGATGAGCATGTTTTCATATGTTTAGGAGACATTTGTGTTTTCTTTTCTGTAAAGCCATGTCCCTTACCCGTTTTTCCATTTGGCTTTTGGTCTTTTTCTTATTGAGTTGTTGGAGCTCTTTATATATAGAAACATTCATCTTTTGTTCTGTGATAACTGTCGCAAAATTTTTTCCCAGTTTGTCATTTGACTGTGCTGTTAATAGGTTTTACCTTTCAGAATTAAAAATTATGTTGTATTTATTATCTATTGCTCCATAACATATTACTCCAAAACTTAGTGATTTGAAACAACTATAATCCTTTATCTTTTCTTATGTTTTTTCTGGGATGGAAATTTAGACAAGACACAGCGGAGATGGTTTGTTTCTGCTCCATGGATGTTTGGGGCGCCAGGTGGAAAATATGAAAGCTGGAAGACAGAATTTTCTAAAGTCATCATAGAGGCAAAGGAAATTTTTTCCCTTTCCCCTCTGAAGGTTTGGGTCTGAAATATACAGGCAATAGACAGATTAAGAGGAGAAAAAGCATGCCAATTTATTTACATGCACTGAGGTATCACAAGAAAGTGAGTACCCAATAACCCAATGAGGTCTAGAAGCTCAGATAGTATTTTGAGTTATAAAAAGAGAATTAAAGGCTCCTGGGAGATGCTGGTGACAAACTATTGGAGGGTGAGGGGAGGAAATGCACTGTGAGCAAAGGTTATCTTATTGTGCAGATAAGGTCTCTCAGGTAACAGCCATCAAAAGAATAGGTGATTGCCTGTGGTAATCTCTGTCTTGGGAAGATATCAGACCCTCATTCTTCTTTAGGCAGATAAAGGGGCTTCAGAGAAAAACCTTTGCTTGCATCTGCTGTTTACTTTACTATCATAGATAAATATAAATTTCCTTTATAAAAGGACAGCTTTCAGAAGTATTCCTATCTGCAGTTCTCTAAATAATCAACTTGAAATATGCCAAAAAAGGATGTTCTGGGGTGGCATATTCTGACTGCCCACAGCATCATCTGGTGGTTGATACTAAAGCTGTCAGCTGGGAGCCTGACAACACAGTCATATGTGGCCAGACTCCCTCACAACCTGGCCGCAGGTCCCAATGGCAAGTGTCCCAGGAGAGAGCCAGGCTTAAGCTGTATTCCCTTCTATGACCTAGGCTTAGAAGTCAGTCATACAGCATCACATCCACCTCATCCATTAGTTGAGGTAGTTATGAATGGCCACCCAGTTCTAAGAAGAGGAAACATAGACTACCTTTGGATGGAGGAGTGTCAACATCTTTTTTTTTTTTTGATACAGAGTCTCTGTTGCCCAGGCTGAAGTGCAGTGGCACGATCTTGGCTCATTGCAACCTCTGTCTCCCTGGTTCAAGCGATTTTCCTGCCTCAGCCTCCCAAGTAGCTGGGACTACAGGTGTGTGCTACCGCACCAGCTAATTTTTGTATTTTGGGTAGAGACGGGGTTTCACCATGTTGGCCAGGCTGGTCTCGAACTCCTGACCTCAGGTGATCAGCTCGCCTTGGCTTCCCAAAGTGCTGAGACTACAGGTGTGAGCCATACTGCGCCCAACCGAGTGTCAACATTTTTGAGAGAATATCACAGTCTGTTCTTCTGGAGGTAATTGTGGATGTGAAGCTGCAGAACTGCTGTAGCCACCTGGCCACCATCCTGGTGTTATCCAACTCCAAGGAGGGCAGAGCCAAGAGAACCATAGGCAAACAGAGGCTGTTCCATGCATGAGTCCACCCTGAAACAGGCTCTGTGTCTGCACTCTCGTTATGTGAGCCAAGAAACAACTTAATTGCTGTTTCAGCCAGTTTGAGTGAGGACTATTGAAACTAGATTTGTCTGCTGTCAACATTCTTGTCTTTGTTTCAAAGGCCTTATCAGGCAGAAATGTGGGGAGTCTCTGGGAGGTGGGGGTACACCTGACCTTTCTTTGCTCCATCCAGTGAAGATAAGGCCTTGGGAAGACTAGTGACAGTGTCTTTCAGGCATGGTTCTTATTTGCTCTCTTTTATTCGATCTGAGTTAATTATAATAATTTATATAAATATTCAAAAGGATGCTGACAAATGGAGGAGAGAAATAAGAAAAGTAAAGAAAAGCCTGCTTTCCTGAGAAAGCCAGTCCACATTTCCAGAGTGTAAACAGCGAGCCTGGGCCATAGAAACCTCATTAAAATGTTAGTGTTATACCTTTGTACTTCTGGACTGAATAGGAAATCATGCTTGTCCCATTATTTATGCCTCATCAATAACACATTAGCTCAGCTCCCAGTAAAGCTGACATTCACGAGAGGACAGATCGTTTTGTTTGGTTTACTCAACACCACAACGGGGCAGAGCAAGTTTATTGCACTTGTGTAGTCATGTGGTGAAGACCTTAGACCCAGACACGCAGGGGTAGCCAATTTCTCACTTCCTTCCCAGAGCTCTCCTTCCCCCTCACCACCCCCTACCCTCACTCCTGGCCCCAAATCAGCCCCTTCAGCTCAAAGATCACTTCACCAGAGAGACTTCCCTAAGTATAAGTCAGGGCTCTTTCAGTTACAAGTTATGGAAATGGATTTAAACAGTTGAAATATATGAGAAGGGGGTGAGGGTGCGGGGCAGGAGAAGACAGAGAGAGAGAGGCGTCAGTCACAGCTGTATCTAGGTGCTACATGATGATATCAGGATTTTGTCCACTCTATCTCTTGGTTCTCCCCGGCCAAGTTGGCTTCATTCTCAGCCAGGATCTCCTCATGCTGTAGAAAAGGCTACCATCTTCCTTTTAGCTTGATCATAATGCCAACACATAGGTTTTGCTGGTGCCACTCCTATTGGTCCAGGTTGAGTCCTGTGCCCATCCCTGAAGAAATCACTGTGGTTAGTTGGTTGGAGGATGGGGTGAAGCTCTTTATCCAGGCCTGGGTCATGTGCTCACTCCTGCAGTTGCTCATGGAGAAAGCCCCACCCAAGTTACATGGTCTAAGAATCGGGGAAAGGAGGTTCTTATGCCAGAAGAAGGGGGAATGAAGACTGGACAGCAAAACCAACAGATGTCTATTAACTTGAATCTCACAACATTGTTGATATTCAAATGTATTTGACCTGCAAAAATGATGGCTGATCTGACTCAAGCTAATGCATTCATACTCCAGGCTTGGCCTGGTCCCTCATTATATACTATCATAGAATTTATCACAATTTGCAATATCATCCACCATACATTCTGCAGTTGCTAGTGTCAGCCATCCAATAGGTTTGCTAAATATGTGATTATGCAAGTCTCTTATTTCTTTAATCCTAGTCTCAGTCATCTTTCTGGGCCTCCTGAGAGGGGGTGCTATCATAGCACCCTGGCTTTATGTGGGTCTGGGGCTGCCAAAGGCAATTTCCTCAGGTCTCTGTCATCTTAGCATAGCACCTGGGACAGAGTAGGCGTTCAGTAAATACTCATCAACTGAAAGTTAGCTCTCCAACAAGCGTTTATTGCTGTTGAAAAAACACAAAGAAACATAAGTCATAATTGGAAAAGTAATTAAAAATAAGATCTTCTGTCAACCTGGTGAATCTGCTCCACAAAATGAGGAAAACAATGAAACTATTTTATGATGATGAAAGAAGCATCAAGCCAGACTGTGATGTGCATCACTGGCAATCCACAAGAGTTTGCCAAGACAGATAGAAACCTCACCCTTTTATATGGCCAGGCAGATATAATCTTTTATAAACATGTAATTGTCTTTATCAAATAGAAAAAGAAAACGTTTCAGATTTCCTAATTGTAAGAAGCAGGAAATCACAACGAAGAGCCAAATGCCTAGGCTAAACCCCCACAGAGACAGGAAGACAGGGGGCCATCTCCTGGGTGTTCACATTTCAAGGAGATGGATCTAAGGCCTCCAAGAAACACATTCCTGGGATGCAAATTGGCAAGAGCCTTGTTTAGGTTTTAAAAAGATTTGCATACATCTCAAAGACACAGAGAAAGGATTTCTTATTCCGTTTTGTTCTGTTTTTGTTTTTATTGATACATAATCTTTCCACATATTTATGGAGTACGGGTGACATTTTGTGACATACTTAGACTAGGTAATGATCAAGTCAGGGTCTTTGGGGTGTCCATTACCTCAAGTATTTACTATTTCTATGTGTTGGGAACATTTCAATTCCTCTCTTATGGCTATTTTGGAATAAACAAGATTTTGAGACTCAGAAAACAGTGGCCCAAAATGAAGGCCTCAGAAGCAAAAGTTTTTCTCTGACCTTCTCTTGCCCGCCTATCTCTCAGTCCTGCTCTCTCCAAAGGCCAGCCACTGGAACAGGTCCTTTTCCCTAAGGTAGATCATGGAAACCAGAACTCCTTTTCTCCAAAGCTAACCACAAAAACCTAAAAATATTACTCTAACTTTTCCTCTGCCTTTCTGTATAAAAACTGGCCATAAAGAAATCATCTGACCTCGGCCAGGTGCAGTAGCTCACCCCTGTAATCCCAGCACTTTGGGAGGCCGAGGTGGGTGGATCACGAGGTCAGGAGATCGAGACCATCCTGGCCAACATGGTGACTCCTCTTTTTGGAAGGAACCTCTGTTTTATCTCATGAAACTTCATATGCTATAAATGGACAAATTTCTCTCAAGCCTAAAGCACTATTCTCTTTTACATTAAACTCCTTTATCTCTTTTGTGTTAAAATACATACATGTATGCATGTGTATGTTATACATTGTGTCTACATACATGTATATGTCTAAACATATGTTTATATATTATCTACACATGATACCAAATTAAAGATGAGTGAGTACTCATAAATTAAATAACTATCACAAATACTTTTCAAGTTCGTGTGACTTTAGTAACCTTTGGTAAATAAATAGAGTTTTCAAATTTTTGTTAAAATAAAATAATCTTCACAATTTAATTTAGACATTCTTTGCCTGGGTTTATTGGTCAGACAGGTTTATACTAGAAGTTTGAAGGTCTTTACTGGAGACCTTCAACTTGAAGATCATAAAGCTGCTGCTTCTATGATATTTTTGATACTTTCTTAATTTCTCTGTGACCTTATAAAAGCATGAAAGTGTGGTTTTTCTTGAAGGGAAAGTAATTTTATCTAATTAGAGCACTTTAAAAGTTGTTTTCAATTGAAGGAAAAATGATAGATAAAACTGTAGACTATAGTTTGTTCTAACCATTAACCTTTGTTTTTCTTTTGTTTCCATAGAAATTCCTGTGAGGTTTCATCCACATAACATGACCACTTTGCTAGCCAAGCCTCCTCTTCTCTCCCTCCTACAACCTGTCTTGCCACTATCATCTGATTTATCACCAAAACCTGGTTTTGGCCATGCTCTGAGTCCCCACTCTTTCTGTCACCTCAAGATGATATATAAGCCTCTGTACTCTCTCGGGGAGTAGGCAATCACTCTGTGGTTCTCTGTACACATGTTAATAAATTTTGCATGCCTGTCTCCAATTAATTTGTGCTTTGTGAGTTGATTGTTCAGTGAACTTTCAGAGGGCTAATCAGGCCTTGGATTCCCTTAAGTGTGGCTTCCAGAAGAGCAGAGCTTTGGTCCTACCAACTGTGCCAAACTGTAGGGGCCAAGGGAAATTTTCCCTTTTGCCCTTTGAGGGTAAACTTTTAAGTAAACTTTTGACTATTGAGCTCTTTTAAAAAATTATTTTAAAATATTTTATTATCAGATTTTAGCTGGGACACACAGCTGATATTTATGACTTTTTGACTTTTTTTTAAAAACCAAAGTTACCTTTTAAGTGACTTACCAAAGCCAGTAAACTGTAATGAAGATTATGACTTAACCAAGGACTCACAAGGGGAGACAGCTCAGAACAAAAAAAAAAAAAAAAAGGAAAGTTTTGTTAGTACAACCCACATTTCTTTCTGGCCTTATTTTCTAGGGTCTCACCTGAGTGTCTACAGACAAAGGTCCCAAATCCTTGTGTCTCCTTATAGATAGAAGACAGAAGATCGAAAGCAGCTCATGGTAAACCCAGGGGATTGAAAAAAACATCTAGCAGAGATATTATAAACCTTCAGGAAGGTTTATAATGGAAACCCAGGAAAAAATATCTAAATTAATATCTGAAGGCATTTCTATTTTATTTTGCCAACAGTATTGAAACTCTTTATGTGCTGAAGATTATTAAAGTCACGTGGACTTGAAAAGCATGTGGGCTTATTTACTTAACTTATGAGTACTCATTTATTTACAAGTCAATTTGATACTCATGTCGACAGTCTATAGACAGATATGTACACATACATGTAAAGATACAGATAGACACAAAAACTTTATAGTATTGATTTTATAATTTTGGCCACAAGACAAATAAAATTCACTGGTTTAAAAGGACAGCTGGATTCAAACTATGCCTTTGTAAATGGAATAAGTTAAAGGTTATTTGTCCCACATGGTCCGAGCACTTACTGAATTTTAGAGAAAACAAAGTAGCAATTTATGTTCCAAACATACACACACACAAAAAACAGAGAGACAGAGAGAATTTAAGCTTTTTCACGGAGTTTGGGTGTGTTAGAGGAACGTTAAAAATGGATGTCAAGGCAATACAAAATCATAGGAATTTACCATAGAATTTTATAAAGAGATCAAGTTTATTTAGATAGGTAGCATTTAATTTAGTGTCTGTTTTCCAACTGGACCACTGGGATCAGGGTGGAGCCCATTAAGGAAGAGCACCAACGAAGCATTTACAGTTTTTAGCGCCTAATGATTTAAATATGTGAAAAGCAGGCACAACTGAAGGCAGAACATTTAGACCCTTAAAGATCGAGGATCTCACTTTTACGTTGATTTCCAGGTCCCCAAAAAGAGGGAAGCACATGCAACACTTTCAGAGTGCACTTTGCTACAAAGACATTATAAGTGTTTAAACCACACCTTTCTTATCTAAACACAAAGAAATAAGTAGTCTCCTGTAGTAATAACCGTTTACTGTAAACAAGTCCTCTTGGCCACCTCCAAAACTGCAGCTGTTGCCAGTCATCACACACACCAACGTCAAGTTCTCTCTCACACTACAAAGCAATCTCTGATATCCCCAAAAGCCAAAGAGATCAGGCAACACAATACAAAAGAGAGTAGAGTTTTAGGCGTGAGAAAAATCTGTTTACAACTCTTTAGACTCTACAGGAAGACAGAAGACCACCAAAAGGGGGCAGTGGTACTTTTCCTATGTTCCTTAAAGTGTTCGAATCATTAGATGTCACCTCTAGATTCTTTCTGTGGTACTGAAGGCAGCAAAGAGAAAGAAAGAATAGGGAGGAGTAGAAGCAAATGAGAGAACAATCCTTAAGAAGGGAAGTAAACACAAGGACCAAGCACATAATTTCAGTCCACTGGAAAAAAAATTCCAAAAAACAAGATCCAAAGAGAAAAACCAGAATTTTTTTTGCTCTGTGTGTGTGTGTGTGTGTGTGTGTGTCTGTGTGTCTGTGTGTGTAACAGTCTGGCCATAGAGCTCCTTTTAAAAAAATTCCTTTCAAATCTCTTATTATTAGATTTCAGCCAGGACAGAAGGCTGATATTTCTGGCTTTTGAATCTTTTTTCCCAAAGACACCCTCCCAAGTGGCAAAGCAATATCCCTAAAAGTCAAAAGTCATGCAAACATCAAACCAAAAGGAAATGGTTCCCTCACCAGGAATTGAACATCGGCCGTAGCAGCGAGAGCTCCAGATTCCAGATCCTTGCCACTAGACCACAGGATGGAGTGCTTTTATTTACTTATTTTCTTTTTTCTTTTGGCAAATCTTGCAGGTGATACAAAGCAGGTAGTTTGAGCATTTAAGGGATTTTTAAATTTTAATTTTAATTAATTAATTATTTATTTTCAGGCTCTTTTTTTTTTTTTTTTTTTTTTTTTTTTTTTGAGACAGAGTTTCATTCTTGTTGCCCAGGTTGGAATGCAATGGCACAATCTTGGCTCACTGCAACCTCCGCCTCCCGGGTTCAAGCGATTCTCCTGCCTCAGCTTCCCAAGTAGTTGGGATTATGGGCATGTGCCACACACCTGGCTAATTTTGTATTTTTAGTAGAGACGGAGTTTCTCCATGTTTCGGTCAGGCTAGTCTTGAACTCCTGACGTCAGGTGATCCGCCCACCTGGGCATCCCAAAGTGCTGGGATTACAGGAGTGAGCCACCATGCCTGGCTGCATTTAAAGGATTTTTAACTTGTTTCAGATCTAATATTGTTTAGCAAATTCCCTGGATATTAGCCTTTCAACATCAGTGTCAGTGAGTACTTCTGGTTTAGGAAAGATTTGTTGGATCTGCATTTTTATAAGCTCAACACTTTTATTTTCATCCATTTCCCCCTTTAAAAGACTATTAATCTCTTAATTACCTGTTTTATTACCCTAAGCAATTGTCAGCTGGGCAACAAAGTTGTGTTTTGGAGACTCATCTTGTTCATTGAGTGCCCTTTTTAATTGGGTGCAGAACGGTTCAGAACCAGATGCAGTTCATAGTGACTCTGGAACAGCCACAGTAGGAGTTTCAGGCAGGGGCTCAAAGACCTGGGGAACTTCTTCAGGTGTTGGTGATGGACATCTTTGGTTTGCCTCCTGAATGAAGGCAATTTTTCTCAGAATTTGTTTTAAAGGATTTTGGGTGCCACTGGGGGCAAGTCCCCTATTTAAGTTATCTGGTTCTACAGCCAGTTTTTTCTGATTGTGTGTGCAAATAAATTACTTTAGGTATTTCAAGAGATTCCCCCTCCACTTTTTCTTTTGGTCACAGTTGCTTATGACCATCCTGGGTTAGGTGGGTCCTCTCTCCTAGACATCCACAAGACAGTGCCCCATAAGTGTTGTACATAAAACCAGCTGCTGGTTAACTCAAAGGAGTTGGTCACAAATGAAAAATCAAACCCGAATTTCAAAAACAGGAAAGCAGCTGCAATGTTGAAAGTATGCTACGTAAAGCAAGACCACTGGTGCCTAATGCCAATCCTTTGACCCAAACCTCCTCTGTGAGACAGAGGCAGAAAAACTTTGACCCCAGTCCTGAGACAGAGGCAGAAAAAAGGCCATTCTCTGCAGGGCTCTTTACCTAAACCTCCTGTCCAAAGATGGACTGAAGCCCTCACTCTTAAAGGAAAGAGAGGGTCTGAAAAACAGCCCCCAAAAGTCTAATCCCCAACCAAAGAGTAGGAAGTCTGAATGTAGGAGAACATCTGAAACACCCAATGGGGCTTCTGAAGAGGGAATGCTCATGCTGGTACCAAGGACTGCTTTCAGAGAGAGACACCAGGTGGTCTGTGGGAGTCACGCTGAATCCTACTGACTTATGCCAGATATGTTGACCTAAAAGGAAGAAGCTGAGGCAAAGTTAATATAAGTAGAGCATTTCTTTGGGCCAAGCTTGAGGATTGCAATCCAGGAGCACAGATTCAAGTTGCTCTGAATTAGTTACAAGTGGATTTTTAAAGGCAGAAAAGGGGGACATGGAATGGGCTGATACAAAGTTGCCTGTCAGTAATTCTCATTGGTTTACAGGAATAACATTGATTAGTGTTCGGTTATAAGTGGTAAGCTGTGGTGTATGTGTTATAGTGTCCAGTGTGGCATTATTAGGTTAATTTGTAGCTCTTCGTGGCAATAGCAAGTGATTTCAAGAGAATACATAGGCCAGGTGTGGTGGTGCACACCTGTAATCCCAGCACTTTGGGAGGCCAAGGTGGGAGGATTACTTGAGGCCAGGAATTTGAGAGCATCCCAGTCAACATGTTGAAACCCTATCACTACTAAAAATACAAAAATTAGCCAGGTGTGGTGGCACACACCTGTAATCCCTGCTACTTGGGAGGCTGAGGCAAGAGAACTGCTTGAACCCGGGAGGAGGAGGTTGCAGTGAGCTGAGATGGCACCACTCCACTTCAGCCTGGGCGCCTGGGCAACAGAGAGAGACTTTGTCTCAAAAAAAAAAAAAAAAGATAAATACATAGGTCAAAGTGGGGAGGAGGATGTGAACACGGTCTCATTTTAATGTCTTTCTGGGCCTGATAATTAAAAGGATTTGCATTCCTCAAGTAACAGTTTTCTCAATATCATCTTGAGGTTACAGTAAGAATGGGAGGCTTAGATTATGGCGAAACAGGTTATGGAGTGGGGGGAGACAGTCATTCTGTTGAGGGGCAAAATGACTTCCAGGGAGAATGAATGGATGGGAAATAGAGATTAACTTGTAAATAGCTTTCTTTGGAATTGAAGGAGTCTGAGACACAAACATCTTGTAAAAGGGTCTGTTCAGGTATGGTTACATTCTTGGTCTTCTTTTCTGTAATAGATAATGAGATGCCAGAGAGGAGAAGAAAAACAATTGTTCTTGGTGGGTCCTGACTTTAGGCAGATAAAGGAACTTCAGGGAACAGCTTCGTCCTATGCTTTGGGAGAGACAGGGGTTGGGCAGGGGTAGAGGGGAAGGTCAGACAGACCTTAAGCCTTCTTCAGATCAGCATGTCAACATGCCACATTTTGGGGTAACAGTTTCTGAGCCCCAACAGCCCTTATAGGTGACCTCTCTCCCAAGAACAACTCTTGCCAGCTTTTAGAAGCACTGCTTTCACTCTTTGCCCCTTGTTAAAGAAAAAATTATTCCGACACTTGCTAAAATGGTAAGGATGATTTCTTTCAAGACGATAGCAACAGGGGCTTTGTGATGGGGAGGAGCAATCACGCTCTGCTCCAAATACAACAGGGATAAGTGAAGATTTACAGCCAAGGTGCAGGGTAAGGGTCAGTGGATGGAAAATTACTAAGAGGAGATATCAGTGCTGGCAGGATTCTTGCTAAACCTTCTAAATAGGATTCTTGCTAAAGGCAGACCAAGGGCTTAAATATCAAAAGTGGAGAATGAGGAACTGAAGCAGATATCAAAAGTGATGAGATATCAAGAGTGGAGTAGGAGATCTTCCTAAACTCACTTCACAGGATCCTTACCGAGACTGCGCTAGGGAAACTGAAAACAGGACGGGGGGCCAAGGTCAAAGCTTAGTTGGGAAGAGGGCTAGAGGAGCCTGACTAAACTTTAGTCAAGGAGAGTCTTCGTCACCCTTCAGACTTCCTGTTGCCGATCCCTCCACCTCACCATCCCTTGCTGGTTCCTGCCTACCCCCTGCACATAGTCCTTTCATTAAACTCCCTTTGATTAAACTGTTTGAGCCACAGTTTCTCCTTCTTCTGCCAGGCCCCTGCCTGCTCATCCCTACCTACCTCACAGAGCTCTGTTAATTAATAAGAAGATGCACGCAAAAGAGCTTGTGAAGCCTAAGTATAAGGAGACCATCTCCATGTTGGAGAGGAATCCCAGTACCATGCAAAGAGCTCTAGGCACCAAGGAAAAACTTCCCTTTTGCCCTCTGAAGTTCCACTGAAAATCAACTGAAAAAAAAAAGGCAGATTCATAGGCGAAAAGGCATGCAAATTTTAAAATGTGCACGGGAGTCTTTCAAAACACAACTCAAAGAAATGGCCAGAGGGTGGACGCTTTCATATTCCATCTTGAAGTTACAGGAAAAATGGGGGCTTATGGTGTGTGGCAAAATAGGTTGGGGGGTGGTAGAGAAGAGGAGGCCTGGCTGGTAAAGTTGGGCTTGTTATGCAGATGAAACCTCACAGGTAGCAGGCCTAAGAGAGGACAGATTGTGTGTGTGTGTGTGTGTCTTTCAGACAGTTAAGGTGTTGAACTCTGAGTTAACCTTTCTTAGATCTGGATATGGGAGGTTCCACAGAGAAAGCCTGGCTGCATCAGTGCAGAGTTCTCTCTCCAGATGCAATCTCCCCAATAAAAGACAGCCTTGCAGGGCTACTTCTGTTTGGAGGCCCTCTGAACAGCCATCTCAAAATATGTCAAATAATAGAGTGAAATATTTTGTTTCCTTCACGACATAGGCTTGGGCTCAGTCCTGAATTCAAATCCTGGCTCCTCCCCTTATTAGCTGTGCTGATGGAGGCAACCACTTATCTTTCCTAAGCCTCCAGTTCCCATCTCTTTTATGGTCTTGGAGGACTGGATATGATAACGCACCCGAGCTTCCTAACAGACTCCCGAGCACACGACAGGTGGTAAATATATGGTTAGTTTTCCTACCTCTTCCCTTCTACCCCTATTGTGAAATTGTCTTAGGCACGTTTTAAGGACCTTTCAGGGAGCACTTCAATCCCTTTTCTCAACTCTCTGAGAGGCAGAGCTTCCCATTTAAGCAAGAATGGCTTGCTACAGGCCAGAAATGTATTGAATTGCCCAGAACTAATGTTGTTTTGCTTTTTCATCAGATATCACGAAGCTCTGGTATAAAGCACGGATTGCATTTTTGTGTTGTTTTCTTTTTATTTATTTCAACCCCAAACAGCCATACACAGCGTTGTTACAGAAAACATTCAAACAACACAGAAGTCTGTATAGTAAAAATTGCAAGTCCTTACCTCAGGCACTTTGCGATGGACATTTAGGGTGCTGCGGTTCAAGCAGCCTAGGAAATAACATTTTTCTTTCCAGCCTGAAACTTGAACCAATTGAGAAATAAGATCAAGACAGATGCGGCCAAATATCACTTTATAAAGTCAGTATTGCAGAATGTGGTTTATACTTGTAGGCAAGTGGGTTTCCTAACTAAACCCCAGAATTAGAGAGACCACTACCCTGTCACAGTTCATACTGGACCAGTTCCAGTAGAGCCTTGACCACTAATCACAGCCTGGCCCAGGGAAATCCAGTTACAGGCTCTCTGTAGGGGGGCACACTGTCAAAGGAAGGAGAGAGGAGGGGACCGAACTCATGCCAGTTCCTTATTCCAAATGCATCAATCATGTAAGCTGGCCTCACCTGTGTATACGTGCCTGCCTGCATGCGTGCGTGTGGGTACATGAGAGAGAGGTGGGGGACAGACAGACAGAGAGAGGGAAGGGGTGGAAACAAGTCAGGAGCATTATAGTAATGACTGCTGCCCATGAGAAAGAAAGACACAAGGGTGGTTCCCTTTCCCCATATATCATCTCATTTCCTGCCACTGTCATAGTGCTTCCGCAAACATCCTTGCACATTTCATTAGGCCCTTGGGTGAGTATTTATGTAGAAAGAGTTTCTAGCAGGGGGTTGGTGATTATGTATACTTTAGGTTTGATGTGTACTGAGCATTGATTTTGGACCAAGAGCTGAATGGATTTTCCTCCCTTTTATTTCTGTTGGGATTTACCAGCCTCAATTTACTAATAGTCTCTTCCGGTAGGGAAGGCTGCTAAGGACAACACATTGTTACCTTAACTGCTGCATGGCCTTCTGCATAAGGGCCAGTTACAGAGAGTCAGGTCAGCCATGTAAGGGTAGATTCAGGCTTTCCTGTCTGAGCCTCTGAGTTGCAGTACCCAGACATGTAATGAATCCTCCTCCACCTCCAATGCCCTCCTCTGTCAAATGGACATCGTATCACCTAGGGGTGTGGGGGAGAATTAAATGAGCTGATGTACTTAAAGTGCCTGGGAGAAAGATCAAGAAAGGAGGAGAGAGAAGAAGGAAGGGAGCGGGCACCAGTGCAGACTGAGGAAAATTGAGTTTGCAAGACCCATCTAGTGCTGGGCCCAGTGGCTCACGCCTGTAATCCCAGCACTTTGGGAGGCCGAGGTGAGAGGATCTCTTGAGCCCAAGAGTTCAAGACCAGCCTGGGCAACATGGTGAGACTCTCTTTTTTATGTAACAGTAAAAAAGGGCCATCGCCTTGTACTAAGAGGCCAAAAGAGAAGCCTTGTACTAAGAGGACACTTTGTATTAAGAGACGCCTTGTACTAAGAGGTCAAAAGCAAACCTCCAGGATACACAGCACCGATGGAGAGGGCTACTGGGACTACCTGCCTGAGGCTTAAATACCCTCCCAGGGGGTTCATCCTCAGGACGGTCCCCAGATACCTGAGTGTACCACAGATCCTCCTTGGTCATCATCAAAGGAGGAGCTCATGGGAGTGAAACTTCATGGAATTAGCGCTAATGACTTCAATAATGAAAAAAATCGGAAATAAAGTGCAAGGTAGCTATCGGGGGGAATAGATGCAATGGGCCTTGACTGTGTCACAACTTTCAGTCCGAGAGTGGGTATTATCAGATGCGTTGTTAGGGATGAGAAAGCCGAGGCTTACAAAGGTGACCTAAGTTGCCCACCGGCCCCCAGCGAGCTTGCGCTTTCGGTCCGTGGACTCCAGAGACAGTGCTCTTTCCGGACCCGGGGTTGGGCGGGATTGCCGTGTAGAAGGCTAAGCTAGCGTGCCCTCTCCTGGCCTCCTCCAGCTTGGGCCCAGCCTGCGGGAGCCGACTCCGGGTCCCCGCGCCCTCCCTCTGCCTCCTCCCCTGCCAGCCTCCTCGCCGGCCCCCCGCCAGTCCCTGCCGGGTGGAGGAGGCGCGCCGGCAACGCCGCGTCCTAATCAATGGGCCGGGCGGCTTAGCGCGCGCGGCCACCTGGTCCGAGGAGGAGCAGTCCCGGGGCCCGCCGCAGGTCGGGTGGCTCAGCCATGGCTCCCCGGGGCGCAGCGGCCAGCCGGAGCCCGGGACCCTGCGCGGGGCGCTGAGCTCCAGAGCGGGCAGAGGGCACGGGCAGGCGGACGTCTGGGCGCCCTCGGGGAACGTGCGGGCACCATGCGTCCCCACCTGTCGCCGCCGCTGCAGCAGCTACTACTGCCGGTGCTGCTCGCCTGCGCCGCGCGCTCGGTGAGTACTGCGCCCTTCTGCAGGCTGGGGGCCCGAGGGAGCGACAGTCTCGCCCTTTCTCCGGCCTCGGGCAGGATGCAGGTGCAGAGGGACTAGCAGATCTTCCCATGAGGAATAGGGACTCTTCCCTCCCAATCCTCCCAACATTAATCTCTCCCAGCTCTTCTCCGGAGGGACCCTTTCCCAAAGAAAAACATCGTGCGCGCCAGACGAAGGCAGCTCTAAGATGAATCCCTGTGCCCACCACCGACCCCTTCCTCTGGTCTGGCTTCTGAAATTCTCCTAGACGGAAATTCTGGAGCCGCCCGTGGCAGTGCCTACTGTCCTGGGCGCTTTGCCTCCAATCTTTCCTTGAAACCTTGTAATCACCTTTCGAGGCTGATATTATCACCGTCACTTTACAGAGAAGGAAAGAAAAGGAAAGGAAAGGAGAGGAGAGGGGGAATAAAAATTCTTGCTGCAAGTCAGAAAAAGAGGATTGGAACCCACATCAGTATCAGTCTGCCCCCAAACCTTGACATTTTCACACTCACGGGCTGCGGATGGGAAAACCTGAGGGAGCTCTGGCAGGAGCTTCCGGGTCTGCGATGGGACCGCCTGCCACTCTCCCCACACCGTCTCGTGCGGGATGCGGCTCCCTAATGTCTGCGTGTCTGGTGGCTCCTGGGCGCTGCTGTTCCCCAAAGCCAGGTCCTGGCAAGGGGCTGGAGGAGGAAAATAATAATAATAATAATAATAATAATAATAATAATAATAATAGCGGCAGGATGGGTGGTTTGTTTTTCTTTCCAACAGAAATTCCTGGGAGTCCCGGGCCTCTCTGAGCTCCGGGATCTCTGATAAAGAGAGTGGCCCCACCCAGACCAGCAGAAAGGAAGGAATGGGGAGGGAGTGGGGGTTAGAGGTGGGGGCCAGATTCCAGAATCATCCCTTCCCACTAGCATTCCAAACTGGTCCCCAAGGCGTCTCTTCCAAGAAGCTCCCCAGGGAACGCGCTTGGGGACCCAACTGAGTCTCTGATCTCTGTCCTGGGCAAGTCTCATGGTGTCCAGCCTCCTTGTCTTCCCTTAGTCCCCTCTGGTTTGATTATAAGGAAAACCAATGCTCCCGGAGCCGACCAGAGTGTTGACACTCAGGAGACGCTCATTTTTCTGGTAGCCCCAAGACTTTCAGCAGCAGTAGTTGGGATGAGTGCAATTTGGAGCTTGCTTGGAGCTCCCTTGCCACCGTGGAGCCTCCTCTCTTCAGTGGCAGTGCTGGCCTTGCAAGATGCTAGAGCAACAGCATGCACTCATGAGTTTTGACTCCCAATTTGGAGAAATGCCAACTGGGATACTGGGGACAGTGCAAAGCCAGGTAGAGCCAGAAGGTGTGTTATTCCATGGCTGGGGGTGGGAGAGGCAATAGCTCCTTCCTTGGGACCCTCCCAGCCTCCTTCTTAAGTATTTGCAGTGACTCTGAGACTGTCGTAACTGGTACCTCGAGTGCAGGACTGAGGTTCAGCCTACATTTTTATCTCAAGGAAATCACTGGATTATCACAGGAATAAATGGAAGGGGAAAATGAGAGGCTTCACTTGGTTTAAGTCTTCAGTGTACCTTGGAAGGATGCTTCATTATGCTCTGGTCCCAATCCCTCATTTTAAAAATGAGCACACTGAGACTCTCAGAGAGAAGGGAGCTGCCCGAGATCAGCAAGTTAGTAGTAGAGCCGGGACTAGCAGCTCTACTCGCCCCACATACCCCACTTAACCTACTAAGGTTAGCACCCAGATCTCTTGATTCCCAACCATCCAGGGCTCTGTCTTTTATACTCCTTGTATTTCCTTTTTCTTTTTCTTTTTTTTTTTCTTTTGAGACAGAGTTTCACTCTTGTTGCCCAGGCTGGAGCGCAGTGGCGCGATCTTGGCTTACTGTAACCTCCGCCTCCCAGGTTCAAGGGATTCTCCTGCCTCAGCCTCCCAAGTAGCTGGGATTACAGGCATGTGCCACCATGCTCGGCCAATTTTTTGTATTTTTCGTAGAGATGGGATTTCTCCATGTTGGTCAGGCTGGTCTGAAACTCCTGACCTCAGGTGACCTGCCTGCCTCGGCTTCCCAAAGTGCTGCGATTAGAGGCATGAACCACCACGCCCAGCGGTCCCTTGTATTTTCAAATGTGCATTGCTGCCTTACATAATCACAAGATGGTTTCCTGTGTATAAGTCGTGGTCCTTGGGTTATTTTACGGCTTCTGTAGACCTTAGATCTCACACTTCTTGGCTGAGAACTCCTGTAATAAATAGGAGTGGAACTGACCTACTTTGGTTGGAATATTTCCCAGCCTCTGGAGCCCTGCTTTCCTTCTGTTTGACTCTGGGTGGTCAGACATTTGATTTTGAAATCTAAGTGTGTTCAAATAATTTTTTATTCATTTGAAGCTCCCCCTTGAGGGAGATTATAGGCATCTTCCTAATGGAAGGGGGTCAGTGAGGCCAAATTGCTTATTATCGCTCTCCCTCTACTCCATATAGGGAGGCGTCAGAAGTGACTCCTGTAAGTGAAACCCAAAAAGTGGCCGAATGGGGCAGTTTTCTGAGGCCTCCCTATAAGAAATTCTGATCACAGCCCCCTCTGCGGCCCCACCCCCATACATCTCATGAGAACTTTTACCTGGAACATTACTGTAATTATTTACTAACACATCTGTCCCCCAAACCCCAATACGCACACTTTGAACTTGAACATGGAGACTCATCTTGTTCATCTTTCATCCCTAGAGTCTGTCACAGTGTAAGAGGGAGCTCAGTGAGTGTTTGTTGAATGAATGCATGGATGACTGAATGAAATCATGCTGATGCAGCAACAAATAAGGAAGAATCACCTCTTGAAAGCACTCCTTACTTGCTAAATTGTACAGAAATGTTTCAGGCTGCAGAGAAAGAGTCACTCAAGGTAGGGCTTTTTAATCCATGACATTTGGCAAACTGCCAATTTGTTAACCTTAGTGAGTTAAGTGAGGTGTGTGGGGCTGGTTTTTCCTTCAAGCAGAGTTTCTTCACACCACTGACATTTGGAGCCAGATAATTCTCTCTTCTGAGAGCTGTCCTGTGCATTGTACAATGTCTAGCAGCATCATGGATCTCTGCCCTCTAGAAGCCCATGATCACTCCAAAGCTGTGACAACAGAAAATGTATCTCTAGACATGGCCAAATTTTTTCTGGGGGTAGGAAGGGCAAAATCGCCCCTGCTTGAGAACCGCCGCCTTAAAGGTTGTCATGTTTCAGGACAGATACACAGATAGGGCTAACAATAGGTATTCATTTCACATTGGGTTTGGGGCAGTGGGGTTGGTAATAGGGCATCTGAGTCAGAGGATGGAAACAGGTGTGCCTGATGAAAACCAGTTTCCAAACTGGACAAAGGACTTCTGTGGAGAATGTTTCCTTGATCTATTCCACCCTCCCTTCCCATCTTTTTCCCTCCTATCTCCATCCCTCCTCAGTTGATGGCTAAGAAATATAAAAATTCCAAGTACAGGCTCTGGCACATGGAAGCCTTCAGTACATGGTGGTCGCTGCCCTGTCCAGTCATGCATCTGGATCCAGAAGCTGACAAGCCCTGTGGCTGCACAGTGAGCAGAACCTTAGAAAGGCCTGCAAGCGTTGCCTGCAGAGCTGGTAATTACCCTGTTGCCCGGGCGGGAGTGCAATGGTGCGATTATGGCTCACTGCAGCCTTGAACTTCCTGGCTCAAGTGATCTTCCCACCTCAGCCTCCCAAGCAGCTGAAACTACAGACACCTGCCACCATCCCCATCTAATTTTTTAATTTTTTTAGAGATGGATCTCACCATGTCTCCCAGGTTGGTCCTGAACTCCTGGGCTCAAGTGATCCTCCTGCCTTAGACTCCCAAAGTGTTGGGATTATGGGTATGAGCCACCATGCCCAGCCTGGGAGCTGATTATTGATGACTTTTCAGAGGAGGATCACTGGGGATTTTTTTTGTGTACCTGGAAAAACACTTTCTAGTTTTCTGAAGAAGTATTTGTGGATTTCTTTTGAGATTTTTATTATCCCTGAAGTTAATAAGTGAAGGATGATGAAGGCTCCTTTAATTGACTGTTATTTTCTACCAGACACTCTGCTGAGTCCCTCCTAACACTAACACTCACTTCAACAGTTATTAGCCCCATGGTGCAGATGAGGAAACTGACACTTGGATAGATGTGAGGCCATTTGCTTAAGGCCACCCAGCTGGACATGGTGACATGAGACCTTAAACCTGGAACTTCTTTTTTGTTTTGTTTTCTTTTTTTTTTCCTTTGTTTTTCTTTTCTTTTTCTTTTTTTTTTTTTTTGAGACAGAGTCTCATCTCACTCTGTCACCTAGGCTGGAGTGCAGTGGCGAGATCTTGGCTCACTGCAACCTCCGTCTCCCAGGTTCAAGCGATTCTCCTGCCTCAGCCTCCTGAGTAGCTGGGACTACAGGCATGCACCACAATGTCCGGCTAATTTTTGTATTTTTTAGTAGAGATGGGGTTTCACCACATTGGCCAGGCTTGTCTTGAACTCCTGACCTCGTGATCCACCCACCTTGGCCTCCCAAAGTGCTGGGATTACAGGCGTGAGCCACCGCAGAGCTTCTTAACCAGCACATGCATCTGCTCCAAAAGAGAGGCCTGTTCCGGGTTTCTGGTGCCCAAGGAGCTGTCATAAAATTATCTCCCAAACTTCAAAATAGCATTAAGTTTCATTTAAACTAATCAATTTGTGAAACATAAAAAAAATACTGAGTTACACACAGCGTTTATTGAGGGGCCCAGAAATGAGCATGGGGTCACAAAATCCAACAGGAGGAGATACCCGTTCCCAAACTGTTTAGGGGAGTCCACTTAGGCGGAGCGCGGTGGCCCATGCGTGTAATCCCAGAACTTTGGGAGGCCGAGGCGGGTGGATCACCTGAGATCGGGAGTTTGAGACCAGTCTGAGACCAGTCTGACCAACATGGAGAAACCCTGTCTCTACTCAAAGTACAAAAAAATTAGCTGGGCGTGGTGGCGTATGCCTGTAATCTCAGCTACTCGGGAAGCTGAGGCAGGAGAATCGCTTGAACTTGGGAGGCGGAGGTTGCAGTCAGCTGAGATCATGCCATTGTACTCCAGTCTGGGCAGCAAGAGCAAAACTCCGTCTCAAAAAAAAAGGGGGAGTCCACCTGCTTTGGCATCATCACCCTTTGGAGTTCCCACAGAACTTCCCACCCTCACCCTGTCCTCATGATCCCCACCCAGGTTGGGAAGTCCCCAGATTTCCTACCATGACAAGGGAGGACATAGCCTCTCTTCCTGGCACCCCCTTGCTGAAAGCCTAGATTTAATATCTGGGATTCGAGCTCCACCACCAGAACAGCCTCTTGCAGTGAGCCCCAGCTTGGTCTCTGCATTCCTGCTCTTAGCAAGCTGTAGGTTCTCACCACTGACCTTCACTCAGGCTTCGGGACAACCTGCAGCTCAAGGTAAAACCACAATACTCAGATGCTATCTACTTGCTTACATTACAAACAGAAGGCTGCTCAGCATTCCTATGGACTCCTGGAGCCCACCCAGCCTCTACATTGTGCGTCTGTTCCAAGGATGGCATTTGGGGAGGGTCATCCCCGGTTCATCACGTCCCTCAGTCTTAGCCCATTGTGCTGCAGGCTCCTGAGGTTCCCAGAGTCATCTCCAGATGCCGCCATGTCCCACCCCACTTCCCTCACCTGAGGCTCTTAGGCGTGCTCCTGATGGCCACGTGTCTTTCAAATTTCTCACCTCCCGCCTCCCTCTCATGTTCAACAGATGGGCTCACCTTCCATTTCCCAAGAGTTGAGACTACCTGGATGAACTTCTAACCAACATCTTGCTCTTACAGATGTGTCTAAATTGTACCCTCTGTTCCTTTCCTTCCCGTCTGTCTTAGTCAGCTGTGTTATCATAACAAAATACTACAGACTTGGGGGCTTAAACAAAAGAAATCAATCTCGCGGTTCTGGAGGTTGGAAGTGTGAGATCAAGATCCCCAAGGGTTTGGTCTCTGGTGGGGACCCTCTTCCTGGCTTGCACACGGCCACTTTGTCCTCATGTGGCATTTCCAGTGAGTGTGCGGATGCAGGGGAGGGGAGGGAAACACCTTTCTGGTGTTTCTTCTTGTAAGGACACTAATCCTATAGGATCAGGGCCCTATTACTACAACGCTGTTTAACCTTAATTACCTCCTTATGGGCCCTACCTCCAAATACAGCCACCCTGGGGGTAGGTCTTCAACATATGAATTTAGTGGAGACACATTCAGTCCATAACAGCATCCAAGTGGAAGAGAGGCTGTTCCCCAGACGACAGCCTGTCCCTACTCCTACCCCTACCGACTTCCTTCCCAAGACAACACAATGACAGCCATCTCACCCAACCTTCACCCTCTTCCTCTCCGCTGACTTTTCTCATCAGCTGGTTAACTTCCCCAAGTCTATCCAGCCCAGGCAGTAAATAGCCCTCTGCTCTCTGCCCCCTGGTGGCCAGCTTCCTGTAAGACGCGTCCACCTTCATTGCCTCCACTTCCACTCACTCTCACACTGCAACCTGGCTCCCACGCTCCACCCACAGAAACCAGCCTCACCAGTGCCCTTCGATTTGCCACATTCACTGGATTCTTTTTTATAATCTTTTTTAAAAAATAAAAATTGTAGACTAAGCACGGTGGCTCACTCCTGTAATCCCAGCACTTGGGGAGGCCGAGGCAGGTGGATGGCTTGAGCCTGGGAGTTCAAGACCAGCCTGGGCAACATAGGAGACCTTGTCTCTACAAAAAAATTTAAAAATTAGCTGGGTGTGGTGGTGTGTGCCTGTAGTCCCAGCTACCCAGGAGGTTGAGGCAGGAGGAATGCTTGAACCAGGGAAGTAGAGGCTGCAGTGAGCCATGATTGTGCCACTGCACTCCAGCCTGGGTGAAAGAGTGAGACCCCGTCTCAAAAAAAAAAAAGCACTTAAAGTGTACAACATGATATTTTGAAATACACAGTGAAGTGATTACTATAGTCAAGCAAATTAACATATGTTTCTTCACAAAGTTACCATTTGTGTGTGCGTGTGTGTGTGTGTGTGTGGTAAGAGCACCTGAAATCTACTCTTTTGGCAAAATTCCAGTGTACGATACAGTGTTATTATTATTATTATTACTTTTGAGACAGAATTTCGCTCTTTTTGCCCAGCCCAGAGTGCAATGGTGCAATCTCAGCTCACTGCAACCTCTGCCTCCCGGGTTCAAGAGGTTCAAGTGATCCTCCCGCCTCAGCCTCCCGAGTAGCTGGGATTAGAGGCATGCGCCACCATGCCTGGCTAATTGTGTATTTTTAGTGGGGACGCGGTTCCACCATGTTGGCCAGGCTGGTCTTGAACTCCCGACCTCAGGTGATCCGCCCGCCTCAGCCTCCCAAAGTGCTGGGATTATAGGCGTGAACCACCACACCCGGCCCGATACAGTATTATTAACTACAGTCTTCATGCTGTACATTAGATCTCTAGACTTATTCATCCTGGTGTAACTGCAACTTCATACCCTTTGACCTATATCTCTCCATTCCCACCCCCTCCCAGGCCCTGGCAACCACCATTCAACTCCCTGCTGCTTTGTATTCAACTTTGTAATATTCCACATATAAGTAAGATCATGCAGTATTTTTCTTTCTGTGACCAGCTTATTTCACTTAGCACCATGTCTTTCAAGTTTATTCATGTTGTCACTAATGATAGGATCTCCTTTTTTAAAGTTGACTGGCATTCCATTGTATATATGCGGCATGTTTCTTCATCCATTCATCTGTTGATAGACACGTAAGTTGCTCCCACATCTTGGCAATGGTGAATAGTGCTTCAGTGAGCATGGGGGCACAGGTACCTCTACGAGGTGCTGATTTCATTTCCTTCGGGTTTACGACCAGAAGTGTGATTCCTGAATCATATGTTAGTTCTATTTTGAATTTTTTGAGGAAGCTCCATGCTGTCTTTCATAATGGCTAAGCCAGTTTACATTTCTTCCAATAGTATGTAAGAGTCCCCTTTTCTCCACATCATTGTTAGCACTTGTTCTCACCCTGCATTAGCCCCCCTAACAGGTGTGAGATGATGGCTCATTGCGGCTTTGATTTGCATTTCCTTCATGATTGGTGATGTTGAGCAGCTTTTCATTTACCTGTTGGCCATTTGTATGCACTAGATACTTTCCAGTCCGGATCCTACCAAGGGTCATCCATGCAATTTTTGAGAGAGAAGAGATACTATGAATAGTTACATTGAGACACTAGGAAATACCCAACGCATCTTAGAGGCATGCAGTGCTGGGCGCCTCCTTCCCTTCCATCTTGCCAGCAACATGGCTCAGGCCAACGTGGTTCTGAGTCTGACGGCCTCAGAATCAGGGAAGATGATGGTGGAACTCAGTCAGAAGCTAGAGTCCTCGGAACCATGGGGGGACCACTTGTGCAAGTTCTGAAATCCAAGGCTGTAGAACCTGGGATTCTGATGTTCAAGGACAGGAGAAGGGTGTCCCAGTTCCAGGAAAGAGAGAGAAAGAGAGAGAGTAAGTTAGTGAATTTACCTTTCTCTGCCTTTTTTGTTGTATTCAGGGCCCAGCCGATTGGATGGTGCCTGCCCACGTTGAAGCAGATCTTCCTCATTCAGTCTACCAACTCCTGAGCCAATCTCCTCCAGAAACACCCAGAAATAGTGTTTTACCAACTATGCAGTTAGCCCTTAATCCAGTCAAGTTGACACTGAAAAGTAATTATTTCAAAGACAATCCTCACTTCTTGCTTAAATGGTAGAGCCATCTCCTAGGGGTTCTTTACTACTACTCTGACCCCATCCTCCTTCCTTCTCATAATGGCAGACTTGGCAATGCCACTCCCATTTAAAATTCCTCACAGCACTTACATTGGGCCCTCTGGCCATTGACTTCTCTGGCCCCTGTTGGAGACCATGAGCTTCAAGGACAGAATCTATGTCCCATTCACCTTCATGTCACCAGTGATGGGCAGACTGCTAAGCATATAGTAGGTGCCCAATAAATGTTTGCTAAAATTTTGAGTTTTGAATAGGTTATATAATGATGAGTTTCCTGTTTTTATTTCTCATTGTATAAATTAGACTATTACTTCCCTTTCCCCCCTTGAAGCGATATCTTTCCAGTCTCTGGTTGTTAGGCAAGTAATTATAAAGTGTGAGAAGAGAGATGATGTGGAGTCTCTTTACCTTATTCAGATTTTTTTTTTCTTTTGAGACAGAGTCTAGCTCTGTTGCCAGGCTGGAGTGCAGTGGCATGATGTTGGCTCACTGCAACCTCTCCCTCCCGGGTTCAAGCGATTCTCCTGCCTCAGCTTCCTGAGTGGCTGGGATTACAGGCATGCGCCACCACGCCTGGCTGATTTTTTTGTATTTTTAGTAGAGACGGGGTTGCTCCATGTTGGTCAGGCTGGTCTCAAACTCCCGACCTCAGGTGATCCACCTGCCTTGGCCTCCCAAAGTGCTAGGATTGCAGGCGTGAGCCACTGCACCCAGCCTTTATTCAGAATTTAAAAGATTTTTATTATATCTCCTCCCAGATTTTGCCATCTTGACTTAAGAGTCCAAAATTAAACTCCAAAATAGCTAACAGAACCCACTTGACATATTTTCTCTCTTATTTGTGTCTGCTTTGTTATTCTTTCTCTCTGCAGACTGGATTTTTCTGTTGCTTTCTACAGGATAGTATATGGATGCTCCATAGCCTCCAAGTTTGCATGCTTTGGAAATGGGAGAGATTGGCTTTCTCCCCATGCCAACACCAAATATCCAAGGAAGGCAGGTTGTCTCACACCTGGTTAGGTTTTCTCCTTTGGTCTAATCAGTGGGATAGGATCACACAGCATAAACCACCCAGCCTAGACATGAAAGGGTTCTTCCCAGGACGCAGTTGTTGGTTCAGGGGCTAAGCAGACACCTCAAAACATGTCTACCATCTGGAAAAATAACCCAAAGAAAGAGATGGTGGAAGTTCATCATAGAATTGTCAAGCAAGAGGTGAACTTATACACCACAGTGGGACCAACCACGACTATGTGTTGAGTGAGACAAAGGGTGATACACCCTGCAGAGACACTGTTAGACATGCAGTGATTCACACAGTTTACAACTTAAGCACTTCTTCTTTAAAAAATTACCATAGTTTTATGTAGCAAAACCAAAACTCAATGTAAAATTATGGGATGCTAAAAAGTGGAATTTACCCAGAAAAGCAATGGATGGGCACCAGTTCCATGGTTCTGCAAAAGACCCTAGAAAAGATTCAGTTCAGAAAATCAAAGGGCTCCTTGAAGAACACCCCAGAGAAGACAGTGGGCAGTGTTACAGAAAGCTGTTCTCTTCAGAACCTTGAAGTACAGCTCTGACGTGTAATTAATGAGGTGAAGGCCTGTGAATTTTGTGATCAACAAGAAAAAAGAAAGTGGATTTAAAATTCTAGGAAAAGACAAAAGTTATACAAAACGTTTGTGGTCTAAATATTTTGAAATCCAAACTTTGACATGATTTTAGCAATATTTCCAAAACTCCATGTAATGATGACTTAGACTCAGGCTCTGAAACCAAAAAGGAAAGAATATGTAATGTATGTTTTTGTTTAGTTAATAAAAATAATAAAATAATATAGAAAAGTACCATTTAGTGATTTTTCTCTGACAATCTCTTATTACATTTATGAGAAATTTTAAAAAATATGCTTAGGGCATTCAGTTTAAGATGACAGATTGACCACATATATTTGTCTGCTCTGCCTCTGGAAACACTTTTAAAATGACAGTAAAGGAATAGAAAAGGTATTAACCCATACAAAGAGAACAAAACAAGAGACAGAGATGAAGCAGAAATTTCCAGAAATCTTTGGAAAATGAAAAGTGATGAAGTGATAGCTGTATGGAAAAAATAACCTCAATGCCTGTAGCAGGCAGAGGAGAAACTGTCAAGTCACCCTGTGGCACCCTGGAAAGGCCCCAGACACTGAGGAGAGTCCACTCATAGACCCCAGCAGTGGGCTCCCTCTTGGCCTGGTTATGTTACAGTGAAGGCCACCAGGCAAGAAGCTGTTTAGGTCCACAGTGGTTCCAAGGACTATGTTACTGTCTCAAGCTTAGATCATACATTGAGGAGGGCCTCCAATGTGGAAGCAAACAATCATGAGAAAAGTGCCTCAAGGAAACAGATCATGTAGACAAGAGGAGACAAACTTAAGACGTACAACTAATATTTGGAAATCCTTTGTGAAAATGATGCCTGAGCCACAAAACTAGAAAAGGATGCTATGGAAAAGGAATCATCTCAGAGTAAGAAAGGATTCTTGGAAGTTAAATGTATGAAACAAAACATTCATAAAAAAAACTCTACAGATAATGTCAAGGAAATCTTCTATGAAGAAAATCACAAAGGCTGGGCACGGTGGCTCACGCCTGTAATCCCAGCATTTTGGGAGGCTGAGGAGGGTTGATCATCTGAGGTCAGGAGTTGGAGACCAGCCTGACCAACAAGGTGAAACCCCGTCTCTACTAAAAATACAAAAATTAGCTGGGCTTGGTGGCACGCACCTGTAATCCCAGCTACTCGGGAGGCTGAGGCAGGAGAATCAGTTGAGCCTGGGAGGCAGAGGATGCAGTGAGCTGAGATTGCGCCACTGCACTCCAGCCTGGGAAATAGAGCGGGACTCCATCTCAAAAAGAAAGAAGAAGAAGAAGGAGAAGGAGAAGGAGAAGGAGAAGGGGAAGGGGAAGGGGAAGGGGAAGGGGAAGAGGAAGAGGAAGAGGAAGAAGATCACGAAGACAAAATGGTAGAATAGTAGAGAAAGATGAAAAGATTGGAGAATCAGTGCACCTCGTCCAATACTCTGCTAATGGGAATTCCAGAGAGACAGCATAAAGATGAAGGGAGGAAATAATAAATTAAAAACATAATATTTTTTAAATTCCCAGAAATGAAGAACACAAGTCTTCAGACTGAAATGCCTACTGAGTATCCAATCAATAAATTTAAAAACAACCATTTCCTCAAGAAATTTCAAAATACCTAAGAACAAAGAAAAATCTTACATATATCTAGGGACAAAACAAAAAAGTTGTATACAAAAGATTTGGAATCAGAATTGGATTTCTTATTAACAATACAGGAAGAGGAGAAATGCCTTCAAAATTTGGAAGGAAAATTATTTCAGCCTAGTATTTTCTACCCAAATTAATTAGTTTAATAATTAATCAAATTAATAAAAACATTTTCACTTCTGCAAAGATTCAAAAATTTACCCCCATGTACTTTTTCTTAGGAGGTTACTAGAGAATTCTGTGCTTTTGCAAAATGAGAGCAAACCAAGGAAAAAGCCATGATACCTAGGAAATGAGACCCCAGCCAGGAGACAGGGAGAGGGCACCTCAAACCACAGCCAGATAGCAGGCCTGGGTGGAGCAAGAGGAAGGAGAACTCTGAGACAGAAATCTCCAGAGGAAAAACCAACAGGACTGTGGATAGATGTGTAACAGAGCTGTGAGAGCACTTGGAAAAATTAGCCATATGTACATGGAAAACTAATCCAATGAAAAAACAATGATGATAGACCTCAGGAAAAACAAAATGTACAAGAAAGACACATAATCATTTTACATGATTTGACTCAGCAGCGAACAATATTTCCTAGTCAAAATAAGTCATTATAAATATAGACCATTCTTCACTAAAAATGAAATGAAGATTAGTATATGTAATATATGAGGAGAGAAGTATATGTAGGGAGATTTTAAAACATCTCATCTTTATCTTCCCTAATAGGAAGTTTGACTGTCTCAAATTTAAAAACCAAGAAATAACAACAGTAAAAGAATATATATATATATTTTTTTGAGACGGAGATCTCAAAGAGATTGCTCTTTCACCCAAGCTGGAGTGCAGTGGTGCTATCTGGGCTCACTGCAAGCTCTGCCTCCCAAGTTCACACCATTCTCCTGCCTCAGCCTCCCAAGTAGCCAGGACTACAGGTGCTCGCCATCACGCCTGGCTAATTTTTTTTTTTTTTTGTATTTTTAGTAGAGACGGGGTTTCACCGCGTTAGCCAGGATGGTCTCCATCTCTTGACCTTGTGATCTGCCCGCCTCAGCCTCCCAAAGTGCTGGGATTACAGGCGTGAGCCACCGTGCCCAGCCAAGAATATAATTTTAAAACATGGAGACAAAAATGAAAATAAACAACTAAAAGGAGTTGAAAATGGTTGCCTGGAGAGCAGGTAAAGGTTATGGAAGGGAAATACTATGTGTCATTATACTCTTTGGTACTAGTACAAATTAAAAAAAAAAAGGCTCAGTGTGGTTATACAAACTCAATTTTAAAAATTTAAAGGGATTTAAAAAAATGAATAGCTCTTGTTTTGAGGAAAATTTTACATAAAGTTCAGCAATTCTTTCATCTTCATTTGTCCCTCCTGTAAATTACAACTAAAATGTATTTAATACTTTTAAATTTAATGAATATATACAATATGTGTACATATACACATGCATATAGCTACTAAATGTCAGCCTCTCCCCCTCTTCTCTAGGTTGATGTAGATAGCAAAAGGGCTTGTTTCTCATCTCCCACATCTTCTGGGTGGTTGCTCCAGGGAGCCACATGCTCTCCCCAGGTGCTCCCAGCAACCCTGGGGACCCCAGTCCCTCTTTGCTGGTCACCACCTGGAAACATGGACTCAGTCCTCTCAGCAGAATGACATTCCTGTCTCACAGACACTGGTGGACACCACACATTTCTTTAGTTGGCATACCCCCTCCCCCCACATTATCTTGGCTTGTTACATTTTAGAGGGAGGATCAAGGGCAAAAGAAATGTGAGATGCTCCACTTCACACCCATAAGTGGGAGTTGAACAATGAGAACACATGGACACAGGGTGAGGAACATAATACACAGGGGCCTGTCAGGGGGTAGGGGGCTGGTGGAGGGATAGCATTAAGGAGAAATACCTAATGTAGATGACGGGTTGATGGGTGCAGCAAACCAACATGGCACATGTATACCTATGTAACAAACCTGCATGTTGTGCACATGTACCCTAGAACTTAAAGTATAATAAAAAAAAGAAGGAAATTCTGATACATGGTGCTACATAGATTAACCCTGAAAATGTGCTGAGCGAAACAAGCGAGGTGCAATGAAACCAATATTATGTGATTCATTTATGTGAGGTATCTAGAATAGGCAAATTCTTAGAGTCAGAAAGTAGAATAGAGGTTACCAGGGGCTGGGGAAATGGGGGGATGTGGAGTTATTGCTAAATGATGAGTTCAGAGCTTCTGTTCGGGGTAATGGAAATGGATACTGGGGATGGTTGCACAACACTGTGAGTGTACCTAATACCACTGAATTGCACACATTAAATGGTTAAAATGGTAAATTTTATGTTATGTATATTTTACCACAGTTAAAAAAAAGAATTGTTGGGTGAGAAGAAAAAGTTAAACTATCCTCCATTGTTACTGTTTCTATAGTCCAAAGGAAAATCACCAAGGAAGTTGAACTTTTCTTGCACAGGGCTTCCCATCATAGATATGTTATCTCATTTCTAACCTTGCTCTGTTGCTCTCAAGGGAGTCCTCTTTGCCAGAGGACTTTCAACTCTTACATTGGAAATTGACATCTACTTTTGGGAAACCTCGTTCACTATTCACACACATTGATACCGCCCTGGAGTTTATTTCCTACCCTGTATCAGTCAGCTAGGCGGCATAACAATTGCACACATCTCAGTGGCATGCAGCAATAAGTGTTTATTTCCCTCTTGGCATTTACAGTTGAGCTAGGGTGTGATTGATCCAGGCTGGGCTCTCCTGGCTTGGCTCCATCCCCTGGGTTAGGTACAGTCTTCTACACCTGTCATTCATTCTAAGATGAGCAAGCTACCCCAGGTTCTGAAATGCAGGTAAGCATTTCAAACCTCTGCTCACATCAAATCACTAACGTCCCATTGACCATGGTCACACGGCCAAGGCCAAGCAAAGAAGTACACCTCGCCCACCATGATAGGAGTCATATGTATGTATAAACTCCATAGGGCGTTGAGACCAGTACTTGTAACTACAGCATACTTCTTTCCTGTCCTTGGCAGTAAATTTCCTAAGTCTGAGTTACTTCCTGTATATTAACATCAAGAGGATGCAATGGATGTACAACATGATGACTAAAGTTAATAACAATGTATTGTGTTTTTGAAAATTGCTTAGAGAGTAGATTTTAAGTGTTTTCACCACACACACAAAAGTGAAATAATGCCTATGTTAATTAGCTCAAAAAGAGCCTTTCTACAGTGTATACATATTTCAAAACAACATGTGCATAATAAATCTATACAGTTTTTATTTATCAATGAAAAAAATTAATTTAGGCCAGGCACAGTGGCTCACACCTGTAATCCCAGCACTTTGGGAGGCTGAGGCAGGAGGGTCACTTGAGCCTCAGAAGTTCAAAACCAGCCTGAGCAACATGGCAAAACCTTGTCTCTACCAAAAAAATACAAAATTAGCTGAGTGTGGTGGTATGCGCCTGTAGTCCCAGCTACTCAAGAGGCTGAGATGGGAGGATGGCTTGAGCCTGGGAGTTCGAGGCTGCAATGAGCTATGATTGTATCACTATACTTCAGCCTGGGCAACAGAGCGAGATTGCCAAAAAAAAAAAAAAAGAAAAAAAAAGAAGAAGAAGAAGAAAAAGAAAGAAAGAAAAAGAAAAATTTTTAAAAAGAGAATATGATGGAATGTGGAGGTTCAGAAGCAAACTCCAGGATAAGTTTAGTCCTCTGAGTCCAGCAGAACAATCAGCCTTAGGGCTGTTACTCCCGTCCCCATGGTTGAATATGGTTCACCGCAATATCCACACATAGAAGAGGGAGGCACGTCCCTTTCCTTCAAGGGCATGAGACAGAATTTGCACATGTGTTTTTCACTCCAATCCATTGCTAGAATCTAATCTCATGGGCACGCCTTAGTTGCAAGGAAATTGGAAACTGTAGTGTCTAAGTGGGTAACCAATTGCCCAGTTAAGTTTTGATTATACTAGAGAAAGGGAAGAATATTTATTGGGGAAACAGTCTCTGCCAAAAGAGACTGGTGGTAAGAGTGAGAATGAGCCAGCACTTTGGGAGGCCGAGATGGGCAGATCACGAGGTCAAGAGATCAAGATCATCCTGGCCAATGTGGTGAAACTCCATCTCTACTAAAAATACAAAAATTAGTTGGGCGTGGTGGCCGGTGCCTGTAATCCCACCTACTTGGGAGGCAGAGGCAGGAGAGTCGCTTGAACCCAGGAGGCGGAGGTTGCAGTGAGCCAAGATTGTGCCACTGCATCATTCCAGCCTGGGCGATGGAGCCAGACTCTGCCTCAAAAAAAAAAAAGAATGAGAAAGAGGAAATGGAATGCGGACTTTCATTTCATATATGACGCCCATAGCAAATTTGGCTCTCAGTTCAGAAACCTTGATTTAAAGAAATAATTTCTTTCTTTAAACTAATAACTGCTGCTGAGTCCCCAGCCTACCTTACTAGTGACAGCCACGGGACGAGTTCTTCCCCTATTCCCCTGACAAATGGCAGCTCTGTTGACATGTTCACTTAGTGATAGCAGGGCTACGCACACATTGGTTGTCTACCTTCCTCTGCATATTTAAACATTATTTTAAAAGGTTTAAAAGATAATTTTCATAATATTTTCATGCATTTTCTTCCAGATTTTTCTCTGAAAAATTATTACATTTAACATAATTACTATCATACTGTACATATAATTTTGTCTTGATTTTCCTGTTTAACATCACGGTATTACTGTTGATAGTCTGTACTGCTAAACACTTTCTTTAAATAATCATATGTAATGCCTGAACATATCCTGTTAAATGGACTCAACATAATTTACCTAGCTAGATGTTCTTTTATACTCAGATAATTAAGTTGTCTTTTTTTTTGTAATTCAACTTTTTATTTTGAAATAGTTGTAAATTAACATGCAGTTGTAAGAAATAATACAGAGAGATCTCTTGTAACTTTTGCCCAGTTTCTCTCAATGGTAACATCTTGCAAAACTATATATAGACAGTACAAGATTACAATCATGATATTGACATTGCTACAGTCAAGATACAGAATATTTCTGGCACCACAAGGGCCCTTCATGGTGCCCTATTATAGTTATTTCCACTTTCCTCCCATTCCCACCCCGTCCTTAACTCCTGACAACACGCATCTCTTCTCCATTTCTATAATTTTGTCATTTCAAGAGCATTATATAGGCCAGACATGGTGGCTCATGTCTGTAATCCCAAGACTTTGAGAGGCTGAGGCAGGAGGATTGCTTGAGGCCAAGAGTTCAAGATCAGCCTGGGAACAGAGACCCCATTTCTACAAAAAGTATTAAAAATTAGCCAGGCTGTGGCAGTGCATGCATAGCCCTACCTGTGCAGGAAGCTAAGGCAGGAGGATTCTTGAGCCTGGGGATTCAAGGCTGCGGTGAACTATGATTACACCACTGCACTCCAGCCTGGGTGACTGAGCGAGACCCTGTCTCTAAAAACTAACTAACTAACTAACTAAATAAATATTATAAAATAAAATAAGGAATGCTATACAAATGGATAAATGGAATAATATAGTATGTAATTTCTTCGCATTAGCTTCTTTTCATTCAGCCTATTTCTCTGGCGATTCGTCTAGGTTGGTGCATATATCAATAGTTTGCTCTTTTTATTGCTGAATAGGGTTCCATAGTATGAATGTACCACAGTTTATTGAACTGCTTACCCATTGGAAAACATCTGGATTGTTTAAGTTTGGGGGCTTTTATGAATAAAGCTGCTATAAATATTTATGAACAGGTTTTTCTGTGAATGTGAGTTTTCATTCCTCTGGGATACATGCCCAGGACTGTCGTAGTTGCATGTTTAGTTGCCTGGATGGTTTTCAAGACACTGCCAACCTGTTTTCTACAGTGACTGTACCATGTTACATTTCTACAAGCAATGTCTGAGTGATCCAATTTCCCTGTGACCTTGCCAGCATTGGGTGTTGTTACTTTTGTATTTTAGCCATTCTGATAGATATGGAGTGATACCATATAAAGGTTTTAATTTGGATTTACCTAATAGCTAATAATGTTGAATACATGTTCATGTGCTTGTTTGCCTTCTGTATATCTTTTTTTCTCTGTTTTTTTAAATTATACTTTAAGTTTTAGGGTACGTGTGCACAACATGCAGGTTAGTTACATATGTATACATGTGCCATGTTGGTGTGCTGCACCCATTAACTCTTCATTTAGCATTAGGTATATCTCCTAAAGCTATCTCTCCCCCCTCCTGCCACCCCACAACAGGCCCCGGTGTGTGATGTTCCCCTTCCTGTGTCCATGTGTTCTCATTGTTCAGTTCCCACCTATGAGTGAGAACATGCAGTGTTTGGTTTTTTGTCCTTGCGATAGTTTGCTGAGAACGATGGTTTCCAGCTTCATCCATGTCCCTACAAAGGACATGAACTCATCATTTTTTATGGCTGCATAGTATTCCATGGTGTATATGTGCCACATTTTCTTTTTTCTTTTTTTTATTATACTTTAAATTTTAGGGTACATGTGCACAACGTGCAGGTTAGTTACATATGTATACATGTGCCATGTTGGTGTGCTACACCCATTAACTCGTCATTTAACATTAGATATATCTCGTAATGTTATCCCTCCCCCCTCCCCCCACCACACAACACATTTTTTAAATCTAGTCTATCATTGTTGGACATTTGGGTTGGTTCCAAGTCTTTGCTATTGTGAATAGTGCTGCAATAAACATATGTGTGCATGTGTCTTTATAGCAGCATGTTTTATAATCCTTTGGGTATATACCCAGTAATGGGATGGCTGGGTCAAATGGTATTTCTAGTTCTAGATCCCTGAGGAATCGCCACACTGACTTCCACAATGGTTGAACTAGTTTACAGTCCCACCAACAGTGTAAAAGTGTTCCTATTTCTCCACATCCTCTCCAGCACCTGTTGTTTCCTGACTTTTTAATGATCGCCATTGTAACTGGTGTGAGATGGTATCTCATTGTGGTTTTGATTTGCATTTCTCTGTGCCATCTGTATGTCTTCTGTAAACTATCTCTTCATGTCTTTTGCTTATGATCTAATTAGAATTTCTGCTTCTTTACTGTTGAGTTTCAAGCATTCTTTGTATATTCTAGATATTATTCCTTTCTTGAATATGTAGTTTGTAAACATTTTCTCTGATTCCGTAGCTTGTCTTTTCATCTTCTTAACATGGTTTTTCAAGCAGCAAAGGTTTTAATTTTTATTGTGTCTAATTTGTCAATCTTTTCTTATATGGATCATGCTTTTGGTGCCAAGGCTAAGAACTCTATGCAGCTTTAGATTTGAAGATTTTCTCCTATGCTTTTATTTATTTATTAATTTTTAATTTTTATTTTTTGAGACAGAGTCTTACTTTGTCACCCAGGCTGGAGTGTTGTGGCACAATCTTGGCTCACTGCAACCTCCATCTCCTGGATTCAAGCGATTCTCCTGCCTCAGCCTCCCTAGTAGCTGGGATTATAGGTGTGCGCCACCACGCCCAGCTAATTTTTGTGTTTTTAGTAGGTGGGGTTTCACCATGTTGGTCAGGCTGATCTCGAACTCCCGATCCCAGGTGATCCTCCTGCCTCAGCCTCCCAAAGTGCTGAGATTACAGGCGTGCGCCACTGCAGCCGAGCTCCTATGCTTTTAAATAAAAGTTTCATAGTTTGAATTTAAGCCCGTGATCCATTTTAATTTTTGTGTAAAGTGTGAGACTGAGCTCAAGGTTCATTTTATTGTCTACAGATGTTCGGTTGCTTCAACACCATTTGTTGAAAAGACGATCCTTTCATTGAATCCCTTTGTACCTTTGTCAGTAATTGGTTGTGCATATTTATGTAGGTCTATTTCTAGGTTTTCTATTGTGTCCATTGATCTACTTTTCTATTCTTCCATTGATATGCTGTTTGATTACTGTACCTATATAATACATCTTAAAATCAGGTAAACCGATTCTTTCCACTTTTCTGAAAATTAATAGAATTAATTTTGTTGAAAGGAATTAGGTATACAGAAAAATTGAGTGGAAAGTACAAAGAGTTTCCATATACCCCTTCAATCCCTCCTCTCCAGTTTTCCCTATTAACATCTTGCATCAATGTGGTTTATTTATTACAATTGCTGAGCTTATGTTGATACAATATTACTAACTAAAGTTCATAGTTTACAATAAACTTTGTGTTGTATATTCTATGGGTTTTGACAAATGTATAATGACATGTATCCGCTATTACAGTATCATGCAGAATCGATTCACTGCCCTAAAAGTCCCACATTCCACCTATTCTTCCATTCCAACTTAGCCCACTCTCCCTCCCTATTGTCCCCTGGCAACCAATGATTTTTTTTACTGTCACCAAAGTTTTTGCCTTTTCTATACAGTTGAGATTATATAGTATGTAATTTATTGATTGATTTGTTTCTCACTCTGTCCCCCAGACTGGAGTGCAGTAGTGCTATCATGGCTCACTGCAGCCACCACCTCCCAGGCTCAAGCAATCCTATGCATGCCACCATGCCAGGCTAATTTTTAAAATAATTTTTTTAAGCGATGGGATCTCACTGTGTTGCCAGGCTGGTCTTGAACTCCTGGACTCAAGCAAGCCTCTTGCCTCAGCCTCCTAAAGTGCTGAGATTACAAGTGTAAGACACCACTGCCAGCTGGTAATCTTTTTAGATTGACTTCTTTCACTTAGCAATCTGTATTTAAGATTACTCTGTGTCTTTTTGTGACTTAATGGCTCATTTATTTTTTCCTTTTTCTTTCTTTCTTTTTTTTTTTTTTTTGAGATGGAGTCTTGCTTTGTCGCCCAGGCTGGAGTGCAGTGGCGCTATCTTGGCTCACTGCAAGCTCCGCTTCCCAGGTTCACGCCATTCTCCCACCTCAGCCTCCCGAGTAGCTGGGACTACAGGTGCCTGCCACCACGCCCGGCTAATTTTTTGTATTTTTTTTAGTAGAGATGGGGTTTCACTGTGTTAGCCAGGATGGTCTCGATCTCCTGACCTCGTGATCCACCTGCCTCGGTCTCTCAAAGTGCTGAAAGTGCTGGGATTACAGGTGTGAGCCACCATGCCCAGCCTTCTTTTTTTTTTTTTTTTGACGAGGTCTCACTCTGTCACCCAGGTTGGTCTTGAACTCCTGGACTCAAGCAATCCTCTGGCCTCAGCCTCTCTAAGCACTGGGATTACAAGTGTGAGCCACAGTGCCCAGCAGCTCATTCCTTCATTTTATCACTGGATAATCATCAGTTGTATGTCTGTATTATGATCTGTTTATCCATTGACCTATAGAAGGAAGTCCTAGTTGATTCCTGGTTTTAGCACTTATAAATAAATAATTTCACTTCTTTAAAAAAAAACACCTCTTTTAGGCATTCTCATTCTTTTGCTTTTCTACATAAATTTTAGAGTAATCTTTATATCTCCAAAACACTTGCTGGGATTTTGATAGGAATTGTGTTAAACATAGTTTGGAAAGAACCGACATCTTTACTATGTCAAGTCTTCTAATCCATGAACATGGTATGTCTCTTCATTTATTTAGACTTCTGATTCCTTTTATCAGCATTATGTTGTTCTCAGCATATAAATTCTGCACATTTTTTGCTGGATTTATGCCTAAGCATCTCTTTTTTTAATTGATTCTGAGTGATACTGTATTTTCTTTTTTTTGAGACAGGGTCTCACTCTGTCTCTGAGTCTGGAGAGCAGTGGTGCAATCTCTGTTCACTGCAGCCTCAACCTCATGGGCTTAAGCCTCCTGCCTCAGCCTTCCAAGTATCTGGGACTACGGGCTCATGACACCACACCCAACTAATTTTTGTATTTTTTATAGAAATGGGGTTTTGACATCTTGCCCAGGTTGGTCTTGAACTCCTGGATTCAAGCAATCCACCTATCTCGGCCTCCCAAAGTGCTGTGATTACAGGCATGAGCCACTACGCCTGGCCACTGGGTTTTTAATTCACTGTGCATGTGCTCACTGCAAGTATATAGAAATACAATTTGTTTGTGTGTGTTTAGTTTTTATCCTGAGACCTTCCTGAATATACTTTTTAGTTCTAGGATTTTCTTTGGTAGATTCCTTGGGATTTTCTATGTAGACAGTCATGTTATCTGCAAATAGGTTTTTATTCTTCTTCTTCTTTGTATTTTTTGATTGGTGTATCATAGTTTTACATATTTTAGAGGTAATTGTGATATTTTGATGCAGGTATACAATATGTTATGATCAAGTCAGGGTAACTGGGATATTTATCTCCGCAAACATTTATCTTTTCTTTTTGTTGGAGACATTACAATTCTTCTAGCTACTTTGAAATGTATGATAAATTATTGCTAACTATCATCTCCCTACTTATACTATCAAAGGCTAGAACTTATTCCTTCTACCTAACTGTATTTTTGTACCCATTAACCAACATCTGTTCATCCTTTCCTCCCCCCCACCCTTCCCAGCAGGTGGTAAACACCATTCTATTCTCTACCTCCACGAGATCCACTTTTTTTTTTTTTAGATGGAGTCTCATTCTGTTGCTCAGGCTGGAGTGCAGTGGCATGATCTCGGCTTACTGCAAGCTCCACCTCCCAGGTTCACCCCATTCTCCTGCCTCAGCCTCCCGAGTAGCTGGAACTACAGGTGCCTGCCACCAAGCCTGGCTAATTTTTTGTATTTTTAGTAGAGGCAGGGTTTCACCATGTTAGCCAGGATGGTCTCGATCTCCTGACCTCGTGATCCACCTGCCTTGGCCTCCCAAAGTGCTGGGATTACAGGCATGAGCCACCGCGCCCAGCCAAGATCAACTTTTTAAGCTCCTACATGCTAGTGACAACATGCAATATTTGTCTTTTTGTGCCTGGCTTACTTCTTTTCTTTTTCAACCTTTTGTTATTAAATTTTTTTAATTGACACATATAGATATATATATTTTGGGGGTTCATGTGATAATCATATACTTTCATGTAATTTGTAAAGATCAAATCAGTGTAATTGGGATAGCCATCACCTTAAATATTTGTCTTTTTTAATGCTAGAAACATTGAAATTATTGTCTTCTAGCTATTTTGAAATATACAACAGATTATTTTAAACTATAGTCACCCTACTGATCTATCAAACACTAAGTCATATTTCTTCTATCAAAACTATATTTGTACCCATTATTCAACCTCTCTTCAACTCCTTTTCTCCCCTACCCTTCCCAGCCTCTGGTAACCACCCATCTAGTCTCTATCTTCATGTGATCCACCTTTTTAGTTCCCATGTATGAGTGAGAACATGTGATTTTTTTTGTCTTTTTGTGCTTGGCATATTTCACTTAGCATAATGACCTCCATTTCCAACTGTGTTGCCACAAATGACAGGATTTCATTGATTTTTATGGCTGAATAATATTCCTCTGTGTATATATTCCACATTTTCTTTATCTACTCATCTGCTGATGGGTACTTAGGTTGATTCCATATCTTGGCTATTGTGAATAGTGCTGCAATAAACATGGGACTGCATATATCTCTTTGACATACTGATTTCCTTTCTTTTGGATATATACCCAGAAGTGGAAATCCTGGATCATATGGTAGTTCTATTTTTAGTTTTTTGAGAAACCTCCATACAGTTTTCCATAATAGCTGTACTACAATTCATCCCATCAGCAGTATACAAGCATTCCCCTTCTTCTCATCCTTGCCAACATTTAGTACTTTTTGTCTTTTTAAGGACTAAACTTTTTAGTTTAGTCCTAACTGGGGTGAAATAATATCTCATTGTGGTTTTGATTTGCATTTTTCTAATGATTAGTGATGTTGAGCATTTTTCATATACCTGCTGCCATTTGTATGTCTTCTTTTGAGAAAAGTCTATTTAGTCCTTTTGCCCATTTTTAAATTGAATTGTGTATTTATTTTTGCTATTGAGTTGTCTGAGTGTCTTATGTATATGTATGTGTTCCTTCTTCTTATCTGTATGCCTTTATTTCTTTTTCTTGTCTTATTGCATTGGCTAAGACTTCCAATATTGTGTTGAATAAGAATTGTGAGAGTAGACATCTTGCCATCCTTAAGGCAAGAAATGTCAACATTAAGTATGATTTTAGCTGTAGGATTTTTTTGGATGCTCTTTATCAAGTTGAAGAAGTTCCCCTCTGTTCCTGTTTTTCTGAGAGTTTTTTCATTAATGGACATTGAATTTTCTCAAATAATTTTTCTGCCTCTATTGATATGATCATGTGATTTTTCTTCAGCTGTTAATATGATAAATTACATTGATTGATTTTCAATATTAAACTCATGGATTGTTTAGAAGTGTGTTGCTTCATTTCCAAGTGTTTGAAGATTTTCCATTTTTCTTTCTATTATTTATTTTTAATTTGTTTTCATTGTGGTCAGAGAACACATTGTATATGATTTCAGTTCTTTTAAATTTGTTGTGTTTTATTTTATGGCCCACAATATGATCTGCTTGATAAATGTTCCATGAGCACTTGATTAAAATGTGTATTCTGCTGTTGTTGGATGAAATGTTCTATAAATGTTAATTACATTGTCTTCGTTAATGGTGTTTTCCTAGATCCTTGCTGATTTTCTGTCTAGTTATTCTATCCATTGTTAAGAGAAGAGTGTGTAGTCTCCAACTAAAATTGTAGATTTGCCTATTTCTCCTTTCAGTTCTATCAGTTTTTGTTTCACATATTTTACAGCATGATTGTTTGGTGCATACACATTTATGATTGCTATGTATTTTTTGATAGCTTGCCTTTTTTTATCATTATGTAATGTGTCTTTCTGTTTCTGGTTATTGTTTTTGCTCTACACTGTACTTTATCTTACATTAATATAGTCACTCCTGATTTCTTTGATTAACGTTTACATAATATATATTTTTCCATCCTTTCAACCTGCCTAGATTATATTTAAAGTGAGTTTCTTGTAGACAGTGTATAGTTTAATCATGTTTTAAAATCCAATATGCCAATCTCTCTTGTTAAAATTGGTGTGTTTAGACCATTTACATTTAATGTCACTATTGATATGTGAGGGCTTCAATCTGCCTTTCTATTTTTTGTTTTATATTTGTTCTCTAAGTTTTTTATTTCTTAGTTTACTTTTCTCTGCCTTCTTGTGGGTTAGTTGAACAATTTTTTAAATTCTATTTTGATTTATCTACAGTGCTTTTGAGTGTATCTCTTTAAGCAGCTTTTTAAGTTGCTCTTAGATATTCCATTATACATACATAACTTATAATAGGCTACTGGTGTTCTCATACTCCCAGTTCAAGGATAGTATAGAATCTTATCTCTATTTTTGTCCCTTTATCATCCCGCATTTGTAATATACTTGTCTTAAATATGTAGTTGATATACATTTAGAATAAAATCAGACAGTGTTGTAATTTTTGCTTCAATCATTAACATAATTTAGAAAACTGAAGAGAAGGAAAACCTATCGCATTTACCCACATTTTTGCTTACTGTGTTCTTCTTCCTTGCTCATGTTCCAATTTTCCTTCTTTAACTTTTTCTTTATATTTAGAGAAGTTCTTTTAGTCATTCTTTTAGGGTGAGGCTACTGGCAACAAATTCTTTCACTTTTTCTTATTTGAGAATATCTTGATTTCCCCTTCATTCCTGGAGGATATTTTTACTGAGTATAGGATTCATGGTTGACAATACTTTTCTTTCAGCACTTTAAAAATATTGTGCCATCTTCCTGTAACTTCTGATGGAAAACCAGTTGTCATCTTAACTGTTTTCCCCCTTTAGATAAAGTGTAGTTTTTCTCTGGCTGCTTTCTAGATTTTTTCTTAGTCTTTAGTTTTCAAAAATAATGTGCCTTGGTGTGGACTTTTAAGGATTTATCTTCTTTAGGGCTGGTTTGTGTTCTTCAGTCTACAAGTGTATGTCTCTTGCCAAATTTGGGAAGTTTTCAGCCATTATTTTTTGGACTACTTTTTTCAACTCCACCCTCTTTCTCCTCTCCTTCTGAAACTCTTAAGAAATGAATGCTAGATATTTTGTTATAATCCCCATCAGGTTCCTCAAGGTTTCTTAATTTTTATTTTCAGTTTATTTTATCTCTGTTGTTCAGGTTGTGTAATTTCTAATGTTCTATCTTCTAGGTCACTGCTTCTTTTCTCTATCCACCTTTCCTTCCATCACCATCGTTCTGCTTTTGAGCCCATCCACGGAGCTTATTTTGTTTATTATCTTTTTCACGTCTAAAATTTCCATTTGATTCTTCTTTATATCTTTTATTTCTTTGCTTAGCCCGCCTGCCTGCCTTCCTTCCTTCCTTCCTTCCCTTTCCTTTTTGCTGATGTTTGTGTTTCTACATTTGTTTCTAGCATGTTCATAATGCTTTAAAATCTTTGTCAGATCATTCTAACAACTCTATCATCTCAGTGTTGGCATCTGTTAATTATGTTTTTTTCATCCAGTTTGAAATCTTCCTGGTTCTTGATATGATGAAAGATAGACATTTTCATTTTATGTTATGGAACTGTGGATCTTATTTAAGCCTTCTCTTTTAGGTAGCTTTTTTTTTTTTGAGAGGGGAAGTGGGGGGAATGGGTGCTCCCTTCTTATGACCAGGTGAAAATAGAAGTCCAACATTCCCACTCTGCCTTATCTGACACCTGCAGAGTGGGGGAGGAGCCTAGTGACTGATGATAAGCGTGGGGTGGGAGTATCAGCTCCACACACAGTCTCCACTGACACTGCAGTGGGGGTGGCCACACTGCCACTAGGTGGTAGTGGAAACCCCAACTCTCCATTAGGACTTCTCTGACACCTTCTGGTGAAGACATGAAGAGGAGGACCTTGTTACTTCTGAACTAGGGTAGTAGTCTAGTTTCCACTGATATCATGGGTTGGGGGAGACTTCATTACCACACAGCAGGGATGAAAGTTACAGCTCCTATTTGGCCTCTCTGGCACTGCCCTGGCCAGAGTTTGCAGTCTCTGTGAAACACACGTATCACCTCCTAACATCACCAAGGCTGGTTACCAGTTATGGCTTGGCAATGGCGGGGGTCCGGACTCCCTACTTCACCTTTCCAGGGATGTGGGAGTGGGGCCACAGGTTTTCTGTGGTGGTTGGCAGGAGTAGGGTGGTTATTGGCTAAAAGTTTTCTGTTTCGCTAGATGCCCCTTTCCTGGTCCTTGGCTAAAGATCAGGCATTTGCTGGGGCTGTTTTTGTCACTACCTGGCAGTGCTTCCTTATTGCCAACATCTTCAGCTCCAGTCCTGTGATATATGAGGTGGGACTCACCACTGGGTCATTCTTGGGCTCCAGAGCCCCTAGTCCATCGGTCTTCTTCTTCCACTTTTCAGAGTCTTCTTATGTTTGTTTTGTATATAATGTCCAGGATCTTATTTGCACTTAGTAGACGTAATAGGGGAAAGTACATCTAACCCATTTTTCTAGAAGCAGAAGTCTGTCTTTTTTTTCTATATTATATATAAAGCTGTGACAGAATCTGTCTATATAAAGCTTTCCCCACATGTGGGATGGATTCCCAGAAGTACAGTTAGTTGGCCAAAGGGTATGAACATTTCTGTGACACTTATCATATACAATTCCTTAAATTACTTAAAAGATTATACCTGGTCTCACTACCTCCAGCACTTTCTGTCCTGTTGAGAGTCATGTTAATTTCTAAGCAGCTCTGAACAGCATGTGTGCTGACCAGTGAACTAACAGGCAGTGCCTGCCAATCTCTAGGTGGATTTTTCCACTCAAGCTCTTCCACTTCCTCCACTGAGAAGCCAGAGGGTGCCAGAGACTATGGGCTTCAGCAAGAACCAGGTGAGACCCCACAAGGAAGAAGACAAGAGCAGGAGTGCGTGAGCTGTGTGCCAATGCCAGCTCTCTTGACAACTGCTATGTTCTTAGGGAAACTGCCTGTTCCAATCAAGAGTCTAAATGACAAACAACGTGATTAACACATTTGCTGTATGGTGTCGAGAGTAAATGGAAACTTAAGGCTGAGAGGTGGGGAAAGAATGAGCATTCTGTGATCCTAGAGCTGGCTGGGCCCAGGTGTTTCTGCAACAGCCGGCCATGACTGATCACAAGCTCTGGGCCAGGGGAGGTGATGTGTTTTTCATGGGGAACATAAACCCTGGTCAGTTGGTGTCATGGAGTCGGGGAGAGGAGCAGTTGCTGCAGCTGGTAGATCCTTTCCGACAGCACTAGTGAAGCGTGGTAACATGTGGAATATCCTGAATAGGAGCTAATCAGAAGATGACTTCTACTTGCCTCTGAGCCATTTGACCATAGTGCTACCTTAGCTGTCCTTCTCTGGCCCAGAACTTTTGATTACTTGGGCCAATTTGGAATGTGGCTTTGTCTCCAGGGTCTTCTCTCCCTGCTCCATTATGTTGGAATTTCCAGAGACTACGGGCTTCAGCAAGAACCAGGTGAGACCCCACAAGGAAGAGGACAAGAGCAGTAGTACGTGAGCTGTGTGCCACTGGAAAGAGTGAGGAAGTCACAGCTGAGTGCCAGTCCCTCCTCCACTCTCCTGTCCAACTCCTCCCTGCAGTCGCTGTTCTAGGTGTGATTATGCGCTCTTCTGTGGGACAAGAAGATGGTTAAGTGTACATTTTAAAGAACTTGTCTGAATCAAAACTAGGTTTTCAGGCTGGACACAGTGGCTCATGCCTATAATCCCAGGAGTTTGATACCAGTCTGGGCAAAATAGCGAGACCCCCTTCTCTCTTTTATGTGTGTGTATATATATATCTGTGTGTGTGTGTTTGCATTTGTGTGTGTGTGTGTAAATCTATATCCAGGCATGGTGGCACATGCCTGGCCTGTAGTCCTAGCTGCTGGGAGCACTGAGGTGGGAGGATTGCTTGAGCCCAGGAGATCAAGGCTGCAGTGAGCTATGATCACACCACTGCACTCCAGCCTGAGTGACAGAGAAAGACCCCGTCTCTAGAAAAATAGAAAACAAGACCAAAGAAAACAAAAAACACTAAGCTTTCAAAAAAGAAAACACTCACACAGTTGGAGTAGCATAAAGTAAGTCCCACAGACGTAGAATAAAATGCTGAGAAAGCAAACAGCTTGTTGGGCTCAGGAGCCTTCATAAACTTAAAAGCAAAATTTGCAGTGGACAAGCCACAGATGATTTGCACATCCCAGCTTTCCCAGCTGTGTTCTGAATTCTCTCCCAGGAGTGGCTGCCTCCACCTTTCCTGCAGACCAGGAGATCCTTGCAGGCAAGGGCTTTGCTTTACTCGAATCCCCGTTGAATCTCCATTGTCTTGCCCCATTCTCCCCCATGTGGCAAAATTGAGTTAGTGGCAATGATGAGCATCCCTGGTTTTGGACTTGCAGACTGGAGCCCTTCCCCGACTATGTGACGTGCTACAAGTGCTGTGGGAAGAGCAAGACCAGTGCCTGCAGGAACTCTCCAGAGAGCAGACAGGAGACCTGGGCACGGAGCAGCCAGTGCCAGGTATGAGGCTTGCCACAGCCCATGTCCTCTCTTGGGGGTGGAGCATGCCCAGTCCTGCTGGGCAGGGGGAACTTGTCCTGGGCCAGGATGGGATGTGGGAGGCTGGTCCAGCTTTTTTCACTCAGACAATCAGCTGGTGGGGCAGGGCTGGAGTGGTTCTGGTGAGCAGATCGCATGGACCCCAAAGCCAGATCCTCACCACTCTTCCTTTCTCTGGGCAAGTAAACATAGCCGGTGTTTTCCTACCATCAGCTTCTGCATGCTGACTTGGCCAACGTAAGAGCTTGGTGGGAATTTCTCTGCAAGACAGTTCTCCTCTCATTCATTCTCCGACCTCTCTGCCAGCTCCATGAGTGAGGTAGTAGGAAAGGCAGCCTGGGTCCACAGTAGTGTGGCCTGCCTGCTAGGTGACACTCACCGGCTGTGTGAACACAGGCAAATTATTTAGCCCTCTGAGTCTCCATTTTCTGATTTATAGAATGGAGGTGGCCAGGCGTGGTGGCTCATGCCTGTAATCCCAGCACTTTGGGAGGCTGAGGTGAGTGGATCACCTGAGGTCAGGAGTTCGAGACCAGCTTGACCAATATGGTGAAACCCCACCTCTACTAAAAATACAAAATTAGCCGGGCGTGGTGGCGCATGCCTGTAATTCCAGCTACTAGGGAGGCTGAGGCAGGAGAATCGCTTGAACCCGGGATGCAGAGGTTGCAGTGAGTTGAGATGGCACCATTGCACTCCAGCCTGGGCAACAAGAGCGAAACTCTGTCTCAAAAAAAAAAAAAAAAAGAAGAAGAATGGAGGTGATAATGTCTTCTTCAGGATTATAATGATAAATGAGATAAAGTGTGTTAAATACAGCTGCCTTGTAAATATTGCTAATTTAAATGTTAATTATTATTATTAATCAACACTTTAAGCACTAAGTTTATATTTAAATGTTAACTTTATTTTTATTCCCTTACTAAACGTCTCATCTTTGCTCTCTGTCATCTAAGGATAAGGAGGGGTATAGCATTAAGAACCCACTGCCAGGGTTCAAATGGACATCTGTACATGGATGTTCATAACAGCCCCCTTCACAAGGATGAAGAGGTGGAAACACCCCTAATGCCCATCAACTGATGAATGGATAAACAAAATGTGGTTTATCCATCCAATGGGATATTATTCAGCCTTTAAAAGAAAGAAGTGATGATATGTTCTACAGCATGGACAAACCTTGAAACATAATGCTAAGTGAAACAAGCCGGGTACAAAAGGACACACATTGTGGCTGGGTGCAGTGGCTCACGCCTGTAATCCCAGCACTTTGGGAGGCCAAGGTGCGCAGATCATTTGAGGTCGGGAGTTCAAGACCAGCCTGGCCAACATGGTGAAACCCCATCTCTATTAAAAATACAAAAATTAGCCAGCATGGTGGTGGGCACCTGTAATTCCAGCTACTCAGGAAGCTGAGGCAGGAGAATCGCTTGAGCACGGGAGGTAGAGGCTGCAGAGATCATGTCATTGCACTCCAGCCTGGGTGACAGAGTGAGACTCTGTCTCAAAATAAATAAATAAATAAATATTAAAAAAGTAAAATAAAGGAACACTCTGTATGATTTCACTGATATAAAATGTGCAGATGAGCCAAACCTGTAGAGACAAATTAGATTAGTGCTTGCCGAGGCTGAAGGAAGGAACAATGGGAAGTGATTGCTTGAGGGGTACAGGTTTCCTTTTGGAATTGGTAAAAATGTGTTAGAACTAGATAGAGGTGATGTTTCCACAATATTTTATTATGAAGGTACTAAACCACTAAATTGTACACTTTAAATAGTTAATGGTTAGTGTTATGTTATATGATTTTTCTTCCATTTGAAAAGAAAGACAGCGGGAAAGAAAAATAAACAGAACCCAGGCTTTTAAATTAGACAGACTGATCTTGAACAAGGCCTCAGTTTTGACATCTATTTTATGGAGTTGGTGTGAAATGAAAAGCATTCATTCAAAGAATGCTTATTTAGCACTTGGTGGTGTCAGGTGAGTGGTGAGAAACAAGCGTTGTTGGCTGTGCTCTCATCACTTAGGAATGCGTTTTGCAGTGTGTGGCAGGAGCCTGATACACTGGCTTCACCAGACAGGAATTTATTTGTTGCATATTACAAAAAGAGCTGGAGCAAAGTTCCAAGATGTTGCCATATTCCAGATTCCTCTCTTTTGCCTGAATGTGTGGCTTCTGTCCTCATGGTCATATAATGGCTGCTGTACCTTCAGGGAGGAGAGAAGAATACCTGCATTTCTGGCAGGAAGTAGAAGAAACTCACTAGAAGGAAGGATGAGATGTCCTGGGAAGCCAGACTTTCCTGACACTCTCCCAGTGACTTCTGTGTATACTTCATCAGCTGGAATAGGACTGCATGGCCACCCCAGCTGCAATGGATGTTGCAGGTTGAGTTTATAGCTGTGCATGTAGCCACCTGGAGCAAAACCAGGTCCTTCTAGTAAGAAAGAAGAGAAGGATGGCAGTGGGCAGCCTTTGCCATTGTCCCCATGACTCAGCCTGGTGAGGGAGACATGGATCAAGTGATTAGAAATTGATTGCCGGGCACAGCGGCTTACACCTGTAATCCCAGCACTTTGGAGGGCCGAGGCAGGTGGATCACCTGAGGTCAGGAGTTCGAGACCAGCCTGGCCAACAAGGTGAAACCCTGTCTCTACTAAAAATACAAAATTAGCCGGGTGTGGTTGTGGGCGCCTGTAATCCCAGCTACTCGGGAGGCTGAGGCAGGAGGATCGCTTGAACCCAGGAGGCTGAGGTTGCAGTGAGCCAAGATCGCACCATTGCACTCCAGCCTGGGCAACAAGAGCGAAACTCTGTCAAAAAAAATAATATTAATGATAATGAAAGAAAGAAAGAAACTCATGTAAAATGATGAGATAAGAGCAGTATGTGGGTCTGCCTGAGTGTCTAATCAGGAGGCTTCACCTGGCCTGGGCCTCTACGAGGGCTTTCTTGAGGAAATGATGTTTGAGCCAAGGCCTGAGCCTGACTGGTGGTTACTGGGCACAGACATGAGGGATCCTGCTGCAGGATGAGACCACAGGGGCTCATTATCCCTTGGGGGATTTTCATCCTATCCTAAGAGAAGCAAAAGCCTTGGAGAGTCTTAGGAGGCCAGGGGTGTGACCGTCTGCATTACGAAAAGATCACCTCTGCCACAGTGTGGGAGGTGAGCTGGAAAAGGACATGAGTAGTTCAGAGAGACTCGCTGTGAGCCTGGTGGTCTAGGCAAGAGACATGATCATTGGGACTGGATAGGATGTCATTGGATTCCCCAGAAGCAGGTGATTCCAGGCCAGATCTGTAGGACTGGGAACCGAGACAGGGAAGAGAAGAAAGCTGGTAAATGTTGCATCATCACTGTGGGCACTTGTGGAACACACGCCTCCAAGTCGCACAGGAGCTGGAGGATGCATCCACCAGTGCCCTGTCAGTCAGAGGTGGGGCTGCTTCAGAGCAAGCAGTTTTCATTCCCTTGCACTTCCAGCCTGCTGTGCTTAGGGACAATCAGTAGCTAGAGAAAGCCCCCAGACAAAGGGATACTGGGCCAGTGGGTGAAAGTGAGATTGGTGTGCCCAGAAAAGGTTGAGGCTAAGGAGTTACAGGCAGGTTCCGCTGCAAGGGCTGGAGAGGCACACACCCATGGCAGAGCTGTGTGGGTGGGGACACTGACCACACATGGAGATGAGCTGGACTGGGAATGAGGTGAGAGATGGAGAATCCAGGATGGCCCCCAGGTGTTTGACTTGAGCAATTGGAGGAAGGAAGAAAGGAAGATCAGTATTTTGGAGGAGAGGAGATAAAAAAATCACAAATGTAGTTTTAGACGTGTAGAGGTGAGACTTCAGAGTGGGGATGAGGGCTGGGGATAAACCTCCATATAGGCGGCAGGTGAGGCTGAGGTTGCACCAGGAGAGTGCAGGAGCGGGAAGGGAAGAGAACCCAGGAGCCAGCCTGGAGCACTCCCGGCCCTCATTTGTCAGGAGCAGCTGGAAGCAGAGGAACATGAGGGCTTGTGAGCAGCAGAGGCAGCAGCATGGATGCTGCAAATGTGCTTTAGCCCATGCACTCGGCCACTGCGCAAGGGACAGGGACAGAACAGACATCTCTCCCACAGTTTGAGCCTTTGCTTTCCCTCTACCTGACTGCACTTTCCCTCTGGCTCCGACTGCACTTGGGGAGCTAGACCATGGTCTTATGGCATTCATGGGGGCACCAAAGAGAGCCTTCTGATTTCTTGCTACGCCCAGAAACTGCGTCTGGGACAGCAGGAAGCAAGGCACCAACAAGGCCAGCCAGAGGTGCAGCCAAATTGTGGGTGTCCCCCACCTCCTGTCCCCAAGGACAATGCCTGAAATTCCAATGACAGAAGCCCTATGAGATAGGGCCTAGAATGCGGAGTCTCTGGTGGGGCCGATGGTGAACTTTCGTTTACACTGAGAAGGAAGGGATGGTTATTTTAACATAACATGTGTTTAAAATGTCCCGCTGTTCTCCAGTGGTTCCAGGATGAGGCCCAGCTCCTGACTTGGCCCCTGTCCACATCTCCACCCCAAACACTGCCAATCAGCTCAACTGTCAAACAAATTGCTTGCAATTTCCTGCCTGTCCATTTCTTTCCTGCCTCCAACCTTTGCACACGCAGACCGCTCTGCTACAATACCATTCTCCATCTTCTTCCCTCTGAAGCTACCCACCTTTTCAGACTCCTCTAGGAATGATGTCTGAATGCCCATAGCTCCCCTGGTCAAGCGAGTCACCCCGACTCCTGCAGGATACTGTTTCTCTCTCATCTCGCACCTCTGCACTGCACTGTAAAGGTGTGTTTCCTGGACTGTCCCTGCCCCAGCCTGAGGCAGCTACAGTGTCGCCTTCTTTCTTCCTCAGTGCTTGACACAGGGCTTGCCAGACTGAGTATTCAGTGTGTGTTTGTTGACTGACTTACTGAGTGAATGAGGGCAGATACATGACTGAGAGCAGGGAGAAAGGATAAAACAAAAGACAGTTGGCCCCAAGGAGAGAGTGGGAGATGAGGTGGAGCCTTGGAGGCAGGTGAGGCCCCCGCAGAGGACACAAATGCCACCAGCTGCCCAACTTGTCACAAATTAGCTGAGGCAAGCAACGTGGTCCTGGTCACCGGTGGAGGGATGCTTTCCAGGGTCTAACCTTGGGGGAGAGAGGCGAGTCCCTGTCTTCCCTGGCCCTCCCCTATGGAGTGGTGAGTCGGCTCTGCCTGCCCCACTCAGGCTCTGACTAGTGACCACGCCAGATGGGGTTCCTGCTCCCCTCTGGGCACCCAGCATTCCTGTTGGGCTCTCACGGTTCGAGGAAGAGACTCTCCCCGTGGCGGCAGAGGGTCTGCTGTGAGGCCACTCGCTGCTGGATCTGACTAAATGAGCAGGGCTGAATGCCAGGCAGAAAGCAAATAGAGTCAGCCGGAGTCGGTGCCACTCTTCCTTTCCGGGGCTCTTGGGCTAGAGGATTCTCCCCACTCCTCAATGTGCCCATTTTAAAGTGGGGAAAATAATCTGATCAACTTCATGACGCTGTTGTGGAGAATAAGTGAATGACTACCTGAAGAAGGCAGAAGCTCCTCTCATGGCCTCTCTGTCCCAGCCCTTCGGTGCAGCCAAGCTGACCTCTGCCATGAATGGCTGGGGTTCACTTAGGCCCTCAGCCCTGCCTGTGGGTGGTGCCTCTTCTGCGAACCTGTTGCCCAGTCACCTTACCAATGCCAAGTGCACATTCACATTACTCCGGGAAGTTGCACCCACGTCCATGTCTCAATTCCGGGTTGACCGATCTGAGCAGAATCGCTCATCTTTCTTCCCTAAGGCTCCCCATGCAGTGAACCAGCCCTTTCCGCCAGGTCCTGACCGTGCATCCAGGGCTGAGAAAGCTCACTGGGGATTCCTGCCTGACTTCTGCCTCACACTCACTGGGGGGACCTGGGCAAGCCCTGACCATACCCCTCTCTTCCAGACCTTACTCTGCTTAAGAAAAGGGCTCCCCTGGCTTTGCAAGAGCTGTGGTGTCTGGCCAGGCCCTGGCGGCTGAACCAAGGAGGGCCAGCGTGCAGGTGGGTGAAAGGGTGGCTCAGCTGGCCCCCCACCCATCACAAACAGCTGTCACTGGGATCTGTTTTGCATAGTGACCTTCTGCAGTGTGCATTTAGGAAAGGGGATCTGTTACTTTGAAAACATGGTTTTAAAGCTCCAAAGAGGCCCAAGTACTCTGCCTGCTGGGAAAGTCTTCAGGTCTGCCCCACTGAGGGGGTCAGAAGCCAGGGCCAAGGGCTCCATCTGGGAGTGTGGAGCGGGTGTGATGTCTGAGGAAAAATCCCCTAAAAGACTAAGAGGAGAAATGGCCAAGGCCTAGATCTGGTGTCCAGGGGGCCTCTCCCAGCACCGAGACTCTATCCTGACACCTGTGTGGTGGGAGGGGCTGCTGGGGCTCTCCGCTGAGGGTGCAGGGTTAATGGTTAAGCTCCCTGGGGTAGAGGTTAATGTTTGAATGCCAGACCAGTCACAGGAAACACCACTCAAGGAGCTGTCACCGAGCCCGCCACGCTTATCACAAATAAAAAATTAACTCTTCAGCTATTCCGGGTTAGGTGGCCAAGGTCTTACTGGCATTTTCTGGGAACGTTTCAGGGTCACTCTAATAGCTGCACGGCCTGCCCCACAGGGCTATTTATTACTTTGTTTACAGAGGCCAATACCCCCTCAGAGCTGGCAGGTGGAAGGGCCATGGCTCTCCCCAGGGGAAGAATGTTCCAGAAGGACAGTGTGGTGACAGGAAAGGTGCGGGCTTGACAGTCAGACAGACCTGGGCATGTGTCCTGCTGTGTCACACAGGTGCTCTGTGACCTTGAGCAAAACACTGGTCCTCTCTGAGCCTTAGTGACCTTGCCTTCAAGTGGGGTCATGCCGTCCCATTTTCCTTCTTGTCTCTACCTGCTGGTTGCCCACTCCACAGAGCATGGGTCCAGGAAAACAGGCTTTCTATTTTGTACCTTTTTTATTGAGGTGAAATTCACATAGCGTTAAATTAACTGTTTTAAAGTGAATAATTCAATGGCAGTTAGCACTTTCATAATGCTCTATGCAGCCACCAGCTCTGTCTCATTCCAAAATATCTTCATTACCCCAAAGTAAAATCTCTGTACCCATTAAGCCATCACTCCCCTCCTTCCCTCTCTGCAGCCACTGGCTATTACTAATCTACTTTCTGTCTCTGTGGATTTGCCAGTGCTGGACATTTCATATCAACGGAAGCATTTGCTATGTGACCTTTTGTGTCTGTCTGCTTTTGCCAAGAATAATGTTCTTGAGGTTCATCCACGGTGTAGTATGAATCAGTTCTTCACGCATGCTGGCTGTTAGTGCAGTTTTCTCTAACATTCCTAGCTCCTTTCTGGAGTCGCCTGGCCCCCGATGCCCTCTGGCAGCCACACCCTGGACCATCCTCCATGGCTGCCTACAGCTCACCTCTGCCCATTCTTCCCTTGGCACCACTGATCTTGGCTCATTTTTCCAAAATATGGTAGCTTATGTTTGTGTAACATTCTAGACAATTTAAATTTTTAGTTCTTAAAACAACTGTGCAATAAGCACTATTATTACTCCCATTTCATAGATGAGAAAACAGGCTCCAAGGGGCCCAGGATCGCACAGAGCCCAAACAGGACTCAGCTTTGCCGTCCAGTCTAATCAAACACAGCACAACTGAGCTGTGAATGACTGATAACCTTACCCTCCCGAGAGAAAGGTTTTCCATTAGAGAAAACAAACAAAGACAGAGATTGCTGCTGGCAATTAATCCTTAATTTGCTTGAAAGGTGGTGTGAAATGAAGAGCTTTAGGTCAGGTGAGGAAGAGTTCTTGGGTGGATGAGGAGGGTTCCGTGGAGGTGGCACACACTTTGTGCAGTCTCTGGAAGGGGAAGGACTTAGCTCCCAGTGCTCAGAAGCTAGCCTGGGGCTGGCCTCCTGGACATAGATGGGCCAGCCTGCTCCAGAGAAGTGGCTGCTTGGCCTCAGGGCTGGAAGGGTTCTTCATCTCATGTAGTGCAGACTTCATTCAGTGTCTGATGCTCTTCCATCTCCTAATTCCATGACTCTCTCTGCTTGAATACTTTCAGTGATGGGGACCTCATCACTCCCAAGATAGTTCATCCCATCAAACAGCTTATGATTCCTGGTTCCAAGACTCTTTAGCTGTTTCTCCTGCGATGTGTTTTTAAATACCCTTGTTGCCCTGGGATTTCAGCTCCTCTAGCCCCATCCTGACCACAGCTCCTGTGCGTCCAGCCATCACAAAGGAGAGCGACACCTTCTTGACTTAAGACTGTAGGTCAAGTCATTAGCAAAGTTGAGGAAACCTCACCAGGCTGCCCCTTGGATGGCCTGGGGATAGGGCCAGGGCTGAGCCAAGAGAGGCAAAGAGATACACGTTGCAACTGGGAAACAGGCCGCTGTGCAGGAGCTCGTCCTAAGCCACTGTGGGTTCTGGGGAGGAGAAAGGGATGAGTGGGGGTAAGCAGTGGAGGTGCCTGAGAGATGGATGTGGTGGTCCACGGGCAGAGGAAAGAGCAAACACCGGCAGAAGCAGAAGGTAGGAGAGGACAGACACAAGGGCAAGACAAAGAGGAGCTGTGGCTTCCCTGGTGACCCCATTAGCCGATGAAGTGAGCACCAGGGACATGGAGGGGTGTGAGTGGCCCAGTTCAGCATGGCCCCGGGGGCCGGGCTGTTCCTGGCCCCCTGCCACTGCAGCCTGACACATTGCTCCAGAAATAGTCCCAGGTTTTTATCAGGCCATCTGAGCTTATTTATAAATAGAGGACTGGAGGATAGAGGCTCCATGCCAGGTGAATGCAGGGCAAACTCCCAGGCACTGTCCTGCCCTCTGAGATGGCCCTTTCCCCTCTCTCAGTCCTCCCCCAACCCACCCAGACCTGCCTCTGGGGCCACCTCTCTATCCCCGTGGGCAGGACAGAGGAAGCTGACATTGCTGGGTCTGCTTCAGACCTGGCCCAGGGCCAGGGGCTCCACAAATATAAAGACCAGGAATCTTTATCTATAAACCCCTTTGGGCAAAAATAGAACTTTCTCCATTTTCTGACTTTAATTCTGATTGCATTCTCCTGGGATGGCAGACATTTCTGGATCTTCCCCTGCAATTTTCCCAGGTGGCTAGAGATTCACGTAGCACCACCATGTTCGGGGGGATCTCGCCTGCAGCTGATGATGGTGTTAGTCACAGGTGGTGACTGGCAGAGCCCTGTCTATCCTGGGCCACCGGCCCCTCCTGTGCTTTGCCGGGAGGCGTGGGCTCGGCAAGGCTGTGTGTGACCTGCCCATCTAGACCTGCCCCCACAGCCGTTTCTCCTCTGGGCCATCCCACCTCCTCAGGGCTGGCTGGGCAGCAGGGTATTTGCACCTCTTCTGGAACCTTCCATGTCCCAGCTCATCACTTCCCCTCCATCTCTCCCCAGTCTGTGGGAATTCTTGCTCTTTTTCTGTTTTCTCCCAAGTGCTTTGATTATCCTAGCATACCTCTTCATCCCCCAGAGGCCTTTGGAAACCTAAGCCAGGAAGTTTTCCTGCCTTTCTCTGCGACTTCAATCTGAGGAGGAAGGAGAGAGAAAAGGCAAACAAACAAACAAACAAACAAACAAACAAAAAAAACAAAAAAACCCCCACAAAAACAAAAACAAACAAAAAAAACCAGAGAAGAATAAAGAAGAGATTGATGGATCAGAAAGTATTTCAGAAAGTATTCCACTGCACCCACATATCATTTAATTCTCTCAAAAATCCTGGGAAATATTATTGTGCCCATTTTATAGATGAGGAAACTGAGGCTCACAGAGGTTAAGTGTCATACCCAAGGTAGGCTTGGGTCCAAAGCCCATTCTATCTCCACCATACCACCTCCCTCAACCTGGTATCCCATGCTGTCCTCCTGGGCCACGGGCACTGGGGCAGGCAACCCCTCCTCCCCAGGTGGTGGCATTGTCTTCTCTTGTTTCCCCACTTAAACTTCCCAGCCTTCCATCCCATCCCCTCCAGCCAGACAGTTGGTGGCGGAGGTGGCCATCAGAGACGACAGAGGCGTGGGAAGCCCTGCTCTTCACATGCTTTGGATCTGCCTGCCCACACAGCTAATGTATATTCCTTCTAGCCCTGGCTCTCCTGGGGCGGTGACCCCTCCCTCGTGGCTCAGTAAGTGTGGCCCTATTGGCAAAGCTCCCCCATCCCCTATCTCAATGAATGCCGCTTATCCCCAAGTCAGGCAGTGAGCTGTGCTGCTCTGGAACTAAAACTGCCCAGGATGACCCTAGTCCTGGGCTGTGTCCCTTCCCTGCCAGGGCTCCCTGGGAAGGCCAGAGCCAGGACAGGTATCCGAAGCTAAGCTAGGAGCGCTCTCCCCTGCCTCCCATTCCTGCTTGGCTTGGGGGACTGGGGAGTCCAGGAGTGGAGTCTGAGATGCTGCATTCAAAGCCTGGGGACCATGCAAGGCAGCCTCCACAAGCACCGAGGAGGCCACAGGGACTGCCCAGCTCCCCCAAGCCACATTCCCTCCAGCCTGGCTAGAGCCACGCACCTCCTGTACTATAATTTCCTTCATATGTTTTCCTTTCAATCAATGACTTTTAAAAAACTTAGCCTCATCCTAAACAATAGTAGCTATAAAATCACAGATGTGATATGCTAGTTTTATAATGTTTCTAATATACATTACATTTTCTTTAAAAAAGTGCAACTATGAAAAAATGTTCAACCATGTACCAGCCAAAAGCAAAGGCCACCAGTGAGTGGTGAGCTCATCGCACGCTGGGAAACCCTGAGTCTGTTCTGTGCCTTCTGTGCCCAGACGCTGGAGCCAGGGCTGGGAGAGAACAAGGCAGTGTCACTCGTGTTCAGGAAACGATCAACACTGTGGGGGGCTAGCAGCCAGGTCTGCTGCCACCGAGGCCAGCCTGGAGGAGGCAGCCTGTCCCAGGCTGGGGAGATGGGAAGGCTGAGTGGGATCCCAGCTCCATTATCACCAGCTCTGTCACCCACACTTGTCACTTCCCCCTCTTGGAACCTCAGCTTCCTCATCTCCACCGTGGGGCAGTGACCCTACTCACCCTTGAGCTGCTGTCAACCTCAGCTCCAGGATGTCTGATGTGCATCCAGCACAGGCCTGGCATGGCCTGTCCCCAGGCATCCCTGGGGGCCCTGCCTGATGTGACCCAAGTTAGGAAGCCTCTCAGACGTGCTGGCACCGTCCACATCTGTCTGGCCAACCAGCCAGGCATTGTCCAGCCTCATGGCCTGGAGCCTGCGGCTGGTACCCTGGCTGACCTGGCCAGTCCAGCCAGCACTGAATCTGTTTTTCCACAAGTGAGGCAAAAGGCTCCTGCCTTTTTCCATGCTCTGGAAATGCCCCAGCTGCTTCCAATGCAAGAGAGGCTGACCCGAGCTGGCAGGGGAGCTGCAACTTGAAACGAGGCATCCTGCTGCAACCCTGAGACGGCCGCATAGGGAAAGAGGGCCCTGGGTCAGCCTTGGCCTCCTGAGACTCCAGGTGCCAGGCTAGGTCAGCACGGAGACACATAGTGGGCTGTCCCGTAAAGGGTCCTCAGGACCAAGTCCCCATCCCACAGGCATCTGGGTAGGCCCAGGGTTACCCGGCAGGCCTGCTGAGTTCCCGAGACCCTGCTCAGGCCCAGCCAGCAGTGTCCACAGCTGGAATGTGGACAGGCAGCCTCGGGATAGTGGCGGAGCCCTCCCTGGGGAGTGCACAGCAGAGAGAAGCTCCGGCTCCTCCTCTTGCAGGTGAAGCTTCTGGAATATCCAAGGAGTTCCTCATCTCCCATATGCCTCCAAGGACACAGACCCCTGCCCCTTGGCCTCATAGATGCTTCCACTGTCCTGTGAAAGCCCCGCCCACACACTGCCTTCTGTGTCCCTCTACAATTCTACGACAGCCTTGCTCATGGTCGCAGCCTGCCCTTGTGGCTCCTGGGACTGCCCCGCCTCCAAAGCCCCCACAGGCGTCCTGATTTCAGGACTGGGTTCCTCTCTGGGCCCTCCCACTTCCCCTCTCCTGCTAGGGGCTGGGCCTCTCTTCAGGGAGAAACAGGCCACAGCTGCCGTGGCTTCCCCGCTCTAGGCCAGCATCCCCCCTAACCCAGGCCCTGGCCTGGCCCACCCTACCGTTCCCTACCCCTTCTGTCCCTCTCCAGTTCCCAGAGCCTGGCTTGAACAAGGAGGGCACTTGGCAGCTGGGGCCGGTGTCACCTGGAGACTGGTCAGGTGGGTGGAGGGCCAGGTGGAGACAGCTTTCATCCCCTCCATGTCCTGGCTGTGTGGCCTGGGAAGCCACTTCTGGCTCTGCTTGATTGCTGCGTTTATAAAGCGGGGGTAGAGCCAGGCACATCGGGAACTGGGGGCACCGCCATGGGATTACAGGAGCTCAAGTGTGGGACGCACAGGGCTCCTCCCCATCAGCACAGCACCAGAGCTGGCAGGCCCTGGATGCAGAATGTAGAAGTCAACTGGGTGTCAAGGTGAAAGCCCGTTTATGAGGGATGCCTGGTGGGGACTGGTGCGGGAGGCAGTGGTTCCAGCTGGCGTCCCTTCATTTGTTCATCTGCTGTGTTTGCTGAGCACCTGTGCTATGCCTGGCCCATCGTAGGCACAGGGGCGTGCTCTCCTGGGCTCTCTGCCTGGTGGTGGGGGAGGCATCTGTACCCAGGTACCAAGGTGAAGACACAGCTGGTAGTGACCCCCACTGGTGGGTCTGTGACTGCCTGTCTCACTCTCTGTGAATTGCTCCTGGGAGCCAGGGGTAGGGCTGAGCCTAGAAATGAGGAACCCTCAGCTGTGAGGAGCAGGGAGACTCAGAGTGGAAATTCTCAAAGCAAGCCCTGGAACCACTTCAGCGGCATCTTTGGGGAATTCTTAAAATGCAGATTCCTGGGTCTGGTCTCACAAGGAGGATCTGGGGCCTAGAGATCTGCATATCTCTGACAGGCACCCAGCTCATTCTGATGTAGGCTGGAGGGTCATACTTCTGCAATGGGACAGGTCACCAGGGAGATTTCACTTAGAGGGGATGAAGGGGTCAAGGACACTATGGATGCTTTGGGTCTGGTCAGATTGATGCCTGAAAACAGGTTCTTGCTCCTTAAATAAGCTGAGCATTTGCCATCTGGGTACTCCCGCAACGTCTGCACACTGCATCCATCGCCCAGTCCCCAGAGCTAAGAATTGCCATTCAGGGGACCCAGCCTAGTCCAACCTCCTGAATCCAGATGAAAAAGGAACAGGCCTGGGGAGGCCAGCGGGAAAGGGGTTGCCAGTCCCAGTGCCTGCTCTGGGCAGGCTTTTCAGTTGGGCTTCGAGCTCTTCCTCTGGATAGCCTCAGGAGGGAGGTGCTGGCCCTCCCACAAGAGATAAGCAAGTGAGCAGGGCAGCTGGCAAGGTGGGGGAGGCCTGGAGCCCGGGTCGGCCGACTTGAGTCCTGGCTCTTTCTTTTTGGGCTCTGCCCTGCACCATGTTCCCCAAACGGGAGGAGCGCTGACTGCGGCTCGCCTCATGGGTGTCCCTCAGCTCATTTCTAGCCCCTTCCAAGCCTGGCCCCAGCGATGACCTCTCAGAGGGCACGGGTTCCAGAAGTCTGTTGCAGGAAGCAGTTTCCCTGCGTGGCTGCCCTTGGATCAACTTTGGGAGAATTGGTGAGTTGTTATGTGAAATGATGTCTTAAAAGACAGTACAGTCACAGCTCACACACAAATATAAAATGAATACCTGCTGAACAGCTTGTTTAATTTGTGAGGGACTCAGTAAGATCTTATCACTGGTTCATAGCATTCAAAGTAACTGATATGGTTTGGCTATGTCCCCACTCAAATCTCATCTTGAATTGTAGCTCCCAGAATTCCCATGTGTCATGGGAGGGACCTGGTGGAAGGTAATAGAATTGTGGGGGCAGGTTTCTCCCATGCTGTTCTCGTGATAGTGAATAAGTCTCATGAGATCTGGTGGTTTCATAAACGGGAGTTTCCCTGCATGTGTCCTCCTGCCCACCGCCATGTAAGAAGCCCCTTTGCTCTTTCTTCGTCTTCCACCATGATTGTGAGACCTCTCAGCTATGTGAAACTGAGTCCGTTAAACCTCTTTCCTTTATAATTACCCAGTCTCAGGTATGTCTTTATCAGTAGCATGAAAACAGACTAATACAGTACCATACCTATAAGGCAGAATGATAACATGAATTTACAAATAGATGCAAAGCTGACTGAATACACAGGGAGGGAAGTGAAATTAATTGTATTTCAACTGGACAGTAATTATTGTGCCTATGGACGAGAATCATTTGCCTTGCTACCAATCATCTAGAACTTACAGAGTTGCAGTGTAGCTCGAAGACAATAAAAGACCTGACACCCCATTGAATCAGATAATCCAGAAGGCTGTGCTTAGACAATGCCTAGTTTTGCATTGAAAACACCTAGTAATTTCTTTTATTCATCTTAAAGTCTTTCAGTTTTCAGAAGTGGGCCACACATCTGGCTCTGAGCTTCCTAGCAGCCAAATCAAAGAGGAAACCAGCTTCAAATGTAGTGTCTATGTATACTAGTTGTTCACAATAAGTTCAGCTTCTCACTGCATTGAGACCTGGTTCTCCTTCCAGAGGGGCCTCATCAAGGGAACTCAAGTGATGTAGAAAGCAACATCCTCAATAATATTCTTGCAGCAAATACAGTGGTGACACTTGTGGAGCTGTGTCCATAGGCCAGGGCAGTGGCTCTGAGTGTGGTCCCAGGACAAACAGCATCAGCATCACTTGGGAACTTGTTAGAAATGCAGATACTCAGGCCCCACCCCAGACTTACTGAGCAATCTGTGTTTTAATAATCCCTCTGGGTGACTCTGATGCAAGCTGAAGTTTGAGAATCATGGGAAAAGGGTTCTCAACCCTGCAGTCAAACGTTAGAATTACCTGTAAGGCTTTCAAAGGACATGATGCCTGGGCCCACCCAAACCAATTCATGCAGGATCCCTGTGTGCCACGCCGGCTATGTCTATTTCTAAAGCTCCCCAGGTAGTCGTACCATGAAGCTAGAAGGGAGACCCATTGCCGCTTAGTTGTTTAATGCAAACTGATTGGCCAACAGATGTGCCATCTGCTCCAGAGAAATCCAGACCTTTACTTGCAAAGCTTATAGGAGAGGGCACCTTCCTTCTTTCCTTCCTCCCTCCCTTTCTTACTTCCTTCTATCTTCAATACTGAGCACTACCGTGTAGATGGCAGAGTCCAAGGGTGCATTAGACAGTATAGGTTCCTGATCCTGAGGAGTCAGCACCTAATGGGAACTTTGGAAGTAGTCTAGTGGGAATTCCAGGCAGGCAACGGTGTCGGTGATGTGGACAGGATGGTAGGGCAGCCCTCGGTCCATCCCCCATCCTTGTCTGATGCTGCTTTTCTTGGCAGGTTGTGAGGGGATGTGGGACAACATAAGCTGCTGGCCCTCTTCTGTGCCAGGCCGGATGGTGGAGGTGGAATGCCCGAGATTCCTCCGGATGCTCACCAGCAGAAATGGTAACCACTCGGCCCATGGGGCCTGGCGGACAGGCTGAGGGGTGTCCCTCTGGGTGGGGCCTCAGCTTAGAGGCAGGAGGCCAAGGAAGCTTCTCTGAGGACAAGTATGGGTACAATGATGGGGGAGATCACTGCAAAGGATTAGAAGCCTTGCTTGGGAATGTGGGGTGGACTCAAATTCTGAGGGTGTCAAGCAAGGGGGCAGGAGGCAGTGCACTGGGGAAGGCGGTAAGGGAGGCTGGGCCTGCTTCTGTCTTCCCAGGCCCTTCAGCTAGGAGCTCCCTTCCTTCCTTCCATGTTTCTGCCCCCTTAGCAACCAGGGGCCTTGTTCCAGTCCCCATGTCTGGAACCCCTCCTGGTAGTGGCAGGCTCCCTAATGGCCTGGCCTTCCAAAATACTTCCTTCCTCTGTCAGGCCCTGCTGAGAAACTGGCTCCCTGGGAGCCCCTGGCCTCCTGGGGCGAGGGGTTGTCTTACCAGAAGACAGCTGCGGATTTAAGAATTTTCCGAGTTGACTCACATTGATTAGAAGTCGACCATGCACTGGGCATTTTTATATGTACATATGGGCTCATTTAGTCATCATAAACTCCCTGCAGATCACAGGACTTTTTCCTTGATCCAGTAAAGAGTAATAATAACAGGGACTGAGAAAAGCTGTGCAGCTGCCCCTCTTTCCTGGTCCATGCAGGACGGCAAAGCTGCCAGATGAAGCCTGAACAAGAATAGGTGATTTAACACTAAAACCCACCAGCCTTTCAAAGTCAGGCAAGGCAAAGATGACCACGGTTCAGAGACTGTGGGAAGGGAGTGGAGATTCTTCTCACCATAATTCTGCTGTACATACGCACATGTGCGCACACACGCACATATTTGGGGAACATGCTGCTCCCTCGAAGCCTCACTCAACCCCCTACACTATGGGAACTGGGGGGAATGAGGTAGACAGGCTTGAAACCCGCTCCTCCAATTCCTGGCTTGGTAATGCCAGCTGCTATAACAGACAATGCCCCACATCTCAAAGCCTTCATGCAAATTTGTCCACAGAAAGTCCAAAACAGGCTGGGTGCGGTGGCTCACACCTGTAATCCCAGTACTTTGGGAGGCCGAGGTGGGCGGATCTCCTGAGGTCGGGAGTTCGAGACCAGCCTGGCCAACATGGTGAAACCCCATCTCTTCTAAAAGTACAAAAATTAGCTAGGCGTGGTGGTGCACACCTGTAATCCCAGCTACTCAGGAGGCCGAGGCACGAGAATCACTTGAACCTGGGAGGCTGAGGTTGCAGTTAGCTGAGATCGTGCCACTGCACCCCAGCCTGGGCGACAGAGTGAGACTCTGTCTCAAACAAACAAACAAACAAACAAACAAACAAAAAATGTCCAGAACAGGAAACAGGTATTCCTGATTAGCAGGCAGCTCTCCTCTACACGGTGACCCCAGCACCCCACACCTCACAACCGTGGCATCACGTAGTTTCCAGGCTGACTGGCGGAGAGGAATGAACTCGGAGGACCACACAGCAGAGGTTCATAAGGGGCTGGCCTGGGAAGGATCCCATTCTGCCCACATTCCCTCGGCTAGAACTCAGTCACATGGCAACATCTAACTGCAAGGGACCTGGGGAAATGTCTTTTAGCTGGGTGCCAGTCAGCCCCAGGATCCAAGTTGCTCACTGCTGGGGAGCCTCAATTTTCTTGACTGTAAAATGGGGAAAATAAATAAGACCTGTCCTGTAAGGCTGTGCTTGGAAATAAATTTTGTCCCTTCTCCCCTACTCCTCTCCCTTCTTTTCCTTTTTCTCCTTCCCACCTTCCCTCCCCTACCCCTGCCACACACACCCCCGCAAGCTTACCAACTTTACCTGCCAGCATGGCCCCTCCATGCTTGCCTCTGGGGTCCTGGGAGCTCAGGACACAGGAGATTAGTCCAGATGTGGCAGACCTAGAGCCCCAGGCTGGTCAGGTGCAAGGTCACGCCCAGACTCCACTTTCTGACTCCTGTGCAGTGCTCCTCCACAGCTGACCGGGTTTTTCTCCTGATGGAAAGGACTCGAAGCTCTTCTCCTTTGCAGCCGTCCCTTTTCAGCCTTCCCAGAGCCACAGCACCTCCGCCTCCCGCAGCACCGCCCCTTCTGCCCTGCAGAGGGGATAGGCGGAGCTGGTGCTCACGGCCACAAAGTGACCAGGTGCCAGTCCTGTCACATCCTTTCTCAATTAATTGCTTGAACCCCTCCCTGCCTCATTACGTAAAGGTCAGTGTCTCCCTCTTGAGGCTCCCCTACCCTTGGATTGCTCATGGTCCGCGGCAGGAAGCTGGACCAAGTCCACACAACGTGAGGATGGAAGCTGGGGTCCTGTGCCGACTCTGCTGCAGTTTCTCCTTGCCGCCACATGGTGTCGCTGTGGGACTGCAGGGCCACACCAAAGGCCTGCCTATTGGGCTCTGGGCTCCCTCCAGGGTGGTGGGGGCCACGTTGTTCATACCCAGCCTGGGGGTGGGTGGCCCAAGAGCACAGGTCAACAGCTGTCTGGCCTCAATTTATCATCAAGAACTCCCACCCACCCCTCCTTCATCCCCATAGATCTACTTCTGGGTCTGATTAGACCCCTGCCCCTTCATCTCCCGGCAGGAAGGCAGGCTTCCCTAGGTGGTGCTCCCAACCCTAACCCCAGGGGGAGCGCCCAGTGAGGATAAGGTGCTCTGGAAAATAACTTAATTCTCCTTCAGGGCACCTACTACATGGGTCCTGACAGGAGGGGTGGGGTCCATGTGACTGGAGAAACCGCAGGCCGCTTCTGCCCCCAGATGTTTCTGTTCATGCCAGGCCTAGAATGCTCCCTCTAGGGTGTATTCCTTTGATTCTGAAAAGGATGCTGGTCTTCCAGAGTTCCTTATTAAAAAACACAATTCCCCAGCGGCATCCCCTTGGCCCTCTTTCTCTTCCTACTTAGTGAGGATCTGGCCTTAAAGCGGTCATGCTTCCCAACCTGATTAGGGTCCCGGAGCCTTCTGAAAATCAGATGAAAGCTTTGGACTGGTCTTTCCCCAAACTGCATAAATATATATCTATATATTTATATATATGCACATAATATATATATTTATATTATATTTATAATATAAATATAAATATCTATTTATATGATATATATAATATAAATATCTACATCTATATATATATATATGCACAAACATCCTTTCAGGGGTCCCCTGAGGTGCACACTGGCCTGTGCCTGGTTAAGTTTCCCTTACCTATTAGGAATTCAGCCCTGGGGAAGTGGGGAGGCAGCTGCTTTGCAGCTCTACAGAGTGGAAGGCAGGGAGCCCTGCCTTGTTAGCAGCTCTGGGCACCTGGCCTGGGTCACATGCAGCATCTGACTTGGGAGTCCTGCTGTGTCAGTGAGGAGAGGGCCCCAAACGGGCAGGCCTGCTGCCCTGGGCGAGCCCACAGGGAGCCCAGCCTCTAGGCATGCGCTGTCTTATAACCTTCGATTCTGGCCTTGGGGGAATTTGTGTTCCCTTAACTCACTTTCCCATCCACCCAGCCTAAATTTGACCACCGTTGTTTCCCATCTGACAACCTAACTCTCTTGATTCAATTCCAGAAACCTCCCCACCCCTCGCCTAAATTCCAAGATTCCAAGCCCCTCCCACTTCTGCCTATTTTAGGCCAAAAAGAGAGGGGAGTGATGCCTCGGTGCCCGCTCTGTGCCTGGCACCAGCCTAGGCATTTTCCGTGTGCTCTCATGTTCCCTGCTCACTCTTGCAGTGTGGGTGATTATTCTGTGGCACAGAGAAATGATGCACCGAAGGTCACACAGAGACCAAGAGGCTGCACTGGGTTTCAGACTCAGATCTGGCTGCTTCTAAACCTGCGCTCCAGGCCTCCTGAGCCTCCACAGGGCAGGCATGCCCAGATCTCAGAGGACACGGTCTCCTGGTCCTAGACGCTGCCCCTGAGACTTCAGGAAGAGGGCCCGGTGGGTGGGTAGAACAGTGATAGCATACACTGTGGCTGGGCACGATAGCTCAATTCTGGGCCTTGGTGTTCTGGCCTGTAAAATGGGCAGCAGCACCTCCTTCAGTGGGGCACTGTGAGGATTAGACCCTAAACCCTGTTAGCCAGGGGCCCAGCCCCTGGAGACTGTGTAAAGAAGCATGCCACGCTCAGCTGGGGCTGTTAAGGCTCCAGTGAGAGCAAAGGGGTGGCAGGGCTCCTACCCACAGGACTCGGCCATCAGCATCCTGCCCCCTGCAACACTTACACCGGCCTGAGCTGGGGAGCCAGATCCCAGCCCTCCTTGGCAGCTCAGAGTACAGAATTCAGCAAGGTCATTCAGCCCGAGGAGGGAAACTCCTCACGGTGGCCTTCCAAGACTTCCTTCCTGGCTAGTGGCTCCCTTCCGCAGGCTGGGCTCCTGCTGTAAAAGCTCCAGTAGGGAAGTGCTCTCCTCTTCCCTATGAGAAGAGTTCAGGGCAGGCTCTTTATCCCCATTCAATTTGCCTTTCTGTCCAGCCAGCCAGCCCGCGTTTGATAAGCAGAGGCTCTGGGCCAGGCACTGGGGAGGCGGGGAAGCCACTGCCCATGTGGTAAGAGGGCCCAGCATGCGTCCTTGTGCCAGGGGTGGGGGGCAGTGAGCAGCTGAGCCGGAGGACTGTGGTGGTCTCACGATCTATTATGCAGAGAAATGCAGAGGGGTGGCCTACAGGTCGTGGCCGAAGGACCCTCCACCCTTCCGTGAGGGGCGCTGCCTGGAGGGGTTCATCTCAATGGCACTCTGGTGGTTTTCACATGGCTGCGTGAGCAGGGTATGAAGTTCCATTTAAAACAGAACTTCCGTGGAGCAGGATGAGTAGAAATGGGAGCCTGAGAAAAAATCATGATGGGAGTGGCCAGGTACTGGGCAGCCACCACAGATTCTCCGGGGGACCCACCTGTTAAACGGTGGCAGGACCTGGGATCAGGAGCAGCACCCGGCTGGGGTGAGAAGGGGGACTGGCACGTGGTGTGTGCTTAAGAGCGTGGGCTCTGGAGCCCGAGCCCCAGGGTTCAAATCGCTTTCCCCCTATTTACTAGGGTGTGGTCTTGGGCAAGTTCTGGAACTGCTGTGTGCCTCAGTTTCCACACTAGAAAGTGGTTGCAGCAGCTACATGTTACAATAGATGTTACTATGAAAATCACGGCGCCTGGGCCCATGGCTCACCTGCAGGACTCTTGGCACCCACAGGTTCCTTGTTCCGAAACTGCACACAGGATGGCTGGTCAGAAACCTTCCCCAGGCCTAATCTGGCCTGTGGCGTTAATGTGAACGACTCTTCCAACGAGAAGCGGGTAAGCCTGTCAACCTCCACCCCACGAACCCGGGGACAGGAACCTATGGGGTGAGGAGGCCCTGGGAGAGGACAGGGTGGCACGGGCCTGGGACAGTGGTCAGGATGTAAGGGCTACCCGTTGTCCCCACGCCTCCTACTCACAGAGGTGTCAGTGGGTCTGCCTCACTGCCCTGGTCTATCGACCCGGAGATGATGGTTAGGAGGACCCCAGGCACAGGTAGGAACTGTCGCATACCACCGCGAGACTGGGGGTGCTGTATTCATTCAACTGAAAGAGACGCTAACATAGTGGCCAAATGCTCAGAGCAAGGCTGGTGCGTCTGAATTCCGACCTTGACCTTAGTGGGGCTGGGGAAGATTTAATCACTACGTGCCTCACTTTCTTCATCTGGGAAATGGTGTTACTAATGCTGACAACATAGGCTTGTCAAGAGAACTAAATGAGTTAATATATGTGCATCCTGAGTTGGGCGCCTGGTCACAGTAAGTGCTCAGTAAATGTTTGCTTTTGGCCGGGTGTGGCGGCTTACACCTATAATCCCAGCACTTTGGGAGGATGAGGTGGGAGGATTGCCTGAGGCCAGGGCAACATAGTGAAACCTTGTATCTACAAAAAATGTTTAAAAATTAGCTGAGCGTTGTGGTGCGTGCCTATAGTCCCAGCTACTCAGGAAGCTGAGGCAGGAGGATCGCCTGAGCTGGAGAGTTTGAGGATGCAGTGAGCAGTGATTGTCGCTGCACTCTAACCTGGGCAATGGAGGACAGGATTGAGCCCTGTCTCTTAAAAAAAAAAAATGTTTACAGCATTCGAAGGAGTCTCCCGGCTCTGATAAGCAAGGAGGGAGTCCGGCTGCAGAGCTGCCCTAGCTGAGGGGATGCTCCCTTCGGCAATTGGCTGACCTTTTCTGGGGACCTCCAGAGGCTTCCTCTGAGGGTGGCCATCAGGGCCCTGTCTGGGCTCAGCTCACTCTGCATCACTGTCCTTTCCCAGGATGGCCCTTTCTCTCAAATCTCATGCACACCGTGCCATCCTGCCTCCCACCTGGGCCTTTGCCCCCGTTAGGGCCCCTTGCCTGGAGAGCACTTTCCTCCTCTCTTTTCTTGACTGATTCTTATATATCCTTTGAGACTCCCCTCGGGCCCATCCATGCCAGCCCTTTCTTCCCCTCCCCATGGGAAGGGCTCCCTTAGAGCCTGGTATTGGCCTCCAACTATTACCTACCATGTTACATTAAAATGATCAGCGTGTGCCACCTGCCTCCATCTCTCTCACTAAAATACATGCTCCTCAAAGGCATTCATTCACTCCACAAACACTCACTGAGCACCTGCTGTGGGCCAGGGTTGGGTCTGGGCAAAATCACGGTGACAAATCAGAGAGTCTTGTTCATTTCCAGGTCCCAGTGCCCAGCACAATGCTTGGCACCTATGAGGTGCCCAATAAATATTTGTTGTGCACTTAAACATCTACTGAGTGCCAGCTGCTTGATGCGCAATTGTATTAAATCCTCAAAATAATCCTGTACATTCATTGTTTTCCTCACTTTGCAGAAGAGGAAACTGAGGCTCAGGGATTAAGGAACATGCTTGTAAAGTAGTGGAGGTAGGATTTAAACCAAGCCTAGCTCCAAAAGCACCAGTGCTCCGTCCTCTGTCTTCTGATGCCTCCCCATAAGATGTGTGCCCCCCCCAGGGAGTACACTTTCAGCAGGTCCCATTAGCTAAACTCCCTAGAAGGAATATGGGCAAGCTTTGCCTGTCCCTTGGAGGGTAGGGTGAGGTCATGGGAGAAAGCACGGGTGGAGAGTGGCAGAATTCAGGGAGAAGGGAGGAAGTTGTGTGGCAGAGCACCCCGTCTTCTGCATTTTGCAAAGACCCTCTCTCTCTATAGTGCGTCAGCCTTGCTCTACGTGGAGGAAGGCAAGCTCCAAGGGAGAGGAAGCAGTTCTTTCCTTCCCAGGGCTTGTCATCCCATTGGGAACATACACGAGGTCTTCAGATCTGGTCAGAGTGGGATGATTTAATAAGGAGATTCGACAAGGAGTGGGCACTCGTGGTCTTGGAGGGATGGTGAGTGGGCTCTGCCTTCTGCAGAGGAACAGTTCTATCATCGACTTATATGAAGAGAGGGGGCTTATTTGTTTCAAATTTGTAAAATCCATAAAACTAAAAAGGAATAATATCATGATGGGTGGCCGGATGAGGTTCATAAGAAGGCTTTGTACTGCAAATAACACACATTTCTAACTGGTCTAATAAGCACATGTGGCTTGCGTAACTGGAAATGCAGAGAATGGGCTTCAGGATTCTTTGATGAGGCAGCACCACAGAATCACCAGGGTCTGTGTCATTTGCATCTCTCTCCCTGCTGTCCTGGTGGCTTCTTCCTTAGGCTGGCATTGTAAGATGACTGCCATCAGAAATTGCAGCCACAGGCCAGGCACAGTGGCTCATGCCTATAATCCCACCACTTTGGGAGGTCCAGACAGGTGGATCACTTGAGGTCAAGGGTTTGAGACCAGCTTGGCCAACATGGCGAAACTCTGTCTCTACTAAAAATACAAAAATTAGCCGGGCATGGTGACGTGTGCCTGTAATCCCAGCTACTTGGGAGGCTGAGGCACAAGAGTCGCTTGAACTTGGGAGGTAGAGGTTGCAGTGAGCCAAGATCTCGCCACTGCGCTCCAGCCTGGGCGACAGAGCGAGACTCTGCCCCAAAAATAAGAAAAAAAATCCACACAATGAGAACTGTTGGTTTACACTAATCAGTACGAATAATGGAGCCCAGGGCCTTAACCACAACGTTCATGCCAAGATTAAAACTGTAAAATCCCCAAACCAAGGAGCTGAAATTTCATAAAGGAAAATGTAACGCTTTGGACTTAACTCAGAAAAATGATTGTCCAAAAATGGTGGAAAGGAGACCTAGCTTGGCTTCAGCTTGCATTAAAAAAACAAAACAAAACAACAGCTCTGAGATTGGAAGGGTTTCCTGACCACATGATTCACCGGTCCCTAAATGCCGGTTCACAAATTGGCACGAGTTTTGTTCTTTATTCTGAGATTTAAACCATCCTGTTTCTTATTATTAAAATGTCTTTTCTTTTTATCAACTGAGGGTGAAGGTATGTATTAGTTGCTTTTCTTTTTGTGACATCCTTACTTGGCATACACCACTATATTATTGACACACAATATTACTGACACCAATAGTGGACTCAGATTGGCAGTAAGACCACACATAGATGTCACATGGGTAAATAAAATGGGATTTGCAAACTGTAGCTCTTGGACCCAATGAGGCTCCACTGCCTGCTTTTATAAATAAAGTTTTATTGGAACACAGCCAAGCCCATTCCTACCACAGTAAGGCTACGTTTACATGACAAGGGCAGAGTTGAGTATTTGCAAAAGAGACCACAGGGCACTCAGAGCCTAAAATATTTACTCTCTGTCCCTTCACAAAAAATGTCTGTGACAGATGATCTAGAGGCTACAGAAAGCAGGTGGTACAGTCAGAACATACAGCAGTAAGAGAGGCAACTGAATTCAGGACAGACAACAGTGAGGCTTCTGGGCCCCACGTCCTCCAGGAGTGGTGCACACTTTTAGATGTTAAGAGCTGAGGACTGGCCGGGTGTGGTGGCTCATGCCTGTAGTCTCAGCACTTTGGGAGGCTGGGCTGGGAGAATCACTTGAACTCCTGAGCTCAAGACCAGTCTGGGCCACATAGGGAGACCCTATCTCTACAAAAAAAATTTTTTTTAAGTAGCTGAGTGTGATGGCACTTGCCTGTAGTCTTAGCTACTCGGAGGCTAAGGCAGGAAGATTGCTTGAGCCTGGGAGGTTGAGGCTGTAGTGAGCCATGATCATGCTACTGTACTCCAGCCTGGGTGACAGAGTGAGACCCTGTCTCAAAAACCAACAACAAAAAAAGCTAAGGACCGAAGGTCACATGAAACCTTCAGGGAGCAAGGCTGTTTCTGGGTGGGTGAGGTCTTATGGTTCCTGCCTTACAAGGCAAGAACGGGTCTACATGAGAAGCGGGCTGGTCACCTGGCAAGCAATGGCCACAGCCACAGGACAGTGCAGAATCTTCTGCATGACACCCCCCTTGTCACCCTGTGCCTCTTCAGGCTCTTGCAGGCTGGTCCAGGTATCCCCAGGAGTGAGGCTGACACCCTCTGCAATGCGGCTCATCTGTACATGGCGAGATTATAGGTTAACATATTGGTCCTCAATTTTTTGACATGTCACAGGTCTTTGATGTCCCAAAGCCTAGGAACCATTAATTCAAGGCAACCCACTGCCCTTCAAGGGTCTTCCTCTCATCCCTGAGAGGTGACTCCTGGCTCTCAGGAGAGCAGCTACATCAGTGGGGAACTCAATGTCACATGGTAGCCTTCCCATCGAAGGCCACCTCCTGCTGTCAGAAAATGGTCAGTCACCCCGAGTCAAAATCTACCTCCTTTCTGGAAACTTCCCCCAACTGGAGCTCACACATGAGGTCTGGCCCTTCTTCTACATGTTGTTCAGTCTAACACTTTTCTCTTCTAAGTGTGTGTTTTTCCCCTCCAGGTGTCATGGACCCAGTTTTTTCATGTACTCTGCAGATGATACAATCACCCTCCTCTGGAAATGCTTCAGTTTATTAATGTGACTCTTAAAATAACATGCCTAGCCTCTCCAAACATTCCCACGTGGCCAGCTGCCCACAGCACTCCATCAGTGTAACTGAGAATAAAGCTAATTTTTGAGCCATTTCATGCTCAGACTTCCTACCATCTCAAACCGCTGACTCATTCTGAAGGAGGATGGTGGGGTGCGGAAAAAGTAAAATTACCATACACTGAGTGTTTGCTACATGCCAAGGCATTGTCTAGGTACTCTATCTGACACTGTATTTGTTCTTCCAACAAGTCTGCAAGGTAGATATTATTACCCCCATTTTGCAGATGAGGAATCTGAGGCTCAAAGAAGTTAAATAATTTGCTCAAGGTCACACAGTTGGTGAGTCACAGTCCGGGTTTGGAACCCTTGTCTCCTGGCTCTGAAGCCTGTGTTCTTTCTCTACAGTACACTGTGTGACACCATGGAGCTTGGGTCTTTCTAAGCCTCAAGTTTACTTTCCCATGAAGAGCTGTCAGCCAGGTTTCCCCTATTCTATTCTTGTGCCTTCTTAAAAAAATAATTACCCTTTTCTTTTGGTTATAAATAGCCCTTATCCACTGTGGAAAAATTAGAAGTATAGAAAAATTATAAAAGAAAATAACAACTCTATTTGCAAGCCTATAATACAAAGTTAACCACTGTTAACATCAGCCATATCTCTTTACAATCTTGTCTCTCTGTATGTATGAGATTGAACCACATGGAATGGCTGATATTCAGTTTTTTTATTTTCTTTATTTTTTGTGTTGATATTCAATCATTTTGGATCTACATAAAAGGTAATTTCATATAAATCTTTTTAAAATTTATTTATTTTAAAAATTCTCAGCAGAATCAGTTTTCATATAATTCCCTAATATGTTTTTACATATAGCTGGAATCACATTGCACATGTAAAGTTTGAATTCTGCCTTTTCATGTAATAATATATCGGCATGTCCTGATTCATTTTAAATTCTTGGTAGACAACATTTTATTAGTGGTATACCATGAAAGTAATTTGTATTTGAAATAATTGATGTAACTATTCTATTGTTGGACATTTGGGTTTTTTTAATCACTAATACTTCTGTGATAAACATCTTCATGTATAAATATGCTTTTAAATTTCTGATTATTTCTTAGAATCAATTCCTGAAGGTAGAAGGGAGGTCAAAAGGTCATATTTCAAAGGTTCTTGATACATATTTCTATATTACCTTCCAGAAAGATTGAACCAGTTTTGAGTCCCACTATACCCTCACCTGCAGAGAAAATTATTACTTTTACATATTTGTTAGTTTGGTTGGTAAAAATTATTCTTTTAATTTTTATTCCCTTGATTCTTTTTGATACTTTATTTTTTGGACCTAAATGCAGATCTTTCAAAATTTTTTTTTTTTTTTTGAGACAGGGTCTCCAGCCCAGGCTGGAGTGCAGTGGTGCAATCTCAGCTCACTGCAACCCCCACCTCCCGGGTTCAAGCGAGCCTCCTGCCTCAGCCTCCCAAGTAGCTGGGATTACAGGTGCACGCCACCAGGCCTGGCTAATTTTTGTATTTTTGGTAGAGACAGGGTTTCTCCACGTTGTCCAGGCTGGTCTCGAACTCTAACCTCAAGTGATCCACCGACTTTGGCCTCCTAAAGTGCTGGGATTATAGGTGTGAGCCACCATGCCTGGCCAGATCTTTTAATTTTCTGACCAATATTCCACTTAGATCTTTTTGACTTAAAGACGAGCCAATAGTGTGAAGTGGCTGCTGAATAAGTGAATGCCTGCTTGGCTGCATAGGCGCGCAATGTATAGATCAGGGGAGATGGGAGGTGATGGACCCCTTCTACCTCTTCCTGGTCAGAGAATGCATCTGGAGCTTTTCAGCTATGTGGTTCTGGGGGTCTTATTTAAGAAGGACATTAACAAACTGGAGCATATTAATTTAACTAAAGGTTGAAGGATTGTGGAAAGAGGTTAAAGACACAGGGAATATGTATGTATGTATGTATGTATTTATTTATTTGAGACAGGGTCTTACTCTGTCATCCAGGCTGGAGTGCAGTGGCTGGATCACAGCTCACTGCAGCCTTGACCTCCCAGGCTGGAGTGATCCTCCTACCTCAGCCTCTGAGTGGCTGTGACCACATGTGTGCACCATTGTGCCTGGCTAATTTTAAAATTTTTTGTAGAGACAGTGTTTCGCAATGTTGCCCAGGCTGGTCTTGAACTCCTGAGCTCGAGCAATCCTTCCTCCTTAGACTCCCAAAGTGCTGGGATTACAGGCATGAGCCAACACACCCGACCTGACACAGGGAATATTTGACATAGAGAAAATGAAAGAGAAACAGATGGGCAGAATAGCTGTATTAAAAAATGGCAGGCCTCCCTGAATGACCTTTGTAACTTTTCTATATAAAACCGGCCTTATATAAAAGACAAATCCATTTTAAGTGGATCCAGAAGACAGAAAATGGACCAATAGGTGGTGCAAGTAATTGATTTTAGCTTCACATAAACAAAATCTAATATTTTGTGCTATTTTACACCAAATAACTTTCTCAAAGGGCAGTGAGCACTTTGTCTCTAGAGGTATTCAAGCAAAGGTTTGAATTCAGAGAGTTGGTAAGGGGCCCTATACATAAGATGGAAGTTTGAATTGGCATCAATTCAAACTTAGGGATGATCCTTAGGGATCATCAGATGATCCCTAAGGGTTTTCCAATGCCAAGATGTTACGGTGTTATGTGTCTGTGAATTGGCGTCCTTGAGGTATGGACAGAATAGCAGCGTCGGTGGGTTCAAGCTGCCTGAAGCAGATGCAGTGAGGCACAGAAGGCAGAGCTAGCCAGGAGGGCCGGCTGGGCTGACACGTGCCTCTCTCTGCAGCACTCCTACCTGCTGAAGCTGAAAGTCATGTACACCGTGGGCTACAGCTCCTCCCTGGTCATGCTCCTGGTCGCCCTTGGCATCCTCTGTGCTTTCCGGTGAGAACACACTGCCAGCTCTCCATACCCCAGCCCTCCTCAGGTACAGACTTTGGGTCTCTTCTCAACCACCCAGGACAGAAAGAGGAAGGTCTGAGTGAACTACCTTGTCGTCTCTTGATCTAAAGCTGACCTATGGCAAAACATCGAGGTTCCTGTGACCTCATTCATCCCTTTATTTTTTCAACATTTACTAAGCACTACTGAGAACTTGCGGCCGGTCGCTTTATATGTATTCTAATTTTCACACAATGCTATGAGATAGGTAACAGGAACCCCATTTTACAGTAGTACTAGCGAGATTCTGTTGCAAGAGACAGAAATCCACCTCGAAACAGCATAAGAAAAACAAAGGCGACCTGACCCATGTAAGTGGCAAGTTCATGGGCATCTGCTGTAGGCATGGCTGGATCCAGGTGTTCAGTGGCATCAGCAGCTAGGTCCGTCTCCCTCCATTCCACTGCTCTGGGTTGGCCTCATCCTCTGGGAGGCTTTCTGCAGAAGTGGCAGAGACAACCACCAGCAGTTGCTGGCATTCATCCTGCTAGCTCGGCAACCCCAGGGCCAACAAGAGCCTCTTCCCCTCTGGTTCCAGTAAAAGTCCTCAGAGTTCTCATAGGCCGGGCTTAGGTCACATGCCCAACTCTGAGCCAATCACTATGGACAGCGATGGAGCACTCTGATTGATCAAGTCTGTCATGAGGGTGAGAAGGGTGGAGCCCTCCCAATCCAGAGCTGGAATGGGTTTCCCAGAAGAAAGCCTGTTTCCGGTACCAGAAGAAGCAGAACAAGTAACTGACTTCTGTCCCCTGCAGCAGAGGAGGACACTGAGGCTCCGGGAGGTGAAAAGTCTTGCTCAAGGTCATATAGCTGCTAAGTGGCAGAGCCAGTATCTGCTTTCTCCCTGCAGCCTGTGTACTTTCTGTGCCCCTAGCCCTCTCCCGTTCTGGTTGCCGTCCTCACCCCTCCCCCAAAACAATTCTGGGAGCTGGAGATGGTGGTAGGTCAGGGCAGAATACAATGTTGCCCCTACAGCCCCAGCTTTTTATTTATTCATTTAGAGACAAAGTCTTGCTCTGCTGCTGAGGCTGGAGTGCAGTGGCAATGGTAGAACTCCTGGGCTCAAGCAATCCTCCCACTTCAGCCTCTTGTACAAGGAATACAGGAAGGCACCACCATGCCCAGCTAATTAAAAACAAAAACAATTTTTTTGTAGATACAGAAGTCTCAATATGTTGAACTCATGGCCTCAAGTGATCTTCCTGCCTTGGCCTCCCTAAGTACTGGGATTACAGGTGTGAGCCACACTGTGGCTGGCCTTTTTTTTTTTTTCTCACTGCAGCATGTAGCAAATTAGACTGGCCACCTGGGGACCCAGGTCCTCATTCAGGTTATGCTCACAGAATGTGTTACCCGGAAACAGCTGAAGTCTAGGGCCTCAGTTCCCCCAGTGCACTGGTGGCAGGTGGGCCTGGCTGAGTCCCAGCCCCTCAGGCTCTGGCCTCTATGTCCCTACTTTCTCTCCCTGCAGGAGGCTCCACTGCACTCGCAACTACATCCACATGCACCTGTTCGTGTCCTTCATCCTTCGTGCCCTGTCCAACTTCATCAAGGATGCCGTGCTCTTCTCCTCAGATGATGTCACCTACTGCGATGCCCACAGGGTAATATGTCTGGGTGCCCCAGGATGTCGCCAGGCCCGCCTGCCTTCCCCAGCCTAGCTTTGGAGAGGGGAGTAGCCTAGTTGTCCTTCCCCCAACCCCCTGCTGAGGCTGCACTTAATACCAAGGATAAAGCAGCCAGTGCTGACACTGGGCCAGGAGGTTCAGGGAAATTCCACAGCCACATGTGCACAATCTGGGTCATGTAGGAGAGAAGCTCGTGGGGGTTGCCATAAACTCCCAGTGTCCAGGAGTGAACTGGTCACTCTAGGAATTAGATATATAGGGAGACTCCTCTTTTCCCTACTTCTGCCAGTTCCCAGCTGAAGAAAGATGACCCAGTCTGGAGAGGGTGGGGGTTGGTCATAAAAAGAAAAGGGTGAGCATGGGCCAGTATGTCTGTATAAATGTATTTGCAATAAAACGTTGTGTTTTCTTAAATCTAACCCCCTTTCTCCTTCCAAATGCCCAGATGACTCAATTCATTGCAATCACCCTGTGTGTCAGTTGGGATTCCTTTTGCTGCGAATAACAGAAAACTATATATTGGGGTCTTAAACAAATGGGGGCTGTTTCCTACGTAAGCAGTCCACAGATGAGGTGGTGCAATGGCTGTGTGATGCCATGAGGGACACAGTCTTTTCCCCTGTTTCTGCACTGCCATCCTTAGAGTAGGCCTTTGATGTCGTGCTTTGTACCACATGGTTGCAATATGACTGCTGCAACCCCAGGCCTCCTGTCTGTGTTCCAGGCAAGAAGGAGAAAGGTAAAACGTTAAACATTTTTTTATCTTTTGGGCAGCTTTGCCTTTCTATTGAGAAAGGGCACCTTCCCCAGAAACTCCTACCTACATCTCATTGGGTAGAGTTGAGTCATGTAACCACACTTAATTGCAAAGGAAGCAGGGTGATGGAGTTTTTTACTATCACAATCTCTATAGTAGAGGCGAGCAAGGGAGAAAAGAGATTGGAAATTGAGATTAGTTCAGCCAACCTGCCTGCCACTTCCTACCACTCACCTGTTTGTATTGTTCAGAGTTGTGTGTGTGTGTGTGTGTGTGTGTGTGTGTGTATTTTCTGACTCAGACTGAGCGGTTCTTCAGGTAGGATCCATGTCTCTCAAGGAGGTCTCCAGGATGAAACAAGAGTACCTGCTGGGAGTCAGGAGCCTTAAATCCTAGCCATGCTTCATTACTGACCAGCAGTGGACAAGGCCAGCAATGCCCCAGCAGGGAACCTTCTCAGGTTTTACTAAACATTAGACTCACAACAACCATGGGCCTTGCCTGGAGTCAGAGCCTCTGGGAAGGCCGTAAGGCAGGAACCACCACTGTCCCGCAGGCAGCACCGGGCGCTCCTCCTTCTCGGGCTTGTCTTTGCAGCAGCCCTACGGCTATCCCGGGAGCTGTCCCATCCCCAGGGGACAGCCCAATGCAAAGAAAAGGACAAAGGCCCTACCATGGCAGAGGTACAGGAGCTGTGCTGGTGTAGAAGCCTGGTGCCCCACAATTCTACAGGCATAACTTCCGGGGATCCCTGCAGGGGACATGCCTGTTAAAAGAGTCAGTCACTGCATCAGGGAAGTCCAACTCCATGACATCCCCATCAGATATGTGGAGAGTGCAATGTACCAGCCAGGGCCATTTTTACCATAATCAGTGGTACCTCCTAACAGACTTGGCACACCCCTTCATTATGTGTTTGCAAGGGAACTGAGCTTAGAAAAGATTTTTTTAACCCTTTGCTCAGAAATCTCTTCCCTTTCTAGGCCTTGGTTTCCTCATCTGAAAAAATGAGGGGATTGGGCAGTATCCGACACAGTTCTGTAGTTGAAGGACTGCCTCCTCATCTAGCCTGGCAGCCAGTGCTAGGATTTGAACCTAGTTCCTGCTCCTATGATGGCTCATTGGCCAGCTTGACTGAACCCACTAGGCCTGTGGACTCCTACTCTCTAGAGAATGCTGCAGGCCTGATGGAGGAAGGCCACAGAAGATGGCCTTGAACCCCAGAGGCCCGCTCTTGTGGCCTGGCTCCTGCCCCTACAACACCCTGTTGCTCCCTTTGGGGCCACTCACCAGAGGGAACCCCACTGCCACCCGGCCTGGGTTCAGCTGCCTCTCTCTCTCCAGGGGGGCTGCAAGCTGGTCATGGTGCTGTTCCAGTACTGCATCATGGCCAACTACTCCTGGCTGCTGGTGGAAGGCCTCTACCTTCACACACTCCTCGCCATCTCCTTCTTCTCTGAAAGAAAGTACCTCCAGGGATTTGTGGCATTCGGATGGGGTATGTTTCTCCCTGGGTCTGATATCTGCATGGTATGTGGGAAGGGGTGCTGAGTCGAGAGTTGGAGGGTTTGGCTTTTAGTTCCAGCTCCACACTTAACTAACTTGTGTAATCTTTTTTTTTTTTTTTTTTTTTGAGTTGGAGTTTTGCTCTTGTTGCCCAGGCTGAAGTGCAATGGCATCATCTTGGCTCACTGCAACCTTCATCTCCCAGGTTCAAGTGATTCTCCTACCTCAGCTTCCCAAGTAGCTGGGATTACAGGCATGTGCCACCACATCCAGCTAATTTTGTATTTTTAGTAGAGACAGGGTTTCGCCATGTTGGTCAGGCTAGTTTTGAACTCCTGACCTCAGGTGATCCGCCCGCCTCGGCCTCCCAAAGTGATGGGATTACAGGCGTGAGCCACCGCATCCAGCTAACTTGTGTAATCTTAGACAAGTTCCTTGATGTTTAACCCTCTGGTCTCAGTTTACTTATCTGTCAAGTGGGAAATCCTAGCTCAAATTTAGCCCCAGTTTCTGGCATCTAGAGCTTTTTACAGTTCATTCCCACCCAATACTTTTTGCCTCATCTGCCTTTAGACGGTCCATTCCTACATCCTCTTTCTTGCTTCCTTTCTGTGTTAGGACGCTTTTGACTGCTGGCATCAGAAAATCTGTAAACCTTTAAACATAAACGAAATTAATTGGCTCATATAACTGAAAAGTCCAGTGATCACCAACTTCAGGAGAGGCTGAATCCAGCAGCGTCACACTGTTGCTTTCTGTCTCTACTTTGCCTTTCGTAACATCGGCTTTGTAGTTAAGCTGGTGTTCCCAATGGAATGGCCAACAGCTTCTGGGCTAGAGACTTCCTTGTACCGAACTCCAATGAGAGAAAGAAAGAGACTCCGTCCAGCATTCTCAGCAAATATTCTGAGGTGCACTCTGGTTGGATGGCTTAAATCTCATAGACACCCTTGAACTAGTCACAGAGGCCTGAGAGAATGAAATATGTTGATTGCCCTTAGCTACTCAAACCACATGACTTCCTAAAGGAAATTCGGGATTCATTGTCTAGGAAAGAGGGAGAATGAGAGCGAGACAGCCAAGTGCGGGCCCCCATTCCATCTCTGTCCCTTTTCTTTTTCGGTCAATGAAGACGACAAACAACTTCCATTTTAGGGGCACTTGCTATGTGCCAGGCATTGGATTCAGCACTTTACATGTATCATTTAATCATTGTAGCAATCTCCAGAGGCCTCTCAGAGACCTCAGCTCACAGACACAACGTAACATACCAACTCACATGGTAAACAAGGACAGACCTCAGGATTCAAGCCAAGACTTGTCTGTTTCCAAAGCCCTTTAACTTTTACCCTGCCATTAACACCCATCCATCCATCCATCCATCCATCCACCCACCCATGCACACATCCACCCACTCATCCATCCATTCCTCTATCCATTCATCCATTAGTTGCTCATTTGATAAACATGAACGTTACCCTAAGGAGTTCTAGACAGAGAGCCAGGTTCCTGTGAGCGACTCAAAGGCTTACAGAGATAGTCATGTGCACCAAGCATTAGCTTCTTTTGGTTTCTTCCTGGTGCCTTTAAGAAGTGTCCCTGCCAGGAATGCCCTCTGCTGCCTTTTCTGCTTGTCTAAATCCTTATTTACAAGGGCCCTGTCTTCCGATCAGGGAAGCTGCCTGAGCTGGCAGAGCTTGCTGAGCCCTCCTGCTTCTGAACCTTGGCAGCCCAGTTAGCACCTGACCCTGGGCCATCGGGAGGTTGCAGAGTTATGCCGATGTCTCTAGAGGCCAGCAATCCCAGAGTGCCTGGGGACCAGGGACTTGCCTTATGCAGCTGGCTTTGCCAAAAAAGCACCCAACTCACTGAGCCCAGTTCACTAAGCTTTAAATCCCAGATATGCCAGGATTCAGCTGTATGAACATGGACAGTTTTCCCATCTATAATATCAGAACCATAATTTATTCAACATTCTTTGAGCACTTCCTGTGTTCAGGGATTACAAAGCTGCATTGTGATAATATCTCTGTCACAGGATTTTAAGATGTTGGAATGAAATAATAAGAACCTTGCTTTCTTCTTCAAATCTTTGTGGAGCATCTTCTGTACGCCAGCCCTGTGCTGGGTGCTGAGAATTGAGTAACATATAAAACAGCAATGGTTCTCTTCCTCCTGGCCTGTTTGCCTGCCAGACACCAAAGAGACCCTGAAGGGTCCCTAGAAGGCCTGAAGCCCCTCTATCTGTGAGAAGCCCTTTTCATGCGAAGGTAACGGCCCCTGCTTGAAATTATACTGATTTCACCAAAGATAGGTTGCTTAAATGGGTACACCCCTACTGTAAAACCTTGTAAAAAAATTTTTTTTAAGTACACAAAAAAAAATTACCCTAGTCCCACAGATTGAACTTTTTCTGAGATTTCCTTCCAACATTTTTTTCTACTTGCAGTTTTTCCTCACATAGCTGTGGTCATTCTCTATGAAGAATTTTGAATTTCACTTCTTCCCATTAACACATAAGCATGTTCTGTATTATGTCAAATCTTTCATAAACATTTTAAACTACCACATAGATAGATAGATGTGATATAGATGTATTTAACCACATACCTATTGTTTGGACATTTAGGTTGTCTCACTGTTATAAATAGCACAGTGATGAATACCTTTATGGGCAAAGTGTTTTCTGTATGTAATACAGAATCCCAGGACGTGGATTCCTGAGTGGAAAGGAGTGAGCATGTTTAAGGTTTTTAACACTTACCCAAAGCTTTGACTTTTTCAGAGCGGCTGAGGTGTGAGTCTGTATCCAGAGAATAGTGACAGCGCAGGCTTTATAGATGAGCCAGGCTGCCACTCAGCGAGTGAGAGTGAGTGGCTGGCACTGGCGGTTCTGCCTCAGCATGGATGAGGGTCTGCCAAACCCAGCTTGCTGCACTCCCTGCCCAGAGACTCTGAGGCAGTGGGTCTGGGGTGGCCTGAGACTCTGCATTTCTGACGTGTTCCCAGGTGTTGCTCATGCTGCTGGTCCAGGGGCCACACTGAGCCACCAACTTAAACCATTATAAATTTTGCAAACTTTCCCACCAACTTGCCACTAAGGATGGAAGATAATGAACAAGTGCCTCTCAAAACCCATGTTCTTTGCCCAAAGCACCAAGAATTGAGGCAAGACTTTTTTTTTTTTTTTTTTGAGAGAGAGTCTTGCCCTGTTGCCCAGGCTGGAGTGCAGTGGCGCAATCTGGGCTCACTGCAAGCTCCGCCTGCCGGGTTCACACCATTCTCCTGCCTCAGCCTCCTGAGTAGCTGGGATTACAGGAGCCCACCACCACACCCAGCTAATTTTTTGTATTTTTAGTAGAGACGGGGTTTCACTGTGTTAGCCAGGATGGTCTCAGTCTCCTGACCTCTTGATCCACCTGCCTCGGCCTCCCAAAGTGCTGGGATTACAGGCGTGAGCCACCATGCCCGGCTTTTTTTTTTTTTTCAAGATAGGGTCTCTCTTTGTCACCCAGGCTGGAGTGCAACTGTTCAATCTTGGCTCACTGCAGCCTCAACCTCCTGGGCTCAAGTGATCCTTCTGCCTCAGCCGCCTGAGTGGCTGTGACTACAGGCATGCACCACTGTACCTAGCTAATTTTTATTTACTTATTTTTATTTTTTGTAGAGACAGTGTCTCACTATGTTGCCCAGGCTGGTCTTGAACTCCTGGCCTCAAGTGATCCTCCTGCCTCAGCCTCCCAAAGTGCTGGGATTACAGGCATGAGCCACCACACCCAGCCCAAGGCATTTGTTTAATTGTTATTTTTATCAAAGTCATTCATGTACTTGGTTTAAATAATTAAACAAAAGACTACAAGGTTTATAATAAACAAAAGCTATCTCCTGCCTTCACTTCTTATTCCCGAGCTCAGCCTCCAGAGTTAATGCCTTTCACTCTTTTAACTTGTTTCTCCTAAGGTTTACTCTCGTGTTTCTAAAATCAATACACTACTATTTCTTGATTTGTCTGTTTGAAGCATTAGTTATTGACTCCACATGATGGAAGATAAGAATATAAAATTATTTTTTCTTTTCTGAGACAGGATCTCACTCTCTTGCCCAAGCTGGAGTGCAGTGGTTCAATCATAGCCCACTGCAACCTCAAGCTCCTGGGCTCAAGCGATCCTCCTGGCTCAGCCTCCTAAGTAGCTAGGACTACAGGTGCATGCCACCACATCTGGCTGATTTTTTACATTTATTGTAGAGACAGGGTCTTGCCATGTCTCCCAGGTTGGTCTTGAACTCCTGGGCCCAAACGATCCTCCTGCATCAACTTCCTGAAGTGCTGGGATTATAGTTGTGAGCCATTGCGCCTGACCAAGAATATAAAATTCTTAATCCTCTACCTCCATTCTTCCATTACAGTTTCTTATCATTTTTGGCTAAATCAGATTCAGTGTATACATTATTATATCTATGTAAATAGTGTTTACCACTGAGATAAGTGGTGTACAATAATTTTACTTTCAATCTTATTAACTTTTTATTTTCCTGGAATCATTTTTCCTTTGCTTTTTATATATATATATATATTGCCAGCATCAATTCTCTCAAATTCTTTGGACAGCCTTCCAATGCTATTTATTTTCCAAATCATCAAATGCAATAGGAAATCTATCAGTTCCTATTTGTTTGTTTCCTGCTATATTAGTTCCTAAGGCTATCTTAACAAATTGCCACAAACTTGGTGGCTTAAAACAACAGAAATTTACTCTCTCACAGTTCTGGAGGCCAGAAGTCTGAAATCAAAGTGTCTGCAGGGTTGGTTTCTTCTGGAGGCCCTGACGGAGGATCCCTCCCATATCTCTTTCCTACCTTCTGGTGGTGGCTGGCAATGCTTGGCATTCCTTGGTTTGTAGTTGCATCAGCCCCATTCCTGCTTATGTCTTTACATGGACTTCTTCCTCTGTGTCTTCTCTCTCTGTGTGTCTCTCATGGCCTTCTTATAAGGATGCCAATCATGCTGGAGTAGTGGCCCACCATACTCCAGTATGACTTTATCTTAACCAATTACATCTGCAAAGACCCTATTTCCAAGTAAGGTTACAGTCTGAGGTGCTGGGTTGACATGAATTTTAGGGAGACACTATTCAACCTGGTATACTTGCCAGTGTTTTTTTCTAGAGCTTTCTGCCTTCTTGCTTGACTTGGGCTGGCTGTTCTCCAGATTTGCTCAGCTCCCTTAGCTTTCACCTTCTTCCACAAATCCTGTTTCCTTTCTTTCTCATCTCCCTGTCTTTGGTTTACTCTCTAGTTGTGTTGGAGCACATCCTCCAGTATCTGTCTAACCAAGAGCACCTGAAAGGAACATTTTTTTAATCCCATGTCTGAAGATATCTTCGTTCAACCTTCATACCTAATTCATTATTTTGCTGGACATAAAACAAGCTGAAGTCCAGGCACAGTGGCTCACACCTGTAATCCCAGCAATTTGGGAGGCCAAGGTGGGCAGATCACTTGAGGTCAGGAGTTCGAGACCATCCTGGCCAACGTGTTGAAACCCTGTCTCTACTAAAATACAAAAATTAGTCAGGGGTGGTGGTGGGTGCCTGTAATCTCAGCTACTCAAGAGGCTGAGACAGGAGAATCACTTGAACCCGGGTGGTGGAGGTTGCAGAGAGCTGAGACCACTGCACTCCAGCCTGGGCAACAGAGTGAGACTTCATCTCAAAAAAAAAAAAAAAAAAAAAGTTGAAAAATCATTTTCCCCAGAATTTTGAGGGTCTTGTGTTTTGGCATCAGTGTTATGGGATGTGCCATGCCATTTTGCTTCGTGAATTTTTTATTCCTTTCTACATAAGCTGCAGGATCTTCTCTCTGTGTTCTGAAATGTCACAGGGATGTGCTGTGATGCAGGCCTTTTTTCATCTTTTTTCCTGGCATACGGTGTCCCTTTCATCTGAAAATTCATGTCTTTCATTTCTTGAAAATGTTCTTACATTATCTATTTAATTGTTTTTTCCTTCTGTTTTTTATCCTCTGTTTTCTGAAACTCCCTTTAGTCTAATGTTGTACATCCTGGAATAACCTCTAATGTTCGAATTTCTTTTTCCTACTTTTCATTCCACTGTTGTTTATTCTGCTGAGAGATTCCTAGTCTTTATCTTCCAACCCGTCTATTGCGTGTTTAATTGTGGTTATCATATGCTCCGTTCCTAAGCCCCCTTTCTTGTTCTCCGGGCACTCCCTGTTGACAGCATCCTGTTTGTGTCTTGTAGATACGACCTTTTATCTCTCCGATGGCGTTCCTTAGAGTTGTTTTGTTCAAGTTCCTTCTGCTTCCTGTATGGTCTGTTTCCTCTGAGTTCCTTTTCTCTGATTGTTTTGGTCTGTGTCTTTTATGTAATAAGATGTTGGTGACCTTGGCTGTCTGTTCCTATTTAAGAATGAATCACTTCAGAGCCGGCTACTGGCTGTTGGGGGTGTGGGGTTTGTCTCTCAAGGGACACTGGACTGGAAGTGTTGGGGGGTCCCCCCATGGCTATCTATAGGCCCTTTGTCTGGGGCTGTTCAGTTCCTCTAGAGAATCCTTTCATCTCCAGCGTGCAGTGGCAGGGAGGTGGGCAGAGGGTAGAGGGCTGGGGTAGGGGTAGAAGCCCATTCAGTAGAGGCCTGAAAACTGAGCGGCCCGGGGACCAGGGCTTTTACCATTCAGCTTGAGCATGTCCACTAGAAATAGAACCTGATTTAAGTATTTCTGCTTAAAAAAAAAAAGAATCTGAGCCATACATCTAGCTTAAAATTTTCTAGTAGCCACAATCAACACAGTAAAATGAAACAGGCAGTATTTGTTTCAATAATCTATTCTGTTCAACCCAAGGTGACCAAAATAGTATCATTTCAATGTATAATCAATATAAAAATTGGTAATGACATATTTTACATTTTTTTTTTTTTTTTTTTGAGACGGAGTTCCTCTCTTGTCACCCAGGCTGGAGTGCAGTGGCGCAATCTTGACTCACTGCAACCTCCGCCTCCCGGGTTCAAGCTATTCTCCCACCTCAGCCTCCCGAGTAGCTGGGATTACAGGCATGCACCACCATGCCTGGCTAATTTTTGTTTTTTTAATAGAGACAGGGTTTCGCCATGTTGGCCAGGCTGGTCTCGAACTCCTGACCTCAGGTGATCCACCTGCCTCAGCCTCCCAAAGTGCTGAGATTACAGGCATGAACCACCGCGTCTGGCCATGTTTTACGTCGTTTTATTTGTACCAAGTCTTCAAAATATGGCATCTATCTTGCATTTAGTGCCCAACTCAGTAGGGACCAGCCACATACCAGGTGCTCAAGAGCCACCTTGAGTGCTGGTGTAGACCGTCACTCCATTCCTGCTCAGCTGAGCAACCCCTCCAACCCTCTGCTGGGCTGCAGCCCTGTTCTCCTTGGTTCAGTAATTCCAGAGAATAAACTCTGTTGGAAGTTGACTATTCAGTCTGGTGAGGGTAGTGCTGGCCGCCTGGGGTGCTTATCTGTTTCTTATCCAGACTTCAAACCATCCTCCTGCCCCAGCCCCACTCTGCCGCCTGCCTCCTGGGTACCGGGTGCCCTGGCCCTAGAGCATCCTTGGGCACTTCCCCAGCGGCATTGCCCCAGACAGCACTTCTGTTTCAGCTTCCTCTGCTCGGGACATCAGCTGCCACTCCTCTGCCAGGCTTCTGTGTGCCTAAGCGTGTTGCCATCTCTCCTCTACTCTGCCCTTCCTTCTCAGTCTTTGTCCTTATGGGCTTTTACCATTTCTATTTCTTTATTATCATTTTAGAGGGGCTTCAGGGGAAGTAGGGATAAATGTATAAGTTCAGTTTGCCATGTTTAACTAGAAGTCAGGAAATGTTGTTGTATTTTCTCTTCTAAATTCTTGTGGACTTGATCTCATCTCTAGTCCAAATTATATTTTTGTTTAAACATGACAGTGATGGCTTACCTTAGCTGTTAAATGGCCAAGCTTTTTACAAACCAATATTTGAATAAAATCAACGTTTCTTTCATGACCTGTGTCCACCCCTTCTCCACTTCCTCCTCCCTGCTGCACGTGGCCAGGCAGATCACAGTATGAGAAGGGGGCTCTCCAGCTGCCTCCATGTGTCCACGAGCCTGCCCAGGAGTCCCAGCCCCTCTATACTTTGCAGTGGTCCTCTGGAGTCTGGCCTGGGTTCCCAGGAGACCCCTAACACCAAGTGGCCTTTGGGATCCTTCTGATTCTGCCATAGTCCCCAGGGCATGCCCGGCACCCTTGAGGCACATGGTGCCACATTCACACAAGATGGCACAAGATGGCAGAGGGATTTCTGTGGAAACCAAATCTTGGCACCTGCTCAGTAGCTGGGCTGGGGTAACCAATTGTCCTGTTCTGATATGTGTGTTGAAAATTGAGTCCTCTCTCTTCTGCTCCTCCCTTTGTTTTTAATCCTCAGGTTCTCCAGCCGTTTTTGTTGCTTTGTGGGCTATTGCCAGACACTTTCTGGAAGATGTTGGGTAAGCTAACGGAAGGAGGATAACAAGAATGTATCTGACATCGTCCAGCTTTTCAAACAGCATAGTTACTTCTTTGGAGCTATCTAGGAAAGGCTTTTTTCTCAAAGTAGAGGCCACAGATGAGTTCCCTGGACTGATGCTCACTGCTTCCCAGGTGTGTTTCCAGGTGGGCCGAGCAGCCTTGGCCATGCCTGCACTGTCCTGGCCTTCCTGTCTTCTTGCTGCCTGTCCACTCTGCATGTGGCTCAGATGCCAGACAAGAGCTACGGGGCTCCAGGCAGGTGTTGCTCCATGGAAGAAACTCAAGGAAGGGCTAGTCCAGCTTTTTCTTCCTCCTGGGATCTGCCTCCTGGATGCCTCTCTACCCCTGGGTGTTTAGGAGCCCTGCAGAGCCAGACTCTAAAGAAGTCAGGCATTGAGGGTGGCAGTGAGCCCAGGGGACGCACCTGGGAGTAGGTACATGGGAAGCAAGCTTCAAAGAAGCTGGGGAAGAGGAGAGGCAGCAGGGCAGCAGCGAGGCAGCGGGGCAGCATGGGAGTTGATTTCTCAGGGGCATAACGACACAACCAGGCCAATAAGTGGATGAGGTCAAATGAGACATCCAAGTGTCTATAGTCCAAATTTAGCCCGAAATAATTGCTTCAAAGTAATTTTTGTATTGGGTGAATTCACTTTTTTAAAAAGTCTGGATTTTCAGCTTGTCTAGAAAAAAATGGAGAGGTCCTTTAACACGTTCCATTTTTCCTTGTGGCAAAAATAAGCTGGAGCAGAGCTGCGGCTGTCTTGGACAGGGCACATGCTCCCCAGTTTGCTCAGTACCCTCCAGGCCTGATGTCCCCAGATCCTGAGGTCACATGTCAGCCATCCACCACTTCTCTTACTGATGTCATCTTCCTGGCTTCTGTTGGTAGCTGAGTTTGCCACCGTGCTCGCTGGTGAATTCTGACAGTGAGCTAACTTTTGGATCTGGGAGTCTCCCGGCTCTCAGGTTCTCACAGGGAGACAGGTGGCCACTCCCTCAGCCCCAGCACTGCTCCTGGGTGGCAGGAGGGGGGGTTCTAATGGTGCTGGGCACACGACTGCAGGGGCTCAGTGCCACAAACACAGGTCCTTCATACCAAGGGCCACCTCAGGGAACATGTCCTTGCTGGTTAGCCCAGCTCCCACAGCTCCCGCTCATAACCATGCCCAGCTGTCCCTCCCTTAGGTGCTGGGACATCAATGCCAACGCATCCATCTGGTGGATCATTCGTGGTCCTGTGATCCTCTCCATCCTGGTGAGTGGCCCTCCTCTCCCTAGCTGGGGATCAGTGGGAGAGACGGAAACGGTGACCAGCCCACAGGGGCAGAGGGTGGAAGGACAGGGCTCCCTGCAGGTGCCAGGAGGGATAAACCACAGTGTTTGTGAGGTTGGTGAGCAGCGTGGGGTGTGAAAGCTCTGCCCCCTGCAGAATGTGTGGGAGTGCAGTGAGGGCTGAGCTGGAGGCAAGAGCCTGCGAACCTGGTTCTTTCCCACAAGCAGCAGCTCAAGTGTGGTGAGCAGAGCTCCTTGTTCTAAACTGGCTGGGTCCCATTGGCCTGAAATTCCACCTTCACTGGCTCAGACCTGTGGGCCTTGAACATTTTTCTAGGGATTTGCTTGTTAACCTGGGATGAGTCGCTAAGCTGAGATCACTGAAGAGGGTGGGAGTGCAGATCGGGGAAGCTCAGTGGGGCCATGGTCTTGGGACTTTGCAGTGCTGCGAGTGGGCTTAGGCCTGGAGGGGCGGCCCCAGGGAAGACATGCTGGGTGACCATCTTGGACAGGAGCTTGCGGGTGTCAACCCTGGTGGCCCTTTTGAATCACCTGGGAGCTTTTAGAAAATACTGATAGCTATTGATTCCATTTCTTTTTCTGGCAAGAGGCCTGGGTACTGGTCCCCAGGCGATTCTGCTCTGTGCCAGGGTAGAGTCCTGTAGCCCAGCCCATGGGTATGGTTCAGCATAGGGGGACAGAGGAGGGAAGGCACATGGGGACACGCAGGAATCATCTCATGGATGGAAGCAGTCCCTTGGCTGGAAGTAACATCCACACGGACAGCCCAGGGATGCCCAAGGCTGCAGAACCAGTTGAAAGTGAGTGTCCTGTGCAGGCTCACCTGCGTGGGGTAGGGGGAGAGGGCACAGGACAGGGCCCCTTCTCTTCCAGTAGCTGCCTGGGTGGCATCTTGGGATTGGTTGAGAGGAGAGGACCATTCCATGACAACCTTCTTTTATTCTTTTTTAATTATATAATCTGAGCAAAAAATGCAAAATACAAAATGTTTGTTTTGGTTTTACTTTTTGAGACAGGGTCTCACTCTGTCACCCAGGCTGGAGCGCAGTGGCGCAACCCATGACTCACTGCAACCTCCACCTCCTGGGCTCAGGTGACCCTCCCACATCAGCCTCCCGAGTAGCTGGGACTAAAGGCTCCCACCACCACGCCTAGCTAATTTTTTGTAGAGATGAGTTTTCACTGTGTTGCCCAGGCTGGTCTTGAATTCCTGGACTCGAGTGATCTGCCTGCCTCAGCCTCCCAAAGTGCTGAAATTGCAGGCGTGAACCACTGTGCCTGGCACAAAATGTATTTTTTAAAAAGGAAAAAAAAAATCATTCATCATTCTCCCAGCTACATATATGTTATGACCATGTGTTTTCCTTCCTCCTTCTTCTTTGAGCAGACGTACTTTTCTTTTTCAAAATCCTTAATTAGGTTTTGTTTTTTTGTTTTTTTGTTTTTTGTTTTTCACTTAGCAATAGATGTGAGCTTTCCTGTTTCATGTGTAATTCCTTGATAAACTGATTTGCCATGGCTTCATAATATCATGCTGGAGGCTGTTTCCTCATTTAGTTAAGCAAGCCCTGCTGTTATTCTGGGATTTGGACAGCCCAGCCCAGGACAACCCTGGATGAAGGACGGCCAGCTCCAGTGTCCAGGGCTGGTTTCAGAGGACTGTGGTTTATTCAGCAATTGAGGATGTTGGATGAGCACTCCTGATGCAAAATATCTCCCTACCAACCTAGCATGGGGCCTGGAATTCCACTATTTAAAAATGGACTCATTCTTGGGAACTTAAAGACTTTCTTTCTTTCCTTGTTTTCTGCTTGCTTGCTTTCTTCCTTCCTTCCTGCCTTCCTTCCCTCCCTCCCTCCCTCTTTCTTTCTTCCTTCCCTCCCTCCCTCCCTCTTTCCTTCCTTCCTTCCTTCTTTTTTTTGTCTTCAAGTGCTCCCTATTAAATTAAATACAACTCTAAGGCAAACAAAATTAAACTAAATAGCCTTAATGAGTTGAGAGCATGCATAGCCAGCTTACAACAAGATGCATAAACAAGTTGCAGAGAAGCAGGGTTCCCCGAAAAGCAGTGCTGGGCCAGGAGTCCTAGACAGCCACTAATCCTGTGTCTTTTGGCAAGCATTCCCAGGCCCCAGGCTGCTTGTGTGAACAATGCGGGTGTGAGGCTGGGTGATTCCACTGATCCCTGCTTCTATAAAATGGCTGGAGCAGGTGTGTGAGGGAGGGAGAGATGCTACCATGTGGGCAACTTCCTAATGTTGTTGGCACTGGGCACTGGGGTTGGGGGAGGGGACACCAAAATGAATAAAAAGACTGCGCTCCTGTCCTTCAGGAAGTTACAATTGAATTGGCACATAAGGAGGCACATACATGTTTGACAGACACATGCATTTGACCTTTTAAGATATTTTCTCTTCCAATCATAGTTCACAAGAAAAAAAAGATATTTTAAGTGCTCTTACACAGTAATATTATCCCTAAATACAGTGAATCAGGAAAGGGAAGTAATCAAGGGTGGCTTCTTGAAGCTGGCGATTGAGCTGCAAACTGGGCCTCACACCAGCAGCTTCAGCATCACCTGGGAGCTTGTTAAAAATAATTCTTCGGCCCCACCCCAGACTTACTGAACCATAACCTGTGGGGTTAGAGCCCAGCAATGGGTACCCTAAACTTTGAGAACCACTGCTGTAAAGGCAGTCAGCTTTGGCATTGTATTACCTGGGAGCTTGTTAGAAATGCAGAATCTCAGGTCCACCCCAAACCTGCATTTTAACAATATCCCCAGGGGCTTCCAATGCTCTGCAAGGGTGAGTGATCTGCCTTGCAACTAAGCAGACCTTAGAGCTTCTGCAGCCCAGGGGCAGGAGGGAGTGCTGCCTCCAGCCATGGACTCTAGACAGTGTTTCACCAGGACTGGGGGTGGGGAGGGGATGGAGAGGAGCGGCAGTACTGGTGAGCCATCCTGGCTGTGGTGTCTGCAATGTCTTCTCTGCCCTCAGGTCCAGGGGACAGGGCCAGGAGAGGTGGCTGGAAAAGCAAGATACCTTCAGCCCCACCTCTGCCTTGTGTTTTGCAGATTAATTTCATCCTTTTTATAAACATTCTAAGAATCCTGATGAGAAAACTTAGAACCCAAGAAACAAGAGGAAATGAAGTCAGCCATTATAAGTAAGTGAAGGGCAAAGACTGAGGCATGGTCAGTCAGCAAGCATTTACTGAGCACCTACTGTTTACTTAACTGGTGCTAGCTATTGGAGACGGAGGAAAAGTTGTAGACCCAGTCGTAAGAAGTTTAACAGGTACATGGGGGCGGTTGCGGGGAATGGTCTGATTTTAGAGCCTCAGACACTGTATGGGGGTGGAAACACCAAGAAACCTCAGGCAGGAAGCCTGATGGCAGAGAGATCTTATCCTTGGGGCAAGGCTAGGGAGTCTCCACATGGGCTTCAAAGACTGAAATTCACACAAATGTGTGTAGGTACAGTACGTGTATTTTCAGAGGAGGATGAACTACGGTTTCATCAGATTTTAGGGAAGTGCGTGATCCAAAAACACTTAAGACCTTTCAAATGTTAAAGAGAAATACGTTCGTTTTCTAGGGCTTCCATAACAAAATATCACAGAGTAGGTTGCTTAAACAGCTGATATGTATTTTCTCAGAGTTCTGGAGGCTGAAAGTCCAAGATCAAGGCGTCGACAGGTTTGGTTTCTTCTGAAGCATTTCTTGCTGTGTCCTCACAGGGTCTTTGCTCTGTGTGTGGGCATCCCTGATGTCCCTCTGTGTGTCCATATTTCCTCTTCTAAGGACACCAGTTGATTTGATTAGGCCCCACTCCATCCTTGTTGTAACTTAGCCTCCTCTTTCAAGACCTTTCTCCAAATGCAGTCACATTCTGAGATACTGGGGGCTAGGACTTCAGTGTAAAAATTTGGCAGTAGGTGTGGACATAATTCAGCCCATAAATTATATTAAAGACAAATTAGCGTCCAGGCGCGGTGGCTCACACCTATAATCCCAGCACTTTGGGAGGCCAAGGTGGGCAGATCACTTGAGGTCAGGAGTTCGAGACCAGCCTGGTCAAGATGGTGAAACCTCGTCTTTGCTAAAAATACAAAAATTAGCCAGGCATGGTGGAGGGTGCCTGTAATCTCAGCTACTCGGGAGGCTGAGATAGGAGAATCGCTTGAACCTGGGAGGCAGAGGTTGCAGTGAGCTGAGATTGCGCCACTGCACTCCTGCCTGCACAACACAGCAAGACTCTGTCTCAAAAAGAAGAAAAAAACAAAACAAAAACAGGACAAATTAGTGTCCCCCAGAGACCTTCTCCATGGTGTTTCGTGTTTTGAGAATCTGACAGTGGCTCAGATTACTTGGTGTCAGATTCCTGGGGACCTGGGATAAAGTTGCCAGGTAAAATACAGGATGCCCAGTTACATTTGAATTTTGGATAAACGACAAATCGTTTTTCAATATTTATACCCCCACATGGTGTCCATTGTTTATCTGAAATTCAGATTTAACTGGGGATTCTGTATTTTTATTTGCTAAGTTTGGCAACCCTAATCTGGGAAGAAAATACAAGAATTTATCCCTACAGATATTTATTATCTAGCAAATGAGAAAGCCGGCTTTGCTTGTATGATGTTAGACATAGAGCAGCAGTGATGTAGGCACGTAATTTATAAATAAAGTTAATGGTGTAGGTACTGTTTATTTTCTTTTTACTGATGGAGGTGCATGATCAGAAAGTTTGGGGCTTTGCCATGAGTCAAAAATTGTTGTATCTGAGTGATGGATATGTGGGAGTTAGAAATTTTCAAAATAAATGAAAACAAAAAAGTTTGGGGTACTGCTAGCCAGCCTCAGCAGTCAGTCCCGAGCTGGGGAGTGGCACAGCTGTGTGCCCACAGGAGGAGAAAGGGCGCAGGGAGGCAGAGTGGAGGCTACAGCCTTTCTGTGTCCCCAGGCGCCTGGCCAGGTCCACTCTCCTGCTGATCCCCCTCTTTGGCATCCACTACATCATCTTCGCCTTCTCCCCAGAGGACGCTATGGAGATCCAGCTGTTTTTTGAACTGGCCCTTGGCTCATTCCAGGTAAGCTTCCAGGACTGGGGCTGCCAGCTGAAAAGAGGAGTTCTCTGTGTCCTTAGGGAGAGGTGGAGGGCATAGAGACTGCAAGCCAGATGCCTTATCTGGCAGAGACCCAGGGGAAGAAGGGGTCGGACCTCACAGTGCTACAGGTCCCTGAGTGGGATCCCTGATCCCCACCAGTCAAATGGGGGTGGGAGATAAAACTAAGAGAGATGGAGAGACTGACTTCAGGGAAAATAAAAAGGAAAAGTAGCCCCAGTACACTATATTGTACAACTCTCAATAGCATATACATGGTCAAAATAACGTAAGCGCGGATGGCCGAGTCATCAAACACTGGGGCGGGAAGATGAGCCTCGCGGGAGTGTGGGGCGGGTGTTTGGAAGAGAACACTGTCCTCATCTTCACGCTGGGAAGTCCATAGAAAATGCCTTAGACTGAAAACTCCTCAAGTGGCGACACCAGCATATTTTTTAGAAGCAGTTAAGACAGTTTCAAGGAGCAGTTGCATCTGAGGAACAGGAAGTGAGGGTGGGGTGTCAGGAGGCTGCTGGTTCTGTAACAGGAATCCTTTGATTCTCTGAAACCATGTGCATATGCAAATTATTAAAACTAAAAACTGACTTTAAAAAATAAAGTGAGGTGGAAAAGCACTTACCTACTAATTCCACAAGATGCTGTGAACTTAAAAACAACAACAGTAAACATGTTTGGGCAGAGGGAGCCTGAACATGAATCCCAAACTTCACAATGCCATTTGTTTATTTACTCATAGCTATTTCCTTCCAAAAATAATGCAATGTCGCTTTTGGGAAAAACATACAAAGGACAAAAAATAAGTAGATGAAGGATCAGTGAAAAAAAGAATGTACAACTGGTTGGGTTGCTACACAGAAACAAATATGATAAAGTTCTATACAGGAGGGAGAGATGGGTCATAAGTATGATAGGGAGCTTCCCAGTAGCCAAAGCAAAGACAAAACAATTGTTTCAAAATTTCGCATATCCATAAGACAAAATCAAACTGACGGCTGGGAGAAGCCAGTGATTATAGGCTCTAGGGCCTGAGACAAAATTCTCCCAGTAGTATTTTTTAAAGGACTTAGTCCTTAACGACATTTCCACGGTAGGGCGATATTGTCCAGCCAAGCTTTCACTGGGGTGGCCTCGGCCTGCGAGCAGGGGTTCAAACCCTCCCCTCATCCCTAGAGCTCTGTTCAGGGTAGGATCTTCCTGTTACTTACAGGTTCTAGGGAGGATGCCTCACTGGGGACACATCACTGAGTGGAGTCAGGTCTTGCCCTACCCACACCTTCAGACCACACCCTCCCCTAAGCTGGCCCTCTACCCAGTAACCCCTGTCAGTGCCCCAGACCTTCAGAGAACTCAGCCTCTGGCTTAATCCAGGATTCTTTTCCTCTGGGCCTGGGGGCCAGGGAGCTAGCTTTCCTCACCACGGCTCTTGTAACGTCCAGGGAGGCTGGGCACACAATGGCCCATCTAGCAGGTAGAGGATTTGAGGACCAGTCGGGTGGAAGGACTTGACCTGGCTCAGAAAAGGGACCATGCTGAGAGCTTGGACCCGGGTCTGCCTGGCCATGGATGGGGACTTCCTGTCCCTCAGAGTTGGGGCTAATGGTTGGGACTGTGGACTACTTCTCTGGGAAAATGTCTTGCCAAGAGAAAATCAAAAGCACTTTCCTGATGTTCTCATACGAATGTTGATGAAGAAAAAGGATCTTTTAAAGTTTTATACATATATATGTATATATATTCATATGTATATATGTATATATATATTCATATGTATATATGTGTATATATATTCATACGTATATATGTGTATATATATTCATACGTATATATGTGTATATATATTCATACGTATATATGTGTATATATATTCATACGTATATATGTGTATATATATTCATACATATATATGTGTATATATATTCATACGTATATATGTGTATATATATTCATATGTATATATGTATATATTCATATGTATATATGTGTATATATTCATATTCATATGAATATATGTATATACATATGTATATATACATATGTGTATATATATATAAGAATATGTATATATATTCTTATATATACACACACATATGAGAAAATGTTTTTCATATACAAAAGTGAAGAGAATAGGACAATGAATCCCATTACCTATCCCCAGCCTCAGCAGTATCCACTCATGGCCTGTCTTGTTTCATCTCCGTCCCTACCTACTACCCCTATCTTTTTAAGTAAATTCAAAACATCATGTTATTTCATCTGCAAAGAGTTTAGTATGCATTTCTAAAAGACGGGGCTTAAAGAAGAACACATACAATTGTAATAACACCATCACTGTCATATACTCTTTAAAAATGTATTTATGGCCGGGCGCGGGGGCTCACACCTGTAATCCTAGCACTTTGGGAGGCCGAGGCAGGCGAATTGCCTGAGCTCAGGAGTTCGAGACCAGCCTGGGCAACATGGTGAAAGCCTGTCTCTACTAAAATACAAAAAATTAGCCAGGCATGGCGGTGTGTGCCTGTAGTCCCAGTTACTCGGGAGGCTGAGGCAAGAGAATTGCTTGAACCTGGGAGGCAGAGGTTGCAGTGAGCCGAGATCGCGCCACTGCACTCCAGCCTGGGTGACAGAGTGAGACTCCGTCTCCAAAAAAAAATATGTATTCACTCTTTCTAATTGTATAAATAATGCTTGCTTATTGTGAATAATTTGGGAAATAAGGAAAAGTTTTTCAAAAAAAGAAAAATAGTAAGAAAAAAAATCTAGAACGTCATAACCCAGAAATAACTTCTGTTAAAATGTTGGTGTGTTTACTTCCGTCTCTTTTCTTTCCACAAAGATACACACACATAATTGGGATCATGATGTGTATGGTTTTGTATCTTGCTTGTTTTGTTTAATTCTCTATCATGCCCATCATGAACATTTCTTCATGTCATTAAAATTCTTCAAAGTCTTCATTCTTAATGATCGGAGAATCACGGTGGAAATTAGTAAACTTGCTGGCTTGTGTGAGGCCTGCCCTATATACACTGGAGCACAGCTAACTCCGTCCCCTGAACAGTGAAAATGTGTCCCTGGACCCTAGGGCAGCGGAGGCCAGGCAACCCTAGCCCATGCAACGGGCAGCATCCTTGGCCTGCTCGTGGCTCTGGGCCAAGCACACAGAGCTCCAGGCATGCCTGAACCCCTCCGTGCCTCAGTTCCCTCGCTTGTGAGGTGAAGATCCTCCCACCTGCCTCCGAGGGCTTTGGCGAGGTTAAATGAAGCACCTGGGACCTACAATTACTCAGGCCTAGCTGTGCTCCGATCCAAGTCTGTTTCATTTCAAAGCCTGCCTTGAAGTGCCTTTTACTCCCTCTCTGACAGTAGTTCCAGGACCATGATGCCCGTTTTTTGGAACTGTGTGGGGATCTTTAAAAGCTGCTGATGCCCCCAGCTGCTGGGATCTGGGGAGTGCGACCTGGATAAAAGGTCCCAGGTGATTCTAATGTGCAGAAAAACTTGGAAACCGATGCCCTGAGTGTTTCTGCCCCTCAAATAGTCCCCAGTCTATGTAGCAGTCATTGATACCTGAAATTCTAAAGCAAACCCTTCCAGCTTCGCCACTAACTCTTTTTAAAATGCCAACATCCCTGAGAAGTTGTACATGTTAAGCCCACCATCGATGAGCTGATTCATCACCCTTCGAGGTTCCTTTCCAATATCATAAGTAGCTACAGGCAGGCCTGGGTGGGACTAGGGAGGAGGAGTTGGGCCATCTGAGGTCAGGCCTCTGTGTGGGGAGGGCAGGCCCGTAAGGGAGAGAAGGGTGGCCTGAGGTGGGTCCCTGAGAAAGGAGAGGAGCAGGGCAAATGTGCCGCAGAGACACTGCTTCCTGCTGATCTGGAGGCCTGTTAGGCTCCAAGCAGGCGCCCCAGCCTGGAGTCCCTCCCCTGACAGAGCTCCACACCAGGATCCTGGGGGCACCATCAGGAAATCAGGAGCTCCAAATACCAGGGAGGGAGGGTCTTACAGGCACAGACCTTGCCACACCAGGGAACAGAAAACTGAGCATGGAGGTGCACCCACCTGTCCATTAAGCAGGGAGCTCCAACCCTGCTCACCACTGGCTGGCCGGGACCTGTACATAGTTTGTTCTGCCTACACATTTGTTTTTCAATTTGAATCAGTTATCTACATTTAAACATATTCAGATTTCCAGCTTATCTTGAAATAAGACCACACAGGGCCCAGGGTCTCACCCTGGGCAGCCTGCACTCCTCCTGGCAGAGTGGGTGGACTTCAGGTGCCACCCATCCCTGTGGCTCCCAGGTGAGCTTCCTGATCCCGGCTGGCTGGGTTAGCAGCCCCTACTGACCTGTCCCTGACACCATATGTGTTCAAAAGGGAGCCTACCCTTGGCTGCAAGGAGTTCACAGTTTATGCTGGATGAGCCAGCACAGCCAGGGCCACCGTGGGCAGCCCGCAAGAGGTAGCCTAATTCCCAGTGAGGCAAGAGAGGTGGGGAAATGAGCCTGTAGCTGGTGATTAAGAGACCTGGGGAGGGTGCAGCTGGCCAGCTGGTTCAAGCCGCATGCTGAGCACCTGTGCTAACCCTGCTACCTCTCTTCTTCTGGCAGGGACTGGTGGTGGCCGTCCTCTACTGCTTCCTCAACGGGGAGGTGAGTAGTCTTGGGTCACCCAGGTACCCAGCAGAGCTCCTAGCCATTGGTTTCCGGGTCAGAAGGAGCTACCTGGGAGGCGTGGTAGGAAGGGGGATGGAAAGGGTCAGAGGGAGTCCTGGGTCTGGTGGCAGGTGGCTTGGCCAGTTCTTTTAGGAGTCTGGATTTGCTTAATGGGAGCAACAGAATCACCTGGAAGGCTTGTTAAAACCATGGCTGGACCCTGTTCCTAGTTTCTCATTCCACAGAAATAAATTCTGTAGGTCTGGACTGGGGTCTGAGAAAGTGTTTTTTAACAAGCACTCCTGGTGCCGATGTTGATCTGTTCAGCAAATGCAGGAGGAAAGTTGGGCAGAACCCAGGTTCCTGACTGCCATGCTGCTTGCTTAATGGGCGGTCTCAGTCACTGCCCTGTTCTGGGCCTCAGTCTGCCCATATGTAAAATGGGTGACTCAGAACTGTCTGCAGCTCAATCCTTAGGGACCTCCAGATGAGCACTGACTCCTTGGGAGACTGCACACTCACTTTGAGGACTCGAGCCTCACACGGAGCATTTGGGTCAGGACCCCAGGCTCTGGGCATACAGAGCTATGTGGTTAACATGAGCTAAGGCTTTCTGTGACTACTGACCATCTATCTGGTTTGTTGCACTTGTATGGGAGTGATCTTTGATGTTTCCCAAAAATCAAATATCAAGCCTAGCTTCAAAGGTTCAGCTGCTGCAGCTGGGAATTGTGAAGGAAATTTACAAAGAGAAACTCCCTAGTTCCCAGATCAGTTCTGAGCTTGGGTGGCTTCATGGGAATAAGTGGGGACCCATCTTAAATCACTTAAAATCACTGGGGACCCATCACTGAGTGGAGTCAGGTCTTGCCCTACCCACACCTTCAGACCACACCCTCCTCTAAGCTGGCCCTCTGCCCAGTAGCCCCTGTCAGTGCCCCAGACCTCCAGATAACTCAGCCTCTGGCTTAATCCGGGATTCTTTTCCTCTCAGCCTGGGGGCCAGGGAGCTAGCTTTCCCCACCACTGCTCTTGTAATGTCAAGGGCACACACTTGTCCCAAGGTGCACAGGTCCTTTCTTTAAGACACGATGTAATGAGATTGCAGGTGCACGTGCCCAGGAGAGAGGGGACCCTCAGTAGCTACTGGACATTGGGGCTGGAAACAGTCAATCTGCGTGGCCTGCAGGCTAGGGGACAGGGCAGCTGGGCAGGAGTGGCAGGGCCTGCGTGGAGTCACTGCGGGAGTGAGCAGGGCTCCAGGCACAGAACTGTCCTCTCCTCCTGGGCTGATGGCTGGTCTCCCGGGCAGGTGCAGCTGGAGGTTCAGAAGAAGTGGCAGCAATGGCACCTCCGTGAGTTCCCACTGCACCCCGTGGCCTCCTTCAGCAACAGCACCAAGGCCAGCCACTTGGAGCAGAGCCAGGGCACCTGCAGGACCAGCATCATCTGAGAGGCTGGAGCAGGGTCACCCACGGACAGAGACCAAGAGAGGTCCTGCGAAGGCTGGGCACTGCTGTGGGACAGCCAGTCTTCCCAGCAGACACCCTATGTCCTCCTTCAGCTGAAGATGCCCCTCCCCAGGCCTTGGACTCTTCCGAAGGGATGTGGGGCACTGTGGGGCAGGACAAGGGCCTGGAATTTGGTTTGTTTGCTCTTCTGGGAAGAGAAGTTCAGGGGTCCCAGAAAGGGACAGGGAAATAAATGGTGCCTGGGATGAGATTCAATCTATATTTGTCCGTCCTTTTGCCTTGACACAAGGTGAGGCTGTATGCTCTTGCCTGCTCCCAATGCCTTCCCGCAGGAGGCGGGCTCCTCCCTGGTCCCCCAGCTCAGTTACTCAGGGACCAGACTAGAAGGCCCAGCCAACATGAAATGTTTGCCCTTGGCGGATGCTGTCTGTCTCCTACTGTAACTCACCTGGTTAGCAGCTCTCACCCAAACCTTCAGGACAACAGCTAAAATAATATGATAAAGTCACCATGGAGGCCAGGGAAGCCCCAGGGCCCCCAATCCCTTTTACTATCCCCAACAGGGTGTGAGGGGCACACCCCTATTTTTCCTGCTCTTCCACACAGATGTCCTCAGCCTGAGGCAGACACAGCAGGAAATGGGGCATGATCCCATTTCATAGAAGACAGGTCCACCAAAGCCCTGTGACTTGCCCAAGCTACTAAGCAAAGAGGTGGCGGAAGTTCAGTCCAGGGCCTTTGACTTCAAATGCCCATGCTCCAAGGCTGTGTCTGTGCTCTCCCTGCTCCCAGGCAGGGAAGGACAGGGGCCATCTGCTGCCCCTCTAAGCTCCTGGGGACTTCAGTCTCACCCTCAACTCTCGTTCTTGGTTCCTTTGAATATCTGCACTCCCTGCCCCCATGTGAGGATGAAAAAGGACTCCATTTTTGAACGCTTCTGCAAAACCAAACCTACTAGTGCTCAGGGGGTAGCGTTCTGGAGGGAAGTAGAGAAACTCCCCTCCGTGTCAAGGAAAAGGCATCCTGCTGGTGGGTGGGTCAGCTCTACTCCCGGCTTTGGGTGACCCTGGACAAGTGCATCCCTCTCTGGGCCCTGACTCCCCACCTCCATACATCCCCTCCCCGTGAAGAAACAAGGGGGTTACACATCCCCTTTGCAACTTGTAGATTGCTCCAGGTTCCCATTTCCCAGGCTAAGATGCCGCCTGTGTGGTTGATGAGCTCCGTACTCTGTAAAACTGAGCAGTTCATGGAAACCTTTCCGGGATGATCTCCATGGACTCTGGGCACCTTGGTGGTTCAACCTTAAAGCCCATTGCCTTATATCCTACAAAGCAGACTGCTTCATGACTCCATGCATCCTGGAATAAAAAATTTAAAACATCACAATAGAGGTAGGTATAGGCACTCAGCCCAGACCAGGAAAGGAACCTGCAGCAGTGACAAGACCAGGGCAGAGACCAAAAACCCATGCAATTGCTGGGAGCCAGAATTCAACAGGTGAGGGAACAGGAAGGAATCAGTGTAGAATGAAATGGGCTGAGGGCAATAACATCACCTACTTCTGGGCAGAAAAAGGACTAGAAAGGGAGCACTTTAATGAACAGAAGTACAGACGTGCTGGCAAGGATGGAAATCTCCACTGGTTCCTGGCCCCCTTCACCTCCATGCATCCCCAGCATGGGTGTTAATCATTACCCAAGCTCTCGCTGTTCCCCCTCACCCCCTGCAGAGTCCAGCAGGTCTAGATACGTGCTCTTTGAAATGTGTTCTGGGATTAAAAATGGTGCCCTAAGGCTGTCTAACCCTCACAAAAGACAGACACATGCACACACGGGCCTTGGGGAGGGCTGTGTATTAGCAGTCAGGTGGGCCTTCCTGGGAGGGCTTGCTCAAGAACTCTTCTCGGAAGGAAACCCACCTTAAGGTAGGGTTCGGATAGGCAGAGCTCCCAGAGGGGACAGCCAGCTGCTAGAAGATGGGGTTATCCAGGGTTTGTAAGGTTCAAACAACGGGCAGGGAGGCAAACCGAGTCAAATGGTTTGAAAACCTACTGTGTGCAGGGCATTCTGAGGGAATCCTGAACTCTGCCTCTTTGGCATGACCAAAGCTGAAGCCAGGGACATACATATGAAGGCCCTTTGAGCTGGTGAAAGAAAGTCCTAGGCACTGATTGGACCCTTAGCTGGAAGAATGATCCATTCTTAACAACCCTGGGAGCCCCAGGGATTCTGCAGCCCCTATCCCAGCACGTGTCAATGAAACAGGCATGAACTATCCTTGGCTGTGCAGCTAGCTCAGGTACCAGTTACCCCTGTGCTTCCAACTGTATTCCAGTCCAGGGAAGAAAATTCAAGAAGGAGTTTTAAAATGTTTTTTTCTTCCTCTAAAATCAACATCTGGCTAAGCCTGTGCAGCTGGTGGCACTGAGGCACCCTCCTGGCCTCTGGCCCTGCAGACCAGGTGCAGAGGCCCCCCGGCCATTTCTGGCTGACCGCCCACAAGTTATTGGCAAACAGGCAGCCGTTTCAAGGCCCTTGTCTAACCCAGCCCCACCAGAGGCCACATGCTGGAAAAGTCCCATTTCGACCATATTTTCTTGTAGAATCTGATGTCCCTGGAGGGGGCCTAAAATTTCCATGGTCATTCCCAGGGATGGGTGATGCTGTTGATGTGAAGGCCGCTGATGGCGTTCAGGAAGAGGAGGAAGGAGGCAGTGAATTCGCACCAAAACATTAGGGTGAAGCCGATGAGTGTGACTTGGTTCCTGAGGAGGATCACAAAACCCAGGAGCCCGCCGGAGGAGAGGACGAAAGAGACCAGGAGGAGGATGGAACCCATGACCCACTTGCACTGTGAGTGTTTGTCCTCGCACAACTGGGACACCATGAGGAACTCCAGGCCAAAAATGGCGGCCACCACGGCCAAGGCGCCCACGCTGCGCACCAGGCCCATGCCCATGGCCAGCCCGGGCACATGGGCCTGGCCCAGGTCTCTGAAGCAGATCGGCACACTCTGGTTGGTGGTGGTGCAGAAGTGCCAGAGCCCGAAGAGGCGGTCCTCAGCCAGGAGCCAGTGCCCATCACAAATGGAGACCGAGGACAGGACCACAGCCAGGGCCACACACGTGATGATGAGGGTCCGGATGAAGGATTCAAAGAAGGACCGGCGGGGCTGCCTTTGGCCCAAAGGCCTCTGGGCCTGGAAAAAACCGTAGGAAGCACCCTGTCAGCCACAGCCCTGCCACGCCCCCAGTACCTCTGCAGGGAAGACCCCTGAGCCCTCCATCCTGCTCCGCACTGTCTTATTCTCTGCTTGGTCTCCTGTGAAGCCCGGAACAGACCAGACCCACCGTTTGGGGGGAACCCTTCCTCCCTTCCAGACCTGTGAGCATTTACCATCCAGTATTCACCAGGCACTAAGAGTTCCCTGACCTTTCTTTCTTTTGTGATCTTCAGAGTGGGTGAGAAGTCCAAACCAACTGGCAAATCTGAGTCAGTTCTGAGTTCAGAAAACCTGTCGTGCCTGCATCCCATGACCTTGAGCATGCAGCCTGCCTCGGTTTCTTTGTACATAAAACAAGAATACGGCCTGGCAGAGTTGCCAGGGTTGTACCAAGCACTGAGACATTAGCACACCAATACACGGTTCTGTTTCCCTCCATCTCCCCAGGATACACAATTTTGTCCTAATCCCCACCCACCTGATGATTCGGGAGCTGTCCACGTTCAGCCCAGGACTCTAGATTATTGCCTCGTTTTTCTTGGTACTGAAAGTGACGTTTGCATCTTGCCCTCAGACCTGTGCGGCCCGTACCCTACCCAGAGCTTGCCAACCCCATTGTCTGCTCCTGCAGTTTCTGGGCATGGGAAGGCCATTGCAGCTCTCCTCCACTTCCGGTTCAGCCCTGGAAGGAGGGGCCCCCACCCCGGTCTCCTGGCAAGCCAGGCTAGGTGTCCAGTGAGGTGTCTCATCTCACAGTTCAAGGACACCACCCGGGCACTGCACCCAAGCCCTGACCCAGGAAGCAAAAGAAAGACTCCAGGAACTCTTTACACAGCCCACAAGCCTCTCACAATCCGCTCCGCCTCCCCACCCAACCTCAGCTCCCAGCACACTCCCCTCTCCCCATGTCTAGAACTTTCTTTCCTCAGATGACTGGCCCTTAAGCCTGTAGTGGCTCTTCTGCAGCTCCTGCCACCCCTCCAGGACAACACCTCTTCTCCATTCTTCATGTCTCAGCTTAAAGTCTCCTCCACAGAGAGTGCTTTCCTGCCCACTCAACCCAGAGTCAGGCCCCTCCTGGTATTCTGTGTCAGGCACCTGTTCAAATTCTTCACCATTCTGAGGACAGTTTGTAGTTACATATTATTTCTGTCTCATTCCAACACTGTGTGCTCTGGGAAGGCCGCCCCCTACCCCTACACCACCACATTCTGTGTTTAGGCACTGCTGTGTGCCCAATACCTGGGCATTCAGTGGGTGCTCAAGGGAGAGCTGTGAGATAAGTCAAAGGTCATTTGCAACCACTGTCACTTCCGTCTGAAGCTCCTTTAAACTGAGTCTCCTGCACAGTCATACATTAAATGACCTGCTTTGCAGTGTGTCTAGAAGCTGCCCAGGTTACACCTCGGTTTGGGAGGTATGCAAAACAGGCACGCATGACGGTCACTGCTAGGACCCAGGAGAATGGAGCAGTGAGGAATATGGGGTGTGTCCTATGCCATGAGCAAATGGAGGCTTCCTGAGGCAGGTCTGGGCCACTCCTCTCTGTGTGAGACATAAAATAAAGCCCTGCTTCTGGGAGACTCCTGTGGTCAAAGAGCCCAGCAAGAGTATCTGCTCACATGCCCCAGACACAGGAGCTACCGCTAATTTCAACCCCAGTGATACAGGAATAAGGATGCAGTTTGCTTTCAGCACCTCTGCCTTAAGTAGGATCCTATTTTATTCTTAAACCTATGAGGTTGATAAAGTAGGAAGCTCCATGGTGGGTGTACAGAGAAGGAAACTATGCAGAGCGCAGGTAACTTGCCTGAGATCACTCACCTAAAGCACAATGAAGCTTGTTACGGCTGCCCAGACAATTGTATGATACGCAGGAGGTGGAATCCGTTCAGTGAATAAATACTGACTAGGGCCTTCTAAGGCCAGGGCCTTTGTGCTAGGGGCTCAGTACTGAGCCCTTACAGCCCTCCCTACATGGGCTGTAAGCTCCTGGACGGGAGGGACCGCACTTGGTCTGTCCCAGCACGCTGCCTGGCCAGGATTCCAGACATGTCCCAGAACAAAGGGGAGGAATTCCCTGTGCCCCATGCCCTCTTGGTGAGGAAAAGGTGCGTGCAGAGGGATGCCTCAAGGGCCATGCCAGAGCTGGGACCAGCCTGGGTCCTAGCTGAGATGAAGGCAGCCTGGGTGCGGTCAAAAACATGGAGCTAAGAGTATGGGCTGTGGTTCTCAAACTGTGTCCCCTTGCTCCTGGTGGGGCTTCCAGTGCTGAAGCCGGGTGGGCAGGGAAGCTGAGCAGGCTGGCTCTGCATCCCCTTCCTCACTTCAACTGAGCCCTGTACCTGCTTGGGACATTGGGGGTCCAGGAGTCTGTATTGCATTTTATTACCAAAAAAAAAAAAAAAAAAAAAAATCTACCGGTAAGAAAGAAACCAAAGGAAACTTTGAAAACCTGTGTCTACTCCACAAACCATTAGAGGTGTTTGTCCTTGGGCAGTTTCTTAACTTCCTGAGCCCTTGTTTCCTCATCTAGAAAATGAAGTTAATGACACTTGCAGGAAAGTTGTAGCCATGAAGGCACCTGGCAAGGTTACAAGGTCCCTAGAGAATGATAAATGGTCCTAAAAAGGAGGAGCACCACAGGCAGAGAACAAATCACAGGACCCAGAAACCTTTTAACCCGAGACAGCATGCTGGCTGGAAAACAGGCACGTCCTGTCCCTTCTCCAGCCCTACCTGTCCTAGGCAGACTGGACTTTAATCTCCAGGCCCTTAGATGTCACGTCAGGATCAGAAAGTGGAGACAGCTGACCTCATCTAGTTTCCTCCCGCTCCTGCCCCAAAGTAGGGCTTCATTTAAACTCTCTGGCCACCACTGAAACTCCCAGGAATCAAATGAGATCCTGTATATAAAGATGCATGGTACACGGGCCGCTCCCAACTCATGGTAGCTATTAATATTAATAACAATAATAACACATATAGAGTCTTCATTCCTAACCACCCGGCACCTCCGCCAGCTTTCAGTGATGCAGGGCCTGAAATGGCTACTGGAGGGCAGCTGGACAGGTGTGCAGTGGAAAAGAAGGGAGGGGGGAGGTCAAGTCCTGCCCCTGACCTAGAGGAGCCCTGCAGGGTACTTTTAGGCAATCACTTAAATCTCTCTGGGGCTTAACTGCTCTGCTAAAAATGTAAGCATTTTCCTTTTTCATCTGTAACCTTGCATGATTTCTAGTGACCTATAGAATAGGGTCACTTGACACTACTGGGCTACTGAGTCCAATGTCATGGTCTTCCTCCTATAACCCAGGGCCTCATGTGTTCCCCTTAACCAAAGCACCCCCAGGTAGACAAATTAAGCTCCTCCCAACTCATTCCGCACATCCCCAACATGTCTCCCATATTTGCTCCCCCTCATCACCCACTCTGCCCCTACCCAGGTGAGGCCATCACCATCGTCAACATCCTGGAAGTTCACAGCCTCCTGATGAGCCGGCCTGCCTCCGCTCCTCTCAGCCGCAGCCTGGCCCACCGCTGCCTGCATGACCCAGAACTTGCTTCCTACCTGTGTTTGCCCCCTGGCAAGTCATGGTTGTGGGGATGAAGAGTTATCATCCCGAAGCGGCCGGAGCACCCGCCCTTCACCTGGAGCCTGTGGCCTCCCCAGCTGAGCTCTCACCTTGCTACCAGGCTTCCTCCTCTTCCCCGTCTGGCAACTTTTGCACCTCTTAATTTAACATTCGCTCCCCCATGCCCTGTTTCCAAGTCTCTCTCCCTACATGGGCTGTAAGCTCCTAGAGGGGAGGGACCGCACCTGGTCTGTCCCACCATGCTGCCTGGCCGGGATTCCAGACATCCCCCAGAACAAAGGGGAGGAATTCCCTGCGCCCCACGCCCGGCTTCGCCCAGGTGCCTAGGTCCTGGCTATAGAGGTTTTGGGGGTGTCCTGTGGGTGGGGTTTCTCCCGTTAGGTAAAGGCAGGAGGAGCCAGTGGGATTTGGAGCCAGAAAGCCCTGGGTTTGAATCTTGATTCTGTTCCTTGGCCAGCCACGGAGGGCACCTTACTTCTGAGTCTCGGTTACCTCATCTATAAAATGGGCAGAACGGTGTCTACTAGGTCAGTGTTGTGGCTGAGCGTTTGTACACGAAGTCAACGGGCCTCTCTAATCCTGGAGACAGTCCAGCGGATAGACTCTGCAGCGGGCGAGTTGCGCGGAAAGGAAGTTCGCCCGCTGGGCAGCGGTACCGCCACCCACGGACTTCCCTTTGGGGAGCAGCAGGCCCGAGGGAGCGGGTAGGAATGTGTAGGTTCTTAGCCAACATAAACATCTTGCACTACGCTAAGGAGAAGCCAAATCTTCGGAGACACGGGCTTCTTCCCTCGCCAGAGCCTTTCCCTGAGGTGTCCGCGCGCCTCAGCAAGTCCACCGCCAGCCCAGCACCCCAAACGCAGCTTTCGGGAGGGAGACGGTCTTCCTAACCTCCACCCCCAGAAAGGTCTAACTTCCCAAGAGACGCATCCTCTGTTACATAAGCCTCACTTTGCAAGTCGATTCTGTCCCTCCACCCCAGACGCGCCTCATTTCTCACAAAGGGGGACCCTTATGGTAAACTGACCAGTAAGTCACTGGTGACACCAAACAGAAGAAAAATCTTTCCAAATGAAGTTTGGGAGCTTCGGGTGCTTGCAAGGCCGCGAGCAGAAGCAGCCGGAGTCCGCGCCCCGGGAGCAGCTATGTGAGGCAGGCAGGCCCCCCGAGGTTGCTCCCTGCCCAGCCTCCTCCGGACCCAGGTTTGCAACAGGGGGCGGGCACGGGGGGCGCTCGCACCCCCAGCCCGACGCTGGAGCACGCGGTGGGTACGCCCCTCCCCCCGTCCTCCCACCCCCAACCTCCCACGGCGGGGCAGCACCCCGGGTCAGCGCCCCTCCAGGCGCCGGCTACCTGCAAGCCGACGGCAGTCATGCTGCGCCCAGCGGCCGCGCTGCAGCCCCGATCGCTCCAGCTGCTCGGCTGTGGCCGCTGGCGCCAGCCCGGGACCTCTCCGCGGGGGCGGGGCGGCTGCTGGAGGCGGGCGGGGCGGGAGGGGGCGTTCAAATCTCGGCAATTAACCCCGGGCGGGCTCCGCCAACCCCGCCGCCCTCCGCGGCTCGGATTACGCTGAGTCAGCAAGGGCGGCCGGAGGAGCCCCTGGGGAGCCGCGGGGAGGACCCGGCACTTGGGGGGAGGGATCCCTTGGGTCCCAGGGGAAAGGATCGGGAAGTCACTCCGACGCTCCCGAACCTCCGTGGACAGCTTCGCCTGGGGCGCAGATTCCTCGAGGGCTGGGACGGCGACGAGGGCCTGAGGGTTCGATTCCTGTTCCAGCTTGCTGAGTCCAGCCTCTGGGAACGCGGCAGGGTCCGAAGGGAGGAGGCACGCGCAGAGGCTCTGCTGCCCTCACTCTGCGGTGTGACCTTGGGCTGCTTGTTTAGCGTCTCGGAGCCTCGGTTAGTAAGGGAAACAATGAATGTGAAAGGTGGGGCTCTTGCCGGGCCCTCGCTAAGTGTGAACGGAGTGGAACCTTTTGGGGCAATCCTACTTGCGTCCCTAAAAGGGGATGTAAAACCCTGTTTCCTCCTGAACTCCCCAGGGACTATTAAAAATGCAAATATGCCAAACAAATGTGGTTATTTTTTCTCCACCTCGATGGGAACTGAGGTCTCTCTTTTTTTTTTCTTTCCTTTTTTTTTTTTTTTTTGGACGTTGTCTAGCGCTTGTCGCCCAGGCTGGAGTGCAATGACGCGATCACGGCTCACTGCAACCTTCGCCTCCTGGGTTCAAACCCGTTCAAGCGGTTCTCCTGCCTCAGCCTCCCGAGTAGCTGGGATTACAAGCGCGCCCCATCAAGCCCTGCTAATTTGTATTTTTTAGTAGAGACGGGGGTTTCACCATGTTGGTCAGGCTGGTCTCGAACTCCTGACCTCAGGTGATCCACCGATCTCGGCCTTCCAAAGTGCTAGGATTACAGGCATGAGCCACCGCATCCGGCCAGATCTGAGTTCTTAAAGAGGCAGCACCTAAAAGCTTTTACCGCCAAAAAGGGTGGAGGTGGGAGGAGTGTCCAAGGGCCACAAATTCCAACAGAAAGGCTTCCCTCCGCCCATCCTCAAATGTGGTGGTAAAACAAGGCCCCTCACTAAATGGCATACATTAAATTGTCTCGTTCACTCAGGCAGGCAGCTCCTGGTGACTTTACCCAAAGACAAAGCAACTGCACTCATCTGTTTTCCCCTTTAGAGCCATGTGAGAAAGAGGGGTAGTTACAATTGTCTGTATATCTTCCACTTAGATATTCATCTGATTCCATCCCTGCCCAACAGACCTTGTCAAATCCTTTACCCCAGTCCTGGGGCTTGACAAACGGAGAAATGGCCTAGGCACAGGAGGGCTTGGCCCAGGCCACCCACATTGAGTCCACTGAAGAGCTGGGACTCCACTTACCCAGCAGGCCTAGTCCAGGTTTGAGTTCTTGCCACCATTCTGCACCAGAGTCACCTGGAAGGTTTGTTAAAACAGATTGCGAGGCCCCACTGCAGAGTTTCTGGCTGAGTGGCCTCAAGTGATGTTGGTGCTGCTGGCCTGGGGGCCAGGCTTTGAGAACCACTGAGCTAAGGCAAAGGGCAGCTGCCCAGGCTCAGCCAGCCTGGTGCTTCTCTGCTCTGGAGCCTTCCCTCCGTGGCCCCCACCTGCTTTCTCCCCAGTCAAGGGTCCCAGAAGCCAGACTCTCTGCAGCTCTGGGTTCTGGATAAAGAGCCCACATGGGAAAGGAAGACCTGTCCTGTTGCGGGGGTATCCTTTCACTGAGCCCTAAGAATGCCCTGTGGGAGAGACCTTCTGGATCACAGCATCTCACCTGGCCAAGAGGGAAGTGCCTGGAATTAAAATCAGAAGAACAGTCAGGTCGGGTCATCTGCACCCACTGTTTGCCTTCTCCAGTTTCGTGTGTGGTCAGGCATGTTTCTCACAGCCTGTTATGCTTTGTTGGTAAGAATAGAAAAGTCTTGAATCAGTAGAATTTAGAGCAACATGTCTTGTCAGCAAGATAGTTGGAGAAGCAGAAATGACTTAAGAATAATAAGGAGGAAGTGACTATCCAGTTCTGATCATCTTATGCTCACATGAGGACTGGGAATATGGCCAGAATCTGGGTGGAATCTGAGCTGAGACTCTAAGACCTGGAGTCTCCTGGTACCTCCCTGGCTTAGGGGGTTGGGGTGGTGCGGGGAGTGGCAGCATCCACAGCCCTCTCAAATCCTGGTGAGATAGCCAGAGGTATTGGGGTCAGAAGTCCCAAAGCATGGCGCTTTGACATACACAACTGAAAAAGCCTCAAGGTCTCTCTGACCTTCCCTCCCCTCACCGTCTCTCCCAAAACACAGGATGAAACTGAAGTTCCTTTATCTGCCTAACATCCAGACCCAGCAAAAGGAACAATTGTGTTTCTTCTCCTCCCTGTAGGACTGAGAATGTGACCACACCCGGCAAGTTAATCTCTATTCCCTGATCCATTCGGCTAGCCCCTCTACAGAATTCCTCTTCTCTCCTCTCCCATCACCTGTTCTGCCAGGATAGTATAGAAGCTTCTGAGCACTGCTGAGGGGTGGGCATACTCCGTGATTCTCCCGGGGTGTACACCTTGAATTAATGTATATACCTTTTCTCCATTTAATGTGCCTTTTGTGAGTTTATTTTTCATTGAAACTTCAGAGGGTGAAGAAGCTTTCCCTTAAACCCTGCAGAGAAAAATACCGCACCAGGAGAAGAATGTCCAGAGAAGTAGGGAGTTTTAGTGTGAGGGGGGACATGGCAGGGGCAGAGGTGGGGGTTGGATTACCGGGTGGACCCCAGGTGTTAAAAGCAGAAACAGCATGGGTGTGAGTACTGGGCTGTGGGACAGCATGGAGCCTGCCTATTCTTTGACTTTCTCTGCCCTTTCTCCAGATTGTGACAGACTCGGCACCTGACCCTCCCTGACCCCTGCTTCTAGGCCTGGCCAGGGCTGGGGAAAGAGGAATGGCTTAAAGAAAGGCAGGAAGTGGCTCCTTCCCACCCCTCTGACCACTCTTGTCTGATGAGGAAGATCCAGGCATGTTCCTTAGAGAGTTTCAAGTGTATTGGTAGGGACACAATTCCTGATCATTCAGTCAACAAGCACTAGATCTGTTGTTCAGTCAACAAACACTCTTTCATCTCGGGGCCTTTGTACTTGCTGCTGCTTCTGCCTGAAATGTTCTTCCTCCAGATACTCCCATTTAAGACTCACCAGCTCACTTCTTTAAAGTCTGGGCTCAGATGTCACCTTATCAGAGAGGCCTACGACGACCCCCACATCTAAAACAGCCCCCCCATTCTCTTTTCTCTTCTGCCCACATACACATATTTACTTGTCCTCTCTCCCCCTTTTAATGTAAGCTCCAAGAGGCCAAGGACATTGTCCTGTTCACCAGTGTATCCCTGGTGCCTACGACAGAGCCAGGCATGTAGTAGGTTCTCAATAAATATTCATTGACTAAATGAATGAAGTGATTGAATACCTACTATGTAGTCACAACTGTCCTGACCAATGAGGGACAAAGAAGAAAAAGACAAAGTCCCTGTCAATGGTAAAGTGCTTGAGTTTTAGAGTCCAAACCTACCTCTCCATTTCTGCTCTCTCCCAGGCCTCGGTAGTTCAGGCTCCACATCCTCCTGCTCTCTTTGCCCTCACGCCCTCCATATACTCCATCCTCTCCTCTCTGCCCCTCCAGTGCCTGCCCGGCTTCAGCCCACCCCAGATCCCCTCCTCTCTAGCCTGGATGCCTGTGGAACAGCCTTCACTCTCACTTCCTCTGTCCCTTCAAGCATCTTCCCATCCCTCTTTTCCAAGGCTCAGGAAGCTTTGGTTCCTGGCCCCCCAGCCCCCGACCTTCTTGCCAAGACCTTCCCCTGGGTGTCTGCAGGGCCTTTTCAGGGGCATCTCCTGACTTTCCAAGCCAGAGTAACACCCCACCGCCCACTTGCCACTCTTTTACCTTTGTAAATTCTTGATCACTAGCTGAAAGTGGCTATTTGTCTATTTCCTGGATTGTCCCTTTCCCTCTCTAAAATATCATGGGCTCCATGAGGGCTGGGACTTTTTCCCTCTTTCACCACTCCATGCCCAGTCCCTAAATACAGGTTGGTCAATAAGGTTTGCTTACAGAAGAACCAGGCTTCTAATGCATTCTGAGCAAATACTTCCCCTCTGTGCTCCTCACTTTTCTGTCAAATGGGAAGCATCTCCCTCCTGGTGTTGAGAGGATCCCATGAAGCAATAAATGTGCATAAGGTGTCAGGTGCACCATCCCGGCTGGCATATGCATAAGTCCAAATAACTCATGATCTTTACCATCCAGTTTCCAGGGGGCTCTAAGTTTGCGCGGTCCCTGCTCCCAGGGAAACTTAGATCTGAGAGGCGACTCCCCTGTGCGGAGATTTAGTCTTGGGGGTAGTTCCCAGTGCTGGAAGTTTCTCTTTTGAGGAGTTGGAAGGTGGGAGGGACGAGGTGGGGCAGACACACTCCAAACACCCAGAGGTAATAGCAGGGAGTTGGCAAGGAGCAGCCCCTTGAAGCTCACTGGGTAGCTTTAAAGCTGCATGGTGCCAGGATGACCCACCCTCCCTGCCGCCCGTGCCTTGTACTTCTGACCTCTCCAGGTCTTGCCTTGTCTGTGGCCCATGGCCTCTTCCCTCTCCTCTCCTCCCGCTGCCCCGCCTTTACCAACCAGGTCTTCCTCTTCTCCCAGCCCCCACCCCATGGTTTTCCTGATTCCAGACCTTTCCAGGCTGGTTCCTTTCCCTCCAGCTAGGGCTCCCCGCGCCCTGCCCTGCTCTGCCTTGAGCCCCAGCCCAGCATTCAACCTCCTTGACCTCCTCTCAGGCGCCCGATTGCAACACAGACCTTGTTTACCGCATTTTAGTGTGAGCCGGCTGGGAGCCAAAGAGTTTCCCCGCCCTGCCCTGAGTCTTTCCTCCTTGCCTTCCCCTTGGGTGAGGAAGGGTCACAGGTATGATGTTCACCCTGCAACTGAAGAAAGGGCCTGTCAGCAGCCCCATCGGGGACACCCAGCATCTAAGGGGGAATGCAGGGGTGGGCTGGCTGTGCTTGAAGCGATGAGTGAAACAAGGAGGAACTGGTATCTTTCCTAAATATGTCTATATATGGGAAACTTTCTTCTAAACGTGTCTGTATATGGGAAACTTAACCCACGTGAGTTTTTTGAAGGTGTTTCTGTATTTAGAGGTGGTACCAGAGAGGTGGAGAATGGTGTAGATGGGACCTCTGAGGGTGGCCTTTCTGTAGGGGCTCCCTTTCCAAAGTCAAGTCCTCCCTCGAGACAGATGGAGGCATCAGGACCCCACAGATTCCAGGCACACATCGAACCCCCATGGGAGAGACTTCTATCAACTTTTTCTTCGCAGACTTGGACATTGGACTTATCAGCATACTCTGGGACACTCAGTCTCTTGGAGACAATAAACAAATGCACCCAGAGTTATTGTACAGCACGGACTGCCAGATCATCTCTTCCCCAGAGTGGATCTGCGTTCTTTCCTCATCAGGGTACCCCTGCTGGGATCAAAGTGCCCAAGAAGCAAAGTTAGGCACCAGGAGTTGGTTGGTGAGCACAGAATGACCAGTGAGGGACAAAGAAGAAACAGTGTGGGCATGAGTACTGGGCATGACTGGGCTGATGACTATGGAAGTTAAATGGTTTACACAGGGCTTTGCCTAAGCTCTGGGGAAACCCAGGAAACACCCCACCACTTAGGTTGTTAGATTTGATGTTTACAAGGAAAGCAGTCTGGGTCAAAGGGTCTGGGAGGAGCAATACGGGAAACTGGGATCTCTCAGGGAATTCACTGGGGGCAGGGTGGCCTCCCCAGGAGAATAGGGTAAGGGGATGGACTTCAGACCTTCAGCCAGCACTTGCCCATCATCCTCAGCCTGTAGTCCTGTATTGTTTTTTCCACAAAGTGTTGGGTGTGGCTTTTTTTTTTTTTTTTTTTTTTAAAGAGACAGGGTCTCACCCTGTTGGTCAGGCTGTGGTGCGGTGGCATCGTCATGGCTCACTGCAGCCTCAACCCCCCGGGCTCAAGCAATTGTCCGACCTCAGCCTACCAAGGTGTTGGGATTACAGGCATGAGCCACCATGCCCGGCCTCGAAGTGTTTTTAGTTAAAAAAAAAAAAAAAGTAGAGGATTTTATGCTAAATTCTGGATTTCTGGTGTAGGGGTCAAGGAAAAACTTCTCTTACCCTCTGAAGGTTTACTGAAAAGCCAACTTGCAAAAGGAGTTGTGGCACTGAAATGTGTTAGCATGCAAGGGGGTGAATCACAGAGTGGTCACCCCACCACACGATGGGGTACAGATGGTTCTGTACACTTCTTTCTAGGGGAGTGGGAGATGGAGAAGTATGAATGATTTCAGAGGGGTGCTAAGTGATCTTTAGGGGAATTCAGTGGTCTTGAAGAACACACAATGGCCTGGAACAGAGTCTGTTGAGCCTGCAGAGCAGACAATAGTTTGTGACAAAAGCCTGCCCAGGTGTGTTGACAGACTTCGGTCTTCCTGCCATATGAGTTCAGTTAATGAAAACTCAGGGAAAGGACCAGGAGCCATTGTTTTCTTCTTCAGTGGGTCCAGACTTTAGGCCGATTAGGAAACTTCAGAGAACAATTTCACTCTGTTCTTTGGGAGAGTAAGGATGGAGCCGGGGAAGATCAGAGAGACCGTCAGAGTCTTTTTGTTCAGGTCAGTAAGTCAAAGCGCCACATTTTGGGGTATCATTTTCTGAGCCCCAACCCTGGCTTCTCTTGAAAATGAGACAATCTGGAACCCTGAGGATCACTTGGCCACATGAGAACAATGGCCACAGCCCTGAAGTGCTGCCCTATGGACAGGCTATGCTCTGTGGGCCCCACCAGTCTTACGCCTGGCTCTGTCCATCCTCCATGTCATCTGCTGGCCCTCGTAAGAGTTGAGCTTGTAAGACCAGCTCTGTTGCTGTGCTGGTGAGATGATAACCCAGCCATGCTTGCAACATCTGCATCTCGCTATCCCACCACCATCTGCCTTCCCCACCTCCCCACCCACTGCAGCTTCCTGCCTGGACTCCAGCTCATGGCTGCTCTACAACAGCCCTCACCCCTTGTGGCAAATGATCTCTCCACTTCTGGGCTCAGATTCCTCAGGGAGAATCTCTGTAGCCCAATCGAGCTAGGCTGCTTGGTTTAATGATAACCCAGCAGTCTGAGAGCTGGTTCCTCCAGAGCTAGGGGCCCACTGCTGTCCCCAAAAGCTGTGACCAAGGGCTGGGGGCAGGGTCATGTGGCATTAAGCATGGCCTCCTGGGTCACAGGGACTATGGACAAGAAGGGGCTAGCACTGAGGCAGGGCTGTCCACCCAACAGAGAGCTCTTCCTTGGGGGCAGGTGTCCCTGGTCCCAGGCCCCCTCCTCTGAAGCACGTGGTGGGTACACTGGCCAGCCTTGTTCTGTGACTGCAAACTTCTAAGCCTACACTTCCTTTCAGCTGGTCTCACCTACACTGATGGCGAGGGGACCCTTCTCTCTTCCAACTTTGCACCAGAAGATATTGTATCCTTATGAACCCATTTTAATGATACGTTTAAAGAATTCTAAATACAATATTCTCCAGCTCCTAAGTACTTTGTGAATATTTACATGATTCTCAAACTTCTTTTCCAGCAGGAGACCCACCTCCACCCCATCTTTTTGTTTGGCTGGACTCTGGTTCAGAGCCCATTAACCATTCTTCTCAGATCATGGCATATTGACAGAATCCTCACATTCAAGGTCCTTCTAGGGTTGGTTTTTCATGTTTTTCCTCAGACTCCACTTTCATTCCCTATAGTGGCACGCCCTCTAATGTGTTTGATATATATCTATAACCAGGTGTGTATCCTTGTGTGTGTGTGTGTATTTTGTTTCCTGAGTTGCATTGTGCTATAAATCTTGCTCTGTTTCCTACTCTTCTTACCCAACAGCATGATTTAAGACCATCTCTGTTGATGTACATGTACATTGAAGTCAGTGCTTTGCAAATGAAAGGCTAGGCCCCACTAGTGACTAGTGAAACGAATTTGGTGGGACCATAACTAACATTTATTAAAAATGAATAGAAAATGTCAGAGTGCCTCAGACATAATTAAATATATTTTTATGAATTTTTTTCAAAGACGGATGGATGGATAGATAGATAGATAGATATAGACAGATAGATAGATCCCATGTTACAATGTAAAAAGTATTTCTATGTTGTGGCTCATGATAAAAAAAGTTTGCAAGCTCCTAATCTAGTTCACTGCCTCTCACTGCTGTGATTACCCTGCTATTCATCCACCGCATTTTATTTGTTCATTTTAGTGGTGAACAACTAGGTCGCTTCAGAGTCCCCCCCAGCCAACCACACTGATGAATATCTTTGTCCAAGTTCTGTCATGTAGAGAATTATCTTTATGCTATGGAAGCCTCTAAGTACAGCACCAGACAGGCTGAGACAGAGGTCACAAAATAGAAAGGCTCATAGGGCAAATTAGGCTGCCTGAGTCACACGGCATGTTAGATCAATTGAAAACATGCAGCAGGAAGGCAGGATAAGAGATGGGGAGTGTATTAACATGCTTAGGATAAGGTACTAGTGGGCTGGAAGGTGTGCACAACCTGCGTCCCAGGTGCATAATGCTCAAATGTCTTCTCTGTCCTCCCCTCTGGCATCAGCCTTCCCCATTGAAGATGAATGAGGGGGCTAGAGTTGAGGTTTGAGCAAGGGGTGTCCAGGAGACAGATGGTGCCCCAGGGTAAACATACACATTTGCTCTATTTGACAGTTAAAGGAGAGTAGGCCTGGCCACAGCTGTTTCATAGTGAAGGGCCCCAGAACATACCACTATGACATACACGTTATTTTGAATTGGAGGCATATGAGAATGGTTTTGTTTTTGTTTGTCCTAAACCTTTTATCAGCCTAAAAACAGAGCTTCCCAAGAAGAACTTCTAGAGGAGGAAAAACTGTTTTCCTTCTACCCATCTTAGGTTCATTGTCTGGCCCCCTGTACGTTAAACTGACAAAAGAAAGATTAACAAGAGAAAAGCAAACGAAAGTTTATTAACATGTGTATTATGCTTGTGTGAGCAAACTCAAAAGGGGGGATACAACTCGGGTTTGTACAGCATCGGCTATGATTTGGATAGGGATTTTTTGGCTCCTCCAAGTCTCATGTTGAAATATGAATGTTGAAGGTGGGGCTAGTGGGAGGTGTTTGGATCCTGGGGACAGATCCCTCATGAATGATTTGGTGCCATTCTCATGGGAGTGAGTGAGTTCTCATTCTTAGTTCCTGCGAGAACTGGTTGTTGAAAAGAACCTGGCAGCTCCTCCACTCTCTTTCATCCTCTCTCACAGTGTGACACTGGGTCCCCTTCACCTTCCGCCAAGAATGGAAGCTTCCTGAGGCCTCACCAGAAGCAGATGCTGATGCCATGCTTCTTGCACAGCCTGCAGAACGATGAGCCAAATAAGCCTCTTTTCTTTATAAACTACCCAGCCTCAGGTATTCCTTTATAGCAACACAAACAGACTAAGAAAATTGATTCTGAGAGTAGGCATTGCTATAAAGATACCTCAAAATATGGAAGTGGCTTTGGAACTGGATAAGGAGCAGAGGTTGGAAGAGTTTGCAGGGCTCAGCTGAAGACAGGAAGATGAGGGAAAGTTTAGAACTTAAAATATTAGAGGCTAATCAAGTGGTTGTGACCAAAGTGCTGATAGAAATATGGATAGCAAAGTCTAGGCTGAGGAGGTGTCAGATGGAAGTGAGGAACTTATTGGGAACGGGAGCAAAGGTCACCCTTGTTATGCCTTAACAAGGAACTTGGCCACATTGTGTTCATGCCCTAGGAATTTGTGGAAGGCTAAATATAGGAGTGATGACCTAGGGTATATGGCAGAAGAAATTTCTAAGCAGCATAGTATTTGATTAGTGACAAGTTGATTTTAACAACTTAAATCAACTTGAGAGCAAAGGAATGACTTAAAGTTGGAATTTACAATTAAAGGGGAAGCAGAGCATAAAAATTGGGAACATCCATAATCTGGCCAGTGGCACAGGAAAAAAGAGCATTTTTAGGTGAGGAATCTGGCTGAACAACCGCTTGCTAGGGAGATTAGCATGGATAAAAGAAAGCCAGGTGCTAATAGTCAGAACAATGGGAAAAAGTCCCCCAAAACATTTCAGAAATCTTTGAGGCCACCTCTCCCATCACAGGGCCAGAGGCATAGGAGGACAGAATGGTTTCAGGGGCCATGCCTAGGATGCCACTTCCCTGCACCATCTCAAGATGATGCTCTCTGCATCCCTGCTGCTCCGCCTCCAGCCATGGCTCAAAGGGTCCCAGGAACTGCTTGGGCCACCACTTGGAAGAGCACAAGCTATAACCTTGACAGATTCCACATGGTGTTAAGTCTGCAGGCATGAAGAATGCAAGAGTGGTAGAGGCTTGGCTGATTCCATCTTGATTTAAGAAGATGTATAAGAGAGTCTGGGTACCCAGGAAGAAGCCTCCTGCAGGAGCACAGCCCCTACAGAAACCCTCTATTAGGTCAGTGCCAAGGGAAAATGTGGGGTTGGAGTCCCCACAGAGTCCCCATTGAGTCACTGCTTAGTGGAGTTGTGGGACAGCAGCTTGCAACCTCAGCCTGGAAAAGCCACAGGCATTAGACCTCAACCTGTAAGAGGAGCCATGTAGGCTTTACCTAGCAAAGCCATGGACACAGGGCTGCCCAAGGTCTTGGAAGCCCACCCCTTGCACCAGTGTACCCAGGATGCAGGACATGGAGTTGAGAAAAGTAAAATAGCTTAGGGCAGTCTGAGCTATGTGAGAGACATGAGCATGGGACTTTCATCCCATCCTACTTCTCACCTCCCTTTCATTCCCCTGCACCCATCCCTGGGGACAATTGTTGAAAGACATCTTGTTCCTAACTAGCTGTCTCACTCATTACCTTCATGTTCCTGGAATTCATGATACAAAGAACAATGTATAGCCAATCAATATCTTATCTTATTTTAATGCAAATGCTTGGTAAACAACTTAGGAATTGCCTTTCTTTTCCTTTAAAGATCCACTTGTAACTGCTGCTTCTCAGAGTGTATATTCAGGGCAAATCTATACCCCTGGGTTGCAATCCTCAAGCTTGGCTCAAATAAGTTCCCTATTTATATTAAGTTTGCCTCAGTTTTTTCCTTTAGGGTGACAGAGTCAAAGGAGATTATTCTGAAGCTTTAAGATTTAATGTCTGCCCTGCTGGGTTTTGGACTTGCATGGGGCCAGTTACTCCTTTCTTTTGGCTGATTTCTCCCTTTTGGAGTGGGAATGTTTACCCAATGTCTGTTTCACCATTGTATCTTGGAAGTAAACAACTTGTTTTTGATTTTACAGTCTCATAGCTGGAAGGAACTTGCCTTGTGTCTCAGATGGGACTTTGGACTTTTGAGTCAGTGCTGGAACAAGTTAAGACTTTTGGGGACTATTGGAAGGAATAATTATATTCTGCAATGTGAGAAGGACATGAGACATGGGGGGCCAGGGGCAGAATGCTATGGTATGGATATGATTTGTTTGGCCCCACCAACTCTCCTGTTGAAATTTGATCCCCAGGGTTGAAGGTGGGGCTGGTGGGAGGCATTTGGATTGTGGGGGAAGATCCCTTATGAATGCCTTGGTGCCATTCTCACCAGAGTGAGTGAGTTCCCACTCTTAGTTCCTGCAAGATCTGGTTATTGAAAAGAGCTCAACAGCTCCTCTCCTCTTACTCTTCCTTCCTCCCTCACCATGTGATCTCAGCACACACTGGCTCCCCTCCACCTTCCAGTATGGGTGAAACTTCTTAAGGCACTCACCAGAAGCAGATGCTGGCACCATGCTTCTTGTACAGTCTGCAGATCTATAAGCCAAATAAACTTTTCTTTGCAAATTACCCAGTCTCAGATATTCTTTTTTTTTTTTTTTTTTTTTGAGACGGAGTCTTGCTCTGTCGCTCAGGTTGGAGTTCAGTGGCGCGATCTTGGCTCACTGTAACCTCCACCTCCTGGGTTCATGCCATTCTCCTGCCTCAGCCTCCTGAGTAGCTGGGACTACAGGCACCTGCCACCACGCCCGGCTAATTTTTTTGTATTTTTAGTAGAGACGGGGTTTCACCGTGTTAGCCAGGATGGTCTTGATCTCCTGACCCCGTGATCCGCCCACCTCAGCCTCCCAAAGTGCTGGGATTACAGGCATGAGCCACTGCTCCTGGCCCAGATATTCTTTATAGCAATGCAAATGGACTAAAATGGCATCTTAATGAAAGAGCAATAAGTTCTTAGAGAAGTGACAAGACAAAGGAAAAAGACTTTTGAGTTTCTAGAGTAGCAATTTGCGGGAAGGGAAATATATAGGGAGATTAATGGCACATAAGGGCTAGTTAGCAAGGTTTGCTATGTAGATTCCTTTGGGGAGTCTCCAGGATGATAAGAATCTAGGGTCATCTCCAGCTCTCTGGTGACTAACTTCTGTCTTTCCTGGTAGAAAGGGGAGGGAGGACATCTTTACAAATTTCTATCCTGCTTTTCGGCAAATGGGGGGAGGGCAGAAAGCTTTTCTTGTATTTGCTTCTTCTCAATTGCCTTCAGGTCAAAATAATTCTATGCCAAAGTGGCACATTTTGGAGTGGTATGTTCTACTACTATTCAAATTCAGTTGTCATAAATTACTCCCCCAAGAGCAACAGGGATGGTTGATTCTTTTTGTTTGTTTGTTAAGAGACAGGGTCTCACTCTGTCGCTCAGGCTGGAGTGCAGTGCTATCATTGTGGCTCATTGTAGCCCCAAACTCCTGGGCTCAAGTAATTCTCCTACCTTAGCCTCCTGAGTAGCTAGGACCACAGGCTTGCACCACTATGTCTGGCTAATATTTTATTTTATTTTTTGTAGTGACAGAGCCTCATTATGTTGCCCAGGCTGGTCTTGAACTCCTGGCTTCAAGCTATCCTCCAACCTGAGCCTCCTAAAATGCTGGGATTATAGGCATGAGCCACTACACCCAGGTAAAGATTGATTCTTCTCATCACAGACTAGAAGTCAGCACTATATATAAACAAATGTTGCCACAAGACTGTCATATCTCCTAAAGGCCCACTTATTTTTCCCCAAAGTCATTTGTTTTCCTATAAGTGTCCTTTCTGCCCCCTTCCCCTAGTAAGATGATATATAAACCCAAAATTCTAACCATCTCCTTGAGGCACATTTTTTCTTGTACGTATATTATTACATACAAGAACTCTTGTATGTATATTGTTAAAATCTATCTTTTCTCTTTCTAATCTGTATTTTGTCAGTTTAATTTGCAGACCCACAATCAACAAACCTAAGAGAGCAGAGGAAAAAATTTTCCTCCTCAAAGTAGTGGCAAAGATAATTTTCCTTCAAACTGACAATGGACAGACTAAAAGGAGAAAAAACGTACAAATGTATTGATATGCATAAGAACAGGAGTCATATATAACATGAGACTCAAAGAAGGGCCAGCAGGCTGAAGCTTAAATAGTGCCCTCTTCATTGGAGAATGCAGGAAATTGTGAGAGGTTAGTAAATGATTTTCAAGGGGAATAAATGGGCCAGAAGACAGACAATGGTCTGAGACAAAGTTTCTCTGGGCACTGGGTCATATGGTGGGAAGGTAAGGGGCAGAATCTCACTGTGAACAAAGGTTGTCTTACTATGCAGATAAAGTCTCCCAAGTAATCTCTTGGAGCGGCCCTCAGAAAAATAGATAAAACATCCACACCAGGCATGGTGGCTCACACCTGTAATCCCAGCACTTTGGGAGACCAAGGCACGTGGATCACTTAAGGACAAGAGTTTGAGACAGTCTGACCAACATGGAGAAACCCCATCTCAACTAAAAATACAAAATTAGCCAGGTGTGGTGGTGCATGCCTGTAATCCCAGCTACTCAGGAAGCTGAGGCAGGAGAATCGCTTGAACCTGGGAGGTGGAGGTTGCGGTGAGCTGAGATCGTGCCATTGAACTCCAGCCTGGGCAACAAGAGTGAAACTCCATCTCAAAAAAAAAAAAAAAAAAACCACACGCACACACACACAAAACACAAAAAATGTTCACCTGGGCGTGATGACTACTTTTAGTCTTTTCTTTTCTCCAGTAATTAGTATTTCCTGCGTATCTGATGACATTCTAAGGAGAGGGTCTTAAGAAATTGCATTTTTTTGGAAGAAGTTTTCCCTAGTCACATAAGGGAACTCCAGAGAGAGCCCCTCCCTGTGCTTCGTAGTTGGGGTTTGGTGGGCGGAGAAAAAAGAGAAGGTAAGAAAATCGTTGGTTCTGAGAGAGCTTCTGAGGCCTTCTAGTGTCCTTTAATTCAAAAGTGCTCAGCATATGCCAAAGCACTGTATTTTGGGGGTATTGTGCTCTCAGCCTCAACACTGACAACAGGTAATATCTTTCTTCTACTTTCCTGTACTAATGTTCTGCTTCCTGATACTTTCACCCACTGGACTGGTGGTTCCCATCTTTGGCTGCTCAGTGGACTCCCATGGGGAGCTTTTAAAAATATGGATGCTGCCCAGTGCTTGCTTTGAGAGTCTGAGGTGGGAGGATCACTTGAGGACGGGAGTGCAAGACTAGCTTTGACAACATAGCCAGACTCTCTTTCAAGCTATATGTGTATATATGTGTGTGTGTGTGTGTGTGTGTGTATGTATATATTTCAGACATGGTGGCACATGCCTGTAGTTCCAGTTACTTGGAAGGCTGAGTTGGGAGGATTACTTAAGCTCAGGAATTCAAGGTTGCAGTGAGCTATGATCATGTCATTGCACTTCAGCCTGGGCGAAAGAGCAAAACTCTGTCTGTTTTTTAAAAAAAGGTGGGGAAGAGAAGGAGGGTGATGCTTGGACCCTTGGGCCCTGCTCCAGAGGATCAGATTTAATAGTTTGGGCTGGCTGGTTCAAAACCATTGTCCTAGACTCTTCAGCTGTGGCTGTGGCACACACAATCAACCCAGGTGCCCTTTACCACATTTGCCAACTTTTCTTCCTTCATTGACCTAGAACTCAATTAGTGAGAAACTAATGAACATTTAGTTGTAAATGGATGGTTTACTCCCCTCCAAGAAGTGGAGGGAAGTACTTTTAATGTGAAGATATTGGTGAACAATAACAGGTCTCTAATTCTCAGGCTATTTGGCAGTGTGGAAATGTAAAGTGAACCTCTAGGGAATTTACTCTGAGAGTAAAGTGAAACTTTTGAGGCCAGACTCTAAGCTAGGGTAGCCAACTCTAACTGCACATTACAATCACCTGGGAGCTTTTTTATTTTTATTTTTATGTTTTTTTGTAAGAGACAGAGTCTCACTTTGTCATCCAGTGGCATGATTTCATTGCTCACTGTAGCCTTGAACTTTTGGGCTCAAGGTATCCATCCTCCTGCCTCAGCCTCCCAAGTGGCTGGGATTACAGGTGTGCACCACCACACCTGGCTAACTTTTAAAACTTTTTTTTTGTAGAGATGGAGGAGGAGGTCTCGCTGTATTGCCCAGGCTAGTCTTGAATTCCTGGCCTCAAATAATCCTCCCGCCTCAAGCCTCCCAAAGGGCTGTGATTACAGGCGTTACCCACCATGCCTGGCCCACTTGGGAGCTTTAGAAAACACCACCAAACCCCTATCCCAGACCAAAGAACTCAGAGTTTTGGTATGGTTGGACAAGGGCATATTTTAAAGTTCCCTAGGTGATTTTAATGTGCAGTTGAGGTTGCAAACCTCTGCCCTCAAGGCTTTCTGCTTTCCTTAGTTTCTTGCTGTACTCTTTTCATCTGTTCTGGGTTCTCAGGAGATGTTTTGATCTTGGAGTTTCATTTGTTTGTTTATAATTGCCCTAGAGCAACATGAGCTCAGAAGTGGAGGGTTGGGGTTGGCTCTTCCTGTAGGTAAATGTGGTAAGTTAGAGACTGCCTCTGTGTGTGTGTGCTGGAGATCTGTGTAGCTGTGTCAGTTTACACACATACCTTAAAAGAGAAGCTATTCTTGCTTATCCACATGCCACTTACTTGGTAATTTCACATGTGTCCAACACAAGTGAGAACCAAGGAACAAGCCCCCCAGAAGTTCCTCTACCATCAAATAGGGTCCCTGATATCATTACAGGTTGAGCATCCCTGATTCGAAAGTCCAAAACCTGAAATGCTCCAAAACCCAAAACTTTTACATTTTATTCAATTTTATTTTCTTAGAGACAGGGTCTCATTCTGTTGCCCAGGCTGGAGTGCAGTGAGTGGTGCAATTATAGCTCACTGCAGCCTTGATCTCCTGTGCTCAAATGTCTTCCCACCTTAGCCTCCTGAGTAGCTGGGACTATAGGCATGCACCACCACACTTTGCTCAAAATCCAAAACTTTTGAGTGCTGACTTGATACCACAAGTGGAAAATTTTACACCTCATGTGATGGGTCACAGTTAAAATGCAGGTGTACAACACACAGTTTATTTGGAGTCCCCAAGGGAAAAAAGACAGTCCCAGTTCCCTTCAGTTGCAATGTATCTTTTCTGCCCATGCCCAGGTTCCTTCACACAAGCACACCCACAAAGGGTTACAAAATGACATGTGTACAGGTTGGATGTGCCAATGGCAGGTTTCCCACAATGCAGTACGTAGGGACAAGGCCTGACGGTGTGTGCATTATTCATTTTTTTTTAAAAATTCTCTTCCTGTAGTGAAGAGATGTTCTTGAAAATGTCAAAAAGGCCTGCAGACACCTTTATGGGTAACAGCAAAAGAAAAAGAGGAAACATTTATATGTATAGCACAGGAAGTCAAGCTGTTGAAAAAGCTGGACAGCAGTGCAAATGCAAAACGTCTTACAGAAGAGTATAGTGTTCGAGTGGCCATTATATATGACCTGAAGAAACAGAAGGATAAACTGTTGAGGCTCTACACTGAGAGTGATGAACAGAAGAAGTTAATGAAACACAGAAAAACACTGCATAAAGCTAAAAATGAAGATCCCAATTGTGTATTGAAAGAGTGGATCTATCAGCATTGCCATGAACACGCCCCTTAATGGTATGCTGATCATGATACAAGCAAAGATGTGTCACAATGAACTAAAAATTAAAGGGAACTGTAAATATTCAACAGATTCTTTGCAGAAATGTAACAAAAGACATAACATTACATTTTTAAAGATTTCTGGTGATGAAACATCTGCTGATCACAAAGCAGTGGAGGAATACACTGATGAGTTTGCCAAGGTCATTGCTGATGAAAATCTGGTGCCAGAACGAGTCTATAATGCTGATGAAGCATCATTGTTTTAGTATTATTGCCCCCAAAAGACACTGACTACAGCTAATGAGACAGACCTTGCAGGAATTAAGGATGCCACAGAGAGAATAACTGTGCTGGGATGTGCTGATGTGGCAGGCATGCTAAGTGTACACTTGCTGTGATAGGAAAAAGCTTGCATCCTTGCTGTTTTCAAGGAAAGAATTTCTTATCAGTTTATTATTATGCTAACAGAAAGGCATGAATCACTAGGGACATCTTTTCTGATTGTCTTCACAAACATTTTGTACCAGTGGCTTGTTCTCACTGCTGGGAAGCTGAACTAGATGTTGACTGCAAGATTTTGTTATTTCTTGACAACTGTTCTGCTCATCCTTTGGCTGAAATTCTCATAAAAAATAATGTTTATGCCATGTACTTTCCCCAAACATGGCTCTATTAATTCAGTCATGTGACCAGGGTATCCTTAAATCAACAAAGAGTAAATATAAAAACTCTTTCTTGAACAGTATGCTAACAGCAGTGAACAGAAGTGTGGGTGTGAAAGGTTTTCAAAAGAAGTTTAGCAAGAAGGATGCCATATATGCTGTTGTAAATGCTTGGAACACAGTGAAGACAGTTGTGTAGGCCTTGAACAATGTCTGGCCTGCAACTATGTTCAGTGATGACAATGAACAAGGTGGTGATTTTGAAGGATTCCGTATGTCAAGTGAGAAAAAAGCAATGTCTGACCCCCTTACATATGCAAACAAACAAACAAACAAAAAAAACAACCTTCAGAATCTGTCTCTAAGCTGGGAGAAGTGGATATTGAAGAAGTTTTCAAGATCAATAAGGAGGCTCTAGTTGTTCATTCATTTACTGATGGTGAAAAAGTCAAAATGGCTCTAAATCTAGTTGATCATAATAATAGAGATATGAAGATGTTATTGTTAATGTAACACTGCAGAAAAAGTGCCTATAGACCATGTGGTGAAAATGTGTGATGGGCTTATTGAAGGGCTGGAGCAGTTTAACAGAGCAAGAAATCATGTCAGTTTATAAAATCCAAGAGAGATTTTAAGACAAAAACAGTTGTGAATAAGGCAGAGGACTCTGGAGGAAACATTCTAAAAGCCATCCAGCAGAATACCTCCTCATCTCTACAAGACCCACTTCCTGGGCCCTCAACTGCTTCTGATGTTTCTTCTCACCTACGAAATAAAGTACAGCACACAGTAACTTTTTATTCAAAACATATTAGCTGGACCCTGGGGGCTCATGCCTTTAATCCCAGAGTTTTGGAGGCTGAGGTGGGAGAATGGCAAACCCAGGAGTTGGAGACCAGCTTGGGCAACACAGCAAAAAACCATCTCTACAAAAAATAAAAAAAATTAGTTGGGCATGGTGGCATGTGCCTGTAGTCCCAGCTGCATGGGAGGCAGAGGCAGGAGGATCACCCGAGCCTAGGGAGATTGAGGCTGCAGTGAGCCATGATCGTGCCACTGCACACCAACCTGAGTGACAGAGTGAGAGCATGTCTCAGAAACAAACAAAACACAAAAAACAAAAAACAAACCCCACTAAAAATGACAACAAAAGCCTGCCGTTGTTTGTTGCTGTTGTTTTGCAGCTGATCCAGGTGTTCTGGTGATGCTACTATGCTGCTTAATTACCATGAGTACATTATTTTTTCACTCTATTAATGATATGTAAGATTTTTTACTCTTAAATATTTACATGTGAATAATGGTAAGAAAATGATTGCCTATCGGTAGCATATAAATTCAGAGTTAGGAGTGATGGTGATGCCAAACAACCACAGATTGTCCACATGGGTGGCTGCGATTGTGACACCTTTGCTTTCTGAAGGTTCGCTTTGTTCCATGCACAAAATTACTAAAAAATTGTATAAAATTACCTTTAGAATATGTGTATAAGATGTATATAACAAATAAATAAGTTTAATGTTTAGACTTGAGCCCCATAGCCAAGACATCTCATTATATATAAGCAAATATTCCAAAATCTTTTTAAAAATCTGAAATCTGAAACACTTCTTGTCCCAAGTATTTTAGATAAAGGATACTTGGCCGGGTGTGGTGGCTCACGCCTGTAATCCCAGCACTTCAGGAGGCCGAGGCGGGCGGATCATGAGGTCAGGAGACTGCAACCATCCTGGCTAACATGGTGAAACCCCGTCTCTACCAAAAAATAGAAAAAATTAGCCGGGCTTGGTGGCGGGCGCCTGTAGTCCCAGCTACTCGGGAGGCTGAGGAGAATGGCGTAAACCTGGGAGGCGGAGCTTGCAGTGAGCCAAGATCGTGCCACTGGGCGACAGAGCGAGACTCCGTCTCAAAAAAAAAAAAAAAAAGGATACTCAACCTGCATTGAATTAACATAGCATACTTGGCGTCACCAAATTAACATAGCATACTTGGCTTCGCTGCTGAATTCTACCAAATAGTTAAGCACTAGTGCCAATGCTACTCAAACTATTCTGAAAAACAGAAGAGGAGATGATACTTCCAGACTCATTCTACAAGGCCAGCATTACCCTGATCCCAAAACCAGACAAAGACACATCAGAAAATGAAAACTACAGGCCAAGATCTCTGATGAATATTGATGCCAAAATCTTCAATGAAATACTATCAAAGTGAATTCAACAATACGTTAAAAAAATCATTTATCATGACCAAGTGTGATTTATCCCAAGGATGCAAGGGTGTTTCAACATACACAAATCAATCAATGCGATACATCATATATACAGAGTGAGGGACAAAAAAAAAATGATAATTTTAATGAATGCTAAAGAAGCATTTGGTAAAATTCAATATCTCTTCATGATAAAAACCCTCAACAAACTGGGTGTAGAAGGAGCACACCTCAACACAATAAAAGCTATATATGACAGACCCACAGTTAGTATTATACTGAATGGGGAAAAACTGAAAGCCTTTCCTCTATGATTTGGAACACAACAAGGATGCCCACTGTCACCACTGTTATTCAATGTAGCACTGGAAATTCTAGCTAGACCAATCAGATGAAAGAGACATGAAGGGCATCCAAATTGGAAAGGAAGAAGTCAAATTTATCCTTGTTTGCAGATGATATAATTTTATATTTGGTAAAACCTAAAGACCCAACCAAAAAACTATTAGAACTGATAAACAAATTCAGCAAAGTTGCAGGATACAAAATCAACATACAAAATCAAAAAATTTGTAAATGTCAACATCGAACAATCTGAAAAGAAATCAAAGCAATCCCATTTACAATAGCTACAAATAAAATAAAATACTTAGGAATTAACCAAGAAGTGAAAGATCTCTGCAATGAAAATTATAAAACATGGATGCAAGAAATTGAGGAGGACACAAAAAATGGATATTCCATGTTCATGGATTGGAAGAATTGATATCATTAAAATATCTATACTACCCAAAGCAATCTACAGATTTAATGCAACCCTATCAAAATACCAATGACATTCTTTACAGAAATAGAAAAAAATCTAAAATTAATATGGAACCACAAGAGACCAAGAATAGCCAAAGCTATCCTAAGCAAAAAGAGCAAAATTGGAGGAATCACATTACCTGACTTTAATTATACTACAGAGTTATAGTAACCAAAATGGCATGGTACTGGCCTAAAAACAGACACACAGACCAGTGAAACAGAATAGAGAGCCCAGAAATAAATTCATACATCTACAGTAAACTCATTTTTGACAAAGTTTCCAAGAACATACATTGGGGAAAAGACTGTTTCTTCAATAAATGGTGCTGGGGGAAAACTGGATATCCATATGCAGAAGAATGAAACTAGACCCCTATCTCTCTCCATATACAAAAATCAAATCAAAATGGATCGAAGGCTTAAATCTAAGGTCCCAAACTATGAAACTACTAAAAACAACATTGGCGAAACTCTCCAGGACATTGAAGTGGGAAAAGACTTTTCTTTTTGCCTCAGGCATAGCAACCAAAGCAAAAATGGACAAATGGGAGCACATCAAGTTAAAAAGCTTCTGTACAGCAAAGGAATCAACAAAGTGAAGAGACAACCCATGGAATGGAGAAAATATCTGCAAACTACCTATCTGAAAAGGGATTAATAACCAGAACATATAATGAGCTCCAAAAACTCTATAGAAAAAAAAGTAATAATAGATTTAAAATGGGCAAAAGATCTGAATAGACATTTCTCGAAAGAAGACATACACATGGCAAACAGGTATATGAAAAGGTGCTCTGCATCAATGATTATCAGAGAAATGCAAATCGAAACTACAGTGAAATATCATCTCACCCCAGTTAAGATGGCTTTTATCCAAAAGACAGGCAATAATAAATGCTAGCAAGGATGTGGAGAAAAAGGAGCTCTCATTCACTGCTGGTGGGAATGTAAATTAGTACAATCACTATGGAGGACAGTTCGGAGGTTTCTCAAAAAACTAAAAATAGAGCTATCATATGATCCAGCAATCCCACCGCTAGGTGTACACCCAAAAGAAAGGAAATCGGTATATTGAAGAAGTATCTGCACTGTCAGGTTTATTGCAGCACTGTTCACAATAGTCAAGATTTGGAAGCAACCCGAGTGTCCGTTAACAGATGAAGAAATAAAAAAATGTGGTACATACACACAATGGAGTACTATTCAGCTATCAAGAAAGAATGAAATCCTATCATTTGCAACAACACGGATTGAGCTGGAGGTCATTACGGTAAGTGAAATAAGCTGGGCAAAGAAAGACAAACATCACATGTTCTCACTTATCTGTGGGAGGTAAACATTAAAACAATTGAACTCTTGGAGATGAAGAGTAGAAGGTGGTTACCAGAGGCTGAGAAGGGTAGCTGGGGAGGGTGAGGATAGAGGTGAAAGAGGGATGATTAAGGGGTACAAAAAAATAGAAAGAATGAATAAGACCTAGTATTTGCTAGCGCAACAGGATGATGATAGTAAAAAAAAAAAAAAATTAATTGTACATTTAAAAATAAGTAAAAGAGTATAATTGGATTGTTTGAAACACAAAAGATAAATGCTTGAGGTGATGGATACCCTATATACCCTGATGTGATTATTACACTTTGTATGCTGTATCAAAACATCCAATGTAACCCATAGATATACACAACAACTATGTACCCACAAAAATTAAAATGAAACAAAAACACATAATATACTGATTGATGTTCTGTGACCTCAAGTTAATTGGAAAAGTTGGGTCACGTGTCCTTAAGAAGGCAGGGAGCCCACAGGCATTTAACATGCTTTCTATCCATTGTGATGGGCTGTTCCTGCCTGAAGGGGTCAGCTGCAAATATTTGGGACAGATTTATTTGCAACCAGTTACGTAGGTTATTCCTATGTGTGTCTGTGTTAGGGATTATAATATTATTATAATATTTGTTGAGCACTTGTGTACTAGATACTGTGCTAGGCACGCTAGAATGTATTGTTTCATTTATTTCTCACATCAACTTTTTTTTTTTTTTTTTTTTTTGAGATGGAGTCCCCAGGCTGTCGCCAGGCTGGAGTGCAGTGGCGCGATCTCGGCTCACTGCAACCTCCGCCTCCCGTGTTCAAGCGATTCTCCTGCCTCAGCCTCCCGAGTAGCTGGGACTACAGGCACGTGCCACCACGCCCAGCTAATTTTTGTATTTTTAGTAGAGACGGGGTTTCACCATGTTGGCCAGGATGGTCTCGATCTCTTGACCTCCTGATCCGCCCGCCTTGGCCTCCCAAAGTGTTGGGATTACAGGCGTGAGCCACCGCACCCGGCCCACATCAAACTTTTTAGGCAGGAACTACTATATCTCCATTTTAGGGAGAGGCAACAGAAGCACAAGGAAGTCAGGCAGCTGACCCAAGCTCGTTTGCATCCGGGGTTTCAAATCCAGGGCTTTCTGCACGGTCAGCACTCTCAGCACAACACTTGCACTCTGGACTCACCACTTGCAACCTGGGTGCTCCCTGAAGGCCTGGGTTTGATTGAAGAGTCTCAGAAATCTCCCAGCGGCATTTCCTGGAGACATTTCAGAATGCCCAGCTGCCTAGATGGTGAGAAGAGCACCAGGAAATGCCTCCCTCTGGGGAAAATCTAAGTGGGGACTGGAGCCGACTGTGTGGATTCAGGGCTCTCACGCCCCTCGCAGGCTCGCTGAGCTGGGCGGTGCTGTTAATTCAATGCAGATTGAGTGTCCTTTATCCAAAATGCTTGGGACCAGAAGTGTTTCAGATTTTGGATTTTTTTTTTTTTTTTTTTCAGATTTCGGAATATCTGTATATACAGAATGAGATCTCTTGAAGACGGGGCCCAAGTCTAAACATGAAATTCATTTTTTTCATATACATCTTTTACATGTAGTCTGAAGGTAATTTTATACACTGTTTTAAATGGTTTTGTACATAAGACAAAGTTAGTGTACATTGAACCACCGGGGTCACCACCAACAGAAATGTCTCAGCCGAGAATAAACTTGGCTTCCCAAGTCCTGTCTGTGGGTAGACGGCCCACAAATCCCAACACATTCCAACATCTCCCTCTGCTGGCCTCTGCCTGACATTACAGACAAATAATTGATTTATTCCCCCACCCAAGTCTGGCACCCCACTGCCACCAACATATACACATCTTGCAGACATAAGAGATTTTAGTGCCTCTGTGTCTCTTTCCCTCTTCTTTTGGTAGCACTGCCCTGTTCTCTGGGGGGAGACTGGCCCTCTCCCCTTGCCCACGTTACCCGTTCCCAATGGAGCCACAGTCTCAGAATCCTGTCATTCCTGGCCGTGGCAAGGGGCACATGGCCTGGGGGTGGTGACAGTAATGGATGGGTCTGAGGGGTGAGTGCCTAGTCAACCTAAATGGGACAGTTCTGGGGCATTATATATACACTTGGAAGTCCCTTCTTCCTCTAGGGTCTCCGTCGGTGGGGCAGTCAGCCTAAGAAAGTCCCTCCTCAGCAGGACAGAGCAAGGCCACTGCACAGAGACATCCTAGGGAGGGAAGGCTGGAGGCACACTCAGATCCACACCCTGGATCTACATTCCTAGATCCAGGCCCAGAGGGCCAACCAGTTTGCTGTGGGACTTGAAACTGAAGTGGAGAAAAAAAGCCACACACGTTGAAGCTGGGGGCTCCCTAGAGATTTGACCACCATTGCAACTGAGCATGTGGACTTGGCTGTGCACACTGGTCACTGTACCTGGGAATATACTGAGTCAGTCTGCACAGTATTCATTAGCATTCATTTTATTAGTTTTTCAGCCATTTCTTGTGTACATCTTTTTGTTTATTTCCACCCCCCAACCCCCATCCCAACTGCCAAGCTCTCTCACTGTCTCCTGAGCAGGGACAGGTGCTTTCATTTTGTCCAGTGGTGCAGGTCCTGGTTCTGCGATTTTAAATTAGAAAGACATCAGGCCAAGCCTCAGTTTACCCAGTGATGGGGGAGCCCTATGGCAGGAGCACACCTGGTCTCTCCCCATCTCCCACACAGCCTCTGGCTGCAGTGACACTGGAACCCAGGGAGGCAGGATGTTCCCAAATGTCCCTTAGTGGAGTAACAAATGGCAATGGCTTGGCAATCATATTGCCTAGAGCTGGGAGTCCCAAATGCAGCAACAACAACTAAAAGTGTAAATGTTAATGCTAATGTCGCTTGTGCATTCTAAGGATGATGGTAAAATTCCCATTTCTCATACAGGGAATAGGAGGAATTCCTCTCGCCATAGTAGTCAGCCTGGCGTCTGGTCCTGCTCTGCCTGCCATGTTCCTGGATCCCCTTCCCAGGCCAAGGTTCAGCTCTCCATCCCTGCTGCTGCTTGTGTGGTGGTGATCCAGCTCCCTTAGTCAAGGGTCATATCTTGACCCCTCCCACTTCCAGCTCATATTCTGCACTTTGAGGGACTGGAAGGGCTATGGTTTGAATGTTCATGTCTACTTCAAAATTCATGTTGAGCCTTAATCCCCAGAGCAACAATATTAAGAAATGGGCCTTTAGGAGGTGATTAGGCCGCTTGGGCTCTGTCCTCATGGGTGAGATTATTGTCCTTAAAAAAGGGCCAAAGGGAGAGACTTTGCTCCCCTTCATTCCTTTTGCCACAAGAGAACACCTGGACGATGCCATCTATGAGGAATAGGCCCTCACTGGACACCGAACCTGCTGGTGCCTTGATCTTGGACTTCCCAGCCTCAAGAACTATGAGAAAATAAATTTGTTTTTTATAAATTACCTGGTCTCAGGCATTTTGTGATAGAAGCACAATTGGACTAAGGCAGAAGACTGCAGTTCAAAAATGGCTGGCTTGGAGCCAGAGAGGTGCATGGCTCAAGCTTCAAGACCTCTTTCTTGAATGGGTCTCTTCTAAATCAATATTAGCTTTCAAACCTAATATGAGATAAATAATTTTACACCTTCTGTTTTGAGGAGACTCCACCATATTGTATAAGCCCACAGAATTTTCATCCATCTGGCCAGTAGGGGAGCCCTAGGGAGGGCCTAGCCTGACTTAAGGAACTGTGAGGTCTAACATCCAGTCTTGCTTTGTTCTTTGGTGTTTCCAGCTGGGGGATGCTCAGGTGGGTGCAGTCAGGTGATTGGTCTTTTCCGTGGAGTTTATCCATGTGGGAGGAGCTTGGGCTTCCTCTCAGCATGGCAGCCTCTGCAAAGTCAGCCCTGGGAGGTGAAGGTGTCAAGAGTGAGCATTCCAGCGAGCAATGCAGAAATGCATGATAGTTTTTCTAACATCCGTTTTAAGCTTGCCCTTTCCTACATTATACATTTCTTCAGATCATAAGTTTTGTTGCCCACTCAACACCGGTGCCAGTTTGGAGAAGGGAGAGGCCACCCAGATCCACACATGGGGCCAAGCAGAAGGCACCACAGAGACCCAAATCAGTATAAAGTGGGGTTCTAAGGATCAGAAAAAGTGAAATCTCTCCCACGAGCCCCAGCAGAAGGCATGGCCCCTCTCGCTCAAGGAGAGTTGGGATGGGAGTGTTATGATTGGCATACACCAGGTGTGAGTCTGGACCTGGGCACCTGCTAGCAGGTGTGGAGGGAAGAATGGCTCCTGGCTTGGCTGCTCTTGGTGTCAGCCACAGGCCCCTACTGGCAGGGCTTCCTGTCTTCTAGGCACTCCTTAGGACATGAGGTACAGGAGCTCCTACCCTGAGAACATGCAATGGATGGCACCTGGCTCTTCTTTAGGGCCACCAAATTCTGCCAGATTCTGTCCAACCAGGGCCAGCTTCGTGAGTGCATGACCCACACACAGGTCCCTGTTTCAGAAGGACTCGTGCTTGCTTTAAGCTCTGCTGTCACCATTGTCACACCCAGTGACAGTGACACTCCCATCCCAACTCTTCTTGAGTGAGACGGGCCATGCCTTCTGCTGGGGTTTGTGGGAGAGATTTCACCTTTTCTGATCCTTAGAACCCCTCTTTATACTGATTTGGGTCTCTGTGGTGCCTTCTGCTTGGCCCAATGTGTGGGTCTGGATGGCCTCTCCCTTCTCCAAACTGCCACTGGTGTTGAGTGGGCAACAAAACTTATGATCTGAAGAAATGTATAACGTATAATGTAGGAAAGGGCATTTTGACATTCTGAGTAGTTTTGGGGCCAGGGGCCCTGCATTTTCATTGCAGGTCCTGCCTGGGAGCATAGGAGATACAGGTTCAAGAGCAGATGGGACCAGAGGCCAGGTGTGTGGATCCAGAGAGGACAGAGTCCTGGGCCTTCTTACCCTGTTAGTCTACAGATGAGGAAAAGGAGGTGTCCGGGGAGAAGAGACCTAAGGGGTCCACATAGCTGGTTAGAGGTGAGACCAAGGCTCTGTGTTTCTACACCAAACTCCCTGAGCTAAAGCAGCCCCGAGGAATACCACGGAGGCATGATAGGTCCAGTGGCCACCCTCTGCAGAGGCAGCACAGAGCTATGGGGGCAGCCCGGGGTGTCATCAGATGGACAGGAACCCGATTCCCAGCTGTGGGACCTTGGACAAGACCCTCAGCCTTCCTGTGTCCTCACTGGGAAACCAAGGATAACACTCATGGCCGTTGTGAGGACTCCCTGGGGTGGAAAGAACCAGCTGTGCCCTGTAAGTAAGTGTTTAATAAGTGTTAGTCCCCCTTGCTTGGTCCCTGCCCCTGGGGACAAGCCACGGCATCCACAGCTAGGGCCGCTGGACCCAGAGCACTGGGGGGACTTTTGGGCTCTCTGTCTGGGTGGGGGCTCCCTCCATGGGCTCGCCTGTCCCTGTGCTGCGAAGTCCACTTGCCTGTGCATGCTCCCCACCTCACATCCAACGATTGGCACAACAGTTGCAGAGCCCTGGAGGCTCCTATCTGAAGTGGCCTTACCCCTTCGTGGCTGGAGGTTGGGGACTTCTCAGGAACGGGGTTGGAGGAGCGGTGCCATGGAGGAACAGGGGAAGCTTCCACTTACTGCCACGTCCCATTCCATGGCTCATCTGCATCCTCAGCACTGGACGCAGTGAGTGGCACATGGCAGTGCTCAGCAAACGTCTGATGAGTGAGTGAATGAATGAAAGAAGAATGGAAACGCCAGGTACAGTGGCTCACATCTGCAATCTCAGCACTTTGGGAAGCCGAGGCAGATGGAACGCCTGACGTTAGGAGTTCAAAACCAGCCTGGCCAACATGGCAAAACCCTGTCTCTACTAAAAATACAAAAAGTAGCCAGGCGTGGTGGCACGTGCCTGTAATTCCAGCTATTTAGGAGGCTGAGGCAGGAGAATCACTTGAACCTGGGAGGCGGAGCTGAGATTGTGCCGCTGCACTCCAGCCTGGGTGACAGAGCGAGATTCTGTCTCATCTATCTCAAAAAAAGAAAAAAATAAACGAGAATAGGAACAATGCCTGGAAGGAGAGAGAACTTACCAAAAATGTAAGCAGACAAGGAGGGTCTCCAGGGACTACAGGAATGTAATCCACTCAAGCAATCAGGGTATTTTACAGCCTCCTGCCCTGCAGCCTGGTTTTCCCAAACCCTTTGTGGAATGTGGTCACCTAGTTGGCTGGAACCGGCTCCTGACAGACCCCGGCAACTTATAGATGAGCCTCAGTGAACTTTCCTCATGACCATGCTAAAGTATCCACCCTGGGTGGAGCTGTAGCTTTATAACCGTAACATGCAACCCACATGCTGGCGTGATGACTTGCTGTGCCTGCGCCGCTAGGACCCCCGTCTCCATGCAGCAATGCACCCTCTGCTCTCTGCATCACCCCCATAAAACCCTTCTGTCACTTCCCTCAGGGAGACACTGCTTTGGAGAATAAAACTCCTATTGATCAAAACCTGTGTTCTTGTGGGGAGTCATTTGTTACTTGCCAGGCAAATGAACCCCGGTGTTTTCGGGTAACACCTTCAGGCTCTGTTTCTTTTAGGGTCTGATTTTTAAATGCTGAGCAGAAATTTCCTTGAGACCTGTGTAAAGAGTGCAGTGTAGCTGAAGGATCATAAACCAGAAATCTTTGGCCCTGCACCCTGGGTGCTTTCTAAACTTCCGGGATGTTGCAACAGCCTCTGGTGCTTAGAAAAGCACCACCTTATCACTCTTGCCCTCTTGCCCTTGCAACTGGGTTGTTTCGGTTCCAAGCTCACATGGCTTCTTTCCACTGGGTGGTTGCTGCAGGATGGGGCCAAAAGCAGGCAGTAGAGTATAGAACAGTGGCTCTCAAACTTCAATGTGAATAAATTGCCAGGAGGGCTGCTGAAACCCAGATGGCTGGGCCCTACCCCCAGAGCCTCTGATGCTGCAGGTCAGGGGTGGGGCTCAAGAATTTTTCTTCCATTAAGTTCTCAGGTGATGCTGAGGCTACTGGTCCAGGGACCACACTTTGAGAACCACTGGTATAGATCATCGCACCAAGAACATGGAGACAGGCGCTCCGCTGTAAAGTCCCGGTGACTTGGGTAACCCACCTATCCTCTTTTTGCTGTTTTCTCATCTCTGAAATGATGATAATAACAATCCCTAACTCAGAGTCATTGCAAGAATTAGATGCAATAATATGTGTAAAGCATATGCCACAGTCTCTGGCATATAGTAAGTGCTTGTGATACAGTATTGTGACTCATGATAAGATATATGTTTTCGTTTTGTTTTGAGACAAAGTCTTGCTCTGTTGCCTAGGCTGGAGTGCAGTGGTGTGATTGCGATTCACTGCAGCCTCGATATTTTGGGCTCAAGTAAACCTCCCGCCTCAGCCTCCTGAGTAGCTGGAACTACAGACATGGGCCAGCTACTTTTTAAAAATTTTTATTTTTAGTAGAGATGAGGTCTGGATATGTTGCCCAGGCTGGTCTCAAACTCCTGAACTCAAATGATTTTTCCACCTTGGCCTCCCAGAATGTTGGGATTATAAGTGTGAGCCGCCACACCTGGCCAAGATATAATATACATGTTTGGCTTTCATCCCTGTTTCCTGGCACGCAACTCCTAAAACCCTTGGAATCTCTAAAGCAATGTATCTTGTTGCATGCTGATGAATTAACTGTTGGCTGGCCAGGAAGATTGGGACTTTCACTCCCACTCCTAGCCTTCAGAGACGGCAGAGGGGCTAAAGGTTAAGTTGGTCACCAATGGTCAATGATTTCATCAATTATGCATATGTAATGAATCCTCCATAAAAACCGAGAAGGACTGGGTTCGGTTGTTTCTGGACAGTGGAACACATGGAAGTTCCTAGGGGGTGGCGTGTCCAGAGAGAGCATGGAAGCTCTGAGACTCTTCTCCCATGCCTCGTCCATAACATGTTCTTCTATAACATGTTCATCTGCGTCCTCTGTGTCAACCTAAAAGGAAGAGGCTGAAGTGCAAAATGTGACTTAAAGAGTTTACTTGAGCTGGGTGTGGTGGTTTATGCCTGGAATCCCAGCACTTTGGGAGGCCAAGGCGGGAGGATCACTTGAGCCTAGGAGTTTGAGACCAGCCTGGGCAACATAGTGAGATCCGATCTCATCAAAAAGCACCAAATTAGCCAGGCTTGGTGGTACACACCTGCAGCCCCAGCTACTTGGGAGGCTGAAATGGGACGTTGACTTGAGCCTAGGAGGTTGAGGCTGCAGTGAGCTGTGATTGTGCCACTGTACTCCAACATGGGTGACAGAGCGAGACCCTGTCTCAAAAATAAAAAATAAAAAATAAAAATAAGAAAATAGTTTACTTGAGCAAAAATAAGGACAGCTGCCCAAAAAACTCAGACCCAAGTAATCCTGGATATGAGCTTCACGTGGCCTTTTTTGCAGGCAGGTTTTTAAAGGAAACAAAAGTGAAACAGGGAATGGCTGATATAAAGTTCTGTTGGAAATTCTGTTTTTCAGGAATGACATCGATTAGCAATTGGCTATACACTGTTACGCTATAGGATGTGGGTTATATGCTGGGTGAGGCATAATTAGGTTAATCCACAGCTACTCGTGGCAATAGCAAGCAGTTTCAAGAGATGCAACATAGCTCAAAGCAGGCAAGAGGATGTGATCGCAGTCTCATTTCAATGCCTCCTCTCTGGGCTTAATAATTTGAAAGGGCTCCCATTCCTCAGATAAGAGTTATATTCTGGGGTGGGCATGGTGGCTCACGCCCCTACTCCCAGCACTTTGGGAGGCTGAGGCAGGTGGATCCTTTGAGGTCAGGAGTTTGAAACCAGCCTGGCCAACATGGTGAAACTCCATCTCTACTAAAAATACAAAAAATTAGCTGGGCATGGTGGTGGGTGCCTGTAATCCCAACTACTTGGGAGGCTGAGGCAGGAGAATCACCTGAACCCTGGAGGTGGAGGTTGCCATGAGCCAAGACCGCGCCATTGCACTCCAGCCTGGGCAACAAGAGTGAAACTTTGTCTCCAAAAAAAAAGAAAAAAAAAAAGAGCTATTTTCTTTCCTCATTGTAATATCCTTTATAATAAACTGGTAAACATGTGTTTCTGTGAGTTCTGTGAGCCGCTCCAGCAAAGCAATTGACTCCGAGGAGGGAGTCATGGGAACCCTGAGAGCAGCCCATCGGTAAGAAACACAAGACATCACCTGTGCTTGTGATTGGCATCTGAAGCAGGGACAGTCTCGTGGGGCTAGGTCCTCACCTCATGCTGCTTCCAGGTAGACAGTACCAGAATTGAGTTAAGTTATAGGACACACAGCTGGCATCTGCTGCAGAACTGGTTGTAATCCCAACACTTTGGGAGGCTGAGGTGGGCAGATCATTTGAGGTCAGGAGTTCGAGACTCGTCTTTACTAAAAATACAAAAAGTAGCCGGGCATGGTGGCACATGCCTGTAGTCCCAGCTACTCGGGAGTCTGAAGCAGGAGAATCTCTTGAACCCAGGAGGCGGAGGTTGCAGTGAGCTGAGATCGTGCCACTGCTCTCCAGCCTGGGTGACAGAGTGAGATTCCGTCTTAAAAAAAAAGTTACTTTGTTCTAGTCTGGATCCAGCCAGGGTCCATGCACTACGCTGCGTTGATTTGTCTCTCAGAGGCTCTCCTCTCTTTATTTCCCCGTAGCATGTATTTTATTTCGACAAAACTGGATTGTTTGTTGTGCCACCCAGATTTTGCTGATTGTATCCCCATGGAGTAGTTTGACACGTTCTTTCCCTGCCCCCTGTATTTCCTGAAAGCTGATAGATCTGGGGTTTTGATCAGATTGGGGTTAGATTATTTGGGAAGAAGACCCAGAGGTGCTGCAGTGGTTTCATCACATGGTTCCCAGCTGACAGGGAACTCTGGAGAGCAGGGACACATCTTATTTATTTGTGTATCTCCAGAGCCTAATGCAGGACTGCAGTGTTGCAGTCTATAAACATGTGAGCCCAAAGACCAAGAATTTCAGCAGCGGCCTCTGTAAAGGTGAGAACCTGGCCTCCATTTGCTTTAGGCTCCCTGGACCCAGCAGTGGGTATGGGCGACTTGTATCCCTTCTCCCAGTCAATGTGATGCTCCCTCTCTGTCCAGGATCTCCTCCTTACCCTGGATCCACCCCAGACCCGGGCATGGTGGGTGAGTCTGCTCCAGGGCTGTTCTGTCTCAGGCTCTCCCTGTCCCCAGGATGGACAGAGATGGGGGCAGGAGGAAGTGGAGAGTCATCATTTCCTTTTTTCCATGAAAAGCCCAAGAGGAGGCAACGTGGAGTGTTAGGGTGAGGGCTCTGGGGCCAGATGCCTGCATTTGCAGCTCGGCCCTGCCCCTTACCAACTGTGCATCTTGCACAACTTACTTAACCTCTCTGTGTCTCAGCTTCTTACTCTATGAAGAAAGAATAAGTTAGTGCCTAGTCCATGTAATAGCATAGAATAGACTTCCTGGTGCACAGTTCCAAAATGCTGCTGTTGACTATTCTTCTTGTAATTAGCTATTTAACCTGCCTGGACTTCCAGGCGAGCACTGGGGCGTCTCAGGTGGTGCAGTTGGGGAAGGAAGTGTCCCCTGGGGGGAGGCAGGAGGAGCCCTGGGGAAGGCAGCTTCGCCCCAGTGCAGCTTCCCTTGCTCTCTGATGCCTGAGCATGAACCACGGATGAGTCATCTCTCAGGTAGAGCATTGCATTGTTCCCCATTTCTCCTTTTGGAAAGCAAATATTCCCAGACAGCATTAAATCCTAAGCATTTCTGGGGCTGGGACTAAAAGGAAGGGAAAAATGCTGAAAATGGAGAATTGGAAGGGGGTGTTTGTAAAGGGCAGTTCTGCTCCCATTCTTGGGGAGCAGCTCACAGGTACGAGGCTCTGAGCAGGTGTAGCTCCTGAAATGAATGGGACTGTCCCAGGATGTCCCTGAGAAGGACAGGCCTTCCAGGGCTATTCTTAAAGGGAGTGAGTGGGTGTGTGCGTGTGTGTGTATGTGTGTGGGAGAAGAGAGAGAGAGAGATGAAAATCTTCAGTTTGGGATGGGGCACGTGTATCAGAAAAACACATTCAAATTAAAAGAACTCATATTTGGGCCTGGCATAGTGGCTCACACCTGTAATCCCAGCACTTTGGGAGGCCAATGTGGGTGGATCCTTTGAGGTCAGGGGTTCGAGACCAGCCTGATCAACATGGTGAAATACTGTCCATACTAAACTACAAAAATTAGCCGGGTGTGGTAGCAGGCTCCTGTAATTCCAGCTACTCTGGAGGCTGAGGCGGGAGAATACAGGAGAATTGCTTGAACCCAGGAAGTGGAGGTTGCAGTGAGCTGAGATCACGTCACTGCCTCCAGTCTAGGCAAAGGAGCAAGACTCTGTCTCAAAAAAAAAAAAAAAAAAAAAAAAAAAAGAACTCATATTTAGAAAAGGAAAAACTCACGGTGTTGCAACACAGGCTGCAAAGGGAAAGCATTGATTGGTGAAGCTGTGAAGGGCTTTCACAAATGAGCACCCTGCTTCTGCAGGGACCAAGGATGACCCTGTCTCCAGGAGGCTGTGAAAATGCTGGGTAGGTAGAGGCATCCGCTCATCCTCTGGAGACAAAAGCTCAAAGTACATCACAGGTGAAGCCACCCCACTCCCCCAACTCCCCTTGCCTGGTCGGGAGACTGGGAGTGGTCTAGCCAGATGTGCCCCGTCTTTGTTTTCCATCGCTGGCCCAGCCTCACCGTGCTCTGCTTCCAGTCCACTGAGGGTGGGTATGGAGTGATGAGAAGCGGGTGTCTTGCTGAGTCAAAGTATCTCAGTCTTTTCCAATTTAAAAGAGACTTTTTTCAAAGACTTAGCCCCTTCAGAATTAAGACTTCCCATCAGTTCTTCTCCTCGCTGAAGGGGTCTCCTCTCTCACCCTTCCTTCTCAAGGCGATAGGGGCAGAAGGATGGACCCTGGCCTGGAACTGTCACAGGGCCCCCACTGGATCCCTTACCGAGGTGTGAGTGCCTTAGGGACCTCAGGGCCTTGTCAGGCCTTCTCCCCAAGTCCCTGGGCTGGCCTGCCCTCGCCTGGGCGCTTGCTGGGGCTGCCATCCTTGAGGCCTGGATGTCGCTCTTTTTCAAGCCCTGGCCCTAAAGTCCTGCCTGTTCCTCCTCCTCAGGCTCTCTTCCTCAGAGGGAGCCAGCCCCGGGTTACCTTTGGGACCCGTGGGCGTCTCTGGATGCTGGAGCTCTCTGGGCCTGGCCCTCAGCCCTGGGGCCCCATTCTCCTAGGCAGGGGGCCTCAGCCTTCCTAAGACCCAGCAGAGTACCCAGAAGCAGGGAAGGAGCCACCTGTCGGATCCAACATCCCATCCCCACACCACCTGAGTATTTTGCTTTTGTAGGACTTAGCCTCCTTCCTCCATACTCAGCCCAAGAAGATGGGAAAGACACTGTGGGCTCACCTCCAGCCCTTCCCTCCCTCCCTGCCAGCTCTGCCCCCTCACACCTCCTTGGAGGCCCTCCTCTGTCTCATGGAGCGCAACAGCCTGGTCATTCTGTATCTTCTTGATACTGTAGTTTATATTAATGGTCTAGTCTCAGCCCTCGAAGCTTTACTTTTGATAAGTAATGGGAAGTGTTTGGAAGTCAGAAAACCTTTTCTGTCTTCATAAAGTTGAGTTTTAAACATTCTTGTTTTTCTAGGATTTAATAAAAAAATCAGTTTGAAAGGGCATTAATGACATGCTCAAAAGACATCTTTTTTCTATGTCTGTAGCTTCAAAAGTGACTCAGTAGGCCGGGCATGGTGGCTCACGCTTGTAATCCCAAAGCTTCGGGAGGCCGAGGTAGAAGGATTGCTTGAGGACAGGAGTTTGAGATCAGCCTGGACATGGTGAGACTCAGTCTCTAGAAAAAATTTAAAAATTAGCCAGGTAAGGTGGCACATACCCATTGTCCTAACTACTTGAGAGGCTGAGGTGGGAGGATAGCTTGAGCCCAAGGGTTCGAGGCTGCAGTGAGCTCTAAATGCACCATCGCACTCCAGTCCAGGCAACAGAACAAGACCTTGTCTTTAAAAAAAAAAAAAAAGACTCAGCAGTAAGCAGTAGTATTTTGCTTAATTCTAAGTGCCAAGGTTTTGTACTCTAATATAACTCTACGCCAAAGGAATCAGGATTCTAGTAGAAGGTAACTGATGGCCTGGGAGTTAAGAAAGATCAGGATGGTCCTAGAATATCCTGCTGTTGGCCCCAAACAATGGAAGGTTTCAAAAATTTGGCACCAAAGGAACTGCTTGGCCAAACTGTAACAATTGGCAACAATTTATCATAATCTGAGCATCAAAATGGAATACTTGTATTGTTAAGAATAAGTTTAGTCTAAAAAGACATGCAAATATAATGATACCTGAAAAAGAAATGTTTATAGAAAGTGTAAAAAGATAGTATTTAAATAAATTGCAGTAGTGAGGAGAGTGTGGATATGTCTGTTTCTAAGTCTATGTAAGACGCATTCTCCATGTGTAAGTGGTAAAGAATAAACATGGAAGCGTGAGCAAGTGAGAGATGACCAGGAAAAGCAAGGAGGACCTATCAGTGTTGTCAGTCACACAAAGCCCCAGAGTAGAACGATGCCCAAGAGTGCTGCACAATGATGGACCAGGTGAGTCTCCCAGAGAGACCAGCTGTCCAGACTGCATCCGTGACTTCTGGGGGATGAGATCTCTAGTTGTCCTAATTAATCAAAATGCATCCGAATCTTAGGTGATGGGTGCACCAAAATCTCACAAATCATCACTAAAGAACTTACTCATGTAACCAAATACACTACCTGTCCCCCAATAATCTATGAAAAAAAAAGCATCCTAATAAAACAAGCATATGTTTCCTCCTGTCCCTCTTTCTCCTCTTCCTTTTCCTCCTTCTCTTTCTTCTTCTCCTTAATCTCTGCTCCTTGTTTTTCAGGATATGTTTGCTGTATCACTTGAAGGTATCAATATATGCGTTACAAGCTCTAAAAAGGTAAAAGGACAAGTGTAAGGATGGTGATTATAAGAAGCCTCCTGGCCGGGCGCGGTGTAATCCCAGCACTTTAGGAGGCTGAAGGGGGCGGATCACGAGGTCAAGAGATTGAGACCATCCTGGCTAATACGGTGAAACCCAGTCTCTACTAAAGCTACAAAAATCAGCCAGGTGTGGTGGCCTGCGCCTGTAATCCCAGCTACACGGGAGGCTGAGGCAGGAGAATTGCTTGAACCCAGGAGGCGGAGGTTGCAGTGAGCCGTGATCGTGCCACTGCACTCCAGCCTGGCAACAGAGCGAGACTCCAACTTAAAAAAAAAAAAAGAAGCCTCCTGGCCGGGTGCAGTGGCTCACGCCTGTAATCCCAGCACTTTGGGAGCTAAGGCGGGTGGATCACTTGAGGTCAGGAGTTCAAGGCCAGCCTGGCCAACATGGTGAAACCCTGTCTCTACTAAAAATACAAAAATTAGCTGGGCATAGTGGTGCACCTGTAATCCCAGCTACTTGGGAGGCTGAGGCACGAGAATTGCTTGAACCCGGGAGGCAAAGGTTGCAGTGAACTGAGATAGCACCACTTTACTCCAGTCTGGGAGACAGAGCAAGACTCTGTCTCAAAAAAACAAAAAAAAAAAAACAAAAAAAAAAGAAGAAGTAGAAAAAAAGAAAGAGGACGCTCATACTGGTGGTATTTTAGAACAAGTTTAAATGTAATCTTTTGTCTGGTATATTTGTGGATATTTTGTTTCAGTCTAAATCTTTTTCTTAAAAGGCCAGGAGGTAAATGTTTTTGGCTTTACAGGCCATGTGGTTACTGTTGCAACCACTCAACTCTGCTGTTGTACAGGGAAAGCAGCCATACAGTATATGGAAATGATGGTGTGGCTATGTGCTAATAAAACTTTATTTGTAAAATCAGGCAGTGAGCCTCAGTTTGCTGACTCCTGGAGTAGAATATTTGAAGTGTGAGATAATCTGTCATGATAAAACTATAATTTTAGTTTAAGTCACATAGGAAATGTATTGAATAACATCTGTAATCAGTGTCCAAATGTTAAAGAAAAATCATTCTCTAAATGTGGTTTATTAAAACTGCATTCTGTTTAATAAAGGCAGTATTAATTACCACACAAAAGCCCTTCTGATATGAAAATAGTCTACTGATGCTAATGATAGAGCCGAATCTAAATTCTCAAATCTTTGAACTGGTAAAATAATTCCCATTAAGGTGGTGTGGCAGAGACTAGCCGACTACTAAGCAAACCATTTCCTCTTTTCTCTGGGCACACACAGCTGGACTATATTTCCCAGCCTTTCTTACAATTTGGGTGCCTTGTGCCTGAATTCTAGCCAATGGAATATCAACAAAAGTGATGCGTGTCAATTCAAGACCTAGCCTATCAAAACCTCCATTGTTGGCTGGGTGTGGTGGCTCACACCTATAATCCCAGCACTTTGGGAGGCCAAGGCAAGAGGATCACCTGAGGTCAGGAGTTCAAGACCAGCCTGGCCAACATAGTGAAACCCCATTTGTACTAAAAATACAAAATTAGCTGGGTGTGGTGGCACATGCCTGTAGTCCCAGCTACTTGGGAGGCTGAGGCAGGACAATCGCATGAAGCTGGGAAGCAGAGGTTGCAGTGGACTGAGATCACACCACTGTACTCCAGCCAGGGTGACAGAGCGAGACTCTGCTCAAAAAAACAAAAACAAAAACCTCCATTGTCCTTCCCAGTCCTCAGGCTGAGCTCAGAGGCCCCCACGGCTGTAAAGGAAGGCAGAGGCAGAACCTGGAAGGAGCCATCCACTCAGCAAGAACTCTATTTTGTGCTTCCCATGACTGAGCAATAAAATTATATTTTTATATACATATATATACATACACACATATATATGTTTCTTTCCTATGAATACATGCCTATGATAAAGTTTAATTTATAAATTAGGCACAGTAAGAGATTAATAATAACTAATAATAAAATACAGCAAATATAACAATATAGTATAATAGAAGTTATGTGAATTGTCTCTTTTTCAAAATATCTTATTATATGTAATATTTTTGGACTGTAATTGGCTGCAGGAGACTGAAAACTTGGAAAGTGAAACTGTGGATAAGGTGGGCTCCTGTATCTTAAGTGTGGCAATGATTGCTGGCAGTGGGGATTTACTAATAGAATTTGTTTTGGAATACCTTGAGTGGGGTACAGCTGAGGAAGACAAGAAGGAGATGAAATTTTGACATCCATCTGTTCATCCATTCAATAAGTGTGTTTATTGAGGATTTATGTGGCTAACCTCTGAGACAGGGAAGATACAGCCGCTGTCTTCAAGGACCTTACCCAGGAGGAAGCAGGCAGTTGTGCTAACAAATAATTGTAACAAAGCATGTAGCTGGGGGCAGTGGCTCATGCCTGTAATTCCAGCACTTTGGGAGGCTGAGGCGGGTGGATCACTTGAGGTCAGGAGTTCGAGATCAGCCTGGCCGACATGGGGAAGCCATGTCTCTACCAAAAATACAAAAATTAGCCAGGCTTGGTGGTGCACACCTGTAATCCCAGTTACTCAGGAGGCCAAGGTGGAAGAATCGCTTGAACCCAGGAGGTGGAGGTTGCAGTGAGCCTAGATTGCACCACTGCATTCCAGCCTGGGGAACACAGTGTGACTCCTTCTCAAAATAAATAAATAAATAAATAAAAATAAAGCACCGAGAGTTCTGTGATAGAAATGTGTCCCTGTGGGTGGCTGGGATAGAGGAGGGTGTTATCAGTTGCAGGAGAGGAGGGAACAGCTTTTTCAAGGCCATACAAGGGTGCTATAACCTGGGGCCAGTTAGGGGAAAGTTGGGGTGGGGAGGCATATCAGGAGGCGACTCAGAGAAGCAGTTCCCCCTCAGATCCCACCAGGCAGGTGAGAAGAGGCAGGTGGTGGGGTCCAGGATTGGGCTCTGCATAAAGAGATCAGGGTTTGGCATAAATCTATACCTGCAGTGTCAATTCCAGCCACCAAAAGCAGAGGCTGCACAGTCAGCCAGGCAATAGGACTTGAGTAAGCTGGTGGGGACCCCCAAAATGATGGCTGGTTCAGTCATAGGAGCTCCAGTGCTTCCTATGCAGGCTCATTCTTTGAATGCTCATACTGAATGGCTACTGTGTGCGAGGTGCAGTCCCTATTCCACTGTCCATCGGGCAGTGGGGGCAACAGACACACAGACAGATTATTTAGATTCCACGCCCTTTGTTAGTCCACTGAAAAACCTTGTTCCCTCCACATAATAAAACTCACTCCATGTATTGAGTAGGTACTGGACGCCAGGCACTTTATACATTTGAACACATTTGATTTCATTCAATCATCATAATAATCCCTTTTAGAGATGTGTAAATGGAGTTCCAGAGAGGTTAGTGGTAAGTAGCAGAGCCAGGATTTGAACCCAGGCCTGCTGGAACTGAAGTAAATCCCATGCTTTATGTACTCTGTCCCAAAGCTCCCTCCCTAGACACTTCACACTTTGCTCATCAGGCCCCAAGGCCTTCCTTCCTCCAGACCTGGGCCCATTCCACCAGACCATTCTGCCATGTCCCTCTGACAACCTTGCAGCATTCTCTTTACATGTTCCTCTGTCAACCTTGTAGGATATGTTGCATGAGGTTGTCGTTTTCCATTTGTTACTGTATATTATTCCATAGTGTGACTATTCCATATTATTTAATTTTTAAAAAGTTCAACTTACCAATTTTTTTGTGTGTCAGCCAGTTACGGTGTCTCACACCTGTATTCCCAGAACTTTGGGAGGCCGAGGCGGGAGGATCACTTAAGCCCAGGAGTTTGAGACCAACCTGGGCAACAAAGTAAGACCCTGTCTCTACAAAAATACACACACACACACACACACACACACACACACACACACACATTTCTTTTGTGGATCATGCCTTTGGTGTGTATCTAAAAAGTTATCACCATAGCCAAGGTCATCTAGGTGTTCTCCTATGTTATCTTCTAGAAGCTTTATACTTTTGCATTTTACTTTTAGGTCTATGATCCATTTTGAGTTAGTTTTTGTGAAAGGGGGAAGGCCTGTGCATAGAGTCATTTTTTTTTTTTTTTGCATGTGGATGTCCAGTTGTTCTAGCACAATTTGTTGAAGACTATCTTTTCTTCAATGTATGGCCTTTGCCCCTTTGTCAAAGATCACTTAGCTGTATTTATGTGGATCTATTTTCTGGGCTCTCTCTTCTGTTCCATTGATCTATTTGGCTATTCTTTCATCAATACTACACTGTCTTATTGGAGCTTGATAGTAAGTCTTGATATCAGGTACTGTCAGTCCTCCGACTTTGTACTTGAAGATATCATGTTCACTATTCTAGATCTTTTGCCTCTGCATATAAACTTCAGAATTAATTTACCAATATCCACAAAATAACTTGATAAAATTTTGATTGGGACTGCATTAAATTAGATCAAGCTGAGGAAGAGCTAACATCTTGAAAATATTGAGTCTTCCTCCACGAACATGTTATATACCTCCATTTATTTAGTTCTTTGATTTCATTCATCAGAATTTTGTACTTTTCCTCATAAAAATTTTGGACATAGTTTGTTAGATTTATAATTAAGGAATTCATATTGGGGGATGTTAATGGAAATGGTATTGTGTTTTTAATTTCAAATTCCACTTGGTATATAGGAAAGTAGTTGGCTTTTGTATATTAACCTTGTATCCTGGAATCCTGCTATAATTGCTTATTAGTTCCAGAAGTTTTTCATTGACTATGAGCATATCATCTGCAAACAAAAATAGTTTTATTTCTTCCTTTCTAATTTGTATTTTTTATTTGTATTTATTGTATTCTTTAAGTTTGTATTCTTTTATTTCCTTTCCTCATCTCATTGCATTAGCTAGAACTTCCAGGAAAATGTTGAAAAGGAGTGGGGAGAGAGGACATCCTTGCTTTGTTCCTTGTTTCCTTAGTGGGAAAGCTTTGAGTCTCTCACTATTAAGTAAGATGTTAGCTATAGATATTTTGTAGATATTCTTCACCCAGTTGAGGAAGTTCCCTTCTACTCCTAGTTTACTGAAAGTTTCTTTTTTTAATCATAAATGCGTGCTGAATTTTGTCAAATACTTTTTCTGCATCTATTAATAAGATCATGTGATTTTTCTCTTTTAACATGTTGATGTGATGAGTAACATTAATTGATTTTGAATATTAAATCAGGCTTGCATTCCTGGGAGAAATATGACTTGGTTGTGTGTATAATTCTTTTGAAACCGCCTCTGCAAAAATTAGAACAGAAAATTATGACAGTGAAAGAGATCTGACCTAACTGATTCCATCTTTCTTCTAACCTCCAAACTGTCCTTGTTCATTCCTGGGTGCAGGCCAAACTAATTTTGGAAGGAACTTAGTTTATGGCTTAACTTTGAAACAAAGATGATAACGGCCCTCTTCCAAAACAAATCCGCTTCCTGCCTGGGGACTAGACTGCCTTTGCAGGACTAACAGATTAGCCACAAGATTAGAAATGATGGTTTAGGAGTCACGCTGCTAGAGGCTGCAAGATTCTAAACCTCCCAAATTATCCTGGGGATAATATTACTATTGCAAAACCTAAGATCAGACCCTGCACTCAATGGATCAGCTGGCACCACCCAGATCGAGAAACTGGCTCATCTGGTCTTGTGGCCCCCGTCCAGGAACTGACTCGGCACAAGAGCACAGCTCCCTATGATTTCATCTCCAACTCAACCTGTCAGTACTCCCATGTTCTGACCCCCTGCCCACCAAATTATCCTTAAAAACCCTGATCCCCTAGCTTTCTGGGAGGCTGATTCGAATAATAATAAAACTGCAGTCACCCATACAGCTGGCTCTGTGAGAATTAAACTATTGCAATTCCCCTGTCTTGATAAATCGGCTCTCTCTAGGCAGTGGGCAAGGAGAACCTGTTGGGTGATTACACTTTTCTTTCTTTTGTTTTTTTGTTTTGTTTTGTTTGAGACAGTGTCTCGCTCTGTTGCCCAGGCTGGAGTGCAGTGGCATGATCTCAGTTCACCGCAGCCTCAACCTCCCCAGGCTCAAGCAATCCATCCACCTGAGCCTCCCCAGTAGCTGAGATTAGAGGAGTGCCCCGCTATACTCAGCTAATTTTTGTATTTTTAGTAGAGGTGGGGTTTTGCCATGTTGCCCAGACTGGTCTCAAACTCCTGAGCTCAAGTGATCTGCCTGCCTCAGCCTCCCAAAGTCAGTTACACTTTTCTATCAAACTGTTGGATTCAATTTGCTAATATTTTGTTGAGGATTTTGCATCTATGCTCATAAAAGATACTGGTCTGCAGTTTTCTTTTCTTGTAATGTCTTTGTTTGGTTTTGGTGTTAGGGCAGTGCTGGCTCCATAGAATGAGATAGGAAACCTTTGCCCCCCTTAATGGTGTTTCTTACTGTCACTTAAAATTCGATTGAAGAAAAAAGGTTTTCTCTGTTCCTAAACAAAAAACAGGATCCTGGCAGGCCCTATAGTTTGCCAGTTTCCTCCTATATAGTAAAGTGTCCTTAGATGGAGTAAAAGAAGTCTCACACACAAAAATACAAATATATAATTTCATCTATAGGAAGTTGTAGAACAGGCAAAACTGATCTGCGGTAGAAAAAGCCAGAGCAGAATTTGCCTCTAGGACCATGATGACAGATATTGACTGGGAAGGGGCATGAAGGAACTTTCTGGATTGACAGTAATGTTCTATATTGCGATAGGGATCTGGGTTGTACAAGTATATGCATTTGTTAAAACATCACACAGTACACGTTTTTTGCGTGCAATCTGTGGTATATAAATCTTTCCCTAAGGAAATAATGGACTGTAAATAAATACTGAACTTTGGTTAATAATATACATGATTCAGTTTTTTGGGGAAGCATACTGACATCGGCAACTTATTTTGATATTCACAGAAAAAATAATTTAGATTGCTTGAGAGATAGAGGGATGATGGATAGGTGGATTAATATATGATAACGCAGCCCGGTGCAGTGACTCATGCTTGTAATCCCAGCACTTTGGGAGGCCGAGGCAGGAGGATTGCCTGAGGCCCGGGATTTGAGACCAACCCGGGCAAAATAGCAAAACCCCATCTCTACAAAATGTTTAAAAAAAAAAAAAAAGCAATTCGTGTAAAATGCTGTGAGAAAATCTATGTAGTGGACACGTGGGTGTTTGCTGGAAAATTCTTTCAACTTATTTTCATAATAAAATGGAGAGAAATAACAAATGGAAAGTCCTTTAAAGTTTGGTGTGGCTAAAAGAATGGTCTGCGTCCTGGCCCAGGCCAGGTGGTCTTATCGCTCCATCATGTGGCTTCTGCAGATCCCAGGTCCCAGTTCTGTCCTGCTGTCTGTCCCGTGACTGTCTCCACTGGAAATGGTGTCATCTGCTCACAGCCCCAAACACCATTTCTAGATGACTCATGGTCTCTGCCCACGCAAGATCTACAGGTTCTCTTTTAAGCTTTTGAGTCTTGATCACATGTATCGTTAAGGAGATTGCTTCCTCAGTAGCTATTGGCAGCAATGCCAGCACTGGCTTGGTTCCCTCTGAGCGCTGCATCAGGCCTGCTCTGCCAAGCGGAAAATGCTGCTCTGCCCAATGGGCAGAAATGAGGATAAGGGGGCATTTCCTGGCAGGCACAGCTCCACTCAACACCTCTGCTGACTCCAGAGGGTTCCGGGTTAACCATTTAACATATACGACCTTCGTTAATGGAAAACATCTGACCTGCTGCACCCTGGCAGAAGTAGACTTTGAAGTGGAGAGCTGGGACTGAAAAAGAAAAACTCTGTGGGAAGAACTCCAAAATACAACAGGAAGGAGGAAACCAGAAACTATGCAAGATGGCCCCAAGGGAGAGAGAGAGAGCGATAGAGCTGAAGCAGCAGAGGCCGCTAAAGAGAATCCTGGAGAAGGCAGCCATCAAACCTTTTTCACTTTCAAGGGAGGCTGAAACTGCAAGCTACCACTTACCGGCTGAATTATAAAAACAACAATGTTTAAAATAATAATATTCAGTGCTAGCAAGAAGTTGGTGAGAGGGCACTTTTATACATTACTAGTAACAGGTTTTTACAAAAATAATTTAACAATATGTATAAAAGATCATACATTTTTACTCAATAAGTTATATCCAAGGGTATATCTATTCTATGGGCAAAAAATCAAAATGTTTTCAAAGATCCATGTATAAAGATATTTAACAGGCTGGGCGAGGAATCCCAGCACTTTGGGAGGCCGAGGCGGGCAGATCACAAAGTCAGGAGATGGAGACCATCCTGGCTAACACGGTGAAACCCTGTCTCTACTAAAAATACAAAAAGAAATTAGCCGGGTGTGGTGACGGGCACCTGTAGTCCCAGCTACTTGGGAGGCTGAGGAAGGAGAATGGTGTGAACCCGGGAGGCTGAGCTTGCAGTGAGCCAGTGAGCCGAGATCGCTCCACTGCACTCCAGCCTGGGCGACAGGGCGAGACTCCGTCTTAAAAAAAAAAAAAAAAAAAAGTTTAACAAATTATTATAATAACAGGAAAAATAGGGTATTGCTTATAGGGTACTAATTAAATTATAGTTTAACAATGTGATGCAAATATTATGCAGACATTTTTCATGATATACTTTAGGGGAGAAAAATCAGGTTATAGAACTTTATACACAGTATGATTCCCATTATGTGCTAAATGATTATGAGAGATTATTTGTTCTCTTTTTATAGTTTTCAATATTTTCTAAGTTTTCTGCAATGCATGCATATTGTTTTTCATATTTGGAAAAATATTTCTTAAAATGCAGCAGTTTGGAGATGGGATGTGAAGATTTCTCTCTGGGGATTGAGAAGGCAATATTGCCAAGGCTTGTTTAATATCTCTTAAAAATCAATTTGCTTAAGGATAAGCTTGCTATATTAAAATTAAAAAGAAAGAAAGACATGAAAAATCAATTTGCAAATCTTTTTTCTTTTCTTTCTTTTCTTTTTTTTTTTTTTTGAGATGGAGTTTTGCTTTTTGCCCAGGCTGTAGTGCAACGGCGCCATCTCGGCTCACTGCAACCTCCGCCTCTGGGGTTCAAGTGATTCTCCTGCCTCAGCCTCCCGAGTAGCTGGGATTACAGGCATGCTTGTATTTTTGGTAGAGACGAGCTCGTCTCTACTAAAGTTTCTCCAACTCCCGACCTCAGGTGATCTGCCTGCCTCGGCCTCCCAAAGTGCTGGGATTATAGGCGTGAGCCACTGCTCCTTGCCTTCTTTTCTTTTTTAAAAAATCTTTTTTACAGTCTGTCCAAGAATATGGCAAAATTTGCAAATTTTTTGCTTATACTGTAAAAACAGTGCAGGTTCCAGTTTAGATTCGTACTGATGGAAATGTTGAGTCTGTGGGTAGGTGGAACAAAGCCTACTGCTGAAGAGCAGGGCTCTGCCTGCATTCGGCTGGGGCAGATGCATTATAAAACTTCCCGAAAGTGTAGTTGTAAGGCAGGGCTATGAACTGTGTAGACAAAACAGAAAAACCCCATCCCTATAAAATGTTTTTTTTTTAAAGAAAAAAAAGATAATGCAACTAAAGTAAAGAAAATCTGTGTAGTGAATACATAGGAGTTTGCTGTAAAATTATTTCAACTTTTATGTATGTTGAAAAAGTTTCATAACCGTCCATAGTGGCAAAGGTTGCTGCTATGCTCTCTTGCAACACAGACAGCTTTAGTGACAAATTTCCACCATCCACAGGGAAAGTGAAGGGTCACTGGAAAAGAAGGAACAGGGGAAAGGGAACTACCACTTATGGAGTCTTGTGGGACGTGGGTATAATGTTGTTGTAGCCAGAAAATGACAGAAACCTCTCTCGTACCAGCATACACAAAAAAGAGTTACATTGGAAAGGACAGTTTGATTGAAGCTTCATGTGATAATATGGAATCTCTTGCAGCTTATATTTTCCAAAAATGGCTGCAACAATCTCCCATCCCATGGGCCTTTCCTACAATATGACTTTGACTTTCCTCCCATGAAGAGATGGGGTTTATGTTCCTTCTCCTTGAATTTGGGTGGGCTTATGACTATGGCAGAAGGGATGCTGTGTGATTTATGAGGCTAGGTTATACCAGGTGACACAAATTCTGCCCACTCTCTGGGGACACTGACTTTGGGAACTCGGCCACCATGCTCTGAGGAAGCCCAAGCCACATGGGGAGCCAGGTGTAGGCGTCTGGCCAATCGCCAGCATCAATCATCTACCAGACACATGAGTGAGGAAGCTCTGTGGGACTCCAGCCTCCACCATCAGGTGCAGCCTTGGGAGCCATCCTGAACAAGACCCACCCAGCTGAGCCCAACTAACCCCAGAGCCATGAAAACAATAATAAAGTGATTGTTGTTATTTTAAGCCACTAATTTAATTTCTGAGGTGACTTGTTACACAAAAATAGAGAACTAGAACAATGTCCATCTCTTAGCTCTTCCTCTCTTTTTTGTTGAACTCATTCTCTCCTGGCGGGTGGCAGGGTGGAGGGAGTGGCTAGAGTAAGCTCCAGGCTTAGCATCTCCATGAGAAAGAGATTTTTCTTCTAACGTCCAAATACAATCTTGGAGGACAGCTAGTGTGTTGTTGACTCCTATGCCCATCTTTGGAACGTCACTGTGGCCGGAGGAATGGGATTCTGTGACTGAGGCTGCCATTTGTTCACTCCAACATACATTTCCTCCTTCCCCTGGTAATGACATAAATTCTCCTGATTTTATTCATGTTGGCAATGTGCCCATCTCTCTTGTAGCTAGGGATGGCTAGGTGGTTAAATTCTGGCCAATGACAGGTGTGTGGTCCTTTACAGAAAGATCCTGTATCAGCTCCTATTATTGTAACAGATCACTACAAATGCAGTAGCTTAAAACAGCATAAATTTATTGACTTACAGTTCTGGAGGTCAGAAGTTTGACATGGGTCTCACCACGCTACGGTCAAGGTGTCTGGGGGGCTGTTCCTTCTGGAGGCTGTAGGGGAGAATCTGTTTCCTCACCTTTTCTAGATTCTAGAGGCTGCCATGTGCCTTGGTTAGTGTCTTCTTCCATCTTCAAAGTCAGTGATGGCTGACTGAGTTGTTCTTACATCGCACCACCCTGACATTGCCTGTTCTGCCTATCTCTTCCACACTTAAGGACCCTTGTGATTACACCAGGTCCATCTGGATAATCCAGGCATCTCCCCACCTTAAAATCAGCAGATTAGCAACCCTACTTCTCCTTTCCATGCAATTTTTGAGACTCTCACATAACTATAAATGTAACAGTTTCTGTTCCAGAATCCTGGGTCCCATACCCTAGGATTTTAACATACTTATCTAATATGGGCACAGCCCTGACTAACTACGGTACCTTTATTACCTAGGAATTGCATTTGTCTGCGTGTAGCGGTCTCCTGAAAAAAGTGGTTTAAACACACAAGGATCTATTATCTTACGGAATAAATTTTGAGGTAAGTAGCCTAGGGATAATTCAACACTTCTTCAGAGCCACCCGGAATCGAGATCCTTTTATCTTTCTGTTTCCATCCTCCCTGCTTTTAGGATAGGAGAGAGCAGTCTTCAGCATGAGACCCATCCCTAAGTAAGTAGCTGGTCTGGAATTTTGTCTTGGCTAAAGTTAACAACCAGCTGGTCTTAGTTTCTCCTTACCATTAGAGTGCTCAGTAATCATCTAAGTTGTACAATTGTTTGTTTTGCTTAACTTTTTGTTGTTGTTGTTTGTTTCTGTTTTTGTTGTTGTTTCAGTCTTTTTCCCATTGGGTTTGGCCAACTCTATATCTGACTTGATCATATCCAAAGGAAGGTTCTAAATTATGGGGAACAAGTGACTTCAAAAGTGACTTCAAAAATGACATAATTTGGCTTATTTGGAACAAAAATTACACAGGAAGTATTGTCAAATATAAAATGGTGTCTGGTTTTCTTTGGACTGTATTTGTATAAATGTTATTGGTATGTGCTCCAAAATTATGGGAAACTTCTGTAATTCTTATGTGACTTAGTGCACATTATCAGTAATAATCATAATTGTAACATTAAAATTATTGTGTGAGACAGAGGTAACAAATTTCCTTGTCAATTGTGTCTTTGACTATGGCTGCCCTAAAACTTTTTCTCACCCATGGACAATTGTTGTCTTGTTTTGGTCCTCTTTAGAAGGTGGTTTTATAATCAGCTATAAAACTCTAACAGGTGCTCTTGAATGCAGGTTTTGATAACTTTGGAGATTGTGGCATCAGAATAGAGGAAAAACTTTCAGGACTTATGGAGAGCTAAAATGTTCATGAATATCAAACAGAACAGGAGTTAACTGCCTGGACCAAACTAATCTTTTTGACTTTTTGCTTAAAATGTTGCCGATCCTTTGTTTTGTGTTTCAGAGTCTTGAAAATTTCTTTTGAGCTATTGACAGCTTTTAACAATTTAGTACACTCCTATGAACAAAATTTAGAGCATATGTTTCTCTCTACCTGATCTCTCCAGAATTTGAAAACTATTTGTGAGTATTCTTTTTGTTGTTGTTGAGACGGAGTCTCGCTCTGTCACCCAGGCTGGAGTGCAGTGGCGTGATCTCGGCTCACTGCAAGCTCCGCTTCCCAGGTTCACGCTGTTCTCCTGCCTCAGCCTCCGGAGTAGCTGGGACTACAGGCGCCCGCCACCACGCCCGGCTAATTTTTTGTATTTTTAGTAGAGACGGGGTTTCACCATGTGTTAGGTAGGATGGTCTTGATCTCGTGACCTCGTGATCCGCCTGCCTCGGCCTCCCAAAGTGCTGGGATTACAGGCTTGAGTATTCTTAACTTATAGCAATACAGTTATTTGCACAAGTGCAGTAAGAATCTGTTTTCATTTGTAACAGGACACAATTGGAGAAACTGGTTATTTTACCAAGGCTTTGACTGGAATGGTATGCTTTCTTTTAAGGAATCAACTTTGACTTATGGAGCCAATAAAAGCCCTTGGGGAAACTGGCCTCATACCTTGTCTACACAGTCCCTCTAAAGGGTTTCTGACCTGTGGTTAGTAATGAATGTCACTTTCTGATAGGCCCAGGAGCCCCAGGTTTATCCAGGGACCTCAAGAGGAGAGGAGATTCACCCAACTCATAGGTATTTGATGATACAAATCCATGGCTGGGCTTGGCTTTTAAAAAGTCTTATCTGAGAGAAAGTTCCATCAAAGCCAATTTTTAAAAGCCTAAGTGAAAAATAATTATTCTTGATGTACTTTATACAAATAATCTGACTAAGTATAATAAAGCAAATTGGTCCTACCATGATTTGTCTTTAGTAAAAATGGGAAACTGGAGAGAGAAAAATTATGTTTCAAAAACTATAGTACATCTGTTGTTAGATTCTAGTCTTGCCTAATGTTTTTCAGTTTTTATTATTTTCTACAGTTTGGGCTGAATTCTAATTTTTCCTGGCTATAAGTCTCCAACATAATATTTTTAATTTTTTCTTCTTTCTTTTCCTTTCTTTCCCAGTTTTTTTTCTAATTTGAAATCACTGAAAACTAAGCTGTGCTTTCTTAAAGCCCTGTGAACTGAAGCTAGACAACTTAAACTTCGGAAGAAAATAACAGCAACCTATTTACATACATAAGCCACTTTCCAGGATCCTTCTTTTGTTTGTTGTCATTTTTCTCCTCTTCCTCCTTCTATTTTCTCTTCACAGGACAAAGCCACTAATGAGCTTTTGGAACCCACCCATATAGGAATAAACTGTCCTAGCCATGAGAGATCAGATGCAACCTGAGACCAGAAACTCATTTTCTTTTCAAATGCTTTCTCCAAAAGATGTTAAAAAAGAAAAAGGGGAAAATGTGAAATGAAAATCTTGGGGCCCCAAAATTACTAAGCTAAAGGGAAAAGTCAAGCTGGGAACTGCTCAAGGCAAACCTGCTTCCCATTCTATTCAAAGTCATCCCTCTGTTCACTGAGATAGATGCATATCTGATTGCCTCCTTTGGAAAGGCTTATCAGAAACTCGAAAGAATGCAGTGATTTGTCTCCCACCTACCTGTGACCTGGAAGCCCCCTCCTTGCTTCGAGTTGTACCCACCTTTCTGGATGGAACCAATGTACTTCTTACATATATTGATTGATGTCTCATGTCTCCCTGAAATATATAAAACCAAGCTGTGCCCTGACCACCTTGGACACATCTTGTCAGGACTTCCTGAGGCTGTGTCATGGGTGTGCATCCTCAACCTTGGCAAAATAAACTTTCTAAATTAACTGAGATCTATCTCAGATTTTTGGGGTTCATACCCACTAGGCTTGATCTGTTTTTCATTACTAATGCCTGCTGCTAAAACTGTTTAAGCACCCTCCCTCTAGGCCCAGGGATGATCATAAAGCAGGTGGATATGCAAGACTGTAAGGGTCGGTTTCGAGGAATAGAATTGGTTTAGACTCTCCAAATCAAGGATGGGCACATAGATGCTCAAACAGCTGGCCAGTTTAGGGCCTTTGCCTCCTGGGCCATTGTGTGGCCCCTTTTCATCCATCCCAACCATAAAGAATTTTTTGCTTCTCATAGACTTAAAAGAGAATTGCTAAGGACATCAAGACACTTGTGATGAAGACTTCTGGGTATAATTGTTCCCAGTTATGGGGTTTATGAAACTAGAGATATGACATAATTTATTGACTACCTTAGGACAAATTTCTGAGGAGACCGCAAAAAAACATTTTGGCACAACAAAAGTCTCTAAGTTCCTTAGCTCAAATAGTTTTACATTGCTACATATTTAACTAAAAACAAGACTACAGTAGCTCAATTCATAGAACTTATAGAGAAGCCAATTTTATAACCTTGCTTTTTGCCTCTTAAAAGGATCTAAGGTTGATGAGTGCCTGCCCACCTCCATTCTCATCTGGCCTAGAACATTTAATTGGCTGTAAGTCTTTTGGCTCTAAGTCCCTTGGGAATAGGAGTTCCAAGGGACAGAATGGACATGGGGCAGGCAGCCACACCATCCTGGCAATAATATGTGACAAAATAAAAGTTTGGCCATCTATGCTGCCTCTGGCAAATCCCGGCCAAAGGGGAGAAATGAGAAATCACTGTTAGGCACTGCTTAGTGTTTTAATAAAGAAACACCTGAGACTGGGTAATTTACAAATAAAATAAGTTTAATTGGCTCATGGTTCTGTAGGCTATACAAGAAGCATGGTACTGGCATCTGCACCTGGTGAGGCCTCAGGAAGCTTCCAATGATGGAAGGCAGCAAACGTGTCACATATGAGAGCAGGAGCAAGAGAGTGAGGAGGAGGAGGGCCCAGACTTTTAAAGCCATCCATGGGGGATCTACGAGCACCACCTGGCACCCCCGCCCCGATCCAATACCTCCCACCAGGCCCCACCTTCCACATTGGGACTCACAGTTCAACATGAGATTTGCAGGGAACACACATCCAAGCCATATCAATAATGAAATCCAAGCTCCCCAGCAGAATGAACGTACCCCCTTTTGGCCAAGAGGACCCCAGAGAAACCTTGGAAGCTGAGTTCCTGAGCATGATAGGATGGGAGTTCAGACATACCTCATTACACCCTCTCCCTGGCTAACCATCCTAAGGGCTAAACAGAAACCAGTCCTTTCCAAGGACTCCACACTGATAATGTAGATTATCAGCTTATCTTCCCAGGTACAGAACAAAGATGAGATTAATTGTTCCTTCGCCCCTCCCTGAGACATCTGCTTCCTCTATTCCCTTTGCCTTCAAATCTTATTTTAGTAAAACGTAGACTTAGTAGGCACTGACTGAGGTCTCACAAGTATGTAACCATTCCTGTCACTGCCACCCCACCCCCATCCCCTTTAGGGAAACTGTATAAATACTAAACCTCCCCAGAGCTTCTTTGGAAAAAGAAAAACAGCCACAGATCTGTCTGTGTGGCTCGTGTGTTTTTCCCAGGCACGCCCTCAAAGCTGGCTCAATAAACCTCCATTGATGGGGACACCTGCCTCAGTCACTCATTTTGGTTGTCAACAGCTACATTAAAAAGAAAATATTTACAGTTTAGACTTATGTTCATTCATTACTTAGCAAGCATACTTACCAAAAACCATAAAATAAGAAAAACTGTAGACCAATGATTCCTACTCTTCCAAGGGTTGAGCTGTACCTGACGCAGCGGGTTGTGGCCAAGAAGGGGATGGGTTCTCTGCTTGGAGTGGGAGGAGAGGGCCCCCCCATGGCATATCTGTTGTGCTGCGGTTTACAGCTTTCAGGCAAGAATGAGTCTTTATTATCTTTAAACCCTAGGGTCCAGCACAGGACTTCCCTTATTTTGGGGTTTATTCTTAGCTGTCCCAAGTCCTTTTGAAAGAGAGATAGACTGTGACCACAAAATAAACAGGAGAAAACACATTCTGAACTTCTCTTCCATGGGAGCTGCAAAGGGCACAGGCCTTGTCTTGCCCTGACCCAGACCCCAAAGGCACAACTGTGCAAAAGCCGCCCTCGCTGATGATGTCTCTTGGCTCATCCTCAACTTCAAATACCTATAATTTAATTTTAAGCACCCTTAATCATGTGGGTACTTCAACTACCCCCTCACCACTTCCCAGCCCAAGCCTGGTTCTGATCAAGCCAGCCAGCCCCGGGGGTTTTCTCTTTCTCCTTCTCTGGCTTTCAATGGACACATGACCTTCTGCTCAGCCCTGGCTTACTGATGAAAAATATGAGGCTTACAGAGGTGACATACCTTGTCCCAGGTCTATTTAATTTGGGTGGCGACTGAGTGAAAGCCCCTTCCACTTGAAATTCAGGGGCCTTTCCACGTTCCCTTCTGGCTGGCTCCTGGTCCTCAGCCCCGATTTCCAGACTTGTGAATCTTGCAACTATTTGTTTGGGGAGGACATCTCAGATAACCCCCACTTACTTGCGTGGTTGACCCCTAAATTGCTGAAGCCCTGCTAAGGTGAGGAGCAGCACTGTGCAGCCAGGCCAGGCCAGCCTGCCAGGGAGACCTTTGGGCCACAAACCAGCTGCTGTTGGGTAGGCACTGCGCTAAACACTGATCCATTTTGTCAGCACTGTGAGGTGCAGATTCTACCCATTTTCCAGATGAAGGAACTGTGGCTCCGAGGTGATACATGATTCAGCACTGAGAGACTGAAGTAGGATTCACAAGTCAGTGTGTCACTAAAGCCAGATTCCAGCTAAGATGGACCAGAGGTGCTGTGGGCTCCTCACAGACGAGGTGACGCTTGGTGATGCCCCCACTGACAATCTCATTTGTGTTGCGGGAAGTCAGGGACCCCGAACGGAGAGGTCCTCCGCTTATTCGACCTCTCACCTGGACGGATGCTCCTGCGGAAATCTATACTAACGATAGTGTGTGGATGCCTGGGGCTACAGATGACTGTTGCCCTGCTCAACCAGGAGGAGAAGGCACTGCAGTTAATGTTACTATGGGTTATAAATACCCTCCTCTGTGCCTCAGACATGCACCTGGTTGTATCCATCTATTAACTCAAGTCTGGGCTGCTTATCTTCCGGAGAGATTAGCCACAGGGGAATGGGGACATTTGGTTTCTGGCCTCTCCCTTTTTCCTTTAAGACAAATGAAAAGGGGAGTAATAGGAGATACCCCATACTTTCAATATAAACCTGTAGGAAAACCACGCCCTAAAAATTTTGAGGGCCCATCTAAAACTTTAATTTGGGAAGATTGTGTTAACTCACATGCAGTAGTATTACTCATATAGTTTAGTAATAGACTGGGCACCAAAGGGCTATTTAAAAAACAATTGCTCCTCTGGCAGAAGGGAAGGCCTGGAGGCTACTTATTTTATTTTTTATTGGGAGGACGAGGATCTTCATCTTACTTTGCATAGGAGGTCAGCTCCTTCTTTCCCTTAAAATGGGAAGATAAGGGCATTACCCCCCTGAGGCCTCGTATGATATTCCCCATTCTGAGTTCAGAACACCCAGAACTTTGGAAATTGGCTCTTGCCATGTCCGGACTGCGAGTATGGGAAGCGGAAACTTTTCTGTCTGTTATCCCCACTACCGCCCCTCGCATCCATGATTCTGAACCCCATGATAAATCCCCTTTGAACCCTTTTCCTCTTTTTGATGCCGATCCTCCTTTATGAGACTCCAATTGGCATTATGATAATTCTTCTCGACCCAGGTATGCCCCTCTACCTCTTCGGCATCCCCAGGCACCTTGGATTGCTTCTTTATGGTGGAGAACATCGTGCGTTACCCCCGCTGCCCCTCTCCCTCAGTATCATCGTAGATTCAAACATTCTGCTTTGTTTACCTCCAGCCTGACAATTCCTATACAGAGTTGTGTTAAGCCTCCTTACATGCTGTTAGTGGAAAATATCAAAATTTGGATGAACAATCAAACTGTCCAATGCATTAACTGTCATTTATACACTTGTGTTAACTCCCGTTTTGACTTCAGGAAAAGTGTAATGTTGGTTTGAGCTTGAGAAGGAATCTGGATACCGGTAACTTTACCCAGAACTTGGGAATCTTCCCCCTCAGTACATTTAATTAATGAAGTGTTACAACGAATTCTCAAAAGATCTAAGAGATTTGCTTTCACTTTAATTGCTGTGATCATGGGCCTAATTACAGTCACTGCACTGGCCACCACTGCTGGAGTGGCATTACACCAATCTATTCAAATGGCTCATTTTGTTAATGATTGGCAAGCCAATTCCACCAAAATGTGGAATTCTCAACAGGGCATTGATCAAAAATTAGCTAATCAAATTAATGATTTAAGACAGTCTGTTATTTGGCTTGGAGATTGGCTAATGAGTCTCGAACATCGCATGCAAATGCTATTTGATTGGAATACTTCTGATCTTTGTATCACACCATATTCCTACAACAAGACTGATCATTCATGGGAAATGGTCAAAGGACACCTGCTGGGTAGGGAAGATAATTTATCCTTGGACATAACTAAATTAAATAAACAAATTTTTGAAGCCTCTCAAGCTCATTTATCCATTGTGCCTGGAGCTGAGGTGTTAGATCAGGTGGCAGAAAGTCTTTCTGGATTAAACCCCACGACTTGGATTAAGTCTACTGGGGGCTCCACTGTAGTAAATTTTGGAATCATGTTTCTCTGTTTAATTGGCTTGTTTTTAGTGTGCTGGACCAGTCAAAGAATCCTGCGTCAAAACCGAGAGAACGAACAAGACTTCATCGCCATGGCACATTTATATAAAAAGAAAGGGAGAGATGTTGCGGGAAGTCAGGGACCCCGAAAGGAGGGACCGGCTAGAGCCACAGCAGAGGAACATAAATTGTGAAGATTTCATGGACATTTATCAGTTCCCAAATAATACTGTTGTGATTTCTTATGCCTGTCTTTACTTTAATCTCTTAATCCTGTTATCTTCGTAAACTGAGGATGTACATCACCTCAGGACCACTATGATAATTGTGTTAACTGTACAAATTGATTGTAAAACGTGTGTTTGAACAATATGAAATCAGTGCACCTTGAAAAAGAATAGAATAACAGCGATTTTTGGGGAACAAGGGAAGACAACCATAAGGTCTGTTTGCCTGTGGGGTCAGGCAAACAGAGCCATATTTTTCTTCTTGCAGAGAGCCTATAAACGGATGTGCAAGGAGAGATATCACTAAATTCTTTTCCTAGCAAGGAATATTAATATTAATACCCTGGGAAAGGAATGCATTCCTGGGGGGAGGTCTATAAACAACTGCTCTGGGAATGTCTGTCTTATGCAGTTGAGATAAGGACTGAGATATGCCCTGGTCTCCTGCAGTACCCTCAGGCTTACTAGGGTGGGGAAAAACTCTGCCCTGGTAAATTTGTGGTCAGACTGGTTCTCTGCTCTCGAACCCTGTTTTCTGTTGTTTAAGATGTTTATCAAGACAATACGTGCACCGCTGAACATAGACCCTTATCATTAGTTCTGCTTTTGCCCTTTGCCTTGTGATCTTTGTTGGACCCTTATCAGTAGTTCTGCTTTTTCCCTTTGTCCTGTTCCTTCAGAAGCATGTGATCTTTTTTAGACCCTTATTAGTAGTTCTGCTTTTTGCCTTTTGAAGCATGTGATCTTTGTACCTACTCCCTGTTTTACACCCCCTCCCCTTTTGAAACCCTTAATAAAAACTTGCTGGTTTGAGGCTCAGGTGGGCATCACGGTCCTACTGATATGTCACGTCACCCCTGGCGGCGCAGCTGTAAAATTCCTCTCTTTGTACTCTTTCTCTTTATTTCTCAGCTGGCTGACACTTATGGAAAATAGAAAGAGGCTATGTTGAAATATTGGGGGTGGGTTTCCCTGATAATTTGTCCCCAAATGACACCCTGTGAGCCAGCCCTGGGTGGTACAAGGACTCCTGTGGGAGCCACAGGAGCAGGTGCAGCCCCAGGCTGCTGGTGCTCTCAGAACTGCACAAACACTGCTTTCTGAGAAACCGGTACAAGTACTTTCTAGCGAGCGGGGAGGGCATCTCCCAAACCGGCTATGACCTAGTCACCTGAGGTGCCTAAAAGTCTCTCTCATCTGTGCTTCACTCCAGCTTTGGAAGTGGGACCTCCTTGTCTAAGCCACTCTTCCGGAGTGAGCTGCACAGCCCAAGGGACAGATTTCACACCAGCACCTTATGCTAGCCCAGAGAGACAGATGTCACTCACTGCAGCACAGCAGAGGTGCAGACTAAGTGGCAGCCAGGGGCCATGAGAGGGAACGTGGTGGAGGGGGACAAACAGGGCCCTCCCGGCCAGTGAGCCCTGGGCTTGGATCCAGTTAAATCACCTCTGAGCCTTAATTTCCTCACTCAAATAATGGGCACAGTAATCCCCATTACACTATATTGAGGTATGATCCCCACTGCAAAGGGCAGCGGGATTGTAAACCCAAGAGCTGGAAGGGAACATCTGGCAAGAAGGGTCTAGAGAGCTATCTCCTTTTCTTCATTATTACTTTTCAACAACCTACCTCCTACGTCCTCCAGAGTCAAGCTCCAGCCTTTCTTCTCTGCAAGCTCCCAGGGTTCTGCTCCCTGCAGAGGACACACCCCTTGCCCACTGACTGTTGCCCACACAGCTGTCTGTGGCTTCCCCTGGGACTTGGGGAATGCCTCCTGTCAGGTTCACACTCCATTCTTGATGGGGGCTTCCACTCTGGCTCATGCACTCTGGAATCAGGGACCAGCTGGGCCTCAGACAAACCTCAAACACTGTAAACCCTGCCTCACACAGGTCCTGGGGCAGGAACGTCCCCGTCAGAAGTACTTGCAGACTGTGGTCTCAGCCAGCCTGCCTCATCTTCCTCGGCGTGGCTGAACCGGGAAGGAGGAGAGAAAGGTCACTTCTACCATCCTCCTCCTCCCCACAAAGGGCCAGCACACCTTGGGCCAGGGTGCAGGGCAGGACTGCCCACCTTATACTCTACCAGGTATGCAGCTGAAGCACTACCAGAGGTCTTTAGAAAAAGGAAGCAAGGCTGAGGTCAGACAGAGTAAATGATCTCAAGAACTCAGATCACTAAAGTTATTTAAAGTAACAAATACACTTTTAATTGATTTCAGATAAAAACTACTCAAGGAAAGTCAGTAATCGTTTTAGCCCCTAATCTGTTAGAGCCGTATGGTGAGCAGCCTTGAGTAGCTGGTTTAACTGGTTATTTCCCCGAATTCCCACCATCCACGGTATTAGAAAAAAACAAGGCATTGTCTCAGTTTAGGATAAACACATGGCACAGTAACCAAATCCAGTCTCTCATATCCCGTATTTTTTCTTTAGCTCTTCTACTTTGTTGATGTAAGCTTTCATGGCATCTTCCTTGGAAGTCCCTGTAAGGAATCGACAGGATTATGTGTCAGGGAGGTAGCATGGTAGGAAACAAGCAGCCTCCAGAGCCCCAGGCAGCTCTGCCGTAACTCTCCTAGGCTCAGTTTCTCACTTAATAAAGTTGAGATTCTACTAATTACATGTTGGAGGAGACAGTATCCACAGAACCTGGCCCGAAGTGAATGCTCCATAAGCAACTGTGCTCAGAAAACCTGGTGGGGCTGGCCAAGATCTGTCGCCCATCTGCTGGACACCTGCGTCCCCCACCTGTCCTGGGGGAATGGCCATTGTGAGCCTTGGGAGAGAGGTGCCACCCTCCAGACAGGCAGGAAACTGTCATCGTGGTGACTTTACTGGTCCTGCTAACTCTCGTGGCTGACATTGGCTTTGGCCTTTTCAGTGTCTCTGTTTTGGGCTCCTATCTCCCAGAGCTGTTAAGCTGGCAGTGAAAAAGCAAAGCCAGGCACCCTATTCTCCCCAGAGAGAGGCTATGAGAAAAGTTTCAGGAACTCTGACCAAAAGTGGCTGCTTCTTGGAGGGGAATGAGACAAATCTTTGTCTTCTTGCTGCAGTAGAAAGGACACTGAATGTATCCCTCAGAGACAGTGACACCCAGTTTCCTGGATTCTATGGTGAAGGATAGAGACCCTTTGGAACTCAGAGCTTGTTCTGAAGCACTGGAGAGTACATGGGGCCTGAGGATGGTATGGAAATGTCCCATGAAAATGGGCAGGCAGATGGGCATTCCCTTCCCAGTTACTTGCAGATCCTAGGAGTGTGTTTATTGTATTGTGGCCCTTTCTGAATTCAAGGGTTTCTCATTCGCAGAAGGACAGAGGGCTTATTCAGAAACTAGCCAGCAGGAACACTAATGCTGCCAGGAGCTTTGGTGCCAACTCTTGGGTCTTGCTGCTGCAGGTGGCACGTGATTAAGTATGAGCTTGGATACTTCTTGGTTGCTGGTGCTTAGCATATAATGGCTCCATTCACTGAGCCTACGATGCCAGCGGCAGGCCATGCATTAGCTCATTCCCTTCTTTCATGTATCCTTCTGGCTAGGAAGGAACTGGGGAGGGCCACTGGGGTTAGGGGGTCACCGCCTGGCCTTGTAGGGGAGAGGGAGTTGCAGACAGGAAACCACCCCTTATTCTGAACACATCCGAAGCCTACGCCAACTACATCATTTCCCAAACTATTTTTCAGTGGCCTGGTTCCCAGCCCCTCCTCTCTAGATGATGCTCCTGCTCAGAGATGGTGCTTTTAGAAAAGGCATAAATGGTGTTAGGAGAAAAAGTAGGTGGCCCGGTTTTTTCCCATTCTGGCACCCATCCCAGGCTGGTTTCCCACACGTGCCCCATTGACTTTGTTTTCTCTCCTCTTCCCTTACACTTCATAATGAAGACTCTTTCACTACTGGGTTTCACAAATGAGGGAAATTGATTAGAACAATTACCTTTCAGCTCATTCCAGGCATCCCACTTGGCCTTGCCCGTGAAGTCCAACATCCCGGGCCGTTCTTAAACAAGGGAAGAAAAGGCATTAGATCTGGTTCAAATTCTAATGGAGAACTTGATCAACCTTCTTGCCATAAATGCCATCTTCTATTACACCTGTTCCTTCTAGGCTCTGTCATGGGGTTAAATAGGTCTAGTAGAGTGGGTTCTGCCCTAAGAAAACCAATGTATGCCAATCCAAACTTAAAATCTAGAGCAAATAGGAAGAACAGTATTCTTATTACAAGATAGCCTTTGTCTTACAAGTTAAATGACTCCAAAATTTCTCCTTTAAAAAAATTATACTTTAATTACAATTAAAAAAAAATCCATTCATATGTCTTAAAATTCAAAAGCTACAGAGGAAAATACTATAAAGTTTCTCTCTCACCCCTGCTCTTAGCTACCCAATTTCTCTCCCTTATCATTAATGATATCAGGTGTCGTTTCCTATGAACTGTTTATATCCTAGCCCCATTTTTCTACCGAATTGTTAGTCTATTTCTTGCTGATCTGTGGGAGATTTCACCGAAGGTAAGGTTTCTTTAAGTGATATGATGACTTTATGCTTATAGACCTGTTATCATCTGCAGTTGGGAAACACACTCACCATCTCCCTGTTGTCCTATTTCACTACCATGCCCAGCCCCAAAGCCATAGGGAACAATCAGAGTCCATAGCCTGGAGCACTGTGCCTGAGAAAATGTCCCTGAGCGCTTTCAGGGAAGTGTTCCCAGGGACAGCTGAAACAAACTGCCCTTGTGGTCATCATCAGGATCCTAGGACAGCTCTCTCCAAGCGGTGGAAATGGAAATGTACATGTATATTTGCAATGTCCAATTCAGGAGCCACTTGCCACACCAAGTACCGGAAATGACTACTGGGCATCTGAAATGTGGCTCCTGTGAATGAAGACTAAACTTGATTTTATTTAACTATTTTTAGTTAAAAATTTTTTTTTTTGAGACAGAGTCTCGTTCTGTTGCCCAGGCTGGAGTGCAGTGGTGCGACCTCGGCTCACCACAACCTCTACCTCCCAGGTTCAAGCGATTCTCCTGCCTCAGCCTCCCAAGTAGCTGGGACTACAGGCATATGCCACCACGCCCAGCTAATTTTTGTATTTTTAGTAGAGATGGGGTTTCACTACGTTAGCCAGGTTGGTCTCAAACTCCTGACCTCATGATTCGCTTGCTTCGGCCTCCCAAAGTGCTGGGATTACAGGCATGAGCCACAGCGCCCAGCCTCAGTTAAAATTTATATAGTCATATGTGGCTACTGGCTATTATACTAAACTATCGTGTTTGGACTATCACGTTTTATAATCGTGTAATAGGGCTGTATAGTACAGCCCTAGAGAGAGCCGATGACACCTCTTTGATCAGTAAGTGATAGATTCCTATGCCAGTCTATCTAGACTCATGTGAAAATCGGTAACTCTAGTACGGGCACAGGCCAGTCTCTGTGAAAATACTGTTTGTCAGAAAAGCATCTTGGCACCTCTGGCCTCCCCCACTTCACCTTTCCTTCCCCTCCCTGGAAGGACAGAGTTTACGAACTCACTGTAAAACTCATCTTCGCCATAAGACCTTCTTCAACTAAGTGCTCCATGTGAACCCCAGGGTTTGATATGGTACTGCCTGTGATCTGTCATTCTGGGTACTATTTCCTGCTTCCAGCTGGTTGGCAGCCAGCCCACCTGCTCCATCTTCCACCCCAGCTACTGCGGAAATGGGGACCATCCTCGCCTTCTTCCTCAGCAGGGGCAGGGGAGACCTCCCTTCTGTGCTGCCATGATAACCCTGAGTCCTTGCACAGAATGCACTGTGCTGTTGCCTCAGTATCCACCCATGTTTCAGGGGCTTAGGGACAGAATGAAACCTGCCCAAGGCAGGAAAGATGTTATTACAGAGTATGACAGTCAAAAGCACAGCCTCAAAATCTGCACCAAGATTTCTGGGCAGGGAAAAAGTTGTCATCAGGAAGGCACAGACTTGTTAGCGAAATGCTCTGACCTAGCCCAAGAAACCAGGTGCTTCTCTGCTCCTGACATCAGGCTTGGCCAGGCTGTCAAGTGCTCCAAAAAGTGCTCCAACTTTGATCCTGCCCATCTAGGGCAGAAGCTGAACGGCTCAACAATGATACTACTGAGCTGAGAGCCTTCAGCAAGTCTTTTCCAAGCTGCAGCCTTTGCTTCTTCCCTAGTAGAGAGTAGCTGCTGGTGATAACCAGTAAAGACCTTCTAAAACCAGGATTTGAATTCTGCTACTACTGGAGACACTGAGAATCCGGAACATGGTCTTTTCCACCCCAGGAACCATCACCATACCCCACCTGAAGAGTAGGGCCTCAGGCAGTTTGAGAGTGAAGTTCCCAGGGACTTCCAGTCTGGGCTGCTGAGCCTGCTTTGATGAGCAGAGGCCCTTCCAACCCCCGCTCTGCATACCTGTATTTATGTCGCCCACAGTTGCTTGTTTGTAGTGGCCATAGATGAACAGCATCTCCTCATCCGATGGCTTGGTCTTAAGGTGCCTAACCTCCTCTGCAGCTTTCTCAAACTCAGCCTAAATGGAAGTGAGAGGAGAGGATTGAGGGCCTCCTCTGGGTGGGAGAGGGTAAGAATCCTACTGTGGCCTGAAGACAGCCCAGTTACGGGGATGGAGAGGTGGGAAAGGTGGCACCCTTCGGGCAATGCAGCCCCTGAAGTGTGTCTGCCCCTCCCTGCCCCAACAGGGCAGCTAGAAAGATTCAGCAACACAAGAAGGGGAAGCCCCTCCAGTTCACTCATTCAATTGAAAACCATATATCCAGAGCTCTCACAAACGCAGGCGTCAGGTCTGGAAATACAGCAGTGAAGAGGGCAGGCCAAGCCTTCGCCCGCAGTGGGGGTCCACTCTGCGGGAGAAGCAGCGCGGCCAACTGCCTGGCCACCACCGGGCCAGGCACTAGGGAGTGGCCGGGGCTTCAGCGCAGCCCTGGCCTGAGGACAGAGGGGGCACAGTATGCTGGAAACAGCTGAAAGGGGACAGGGCATGAGTGCCGCGGTGTCAGCGCCGGAGCCCGTTGGTCCCCTCCCTCCCCCTGGGGCCCGCGCGTTCAACACCGACCTCTGTCCCAGTGCGCAGATTGGCAGAGGCAGGCGGGAGGAGCCAGAGGTCGCCCCACATAGCTCTGTCTCAGACAAGGGTCTACACTGGAGGGAAGGGAGGGGCCCCTGGGTCACCTCTCCCCGGGCCGCGATTCTCCTGGTCCCGCACTCTGAGCAGCCGGCCCCGTACTTCCCCTGACCTCCAAGCTCCCGGCCACGGCCTCCTCGCTTCCCCACTCCGCCGCGACGTCCTGCCCTGTGCTTCGGGATGGGGACTGAGTCTCCTCGCTCCTCCAATCCGTGCAACCCCTTCCCCCATCTTTCCATCAAGTACCCTCGACTCCCACCCCTCTCCCGCTACACAGCGAAGTCCACCCCATGGGCAACTTTCCGGCAGTTGCGGGGTGGGCAGCAGATTTAGAAATCCCCAAACGGAAAATCCCGCTCACAAGGCTCTGTCCAACGAATCAGGGCTAGGCATGGGTCCATGAGCAAGTGAGGGGCACGGAAGGAAAGAGCCCGAGAGCTTCTGGCTGCCGGCTGAGCCCCCAACAGGCCTCCCGCCCGCTGCACCTTCGCAGCCTGGCTGTGCACGCGCTGTACCTGAGACATCCTGGCCGACTTGCAAGAACTCCAGGGAGACAGCGGAGGAGGCGAGGACCAGGAAGCGATCGCCCAGATTGCACTGGCAAGCGCCTTTAGAGGCGCGGTCCACTCGCCCCAACCCTGCTCGGGCGAGCACCGGAAAGCCAATCAGAAGCCAGCTATGCGCTAGGGGCGTGCCCAGCCCCCGCCGCGGCGCTAGCCCCGCCCGAGCCCACGTGGGACCGCTGGCGCAAACGCCGGGAGTAGCCGAAGGGGACGCCGGGAACAGGTGGGGACAACGGAAGTAGGGTGCTTAGTTTTGCTGCCGGGAGTTGGTCGAGAGTTGGGTTCAGTCCTGGCCAGTTGTGGGGACGGCACGCGGGGGAAGGGGAGGGGACGGAGACCGAAGAACGGAGGTTCTTATGTTTCTTTTCTTTCCTTAAATCTTGCCCGGCCTGAAGAGGCCGGAAGTTGCATCTCTGGACAAGTAAACTCTGAGACCTGGGAATGGCGGGCGGGACCCGCTCCTCCCTTAGGGTCTAGAGGAGACCCCCGGAGATGGTCCCTGATGAGCAGCGTGATGGTGGAAAGCTGGACTGGTCTCCCGAAAGGCGAAGCCGAGGCTTCTTCCTCTGAACTTTTGGCACGTTCTTTGACTTGCTTGTGGCCGTAGTGTCAGGCCTCTATTGCACATTTATGTCTGTGGTGCATTTCTCCATCTGGTGCGTTAAAGGCAGGGACGGTGTCTTATTTGTCTTGATTTAACAAACTTGGACGGGACGAAGTGCTCAGCAAATATTTGTTAAATGAATGGCTGTTTATTGAACTCCTGTTGGGTAACTTGCACTGTTCTAGACCTTGGCAGACAGCAGTGAACAAAGCGGGTGAATCCCTGCAATCTTGGAACTTACAAGTAGGGACAGTAGTTTATACAATAAGTTAAATATAGAGTACTTTAGGGGCTTAGAGAGTTGGAAGTTTATAGTTTTAAATGGAGGAGGGGGAGTATTGAGGGAAGGTGACATTTGAGAAAGTTCCTCAAGGAGGGGAGGGAAGATTCCAAGCAGAGAACAAGTGTAAAGGCGTGGGCAAGGAACCAGGGGAAGAGTAGAAAGATGAGGCTGGAGAGTTTTGGCGGTGGCAGACTGGCTAGGTGATGCAGAAGTTGGCCATCACAGGGACTTTGACTGTCATGCTGTGTGAGATGGGAAATCGTAAAAGGGTTTCAAAAGAGGATGAGGAGACGGAGGGGAACGTCTTTGCGAGATTGTTACACAGCCTAATCTCCATGGGAACAGAAAGCAGCACAGGTGTCTGGAAGTGTTTTAGTATCGATGTTTAAGAAGCTAAAGGAAGACTTCTCTGGCAGTGGTTACAAAGGAGCTGGGTGAAGAGAGGGAAATGATGGAACATTCTCTGGAGATCATTAAAAAAGCAAAGTCATTCCTCTCGAATTCATAATTTGTGGCAAGAGGGCTGGACTACAAATCTCTGCCCTGCCTACACCTTCCCCCTCCCCAGGGAAGGTAGACGCTTTCAGACTTAACTTGCTAACTTTAATGTAGGTCACGTTTTATGGAATGTTTGGGAAGAAATGAAGATGCAATAGGGAACAAATCTAGGGTTTTCAGTCTGAGCATAATTTTGTTTGAGAAAGGAAAACCAAACAAATTAACAAAAATCTTGGAGTTAAATATGGGGAAAGTACACTGAAGTGTAAGAAATGCAGGTTTCTTCGAAAATCACAATTCAGAGCTGCTTTTTCCATTTGAGGCCTGGATTTGTTTTTGCTCTACTTGGTGCTTACAGCTTCCTTGATGGAAACTCAGATTGTTGCTTGTGTGGGCCAGATTTGCAGTCAAATACATCTCCTAGTCAGCAGGTTTTAAGTTAGGGTATTGTTGAGATTAGGTACTTTGAGAATGCAGTTATCACTTCTCAAAGATCAGTTGCTTTTAGTTTTTTAGTTTTTGTTTTTTAATTATTTTTGCGTGTGATGTGGTCTCACTCTTTTACCCAGGCTGTAGTTCAGTGGCACAATCTCAGCTCTCTGCAGCCTTGAACTCCAGGCCTCAAGCGATCCTCCCACCTTAGCCTCCCGAGTAGCTGGAACTGTGGGCACAACCACCATGCCTGGCTAATTTTTTTATTTTTATTTTTATTTTTTGTAGAGATGGGGTCTTGCTATGTTGTTGGTCTTGATCTCCTGGGCTCAAGGGATCCTCCCACTTTGGCCTCCTAACGTGGTGGGAGTACAGGTGTGAGCCACTGCGCCTGGCCTTGATTGAATATTGCTTTTCATAATTCTGAGAGTGCAAGATCCTCAGCTCTGTTTATGTCCTTGTTAGCCACCGTAACATGTTGTAATTATTTTATTTACAATTATTTTAATTTTAATTTACTTTTCTACTGTCTAACCCTCTGCCTCTGCCTCCCACCAAACACACATAAGCCAGGAGGAGATGGGGTCATTGTGTATCAGTCACTGCTGAATCTCCAAGTGTCTGGCACTTCTTAGGCACTCAACAAATAATTGTTGAATGAATAAAGTGTTTTTCTCTCTATGAAGATTTATTCTGTCTGATTAACTGAACTTGGAAACCATCTAAATTTGTTAGAACTGAATGTAAAACTATGGGGTTGAGTAAAGTAGATGAACTCTGGTGCAAGGACCATGTAATCTCTTTGTACCACTCCCAGCTTTGGAAGCAGAGCACCTGGAGATGAGAAACCTGACCAGCCAACTTGTCAGCCAAATTGACCCTGCCAATCAATAGAGAGGCCATTGTCATTGTTGTAGTTTGCCTTCACATCTGGGGATACCACTTTTTATTTATTATTTATTTTTATTTTTTTCATAGAAACCACTCTTGTCTGCCACAGGCTTCACTCGGTGGGTCTCAGCATAAAGCCAGGTGGGCAAGATCTCTCTCTCTCTTTCTCTCTTCTCTCTCCTCTCCCTCTCTCTCTGCTCTACCTCTCTCTCCCTCCCCCTTTCTCCTATCTCTGTCTGTCTGTCTGTCTGTCTGTCTCTTTCTATTTTTTTGAGACAGGGTCTGTCTGTCTGTCTGTCTGTCTGTCTCTATTTTTTTGAGACAGGGTCTCACTCCATTACCCAGGCTGGAGTGCAGTGGCACGATCATGGCTCACTGCAGCCTTGACTTCCTGGGCTCAGGTGATTCTCCCACCTCAGCCTCCCGAGTAGCTGGGACTACAGGTGTGTGCCACCATGCCCGGCTAATTTTTTGTAGAGATGGGTTTTTGCCATGTTGCCTGGGTTGGTCTTGAACTCCTGAGCTCAAGTGATCCCTCTGCCTCGACCTCCCAGGATGCTGGGATTATAGGCCTGAGCCACTGTGCCTCGCCCTGGCAAGATATATTAATAAGTGAAAGCATTTCTTGCTCAGTAGGTGGGAATAGTAGTTTCATATTAAGTTTCTTAGTATAAATGAAACCTCTAATTTCTGAAAGTAACCTAATCACCAGAAAATGAACTACGATTTCAGGAGAGCTTCCTAGTTGCTCTAGTAACTAGAGTTACTATAAGGCGAGGGTTAGGGTATCCACAAATGATGGATTACATTCATTCTGTATTTTCTTTCCGGTTACTTGGAATGTGACTCCTGTGGCAGGGCTTCAGCAGAGCTGGAGGAGACTAGTTTTTTTTTTTGCCTTTTTTTTTTTGAGACGGAGTCTTGCTCTGTCGCCCAGGCTAGAGTGTAGTGGTGCGATCTCGGCTCACTGCAAGCTCCGCCTCCCGGGTTCACGCCATTCTCCTGCCTCAGCCTCCCGAGTAGCTGGGACTACAGGTGCCCGCCACCACGCCCGGCTAATTTTTTGTATTTTGGGTAGAGACGGGGTTTCACTGTGTTAGCCAGGTTGGTCTCGATCTCCTGACCTCGTGATCCGCCCGTCTCGGCTTCCCAAAGTGCTGAGATTACAGGCGTGAGCCATGTCGCCTGGCCCAGGAGACTAGTTTTAAAGGGAAGAAGGGACTTTGGAAATGCTTCTGGATAGGATTGGGGAGGTATGGGTGGAGTTTTTTGTGAAGGCTGAGGGAGGTGAGAGTTGGTGGGGATGGGGTAAGAATGAAGCCTGGCTTTCCTCATAACTGGTGAGAGGAGGCCTGGCAGCTGGAGGTGTTAGCAAGCCCTTTGCCATTCTTACCCTCTCCTTCCTTTGGGTGTTCATCTTCAGAGGAATTGTGGCAAGGCGGGCATGAGAGAAGAGTAAACAGGTGTGGCATGCACATGTTTACCATTTTCTTCTTCTTTTTGCCTAGCCAACTTGGGCTGGGGGTGGTTAGGGCTGAGGTGAGCTGCAGAGATGGCTTGGGAGTGGAAGATTCTGATAGGGAAGTATCCTAGGCTGGCTGGAAGTAAGGAAGACAGGATTTCCTTTAGAATTGCTTCTCCATGAGTTGGTCATACACTGGTCAGGTGCTGCCTGCGCTCTGTTTAGAAGCATTCATGATTATGGGCAGGAATAATGAAAATATCTTGAGTTCAATACTGAGTTCTTGTTCAACTTCATACTTTAATAAAAATGTGTTATATATTCTCTTTGAAATCTACATTGTCTTCTACATCTTTGCCTATTTAGCTCCTAGCTGCACATGACAAACCACCTGGAAAATGCCTCGAAACTAGATTGTTAGAGGTGAATTTTCTTAGTAAACTCTTCTGCCTGTCACCAAGAAAATTAGAAATACAGCTGACCCTTGAACAACACAGGGGTTAGGGGCACTGACCTTCCACACAGTCAAAAATCTGTGTGTCACTTTTGACTACCCTAAAACTTAACTATTAATAGCCTACTGTTGATTCGATAACAATCGATTGTTAACTTACTGATAACAAAGTTGATTAACACATTTTATATGTTATATGTATTATTTACTGTATTTTTAAAAGTAAACTAGAAAAGAATGTTACTAGAATCACAAGGAAGAGAAAATTATTTACTGTTCAGTAAGTGGAAGTAGATCATAAAGGTCTTCAGACTTGTCATCTTCACACTGAGTAGGCTGAGGAGGAAGAGGAAGGGTTGGTCTTTCTCAGGGATGGCAGAGGTGGAAAAAAATAGAAGTTGGACTCCTATTGTTCAAAACGCTGCTGTATTAAAATCTGGTGACAAGGCTGCAGTGAGGTATAATCCTGCCACTACACTCCAGCCTAGGCAACAGGGAGAGACCCTGCCTCAAAGAAAAAAAGATCTGCTGACATGCTTTGGCTAATAATTCCTTCAAAGGGCAATGTTGTTCAAAAAAACACTATTTTGAGCTAACTATATAGATTGATGTGCGGTTATAAAAAATACAGTAGTCCCTCCTTATCCTCAGAGGCTAAATTCCAAGACACCCCCATTGGAGGCCTGAACCCTATATATGTTTTTTCCTACATGGTTGTCTGTCAATATCTGTGGGGGATTGGTTCCATGACCTCCTATGGATGCCAAAAATCCATGGATGCTCAAGTCCCTTATATAAAATGATGTATTTGCATGTAACTTATGCACCTTCTTCTGTATACTTTAAATAATCTCTAGGTTACTTATAATACTAGATACAATGTAAATGCTATATAAATAGTTGTGATACTGTATTTTACAATTTATTTTGTGTGTGTATTCGTATTTTTTTATTGTTTTCTTCCCAGGATATTTTCACCTGAAGTTGGTTGATTCTGCAAAGGCAGAACCCACAGATATGGAGGGCTGACTGTACATACATATCTATAATAAAATTTGAGTTTTAAATTAGGCACAGTAAGAGAGTAACAAAATAATAATAAAATTGAACAATTATCACCATATATTGTAATAAAAATGTGAGTGTTTACTTCTGGAATTTTTCATTTAATATTTTTGGACAGTGGTTGGCCGCGGGTAACAAACCCACGAAACCCATTTTGGGTTCAAACCATCGAAAGTGGAACTCTAAGTGAGGACTACTGTAGTCTAGAGAGATCTCTTGTACGTCTTACCTAGTTTCTCCCAGTGGTAACATCTTGCAAAACCATATAGAATACATAACACAATCAATACATTGACATTGATACATTTAAGTAAGGTAACAATATTTCCATCATCAAAGATTCCTAATATTGCCTTGTGGCCACAACCACTAACTTCCTAGCTCCTCCTTAGCCCCTGGCAACTACAACTTTCTTCTCTATTTCTATAATTTTATCATTTCAAAAATGTTACATATCATGAAATTGTGGTATATAGCCTTTTTGGATTGTTTTTTCTTCACTCAGAATAATTCTGTGGTGATTCATCTAGCTTGTTGAGTGAATGATAGTTTTGTTCTTTTTTATCCCTGAGTACTATTCCATCATATAGATGAAAGAGTTTAACCATTCACTCTTTGAAGGCTATTGCTATTGTTTCCACTTTTTGGCTATTATGAATAAAGCTGCTGCCAATCACTTGTCTACAGGCATACCTCAGAGATATTGCAGGTTTGGTCACAGACCACTGACATAAAATGATGATCACAACAAAATGAGTAACAGTTTTTTGGTTTTCCAGTGCATATACAAGTTATGTTTACACTATACGTATAGTCTGTTATAAAGTGTGCAATAGCATTATGTCAAACAAGTGTATATATCTTTTTTTTTTTTTTTTTGAGACAGAGTTTTGCTCTCGTTGCCCAGGCTGGAGTGCAATGGCGCAATCTCAGCTCACTGCAACTTCTGCCTCCCAGGTTCAAGCGATTCTCCTGCCCTAGCCTCCTGAATAGCTGGGATTGCAGGCATGTGCCACCACACCTGGCTAATTTTATATTTTTAGTAGAGACGGGGTTTCACCATGTTGGCCAGGCTGGTCAAACTCCTGACCTCAGGTGATCACCTGCCTCGGCCTCCCAAAGTGTTGGGATTACAGGCATGAGCCACCGTGCCTGGCCTCAAATGTACATATCTGAATTAAAGATACTTGATTGCTAAAAAATGCTAACTATCACCTGACTTCAACGAGTCATGATCCTTTTGCTGGTTGAGGGTCTTGTCTCAATGTTGATGGCTGCTAACTGATCGGTGCGGTGGTTGCTGAAGGTTGGGGTGGCTGTAGCAATTTGTTAAAATAAGCTAACAATGATGTTTGTTGTATTGATTGACTCTTCCTTTCAAGAAAGACTTCTCTGTAACATGAGATGCTGTTTGACAGCATTTTATCAACAGCAGAACTTTCAAAATTGGAGTCAATTCTCTCAAACCATGCTGCTGCTTTACAAGTTTATGCAATATTCTAAACGCTTTTTTTTGTCATTTCAACACAGCACTCCAGCCTAGGCGACAGGGAGAGCATTTTCACCAGGAGTAGATTCTGTCAAGAAACTGCTTTCTTTGCTCATTCATAAGAAGTAACTCCTAATCCGCTGGCATTTTATTATGAGATTGCAGCAATTCAGTCCCATCTTAAGGCTTCACTTCTAGTTCTAGTTGTCTTGCTATTTCCACCACATTTGCTGCTACTTCCTCCACTGAAGTCTTAAACTCCTCAAAGTCATCCATGAAGGTTGGAGTCCTTCCAAAGTCCTGTTAATGTTGCTATTTTGATCTCCTCCTGAATCATGAATATTTTTAATGGCCTTTAGAATGGTGAATCCTTTCCAGAAGGTTTTCGCATTATTTTGCCCATATCCATCTGAGGAATCACTATCTATGGTAGCAGTAGTCTTACAAGATGTATTTTCTTAAATAATAAGACATGAAAGTTGAAATTGCTTCTTGATCCATAAGCTTCAGAATGCATATTGTGGTAGCAGGCATGAAAACATGAATCTCCTTGTCCATGTCCATGAGAGCACTCGGGTGGCCAGGTGCATTGTCAATGAGCAGTAATATTTTGAAAGGAATCTTTTTTTTCCTGAGGATTAGGTCTCAACAGTGGGCTTAAAATATTTAATAAACGATGCTGTAAACAGATGCACTGTCATGCAGACTTTGTTGTTCCGTTTATACAGCACAGGTAGAGTAGATTTAACATAATTCTTAAGGGCCCTAAGATTTTCAGAATGATCAGTGAGCGTTGGCTTCAACTGAAAGTCACCAGCTGCCTTAACCCTTACCCACAGTCAGCCTGTCCTTTGAAGCTTTAAAACCAGGCATTGACTTCTCCCTAGCTATGCAGATCCTAGATGGCATCATCTTCCAATATAAGGCTGTTTTGTCTGTGTTGAAAATCTGTTGTTTAGTGTAGCCAGCTTCATCAATCTTAGCTAGATCTTCAGGATAACTTAGTGCAGCTTCTACATCAGCACTTGAGGCTTCATTTTGCACTTTTTTTGTTATGGAGACTGCTTCTTTCCTTAAACATCATGAACCAACCTCTGCTAGCTTCACTCTTCTTATATAGCTTTCTCACCTCTCTTAGCCTTCATAGAATTGAAGAGTGTTAGGGCCTTTCTCTGGATTAGGCTTTGGCTTAAGGAAATGTTGTGGGTGGTCTGGCCTTCTATCCAGAGCACTCAGACTTTCTCCATATCAGCGACAGGCTGTTTTGCCTTTTTTTTTTTTTTTTTTTTGAGACAGAGTCTCCCTCTGTCACCCAGGCTGGAGTGCAGTGGTGCAATCTCGGCTCACTGCAATCTCCACCTCCTGGATTCAAGTGATTCTCCTGCCTCAGCCTCCTGAGTAGCTGGGATTACAGATGCACACCACGACTCCCAGCTAATTTTTGTATTTTTAGTAGGGACAGGGGTTCCTCCATGTTGGTCAGGCTGGTCTTGAACTCCTGACCTCAGGTGATCCACCCACCTAGGCCTCCCAAAATGATGGGATTACAGGCGTGAGCCATTTGTTTTGCTTTCTTACCATTTGTGTGTTCACTGTAATAGCATTTTAATTTCCTCAATAACTTTTCCTTTGTATTCACAACTTGGCTGTTTGGTGCAAGGGGCCTAGCATTCAACCTATCTTGGCTTTTGACATGCCTTCCTCACTAAGCTTAATCATTTCTAACTTTTGATTTAAAATGAGAGACTAACAACTCCTCCTGTCACTTAAAAACTTAGATGCCATTGCAGTGTTATTAATTGGCCTAATTTCAATATTGTTGTGCATGTTTTGTTAGATTTACACCTAAATACTTGTTTTTGAGTGATTGTGAATGTTATTGTATTTTGTATTTGTATTTATATTGTATATTGTGTTCCATGTGTTCATTGCTACTTTTTGGAAATATAGTTGGTTTTGCATGTTTATTTTGTATCCTGTGACTTTGCCAAATTCATTAATTCCAGATTTTTTTGGTTTTTGAGAATTCTTGGGATTTTCTGTGTAGATAATCATGTCATCTGCAAATAGGGACAGTTTTATTTCTTCCTTTCTCATCTCTTTGCCTTTTATTTCCTTGTCTTGCCTTGTTTCACTGGCTAGAACTTCCAGCAGCATGTTGAATAAGAATGGTGAGAATGGCTATCTTTCCTTGTTCCTGATCTTAGGGGGAAAGCATTCAGTCTTTCATCATGAAGTCTAATGTTAGCTCTAGTTTTTTTTTTTTTTGGTTTGTTTTTTGTAGATGCTCTTTATCAAATTGAGATGTTCCCCTCTTTTCTTGTTTTTCTGAGAGTCCTTATTGTCAGTGGATGTTGAGTCTCCATTGAAGTTTGTCAGGTGCCTTTTCTGTATCACTTGATGTGATCATGTGATTTTTCTTTAGCTTGTTAATTTGGTGGATTACATTGATTGATTTTCAAATATTAAACCTTGCTTCTCTGGAAAAAACTACTTGGTCAGGGTGTATAATTATTTTTATGTATTGCTAAATTCTATTTGCTAATGTCTTACTAAGGATTCTCATGTCTATATTCATAAGGGATATTGGTCTGTTGTCTTTTTTTTAGTAATGGCTTTGTCTGGCTTTATTGTGGAAAAACTAGCTGCATAAAATGAATGAGGAAATGTTCCTTTTCCCTTTTCTGAAAGAGGTTGTGTACAATTGATGTTAATTCTTTAAATGTTTTGTAGAGTTCTCTAGTGAAACCTTCTAGGACTGGAGATTTCTTTTCTCCTTCCTTCCTTCCTTTTTTCCAGGCACCTCATCGGGTTCTTATAGAGATTTCTTTCTTGGGAGTTCTTAAATTATGAATTTAATTTCCTTAATAGTTATAGGGCTATTCATATTGTTTATTTCATATTGGTGAGTGGTGGTAGTTTTAGTTTTTTAAGAAATTGGTCCATTTTGTCTGTGCTGTGAAATGTATGTATGTAATTAGTTCATAGTATTCCCTTATTATCCTTTCGCTATTTGCAGAGCCTGTAATGATGTTCTTCATTTCATTCCCAATATTGGTTATTTGTGCCTTCTTTTTTTTTTCCTAGCTGGTCTTGCTCAAGATTCGTCAGTGTTTAAAAAATCTTTTCAAAAAACCAGCTCTTTTTTCATGGATTTTCTATTGTTTTTCTGTTTTCAGTTGTATTGATTTCCACTCATTATTATTTCTTTCCTTCTGCTTGCTTTCGGTTTGTTTTGCTCTTGATTTTCTAGGTTCTTGAGGTGGGAGCTTAGATTATTGACTTGAGACTTTTTCTCATTTAATTTATGCATTTATACATTTTCCTCTTCACAGTGCTATACATTTTCCTCTTCACAGTGCTTTAACTGTGTCCCACTTTCATTCAGTTCAGTGTATTTTTAGTTTCCTTTTTTTTTTTTTTTTGAGACAGAGTCTCACTCTGTCACCCAGGCTGGAGAACAGTGATCTCAGCTCACTGCAACCTCTCCCTCCTGGGTTCAAGCGATTCTCCTGCTTCAGCCTCCTGAGAAGCTGGGATTACAGTGCCTGCCATCAAGCCCAGCTGATTTTTGTATTTTTAGTAGAGTTGGGGTTTCATCATGTTGGCTAGTCTGGTCTGGAGCTCCTGACCTCAAGTGATCTGCCCACCTCAGCCTCCCAAAGTGCTGGGATTACAACTGAGAGCCACCAAACCTGGCCTTAGTTTCCTTTGAGACTTCCTCTTTGGTCCAGGGCTTGTTTAGTAGTCTGTTGCTTAGTTTCCAAGTGTTTGAAGACTTTCCTGGTAGGTTCCTGTTTCTGATTTCTAATTTGATTCCACTATGGTCAGAGAACACATTGTTTAATTTCACTTCTTCAAACTCGTCATGGTTTTTTCCTGTGGTGCAGGATATGGACATCTTGGCATCTATTTTGTGGATACTTGAAAAGTATGTGTATTTTGCAGTCATTAGTGGGGTGTTCTATAAATGTCCATTACATCCTGTTCGGTGGATGGTGTTGTAGAGCAGCAGTCCTCAACCTTTTTGGCAGCAGGGACCGGTTTCATGGAAGACAATTTTTTCATGGATGGGGTGGTAGGGGGATGGTTTTGGGTTGAAACTGTCCCATCTGAGATCATCAGGCATTAGATTCTCATAAGGAGCATGCAACCTAGATCCCTCATGTGCTCAGTTCACAATAGGGTTCACGCTCCTATGAGAATCTAATGCCACCACTGACAGGAGGAGTTTATTTCATTCCTCCTCCCTATAGGTCCCACAGGGGCAATCAGAGTAGCTCAGTTGCTACTGCATGTGCAGTGGGTTTATGTCACAGCTGTAGAACCCCAGGTTTAGGTAAATCAAATTCTTTATAAAGGGCTGCAAGCAAACCTGCCCAGCCTTACCCTGGAGTGAGATGTCTTCACGGTACTGGACAGTCTGGTGGGAGATACTGTCTCTGTCTTTCTAAGCTGTTTGCTATGTACATATCCTTGAAAGATAGTTCAGAATGAAAGCAGCCAGCCCCTCTGCTTCTAAGACACGCAGACGTGTGAGAGACCCATGGAGAAATGTCTCCCAACCACAGTACAAGGATTAATATTCTCACTGATGGTTGGTTGCAAATCAAGAAAAATAGAATTTATACCCAGTATACCTTGTTTAAGAAAGTGTATGAAATATTCTTTCTAAATGGTTAAGTCTCCAACCCTTGGGAAAACTCAACTGTCCAGAATGGTTTATGGAGAGTCTTGCATATCTTGAGCAGAGAAAACGAATTATGGTTTTGTGCATTTGCTCCAGATTCAAGGTCATAATGGCAGGTCTGAGGAATTGTAGATGTTGATTTGTCAGTGGGTGGTGTATTCTAGATGTGAACAGTAATCAAGGATATATTTATTTGGAACTGATTATGGTTCTTCCTCAGGGAAGGTCAGCTGCTAATGTCATTATGCAGTAAAGCAGTTACAGCACGGAGAAGCATGTGCCAGTCAGCAGATTAGCTAAAATTTATCTTGTACCTATTGTGTTACCTAAACCCCTAGAGGTGGAAGATTTTATTTTTTTGACCTATCTAAAAAATGGCTGAGGTTGAAGACTTTGAAATCATTTATAAATGAATATGTTGAAAATATCTTTCTCAAAAGTTCTGTCAGTGAAAGATGATTTAACCAACTCTTCTAGAATAATGGTGCTTTCATTTGTATTATGCAGCTAAACAACAACAAAAAAATGCCAAGAAGTTTTCAAATGTTATTTAACCCTCATATAGTCCTAGTTTATAAATGTAGGGTTTTTTAAAAAAAATTTTTATATTTTGAGACAGAGCCTCACACTGTCTCCCAGGCTGGAGTGCAGTGGTGTGATCCTGTCTCACTGCAACCTCCACCTCCTGGTTCAAGCGATTCTCGTGCCTCAACCTCCCAGTAGCTGGGCTTACAGGAGCGTGCCACCACGCCCGGCTAATATTTTTCTGTATTTTTAGTAGAGACGGGGTTTCACCATGTTGGCCAGGCTGGTCTCGAACTCCTGACCTCAAGTGATCCATGAGTGATCTGCCTTCCTCAGCCTCCCAAAGTGCTGGGATTACAGGCGTGAGCTACCGTGCCCTGCCATTAATGTAGTTTATAAATGCTGAGTTTCATATTTTAAAAAAATATGCTTTTGAAAACATTTAAAGCAGATTATTTAATTGACACGTAATTGTACATATTTGGGGAGCACAATTTGATGTTTCAATACATATATAAGTTGTAGAATGAGCAAATCAGGGTATTTAGTGTGACCATTGCCTCATGCATTTATCTCTTTGTGGTGAGGATATTTAAAAATCTCTCTTCTAGCTATTTTGTAATGTACTGTTAACCGTAGAACGCCAGAACTGATTCCTCCTATTTAATTTCAACTGTACCTTCAACCAGCCTCTCCCAATCCTTTTCCCACCCTTTCTCCAGTCTGTCCTAAAAAGAAAATTCTTGGGGCTGGGCGTGGTGGCTCACAGCTGTAATCCCAGCACTTTGGAAGGTTGAGGCGGGCGGATCACCTAAGATCAGGAGTTCGAGACTAGCCTGCTCAACATGGTGAAACCCCATCTCTACTAAAACTACAAAAATTAGCCGGGCGTGGCAGCGTGTGCCCGTAGTCCCAGCTACTCTGGAGGCTGCGCAGGAGAATCACTTGAACATGGGAGGCAGAGGTTGCAGTGAGCTGAGATCGCATCACTGCACTCCAGCCTGGGTGACAGAGCAAGACTCCAGCGAGACTCTCAAAAAAAAAAAAAAAAAGAAAATTCTTGTTACCTTTTTTCTTTTTATTATAATGTCCAGCTCTTGGTATTTCATTGTTACCGAAATCTATTTTTAGAAGAAAAATTTCGTTTTCCATCCAAGAGTTAAAATTATGCTTTTGAAGTAGGCCAGAGTAGATTAAAATGCAATTAACATTTTACTTTTAGTCATAGTCCTAAGTGCGAATTAATTTTAATTTGTCATTCTTCTAAACTTAAACTGAAATTAATATAAAGTTATTAATTTGCCAAGGTTAAATTTTCTGTAAATGGTGAGCATTTATCATTCATCTACTAACAGTATGCTAGGTGTTCCGTCTTTTTAAGAAGGATAATAAAAATAATTTAGGCTCCCCCACATCACCCCTGGCCTTAAACAACATTTTTTTTTGATAAAATGACATATTTGAATGCTATTTAATTGTACTTAAGGATTATTTACTCCAAAATCATTAAGGGCAGTTTCAGAATCATTTGCATATTCAGTGATTTTCTTCTTAACAATTTCCTGCTCTTTCTCCTTTTATATCTGCTCACCTTTGCCAATTTAGTTTCCTCACATAAAAGAACAGTAACAACTGTATTTCATATATTCTTTTTATTGATTTATTTGTTTTAAAAGGAAGGTGATGGACTCTCTGCCCTGTGATACTGGTTCCTAAATCTTGAGGAGAATTAAGCATTTAGCATGATTACATATACATACATACGTAGGTATGTATATGTAATCACTCTAATACACTCTCTCTCTATATATAACCTGTCTATAATGAGAGAGAGAATCTGGTGTTAAAAGGAAAACTTTTGACAAATTCAATTTAGCAGCATTTATTTGAGTAAAGAAACAATGCATGAATTAGGCAGCATCTGAACCAGTAAAGGTTCAGAGAGCTCTAACCAGCAACAGTATTTTCTGTCTATAAATACCCAGCAGGTGGTATTTATAGACAGAAAACAGAAGTGAGAGACCGAAATAGTCTGACTGGCTACAGCTTGGCTTTTGCCTTATTTTGACATGTTTTGGCAGTTTGCAGCCTGTATTGGCTGAAAGTTTGGCTGCTGTGATTGGCTGAGACTCAGTTACTTATTCCAAGAATACACTTGCAGGTTAGGTTGCAGCTTGTTTACATAGTAAGATAGGGTGCAGTTCATTACCTGTGGAGGCAGCTTTAGGCCAAATTTAATTGAACAGTGGTTAGAACCTTCCCTTTTTGAAAGTTGTACCTTTTTCATTTGGATAAGACAAACTTTAAAGCAAAGTTGATATATGACAAGTGTAATTTTACAGTACTTAAATTTAGGGAGTATATATGCTTTATAAAATATTTTGGTTTTTCAAAATGATTCTCTCTAGGAGTTTGTTAAAATTCTGGTCATAAGCATAATTTCTTGGAAACCTGCGTGTGGCATGACGGAAGGTCAGTCAGTGCGCAAGCGGTTATAGGGTCTTCTCCATGTTAACTGCCTTAGTGCCTGAGTGCTTTTCCTACCCTTAAAGCTTCTAATAGCTCATTTTGGATTCCATTCTCTTACAAAAAAGTCAAGAAGATGCTTTCTTCGAATACCATAAGGCATATATACCGGGTTTTTTAGGTAGTACAGTCAATCCTAATTATTTTCAGATTCTGTATTTGCAAATTCACCTACATACTAACATTTATTTGTAACCCCAAAAGCAATATTCATGGCACTTTCTTGGTCATTCTTGGACATGTGCAGAGCAGTGAAAATTTTGAGTCACTCAATACATTCCCAGCTGAAGTCAAAGAAGACAACACTCTGCTTTTTTTTTTTTTGAGACAGGATCTCACTCTGTTGCCCAGGCTGGGGCTGGAGTATAGTGGTGCAATCTTGGCTCACTGCAACCTCTGCCTCCCAGGCTCAGGGGATCCTCCTACCTCAGCCTCCTGAGTAGCTGGGATTACAGGCACACATTACCACACCCAGCTAATTTTGGTATTTTTTTTTGTAGAGACAGAGTCTTGCTATGTTGCCCAGGCTGATCTCAAACTCCTGGACTCAAGTGATCCTCCCGCCTGGGCCTCCAAAAGTGCTAGTATTACAGGTGTGAGCCACCGTGCCCAGTCGCTCTGCCTTCTTGTTTCAGCTCTTATATTGTAAACAAGTGACCAGTTTGTGGACTATTTATTGCCATGTTTTTTTCATTTTAATGCTTTTCTGTTGGTGATTCTGCTATTTAAAATGTCCCCCAAGCATAGCGCAGACGTGCAGTCAAGTGTTCCTAGGCGCAGGAAGGCTGTGATATGCCTTATGGAGAAAATATTAAATATTGTGTTAGATAAGCTTTGTTCAGGCAGGCTGTGAGTGGTGTTGGCTGTGAGTTCAATGCTGATGAATTAGCAACACATAATAAATGTCTCTTTCAACAGAAACATGCATGAAACAAGATTATGTATTGATCATTTGCCAAAATGTGAAGTCGAGCTCACGAGACCCTAATCCTGTAGTTCCCCTAGGAGCAGTGGTTCAGGATTTGCTAATTCAGTGTTCACAGCCAACTTTATAAACCATAACTACTACCAACAACCAGAATCAACTGTAGTGATGTTTTTTTTTGAGCTGACAGAGATCAGTGTAACATCAACAATCAAGTATCTTGTGGGTGTTTTGTGCTTATCTGGATGCTCGGCTCTTAGCTTTTATGTGTGGTGCCTAGTTTTTCATCCAGAAGCCTGCGCCTGCTGGTTTATAACTCTGCAGCTTAGAGCTCTGCCCTGGGGAGACCAGCCAGCTTGGGAAGGGGAACCACTGGGCAAGTTAAGGAGCGTTGCATTGAGCTTGTTCTGGCTTTGCCTGGTTGCTGAATTTCCACCACAGGCTCCAGGACTGAAGGCTGAAGGCCCATCTCATCTATGGGGTCTCAAAGCTTCCAAGCTATGCTTCCCTCCTCACCATCCTTGCAGCTTGGACCAAAAAAGCAGCTGCAGAGGGGAGGGTGCTGGGCTGCTCTGATGCAGAGGTTACTGGCCAGCGAACTGGGACTTCCATGCAAGGCAGTTCCTATGGAAGTTTTGTGTTTGCTTTGTTTGTAAGAGCTTTGTTTTGCTTTGCATATGGGCTTTTCTGCATTGCCCCAAACTAGCTGAGTAAGTTACTAGCTAGAACTACAGGTTTTTTAGGCAGGGAGGTTTAAAGACCTTCCTAAGCCCTAGGCACACTTACTTTTCAAAGTACCACCTGGGTCTTATGTGTTGAAATATACACGTATCCTACATTAAATCGAACATATATAATTATGAATAGAATCAAGTTGCTGTTGAACTGTTACATATTATAAATATATAATTAATATTAATTTTGATTTTTTTTCCACATCTCAAACATTTTCTTGGGTCCTGTGTCTCTAGTGCAAGATTGCCATGTTTGTGTGTTCTTAGGAAATGGAAGAAATCAGGTTTTTTTCCCTCCCTTTAACTGCTCATTAGTTCTACATTTACGCGGGACGGTGGGGGGGGGGGGGTGTGGGCGGGGCGTGGTGGCTCACACCTGTAATCCTGTGCTTTGGGAAGCTAATGCAGGAGGATTGCTTGAGCCCAGGAGTTCAATACCCACCTGGACAACATAGACCCTAGCTCTACACAAAATTAACAATTTTAAAAAGAACATTTATGGGGCTTCTGAGGTGCCTCACGCTACACAAGCTGTTGGGTCTACAGAAACGGACCATACAGCGTTCTTTCCCTTAAAGAGCTTGTGGGCCAGACCTCTAAAACAGATGACATCGACATCGAGTGATGGGTGCTACAGCATACAGAGGGGACCCATGGCTCAGCCTGGGGGAGAGGAGGAGCCCAGCTCAAAGGTGTCCTGCAGAAGATAGCCCCCTGAGCTGGGTCTTGAAGGAGCCTCTGTGGGAAAGCAAAGAGGGTGAGGGGCGGAGGGATTTTGGAGAGAAGCTGGGGCTGGAGAGGTGTGGTAGAGGCTTGGCAACAGCGTGGTGGGTGTGGGGAACTGTGAGCTGTCATTGTGACTGGAGGGATATGTTAAAAGCAGATTTTGATGTTGACGTATACCACTGAAGAGGCAGCGGGACAAGTTCAGACTCCTCTGGGCGTGTGACCTGCTTCTGGTGCCTCCGAATGCTGTTTGGATTTATTTGGTGTCCCTTGGTACATAGCAGGAGTATAACTAAGTTCCTAGCCTTTCCCTCCTTTCCAGTACTCTGTAAGTTTGGTATTGTTTGCTTTGTTCTGTTGTCTCTTCCTTCTTAAAAAGAAATGGAAATAGCTGAGTTTTAAAAATAACTTATTGTTGATGCATACACATATATCAGAAAAGTGAAAATATAAGTATACTGGAAATAGCTTAATTTAAAAACACATGATTGGTAAAACATCAAACAATATTAAAAAGTATATAAAACAAGTAACAGTCTCTTGGATTTCTGCCCCTCAGAGACAGCCACTGTTAATGTTTTGGTAAAGGCTTTTCTGGACATCTCTCCATGCTTATGTTCACATGTAACACACCTACATTACAAACATGCAGTGATACTGTACACAGGCAGTTTTCTAATTTTTGTTTTGTTTTGTTTTTTTGAGACCAGGGTCTGGCTTTGTCTCCCAGGCTGGAGTGCAGTGGTGCAATCTTGGCTCTTGGCAACCTCTGCCTCCCAGGCTGAAGCGATCCTCCCACCTCAGCCCCGCAACTACAGGGGGTTTCACCATGTTGCCCAGGCTGGTCTGTTGAACTCCTGGACTCAAACAACCTGCCCACCTTGGGCTTCCAAAGTGCTGGCATTACAGGTGTGAGCCACGGCACCAAGCCCTTTAACTTCTTTTCTTTTTTTTTTTAAGACAGAGTTTCACTCTTGTCTTCCAGGCTGGAGTACAGTGGCACAATCTTGGCTTACTGCAACCTCTGCCTCCCCGGTTCAAGCGAATCTCCTTCCTCAGCCTCCCGAGTAGCTGGGATTACAGGCGCGCACCACCACACCTGGCTAATTTTGTACTTTTAGTAGAGACAGGGTTTCACCATGTTGGTCAGGCTGGTCTCTAACTCCTAACCTCAGGTGATCCACCCGCCTTGACCTCCCAAAGTGCTGGGATTACAGGCGTGAGCCACTGTGCCCAGCCTAAGTTGTTTTTTTACTCACTGGTATGTCATGGCCATCTTTCAAAGTTGGTATCCATACATCCATATCACCCTTTAATGGCTGCAGGGTATTTTGTTTTACTGTGTGGCATAATTTACTTAACCATTTCTTTACTGTTGGACATTTAAGTGGATTCTAATTTTGTTAACTGTTATAAACATTTCAGTGAAAGAAAATCTTTGAATGTACACCTTTGCGCACTTATAGTCTTCTTGCAAAATGTTTTTATTATGAAAAATGTCAAGCATTTACAAATGGAATAGTATATGAGATTTCATACATAACCAACTTCAACAGTTAACAATGGTGTAGTATTTTTTTTTTTTTTTTTTTTTTTTTGAGACAGAGCCTTGTCCTGTTGCCCAGGCTGGAGAGTAGTGGTGTGGAGCACAGTACATAGCTCACTGCAGCCTCAAACTTCTGGCTCAAGTGATCTTTCTGCCTCAGCCTCCCAAGTAGCTAGGATTATAGATGTCCATTGCTTGTATCAATGTCAATTTCCTGGCTGTAAAATCGACTATACTCAAGCAAGATGTTGCCAGTGGGGGAAAGCGGATGAAGGGAAATGGGAGCGCTGTATTATTTCCCAAATCTACGTGTGAATCTACAATTATTTCAAGATAAAAAGGTTAATTAGCTGAGGTCATTGCACTCAGCTAATTAAAAAATTTTTTTTGGAGAGATGAGGTCTCGATATGTTGCCCAGGCTGGTCTTGAACTCCTGCGCTTAAGTGATCCTCCTGCCTCGGCCTCCTAAGTGCTGGGATTACAGGCGTGGGCCACCATGCTTGGTCTCTACTATTCTTTTTTTAATCTACGCTTCTATAATTGTTTTTCCTCTGCTAGGGTATTTGAAAGCAAATACAGGTCATCATTTCACCTGTATATTCCTCAGTCTTTTAAGATAAGGACTTAAAAACACAACCATAATATCATATAAACAGAATTAACATTAATTCCTAATATCATCTAATATACAAATTAGGATCCATACAAAGACTAAATGTTGCATCCGTTGAGATCAGCTCTTTTAAGTCTCTTTTAATATATATAGCCTTCTTCTCTTTTCTTTATTTCTCATGCCATTTGTTGAAGAAATCGAGTCATTTCTCCAGTACAATTTTCCACCATCTGAACTTGGCTGATGGCCTCCTTGTGGTGTCATTTAACATGTTCTTCCATACCCTGTCATAGCTGATAAACCGGGAATGAGATCTGGAGGCTCAATTCATTCACTAATGTTGATTATGAAGTTCAGGTGTTGTCAGCCCCAGATGTACCCATGCTGAAGTTCCCCGTCAGTCTTACCTGATGGTTGTAACACCGCTTTATGATCATCACCTACACTCATTTCATTAGAGTTTTCAGAATGATAATTTTTGGAATTTTTTTATTTTGGGATAATTGTAGATTCACATGTAGATGTAGGAAATAATACAGCGCTCCCATTTCCCTTCATCCACTTTCCCCCATTGGCAACATCTTGCTTGAGTATAGTCCGATTTTACAGCCGGGAAATTGAAATTGATACAAGCAATGAACCTCATTTAGATTTCACTAGTTTTATGTGCACTTGTGTGTGTATATATGTGTATGCCTGTGTGTGTATGCATTTAGTTCTGTGCAGTTATATCACATGTAGATAAAAATGGGTAACACTACAGTCAAGAATCAGAACATTTCCACCACAAGGATCTCTCATTTTACCCTTTAATAGCCACAGACATGACACCTCTTTCCCCCTCTTCCCCTAACCCCTGGCAACACCCTAATGCATTCTTCATTTCTGTAATTTTGTCATCACAAGAATGACATAAAAATGGAATTATACAGTATGCAACCTTTTGAGACTGCCTTTTTTCATTCAGCTTGATTCCCTTGAGATTCACCCTGATTGTTGCCTGTATCAATAATTTATTTATTTTTATTACTGACTAGTATTTCATGATATGGATATACTGCAGTTTGCCTGACCATTCATATGTTAAAGGGCATTTGGATTGTTTCCCAGTTTTGGGGTATTACACATGGATATGCTGTGCACACTCATATACAGGTTTTTGTGTCTACATAACTTTTTGTTTCTCTAGCATGAATGCCCAAGAATGCAATTACTGGGTTATATAATGGGTATGTTTAGTTTTGTGAGAAATTGCTGTATTCTTTTTTCAGACTGACTAGTACCATTTTACATTCCTACCAGCAATGTATGTGAATTTCTCCACCCTCACCAACATTTGGGGCTATTGCTGTGTTTTATTTTAGCCATCCTGATAGGTATGTAAATTAGGATTTTAAAATTTTATGCTTTTTTTTTTTTTTGAGATGGCATCTCACTCTGTCGCCCAGGCTGGAGTGCAGTGGCACGATCTCTGCTCACTGCAAGCTCTGCCTCCCAGGTTCACGCCATTCTCCTGCCTCAGTCTCCTGAGTAGCTACAGGCGCCCGCCACCACGCCTGGCTTATTTTTTGTATTTTTAGTAGAGACGGGGTTTCACCGTGTTAGCCAGGATGGTCTCGATCTCCTGACCTTGTGATCCGCCCGCCTCGGCCTCCCAAAGTGCTGGGATTACAGGCGTGAGCCACCGCACCTGGCCAAAATTTTATTCTTTTAGTACTTTCTAGCTGTAATTCTTCTATAAAGAAGAAACTTTTTTTCATCAGCTATTTGATAACGCTGAAATACTGTCTGTACAAGAAAGGAAGGGTAAAATGTTTGACTTCTTATTTCTACCAACCCTCGCTTGGAAAGCCACTTTTCAGAAAAACAAATTAGTGCCTTGTTAGCCTCCAGAATGACCAGCTTTTTAAAAAAGTGTCATTATGAACTCATGGGTTTATAAAATAATTGATATGATTCTCTTCTCAGGGTGAATTATTAGAAAAGAAATTGCCATATCAAAGGGTAGACAAATTTAAAATTTTGGTACAGATTACCCACTCACCTCCAGATAGGCTGTTTCATTTTATGTTCTTGCCAGTTGTTTATAAAAAAATATTTGTTTCTCCATTTCCTTGCCAACACTGGTTGGCCAGTTTTCAATTTTTCTTATTATACCAGTCTGATGGCAAAATTGATAACTGTTTCTCTTTCAGTTCTTTAGTTGGAAGTAAAGCTGATCTTTTCACATTATTGGCTTAAGTTTAGCCAGTTGCCTATTAATTACCTTTATCCTTGTTTCTATTAGGATATTGGTCTCTTTTTACATTTTTATGTTGTTACAACTTTCAGTCTTTTCCTTGATGATTGCTGCTTTGTCTTTGCTTAGAGCTTTTCCTATCTTAAGATTATAAAAATATGTACCTATTTTCTTCTGGTGCCTCTTCATGATTTTATAGTTAAATATTTGTTTCATGGACACATTATTTTGTATAAGGAGTGAGATAAGAATCCATTGTTACTTTTCCCCAAATCCATTATTAGTTTTCTCAATGCCATTTATTAAGGAAACTATCTTTTCCCCACTAATTTGAGATGCCACTTTCATCTTATATTAAATTTTCTATAATCTTAAGTCTGACTTCTCTGTTAGATTTCACAGATTTGTCCATCTATTTCTGCTCCAGTATCCGATTTTATATTACCGTGGCTTGATTTTGCATTTAAAATAGTTGTTATTGGATTTTGTAAAATTATGAAAATCAAACAAGCATTTTCCTATATAACAGTTGCTTTATAATGTGTTTTAATAATTGGTGTCACTGGTCTCTTTTCTTTTTTGTTGTTTTATGACTTTGCTGACAAAGCTCACAGATTCTTCTAGATGGATTTTAGAATTGTTTGTGTCAAGATTCCCAAACAGCTCTTTTTTATTTTGATTGGGATTTTATTCAATGGGTCAATTTAGGGAGACTTGATTTCTTTACTACTTTGAACCTTTGTAGTTAAGGACACTGTCTATCATTTCATTTATTTAAATCTTTTATATCCTTGAATATTTTTAATTAATTTATCCTGAAGTTTATTTTTATTGGCTTCTCTGCCTTTTCATTTGAGGAATACTTTTAAAAATTGATCAGATTCACTTTTTTAAAAAACTAGGCCAAACTTTCTGGGAAAAATGTCAGATTTTATTATCTGTAAGGTTAGTCTTCTAAGCTGAGGCAGCTCCTCTAGGCAAACAAGCCTATGTCCCACTGTCCTTAAGGCAAATTAGATAACGGTCCTTCTGATAGTAGCTATTGTTTTGTTACTGAGTATAAATTGAAGCACATAAAAGAAAGATGGCAATAGTTGTCCAAAATTAGATATAACACAAATTTTGGGGTTTTAAATGGAAAAGTTCAACTATTTAAGTACAGCACGTGGGCAGCTTTTTATTAAGTGAAAATAACAAACCTGTAATTGTGAAAAACAGTTTCATGAGGAATGCAAGTGCCAGCCTGCCCAGCCTTCGCTTCATTACATCTGGGAATTTATCTTTATCTGCTGCTTATATAGGCTGTCTTTATACCCAAACCTATTTTAATCTAAATAGAATAATAATGATAAAAGCAGCTACTACTTATTGAGATCCTGTGTGTGAGGAATTGTGTTTTATGTATGTTAATTTCTTTAATTAATGGAACGACTTGTTTTTTTGTTTATTTGTTTTTTGAGATGGAGTCTCACTCTGTTGCCCAGGCTGGAGTGCAGTGGCGCAATCTCAGCTCACTGCAACCTCCACCTCCCTGCCTCAGTCTCCCGAGTAGCTGGGACTACAGGCATGTGCCACCACGCCTGGCTAACAGGGAACAGCTTTTTAAGGAATTCTTATTTATATATCAGACAGTTGCAGCTAAGAAGCAGAGTTGATCTTTAAGTTAAATCTGTCCAACTCTAGGTTCTTAGGGACACTGGGCTGCATTCCAGGGCTTCCCTGTGTGTGTGTGTGTGTGTGTGTATGTGTGTGTGTAGGTGTAGGTGTGTGCATATGCATGTGTATGGGAGGGCTTTTTTGTTGTTTTAGGTGGTGAGAAGGGGGAGACGTGGTCATAGCTTTAGCAAACCTGTCAACACTGCTTCTAAAATACAAGAGGCTTCTATATGTCTCTTTCTGAAGAGCTATTCCTTATTGAATACTTCAGTATATTTTAAATTTTAATTTTGTAGGTATTTGCTGAACTATTATGTGGTAGATTCTGGGATCCGGTTTTCTGAGAAGCATTGTAAGCCAGATTTAATAGGAAATAGTGAAGTAACTAATATTGAAATTGTGAAAAGATTTGTTAAACTCATTAACCACAAAACATGCTTATAAGATTCAGAGACACTTTCCAGGCCAAATTAATGTGACTTGCTTGTGTATGTTATAAAATATTCCAGACATACTAAAAGGCATAAAGAATGATATACTTTGGGAGGCCGAGCCAGGCGGTTCACCCGAGGTCATGAGTTCAAGACCAGCCTGGCCAACATGGTGAAACCCCATCTCTACTAAAAATACAAAAATTAGCCGGACCTGGTGGCGCGCACCTGTAGTCCCAGCTACTCAGGAGGCTGACGAGGCTGAGGGCCAGAGAGTTGCTTGAACCTGGGAGAGGGACGTTGCAGTGAGCCAAGATGGCGCCACCGCACTCCAGCCTGGCGACAGAGTGAGACTCCATCGCAAAAACAAACAAACAAACAAAAAACCCATATACCTAACATCCTTTTAAGATATAAAATGTTACTAATATAATTGAAGCCCCAATTTATTCCTTCCCAAGTACATAATTCTTCCTACACCCCAGATAATTGTCTCCTTTCTTTTTTTTTTTCTTTTTTGTTTTTTGAGACCGAGTCTTGCTCTGGCACCCAGACTGGAGTGCAGTGGCACGATCTCTGCTCACCGCAACCTCCGTCTCCTGGGTTCAAGTGATTCTCCTGCCTCAGCCTCCAGAGTAGCTGGGATTTCAGGAACCCGCCACCATGCCTGGCTAATTTTTTTAATTTTTATTAGAAGCTGGATTTCACCATGTTGGCCAGGGTGGTCTCGAACTCCTGACCTCAAATGATCCTTCCACCTCGGCCTCCCAAAGTGCAGGTATTACAGGGGTGAGCCACCGCGCCTGGCCAATTGTCTCCTATCAAACGAAATAAAGACTATGTTTATGAACTTTGTATAAATGATAGTACAGGATGCTCTGATTCTTCTGCAGCTTGCTTTTTTCCACTCATGGTAGTATTTTTGAGATTTATCCATGTTTAATGCTTGTAGTTCAATCCATTCATTTCTATTGCTTGTCATATTCTATCATATGAGTACACCATCCTTTACTTATCTATTCTGCTGTTGATGGACAGTTGTTTCCAGTTTTTGCAGTTAAAAAATTACACTGCTATTAATGTTATTTTATGGTTCCTCCTTGTATATATATGTGAGATTCCTTAGGGTACCTATGTATGAATGAAATTGTAGGATCAAAAGGTATATGTATCTTCAGTTTTACTAAAGATCGCCTAATTGTCTCCAAGAGTACTGCTCCTTTAAGTCCCTGCCGTCACTGATGAGGTTTTCATTGTTCTCTACCCTTGCCAATAGTAGGTATTGTTAGACTTTGTAATTTATCAGTTAGATGAGTGATATGTCTCATTGTTATTTTGAATTTCCCTGACTACTAGTGATGTTGTATATCTTGCCTTACATTTATCAGTATTACAGGTATTTTTTTCTAGTACTTACTTTTATTGTATATTATGGTTTAAAGTTACATGCAAAGTTGTAAGTAGCACAAAGTAGGTGCTACTAGATAGAACTATGCCCTGCTCGTATCTTTAAAACAAATGCGTTTTTGATACTTCAGAAAGTGAATGTGAGAGTTACAGAGTTACATCTTTCAACACAGATAAGTGAAAAGCGATGCTGAAAGGCTTGTGGAAGCTACCTATAATACACCATGTATGTAAAGTTAACCATACTGTGTATCTGTGGGCACAGTACTTCAGCCTATTTGTGTTTCACTTTTTCTGTATGAGATGATCTTACCAACCTCACAGGGTGATTGGAGGTGAGTGGGCAGTCGATGATCTAATGAATGCTAAGTACTTAGAATAGTATCTGGCATGTAAGCATTGCTGATATATAACAGAAAGTGTTGCTGGGCATGGTGGCTCACACCTATAATTCTAGCACTTCCGGAGGCCAAGGCAGGAGGATCACTTGAGCCCAGGAGTTGGAGACCAGCCTGGGTGACAGAGTGAGACCCTGTCTCAAACAAAACAAAACAAGATTAAAAAAATATATAGAAAGTGTAGTTATTGCTGTGCATAATAGTCTATTTTCTGTAGATTCAAATGATATGAATTAGAGTGTAAAATTATGTATTGGAATGGTGTGTGCGAGTCACTGCTCTGTCGTCCCAGGGCAGAAAATGCTGATGGAATTGGGGAGGGTACATGGGGCTTCTGATGTGTTTTCTTCCTAAAAGATTCAGAATGCATCAGAATGTTAAGATTTGACAGGGTAGTGTAGCAAGTTCTTTTTTTTTTTTAACTGTTTGCTTAAAATATTTCAAAACAAAAATATTTTTTAAGCATGAAAAAAACATTGGCAACTGTGCAGACATTTTTTGGAGGAAATAATTTGGGGTGGTTTTCCAATTTGTGTGTGTGTGTGTGTGTGTGTGTGTGTGTATTAGAAAGCATGAACTTTGGAATTAAATTGATGCTTGAATCCTGACTCCATCATTTACCAGCTTCATGATTTTGGGCAGTTTATGCAATCTCTCCAAGTCAGTCTTCTCATCTTTAAAATGTTATCTCATTTAATTCTCTCACGAAACCATGAGGCAAAATGCTTCATGTTTTGTTTAGAGAATTAAATGAATTAAATGAGATAACATTAAGACCTGGTACATGTGCCTCGTACTTAGTTTTAGGATGAACTATACATACTCAGCTTTAGTAATGTGAAAGACGGTAACACCATCGTATATAATTAAATCAGCCCTGAAATCTGGCAGCATTAATGAAATTGAAATGCTGTCTGTTGATAGTTGATCCTAATGTAAATGTGCTTCCATCTCAGGGCCAGCTGAGGGGCCCACGGACGTAGGGCACCCACAATAGGCGTGTGTCTGCCGTGTGTTTGTGTTCGGCCGTCCTGCTTCTCTGCTTCCACACGTACACATGCCCCTGTGTTACTTTGGTTCATCTTCTGTACTCTGTCAGTTTTCTGCTGGTCAGAACATCTGTGATTGTGACAGAGCTGTCCAGGATTGCAGTGGATAGGTGGGTATAATCACTGGGACCCTTCTGGGGACTCTGGAACCTGGCTTCTGTTTGGGAACTCCGTCAGTGATCATGCAGCATGGAAGAGGGGGCTGGTGCCAGAGAGCTGATAGAGATGCAGGCTAGGTGCTGGTAGACAACTGTGAGCTGGCTTCATTTAGATGGTTCTCATGTCTCTTGCCACAGGAATTTCTTCACATGGCTCCTGGAGAAGTGACCATCACAGTTCGCCTCATCCGTTCCTTTGAACATCGCAATTTCAAACCTGTAGTGTATCACGGAGTGAATTTGGACCAAACTGTCAAGGAATTTATCGTATTTCTAAAGCAAGGTATGAGATGTGAAAGCCATTTTGTTTTACTAGTATTTTTTTAAAATAGCTGACTATGACATTAATAATAATCTTTAACAAATCCTAAAGTACTTTGAAAGATTAACCTGGGTTCCAAGCCAGGTGCTGGGCGAGCCCCGGTTCTGGGCCCTGGCATCTGCAGAGGGCCTCCCTCAAGGATTCTCACTGAATAGTCTGTGTCCTCATGAGGGATTGTGACCGTCATTTTTGGCTTCTTTTTTTTTTTTTAAATTAAAAGTAATATCTAGGTTTGTTGTTAATGGGGTTATGTATTTGGAGGTTGATTAGCAAGCGGGTGTAGTGTAGCTGATTGTGGTACCCAGCTGAGCACAGAGGTTGTGGGGTGGTCACATGGGGAAGTGTGGTGGGAGGGGAGCGGAGGCTGTACAGCAGGAAGTCGTGAGAGCTGCTGATAATTGTGGTCACAGACACAGAAACGGCGGTGCTAGTTGATTGTTTCAAACTAGAAGTATGCATGAAGTTAGTCTTCATTCTGTTATGTCCTCAATGGGTTTCTCTTCTCCGTTTTTAATTATTGAAGTGTTCCAATCATCGAACTTTGAGAAAACATCTAAAATAAGGTTTCATTACTTTAATTGAAGTGTTATTTATATATGGTGCAATCTGCAGATTTCTTGTATAGTTCCATTGGTTTTGACAAAGGTATTGCTTTATATCCAATGTAATTTTTTTACTTTGACATGATTTCAAACTCATAGACAAGTTGCAAGAACAAGACAAAGAATTCCTGGATGTTCTTCACACAGATTCCCTGTGTTAACATTTTGTTATGTTTGTTTTATTCCTGTGGAGGCCAAAGCAACTCCATCTTGGATACTGATCTGCCATATTGACTTCTCATTAGCCCCAGTTTCAAGATGCCTCTAGGATTTCCAGGTTATCTACTATTCCCTGTGTAAGAACAGGTACTTACTATAAATCCTGACCTTAGGTCAAGCAACCTTGATGTTATTGTACTTTGCTTGCCCTACACATCCCTTCAGATCACCCTTTCCCTGTGGTAAAAGCCCTGGGTCTGGGGGGTAGTGGTGTGTGGATCCCTTGTCTTGTCCTGCCAAAGCCTGAGACACAGACATGGCTTCTGTTTGTAAGTTCCTATTAAATATGTCTTTCTAAGAAACTGAATATGTCAGCCTCTTTCTTCAGCCTGTCAGTTTCCTCGGACTTTCTGGGGCAGGTTCACATAGACCTGCTCACCTTGAAACAATTCCTCACTCTCTCCCCTCTCTCCTCTTCCCCTTTCTCTCTCATTCTCCTCACTCCCCCAGATTAGGTAGCATCCTCAACAAAGAACAGTAAAATTTTAGAGAAGTGACAAGACAAAGGAAATGAACTCTAAATCTCTCAGGGTGACAACTTGTGGGAAAGTGAATACTAAGGCTAGTTAGTAAAGCTCGTTAATGTGGATTCTCTTGTGCTGTCTCCAGACTGATAGAGGTCTAAAGTTGTCTTCAGTGATTAACCTTTGTTTTCCTTGGGAGAGAGGTGGGCAGGATACCTTTTCTCTTTGTAAATCTATTATATGTCCTGATTTTAGGCAAACGGAGGGCCGAGAGCTTTCCTCCATCTGCTGCTGCTTAATTGCCTTTAGCTCAAAAAAAATCCTTAGCTAAAGAGGCATATTTTGGGGGGCACTTCCTGGTCTCTGACAGTGTCAATTAGAAAGTGTCCTGCTTTTGAAAGGTCATTACCCAAAGCATAATCAGAGTTTGAAATAGAAACAAATCCGTACTTTTTTATTTTATAATCTTTGTGTGTATTATGGATTACAGTGTTTCTTAATGTTGACACAGCAAGTGCTATGATGTTCTTTGTACAGCACAGACTAGGTTCGTGAAGTCCTTGAGAATAAGATGTATGTTCAAGCTGCTGCAATGGCAGGGGAAGATGTCTTTTTTCCAGGGTCACGGTGTTCTTTTCTTCCCAGGTACCACAGATACCTTCCCCAGCAGAGCAGTGGTACTGGTCACAGTGAGATGCTCAGACCCACCTACTCACACCTTTCATCTGCAGTGGGAATAACAGCCACTGCTTGTTTCAGTTGTGCACTTAGGGAAATGTGTTCCACTGACTAAAAGGTGAACTTTTGGGGTACAGACTTTTCTGAGTTGTGGGCTCTGTGTCCAAGCCTATCTTTGTCATCTGATTTGAGGTACTATGGAACTCGGAAAGGTTGGTGGGCCACAGATTTGCCTTTTATGAATTGTGTACATAACAAAGACCAAACAGTTTGATAGTGAGGGATTTTTGAAATATGTAATAATAATAATGATAGCAAACATTACTCTGTATCAGGTACTATACTGAGAATTTTACCTAGATTATCTCATTTCATCCTCACAGCATCCCTCTAAAGTTGGAACCATTTTACAGGTGAAGAAACTAAGGAACAGAGGGGTTAAGAAGCTTGCCTGGCCACCTGCAGTGGCTCACATCTGTAATCCCAGCAATTTGGGAGGCTAAGGCGGGAGGATCACTTGAGCCCAGGAGCTTGAGACCAGCCAGGGCAACATAGCAAGACCCTGTCTCTCCAAAAAAAACCAAAACAAAACCCCAAAAAACTAGCTGGGCATGGTGGCATACATCTGTAGTGCCAGCACTGAGGAGGCTGAGGTGGGAAGATTGCTTGAGCCCAGGAAGTTGAGGCTGCAGTGAGCTTTGATTGCACTACTGCACTCTAGTCTGGACCACAGAGCAAGCCTGTGTCTCAAAATAAATAAATAAATAAATAAATAAACAAAACTTTCCTGATGTTGCATGGGTAATAAAAGGCAAAGCTGCAAATCAACCCAGGCATGTTAACTGTCAAACATGTACTCTTATTAAACACTGCACTAAATTGCTTCTTTATTCTTCTCTACTGCCTCACTTGCTTGAGTGGGATCTCTGAAATAAATGGATGGACTCCGTGTCAAAAGGGTCTTTGAATTTGGTTCATCTTGCTCTAGCATTTTGAGTGCTGAGTGCTAGAGAGATTGTCTGACATAGTGGCATAGGGAATTTTGTACAGATACAGAAATGGTCATTGTGAAGAAAGATCTCTTGGAGTTATTTTACACACATTATTGCCTTTCTTTCTTTCTTTTTAAATTAAATTTTATTTTTCGATCCTCCTCCCTCCCCAAGGCTTTCTAAATGTTCTTTTCTTTCGTAGTCATGTTTTGCCATCCACAGATTAACCTAGTTACCTGCCATAATTGTTTGTATTTTCTCCTCAGCCAAAAAGTTTTAGTTAAATTTTATTCATTCCCCATTGAGAATCATAGCCCTAGAGCATCATCACGTCATCAAAACCTTAAGTCATATAAATATAATAAATATAAATGTATATATTTACATATAAATATAATAAACCTATTTCTGATGTATGATAAATTTATTTATTTATTTTGAGACAGAGTCCCGCTCTGTTGCCCAGACTGGAGTGCAGTGGCGTGGTCTCGGCTAACAGCCTCTGGCTCCTGAATTGAAGCGATTCTCCTGCCTCAGCCTCCTGAGTAGCTGGGATTACAGGTGTGCGCCACTATGCCCGGCTAATTTCACATTTTTAGTAGAGATGGGGTTTCACCATGTTGGTAGGCTGGTCTCAAACTTCTGATCTCAAGAGATCCGCCTGCCTCAGCCTCCCAAAGTGCTGGGATTACAGGCATGAGCCACTGCACCTGGCCTGGGAAATGGATATTAATCAAATATTATGATCATAGAGGTATCATAATATATTACCATCTATAGATGACTGTATTTTTTAGATTCAGAATACTAGACAAACCAATTATCTAGATAACATAAAATTATTTTAATTATTCTTAGTTTGCAAGCATTTCGATTCTTACTAATACTTTAGATCTGGTTTCCAAAGGTAAAGTCATCCCAACTATGAAAAAAGAACACTGTGGAAGCTCTGTCCAACCTTCCAATTCAGTCTGATGTTTTTCTCATGGTTAGACTGGGCTTATGGATTTTTGAGAGGAAGGTCACAGAGGCACAGAGTGATTTTATCAGATAGTATCAGAGGTGTACGCTTTCCACATCATTTAGGATTATTGACATTGACGTTGATTAAGTGGCTGAAGTCATGTCAGGTTTCTCTACTGTAAAGTTACTCTTTTTTCCTTCCCTTTTCAAATGGTACTTTTCAGAAGGAATTCATATCACAGTTAAACACTCGGGAGTTATGCTTCCCTTCCTTTAGAATAAACCATGTACAAAAATCCTTTGGAGTTCTGTGTGGCAGACTTGACTTTGTTGCTCAGATTTTGCTAGGTTTGGGAGCTCTTTCAGTTGCCTTCTGTGCTCCTCTGACATACGCCCTCAGTGTGCATGGGTGCACGTGTTCAGTACTTTTACTTTCTGGTACTACAGGATGCTCCAGACTCATCTTGTACATGCCCTGTTCCTAGAATCAGCTTTATTTCCAAGGAGTCTCAGTTCTTTTTTAGTGGAAAATTGTGTTAGAAACCAGGATCTAGGTACTATATGTGTTCATTGCTACTAGAGTGTTCTTTCTTTCTTTCTTTTTTCTATGGTAGATATCTAAAGACCAAGGAGTGTTATTTTAAACTGTCTCAGCTGATCAGGCAAAGAAATATATGTGTCTATATTAACCTGTGCGTATGTACATATCTATAAATATTTTTATATAAATACATGAAACGTGAGTTCTTACTGATCTTTCCATCTCTGATCCATTACCCTGTGGGTCATTCTAGCTTCTTCTCCTTGCTTATCTGTTAATTCCCACACCAACAGTGAGAAACGTGGTCCCACCATCTGCTATCCATTTATTTCATTGTTTAATTCTAGCATACAGGTATAGCAGTGTATCCTCATGGGAAGCAACTTGATATCAGTTAGATACAGTCCTTTTGTGTCCTTTCGCCATAAGCACTGTAGTCTTACAAAATCTGTTCACTGCCAGAGTTATTTAGGTCAGCACTTTTTCTTCTACTCCCTTCAGTAAGGTTGTTGTAGCATTTGTAGTACAGATAGATGAGATTCTCTTGTCACCACCTGCATTCTTTCCTGGTATCCTCTGACTTCTTAAATATTTTTTTTTTTTTTTTTCTGAGAGAGGGTCTCATTCCAGTTGCCCAGGCTAGAGTGCAGTGGCACCATCTCGGCTCACTGCAGCCTTAACCTCCCGGACCCAGGTGATTCTCCCACCATAGCCTCCTGAGTAGCTGGGACTACTGATTGCATGCCACCATGCCTGGCTAATTTTTTATTTTTAGTAGAGACGGGGTTTTGCTGTGTTGCCCAGGCTGGTCTCAAAACTCCTGGACTCAGGCAGTCCGCTGCCTCGGCCTCCCAAAGTGCTGGGATTATAGGTGTGAGTCGCTGTGCCCGACCTTTTTTTTTTTTTTTTCTTTTTTGCTTTGCATACATTGAGGTTCACTCTTTGTGCTACAAAGTTCTTTGGGTTTTTGACAAATGGATAATGTCATGTAGCCACCCTTACAGTGCCGTACAGAATAGTTTCACTGCCTAAAATATCCGCTGTGCTTCACTTCTTTATCCTTTCCCTCCCCATGCTGTACCCTTGGCAGCTACTGATTTTGTTCTTATCTCTTTATCTTTTCCAGAATGTCACTGAATTGGAATCATACAGTATGTAGACTTTTCAGAATGGCTTCTTTTACTTAGAAATATACATTGAAGGGGTCAGGCACAGTGGCTCATGCCTGTAATCCCAACACTTTGGAAGGTGGAGGTAGGAAGATCACTTGAGCCTGGGAGTTTGAGACCAGACTGGACAACAGAGTATGACCCCATCTGTACAAAAAAAAAAAGAAAAAAAGAACAGAGAAACATGCATTGAACACGCATTGAAGGGTCCTTCATGTCATTTTGTGACAAGTCATATCTTTCTAATCTCCATTAATCTGGAACAATCCCCCACCTTTTGTTTTTCATTATATTGATTCTTAAAGAAAAATTTAGGCCAGTGTCTTATAGAATGTTACATAATTTACATTTGTCTAGATTGTTTTCTCATGATTAGGTTCGGGTTAAGCAGTTTTGGCAAGATTACCATGTAGGTCAGGGGTTAACCAACAACAGTCTGTGGACCATATATGTACCACTTTTGTGATTTAGTAGTAGAGTTGAATAGCTGTGACAGACTGTCGCAGAGACAGAGACTGGCCCACAAAGCCTAAAATGCTGACTTGCTGGCCTTTACCAAACTAGTTTGCTGGCCTTGATGTAGGTGATTCCTCCTTGTTGCATCACATCAGGAAACACTGAATGTCAGTTTATGCCTTCATTGGTGATACAGATTTAAATCCTTTGGCTAAAGGTGCCATCCACCAGATTTTCCTGATGTAAAAGTGTCTGTCTAATTTTAAGTAGTCTATGGAGTGATCAACATTGAGACCATTTACATATCTTGTTTCTTATGGTTTTAGCATTTATTGATGATCCTTATCTGAATCATTGGTGGTTGAAAAATTGTGATTTTTCTAATTCTATGATTATCTCTACATGTATTATCTGGCACTCTTCTGTAGAGAACCCGTCCCTTGAAGCCTCTCTTTTTTTGAAAGGAATACAATAATGTGGCTGCAGCACAGTCATAACGTATTATTGCCTTATCACGTGAGGCAGTTCCTTCAACATACTGTTAAGGCAATGCTTTCTTGTTTTTACTACTCTACTACAGGATGTTTTGCAGATTCTTTAATTTAAGTACTTTATAATTTTAATACACAAAATAATACTTGGCCTGGCGTGGTGGCTCACACCACAATCCCAGCACTTTGGGAGGCCAAAGCGGGAGGATCGCTTGAACGCAGGAGTTCGAGACCAGTCTGAGCAACATAGCAAGACCCTCATCTGTACTAAAAATGTAAAAACATTGGCCTGGCCTGGTAGTGCATGCCTGTAGCCCAGCTACTTGGGAGGCTGAGATGGGAGGATTGCTTGAGCCTGGGAGGTCGAGGCTGCAGTGAGCCTTGATTGTGCCACCGCACTCCAGTCTGGGCAACAGAGAAAGACCCTGACTCAAACAAAACAAAACAAAACAATTTTTATCATCCCTGGCTATTAATCTTTGGAACGAGAGTATAACAACAGAGCGGGTGTGCTAACCTAGGGATGGCAGGTGGTTTCTTCTAGGAAGGGAGTAACAGTGGGACTGGCAAAAGACAGAAAGGCTTTAGCTGTATCCAGATTGTTTTACTTAGTTAAAAAAAATAGTAAAGGATCTATAGTAATATGACTACATGTTAACATTTGTAAAATCTGGTTGGTGGGTTAAGTGAATTTTTTGTTCTACTCTGTGCTTTTCTATAATTTAGATTATTTTATAATTAAAGTAAAAAGCATATAGCTTAACCTTTGAATCTTACCATCATATCTGATAAGGATACCTTATCAGGTTTGAATGTTGGTGCATAGTTTTGATTATTAGGTGTTTGGTATTGTTTGTCCATATAGATTAGTCATTGGCTTAGTTTTGTTTTTTTTCCTTTAGGTGTTTATACTTTCTCAAAGGTCTTCTAATGTAGATCCAGCATCCAATAATAAGTTACAAATTGTACCACTTCTATTTTTAGAGCCTTTACTGTGAGGCAAAGAATTATTTTATTGCCTCTTGATATTTCAATGGTTTTCTAGACTTTATTGATTTTTGTATTAAAATGTGTGTTTTAACATTTCAGACTCCCCTGGGGCATTGTAATTTTCAGTAGTATATTTGTTAAGTTGCCTCAATTTTTCCACTGATTTTTTTTTTATGGAGACTTAATTGTATGAGAAAAGTTAGTGGTTACCTTCTCGTGACCTTCCTTTCTATTAATGAAATATTAAATTAGTTTTTGCAACATTCTGAAGTCTTAAGTTCAAAGGTGGGAAAACATAAAATGAAAGAAAAACGCAGTGCAAAGTGGGAAATAATTTTCAGAATATAATAGATACGTCATAAACTTTTGCTTTCAGCCAAGATGGAGTGGGACCAGGGGACCAGGCTTGCTCTTCTACATTAAACAACTAAAAAAACTATGTATAATATATAAAACAATCATTTCCCTGGGATTGGGGAAACAGACATGGTGACCCCTATGATTGTGCCACTTTCCAGGCCACAGGGCAGGGAGAGGGAATTCAGGCAAAGCTGGTGGGTTCCATGAGTTTAGGAGTCAGAGCTGGCAGTCTGGAGTGGACCCTGGAGAGTTCACAGGGCAGAGTACAGGGATATAGAGAGCTGCACAGAGAGATGGGGAGCTCTGAAGATTTGCAGAGGATCTTTGAAGATATGCAGAGTGTGAGTCTTCAGTTGTGTATGGATCAGTGCAAGCAAGTAAAGAAACCACTGGAAGCCTGGGAAAGAACCACCTAAAACTAGTAGAATGAGAAATGCTCGGAGCTCCTACAGGGCTGGGAATAGTTTTTATTCCACCTGTTGGAGTGGAAACCTTGTTATTCACAGGTTATGGGGCAGAGTATCCAGAAGGGTGTTGCTGCAGTAGTAGAGCAAAATTAGCTGTAGACTGAATTCTGCCCTGGTCCCACCTAACAAAGTTCAGAAGCACAACTTGAAAGGATCAAATTGTTTCCAAGTAATTTAACTGTGTTGCAGAAGAAAGCTCAAGAAAGCTTACAGGAATACAGAAATATCCAGCACCCAACAAGATAAAATTTACAGTGTCTAGCATCAAATCAGAACTTAACAGGCATGCAAAGCAGCAAAAAAGTATGACCCATAATGAGCAGAAAAAAAAATCAGTCTATTGAAACCAACCCAGAAATATTGCAGGTGATAAAATTAGTAAACAAAGATGATGGAGATAATTATGACTATATTGCAAAATGTTCGAGAAGCTAGAGGAAAGATTGAGCATGTTAGCAATGGAAGATATTCAAAAATACCTGAATTGAAAATAGTGTCTGAGATGGGTATACACTGGACAGGATTAGCCTGCAGATTAGATGCTGCGGAGAAAAAATTAGTCAACTTGAAAACATAGCAACAAAACCATCTAAAATGAAACACAGGAAAAGACTGGAAAAAATAAAGCAGTGGGGTGGTATGGGACAACTTCTAGTAGCCAAATATACATGTAATTGGAGATAGTGAAGGAGAGAGGGACGGGGGACAGAAGATATATTTGAAGAAATAATGATTGAAAATTTTACAAATATGATGAAAACTAGAGACTCACATTTCCCAGCAGTTCAACAAATCCCAAGCAAAAGAAACATGAAGAAAACCACACCAAGGCATACCATAATCTAACTGCTTAACTGGTGGTAAAGAAAAAAAATCTTAAAAACAGCAAGAGAAAAAAGAACACATTACATAAAAAGGAACAAAGATGAAATTGACAGCCAACTTCTCATCAGAATCAGTGCATGCCAGAAAGAAGAGACTGGATTAACTTTTTTTTTTTTTTTTTTTTTGAGACGGAGAGTGCAGTGGCACGATCTTGGCTCACTGCAACCTCTGCCTCCCAGGTTCATGCGATTCTCCTGCCTCAGCCTCCCAAGTAGCTGGGACTACAGGCATGTGCCACCACGCCCAGCTAATTTTTTTCGTATTTTTAGTAGAGATGGGGTTTCACCATGCTGGCCAGGCTGGTCTCGAAATCCTGACCTCAAGTGGTCTGCCCGCCTCAGCCTCCCAAAGTGCTGAGATTACAGATGTGAGCCACTGCGTCTGGCCTAGAGTAACTTCTTTAAAGCAGTTAAGGAATGAAGCCAACATGAAGATGTTTTCAGACATACCAAAGCTGAAAGAGTTCATCACCTGGAGATCTGCACTGTAAGAAATGTTGGAAGACCTTCTTCAGGCATAAGGAAAATGATACCAGATATAAATCTGGATGCACACAGAGAAATAGTACTGGAAATGGTAAATATAATAAATATAAAATATTTTTTCTTATTTTGAAAATAATTTAAAAAATATTTGACCATTTAGAGAAACACAACAACAACGTATTGTGGGTTTTGTGGGAAATTTATGACAGCAGTAGCACAAAGGCCAGCAGAGGAGAAATGGAAGAATCTTTTGCTATTACAAAGTGTAATAGTATCATTTGGAGGTAGACCGATAAAGATGTTTACTGTAAACCTCAAAGCAACTCCTGCCTCCCAACCCCACAATCTAAGGGTTACAGCTAATGAGCTAACAAAAGAGATAAAATGGAATCATAAAATATTGTCAAATAGACAATCCAAAAGAAGATAGAAAAGAGGAAATAGAGAACAAATTTAAAAGAATAGCAAACTTTAACCATATCAATAATCACATTGAAAGTAAATGGTCTAAATACCCAATTAAAAGACAGACATATAATAGGAAGTCCCAATTATATGTTGCCTACAAGAAATGTACTTTAAAGATAAAAATCAAGTAAGAATAGAAGGATGAGAAAGTTATACCATGCTGATATGAATCCAAAGAAAAGTGGAGGGACTGTATTAGTATCAGATGAAGTAGATTTTAGAGCAAAATATTACTAGGGATAAAACTATCACTTCATAAGGATAAAGGCATCAACTGAGAGGACATAACGATGCACCTAACAACAGAATTTCAAAATAAATGAAGTAAAAACTCATAGAACTGCAGGAAGAAATAGAGGAATGGAACAAATAGAAAATCAGTGAGGATCAAGAGAACTTAAAAACACTAGCAACCCAATCAACTGAATTGACATCTATAGAATCTTGCTTCCAACAATAGTGGAATTTACACATTTCCTTCAAGTGCACATGGAGCGTTTATGAATAGTCCAGATTTCATGTTATAAAACAAGTCTTAATCGATTTTAAAGGATTCAAATTAGACAGTGTCTATTTTCTGGCCATAATGGAATTAGATTAGAAATCAATAACAGAAAGATCTCTGGAAAAATCTCCAAATATTTGGAAACCAAATAACACACTTCTAAATAGCCTAAGGGTCAAAGCAGAGATCAAAAGGGAAGGTATTTTGAACTGAGTGGAAATGAATATACAACGTTTCAAATTTTGTGGATGCATGTAAAATAGTACTTAAAAGAAAGTCTATAGTACTAAAACACCTAAATATTAAAAAAGGTTTCAAATCAATGATTTCAGTCTTTATGTTAAGAAACTAGAAACAGAAAAGCAAATGAAACCTAAAATAATCAGAATAAAAGAAATAATAATGATCACAGCATAAAATAGAAAAACCATAGAGAAAATCCATAACAGTCAAAGTTGATTCTTGGAGATCAATAAAATTGAGTAAACTCTAGCCAGACTGATCAGGAAATAGAGAAGATACAAGTTACCAGTATCAGGAGTGACAGTTGTCATATCACTACAGACTTTCTAAGATATTAAAAGAATAATAAAGGAATATTCTTAACAATTTAATGCTAATAAATACAGTATCCTAGATAAAGAGGACAAATTGCTTCAAAGACCCAAACTATCAAAGCTCACTAAAAAAGAAACAGCATGAACAACTCTGAATTTTAAAAGGAATTATGGTTAAAAAATACTTCCACAAAGAAAACTCCAGGCCCAGATGGTTTCACTGGTACATTCTACCATATTTTTAAGAAAGAAATAATCTCAATTCTACAGAGATTCTTCCAGAAGAAGGATGGGAGCCAGGCACGATAGTTCTTGCCTATAATCCCAGCTATGTGGGAGGCTGAGGCAGGAGGTTCTCTTGAGGCCAGAAGTTTGAGAACAACCCAAGCAACATAGCGAGATACTGTCTCTTAAGAAAAAAAAAAGGAGGGGGGCAGAATATTTTTCACCTCATTCTCTGAGGTCATCCTTACCCTGATACCAAACCAGAAAAAGTTGTTGAAAGAAAATAAAGCTACCAGCCAATATCCATCATGAATGGAGATGTAAAAATTCTTGCCCAAACTTTAGTAAATCAAATCCAACAATATTTAAAAAGGATAATACATTATGACTCTGTTAGTCTGTTTGCATTGCTATAAAGGAATACCTGAAGCTGGGTAATTTATAAAGAAAAGAGATTTATTTGACTCTCGGTTCTGTAAGCCATACCCAAAGCTTAGTGCTGGCATGTGCTTCTGGTGAGGGCCTCAAGAAGCTTACTACCATGGTGGAAGGCAAAGGGAAGTCAGCATGCCACATAGCATGCCATATGAGAGAGGCAGCAAGAGAGAGAGAGAGGGAGAAGATATCAGGCTCTTTTTAAACAGCCAGATCTCACGTGAACTAATAGAGGAGGAACGCACCCATTATAGCATGGAGAGCACCAACCCATTTGTGAGGGATCTACACCCATGACCCAAACACCTCTCACTAGGCTCATCGCCAACATTGGAGGTTACACGTCAACATGAGATCTGGAGGGGACAAAACATCCAAACTATATCAATGACCATGTAGGGTTTATCCTAAGAATGCGATGCTGGTTCCACCAAAAAAAAATCCATGTAATTCATCATATTAATAGTAAAGAAAAGAAAACTATAAGATTATTTTAATTGAAGACAGAATCCAAAATCCATTCCTGCTAAAAACTCTTTTCAAGCTAGGAATAAAAAGGAACTTCCTTTACCTGATGAAGAATATTTATGAAAAACTGTTGCCTAACATCATACTTAATGGTGAAAGACTGAGTGCTTTCCTCCTAAAATAAGGAAGCAGGGACATCTGTTCATCATCACTGCTATTCAACATTGTACTGGAGTTCTAGCCAGTTCATTAAGGCAAGAAAATGAAGTAACACGCAACCCTGTTTGAAAGGAGGATGTGAAACTGTCATTATTCACAGGCGATATGATTATCTATGCAGAAAATCCTATGAAATCTATACAAATGCTACCAGAACTTACAAACGGAGCTTAGCAAGGTTATAAGATATTAAGATATAAGATCAGTGTACAAGAATTAATTGTATTTCTAGTTACAAGCAATATACAGTGGGAAACTGAAAAAAAATGATAAAACATCAAAAAACCTGAAATACTTAGGATACGTTTGGTAGAAGTGTAAGACTTTTACTCTAAAAACTTTAAATATCACTGAGAGAAATTTAAAGAGACTTAAGTAAATGGAGAGGTATACTGTGTTCATGGATCAGAAAACTCAAAACTGTTAAGATGTCATGTGTCCTCAAACTGTGGTATTGATTCCAGTTCCAATCAAAATTTTAGCAGGCTTTTTTTTTCCTTTCAGATAATACCAAACTTATTCTAAAATTTGTAAGGAAAGGCAAAAGACCTAAAATCGTCATAACTCACAAAAAGAAGGAAAAAAGTTGAAGAAATTACACTACCTGATTTCATGACTTACTGCTATAAAACTATAGTAATCAGTACTGCATATGTGATATTGGTGTGTAGATAAACATATACGTTAATGGAAGCGGAGTCCAGAGACAGACACACAGATGTGTTAAATTGATTTTTGCTCAAGGTATTTTTGAGGAGAGTGTAATTTTCCCAAACAAGGTATTAGGACAATTGGATAGCCATATGCAAATAAATGAACCTCAATGCTTACCTCCTACCATATACAAAAATAACTCAAAATTGGCCAAGAACTAAATGTAAAAGGTAAAACTATAAAACATCTAGAAGAAAACAGCAACAAACCTTAGAGACTTTGATTTTGGTAAAAGTTTCTTAAATACAGCACAATAAGCATAAACTATAAAAGAAAAAATCAATTGGGCTTTAGCAAAATTAAAAACTTTTCCTTTTCAAAATACACTAAAAAAATGAAAAACCAAACCACAGATGTGGAGAAGATATTTGTAAAACATACATCCAACAAGGAACTATTAGGAACTATTATCTAGAATAATAAGAATTAAAACCAAAACCAAAACCTCTTATAACTCAATAATAAGACACACAACACAATTAAAAGTGGGCAAAATATTTGAATGGACACTTCACTAAAGAAGACGTATGTATGGCAGATAAGCACATTAATTAATACTCATCATTAGTCTTTAGTGAAATGGAAATTAAAACCACAATGAGATTACACAACACATCCATAAGAATGACTGAAATTAAAAGGAGTAACCATAGGAAGTTTTGGCTAGGATGTGGAAGAATTGGAACTCTCATATACCACTAGTGGGAGTATGAAAAGGAACAACCACTCTGGAAGATGATTTATCATTTCTTTCCTTTTTTTGGAGACAGTGTTGCTCTGTCTCCCCTAGGCTAGAGTGCAGTGGTGCAACCATAGCTCACTGCAGCCTTAACTCGTGGGTCAAGTGATTCTCCTGCTTCAGCCTCCTGAGTAGCTGAGACTACAGACATCATCATGTCTTTTTTTTTTTTTTTGAGACAGTCTCGCTCTGTCGCCCAGGCTGGAGTACAATGGCAAGATCTCGGCTCACCACAACCGCTGCCTCCTGGGTTCAAGCGATTCTCATGTCTCAGCCTCCTGAGTAGCTGGGAATACAGGCACCCGCCACCACGCCTGGCTAATTTTTGTATTTTTAGTAGAGATGGGGTTTCACTATGTTGGTCAGGCTGGTCTCGAACTCTTGACCTCAGTTGGCCCAACCGCCTCGGCCTCCCAAAGTGCTGGGATTGCAGGTGTGTCTTTTTTTAATTTTTATTTTTGTAGAGACAGGGTCTCGCTATGTTGTCCAGGCTGGTCTTGAACTCCCGGACTTAAGCGATCCTCCTGCCTTGAACTCCCAAAGTGCTGGGATTCCAGGTGTGAGCCCCTGCACTCGGCCACCAATTTCTTAGAAAGCTAAACATATACCTATTGTATGATCCAGCCATTCCACTTCTAGGTGGAATGACAGTATGTGCCTGTGAGAATGAAAGTAATTTCCTCCATGTGAATGTTCCCAGCTTTATTTGTAATAGCGCAAGATTAAAAATGACCTTTAGCATAAAGAACATGTATGTTTTTTTCCAGTTCCTTTGCAGGCATCTTTATGTGTATTTTGGTTAAAGCTCTCATCTCACTGGAGTGTGTCTAATGTCTAATCTGTCTTTCTGCCACTGTGGAAGGTAACTGCTTTAGTTCCCACCCTTCTCAGTGCTGCAGGAGGGGATTCGAGAGGGCAGGGTTCTGGTCCCAGCTCTTGACACCTTGGGCTGACCAGGCACTTCTTGAGACCTCAGTGTTCTCCACTGGCAACTGTAGGCATTAAATTATATGTATTCTTTCATGAATATTTTGAGCACATGCTGTGTACCAGGCACTGTTTTAGGTTCTGACAACACAATGAAGAAAACAGGCTGTGGTCCCTGCCCTCATGGAAGCAGTTTGTGATAATTTGTTATGGGCCGGACATGGTCCTAGGTTTTGAGAGGACAGCCCACGTTTTCATCCCGAGGAATTTATAAATTCATAGGAAATAGTGACAAAAAGAAGTTAAAAGACAAAACTATAATTGTAAAACCTGTTATGAAGGAAACAATATCAGAG